>NC_082738.1:3686810-4357524 GCF_030144855.1 Hypanus sabinus | reverse complement strand
CGTGCCATTGAGTGTGGTCTTTCATTGATTCTATTGTGTTTCTTGGGCTTACTGTGAATGCCTGCAAGAAAAAGAATCTCTGGGTTGTATATGGTGGCATATATGTACTTTGATAATAAATTTGCTTTGAACTTTGTATCACCCAGTTTCTTTTTCCTGCTCCACCTACACCATCTCTCCATCACCTACACACTTTTCCAACACCATTTTCTTGTCTGTCCATCCTGTCCCACCAGCATTTTGTGTGTGTTGCTATCCCTTGCTCTACCCTTTTCTATTGGGTTTCATCTTCTCCAGGCCCTTGTTCCTTCACCTATCACTTTCCATCTTCTTTTGCTTGATACACCCTTTCCTCTCCCACTTGACTCCATCTGCCAATCAATCCCTCCTCACCTGGATTCACCTATCGCTTTCTAGCTCTTGCTCCACTACTCCCTCTCACCTCTGTCCCCTTTTTACTTTTAGACCTGATATGGGATCCATTTAGACTATCCATCTCCCTCCACAGTTGCTGCCTGACCTGTTGAGCTCCTGTAGCAGCTTGTTCTCTGCTATCAGTGTTAAGTCATTGAATGCATTCCAAACTGAAATAGACAAATTTCCATTATTAACTGAATCAAAGGATGCAGGATTGGATAAAATCCACAATCATCCATGATTGCACTGAACGGTGAAGCAGGCAGCAGGATCCAAATGGCGTATACCTCCATCCTTTCGTTATGTAGCATGGTGGTGAAGTCGCTCACAATCACATTCTAAATTACTTTTCATGATACAGACTCTGCCAGTGAGGCTGACATTTATTGTACATCCCTAATTATGACAGTCATGGGAGATTTCAACTTGCAGGTCGATTGGAAAAATCAGGTCAGTGGCGGATCTCAAGAGATTGAGATTGTTGAATGTCTACGAGCTGGCTTTTTAGAGCAGTAAAGTCTGACGTGGCAGTATTTCAGTGGAGTAAGGGAAATTACAGTGGTATGAGAGAGGAGTTGGCCAAAGTAAATTGGAAAGAGCTGCTGACACGAATGACAGCTGACCAGTAATGGCACGAGTTTCTGGGAAAAATGAGAAAGGCACAGGACAGATATATTCCAAAAATGAAGAAATATTCAAATGGCAAAATAGAACAACCGTTGCTGATAATGCAAGTCCAAGCTAATGTAAAAACAAAAGAGAGGGCATACAACAAAGCAAAAATTAGCAGGAAGATAAAGGATTGGGAAGCTTTTAAAAACGTATAGAGAGTAACTAAAAGAATCATTGGAAGGGAAAAATGAAATATGACAGCAAGCTAGCAAACAATATCAAAATGGATAGTAAAAGCTTTTTCAAAAATATGAAAGAGAGATGAGAGTGGATATTGGGCTACTAGAAAATGAGGCTAGAGAAATAATAACGGAGACAAGGGGATGATAGATGAAGTAAATGAGTATTTTGCATCAGTCTTCACTGTGGAAGACACTAGCAGTGTGCTAGATGTTGAAGGGTGTGAGGGAGGAGAAGTGAGTGCAGTTACAATTCCAGGGGAGAAGGTGCTCAAAAAACTGGAAGTCCTAAAGGTACATAAGTCACCCGGACCAGATGAACTTCACCCTAGGGTTCTGAAAGAGGTAGTAGTAGAGATTGTGGAGGCATTAGCAATGATCTTTCAAAAATCATTGGATCCCGGCATTGTGCCAGAGGACTAGAAAATTGCAAATGTCACTCCACTCTTTAAGAAAGGAGGAAGGCAGCAGAAAGGAAATTATAGACTAATTAGCCTGACCTCAGAGGTTGGGAAGGGTGCATGGAATGGGCTGCCGGCAACAGTGGTGGAGGCAGATATGATAGGGTCTTTTAAGAGACTCCATGACAGGTGCATGGAGCTCAGAAAAATAGAGGGCTATAGGTAATCCTAGCTAATTTCTAAGGTAAGGACAAGTTCAGCACAGCTTTGTGGGCCGAAGGGCCTGTATTGCACCGTAGGTTTTCTGTGTTTCTATTTCAAGAGGACTTGAATACAACAGCAGGGATGTGATGCTGAGGCTTTATAAAGCACTGGTGAGGCCCCACCTTGAGTACTGTGAACAAGTTTGGGCTCCTTATCTAAGAAAAGTTGTGCTGCCATTGGAGAGTGTCCAGAGGAGGCTCACAAGAATGATTCTGGGAAAGAAAGGACTATCATACAAGAAACATTTGTTTGCTCTAGGCCTGTACTCGCTGGAATTTAGAAGGATGAGGGGGGGGGGGGATCTCATTGAAACCTTTTGAATGTTAAAAGGCCTGGACAGAGTAGATGTGGAAAGGCTTTTTCCCATGGTGGGGGAGTCTAGAACAAGAGGGCACAGCCTCAGAATAAAAGGGTGTCCATTTAAAACAGAGTGTGGTGAATCTGTGGAATTTGGTACCACAAGGAGCTGTGGAGACCAGGTCATTGGGTTCATTTAAGGAAGAGCTTGATCTGTTCTTGATTGGACACAGCATCAAAGTTTACAGGGAGAAGGCCGTGAATGAGGTTGAGGAGGGGTAAAAATGATCAGCCATGATTGAATGGTGCAGCAGTATCGATGGGCCAAGTGGCTTAATTCTGCCCCTTTGCCTTATGGTCTTCTGGTCTTACAGTCTAATTTCTCTTGAAAATTTGGTGGGTAGCCACCACCTTGAAGTTCTGCAATCCTGCTGTGTAATACAATCCTTATGTGTTAAATCTTTATGGGTGGAGTTAAGAAGTTGCAAGGGTTTAAAAAAACATTATGGGAATCATATATTGGTCTCCAAATAGTAGCCAAGATATGGGGTTAAGATTGCAAGGGGAATTGGAAAAGGCATGTAATAAGCGTAATGACACAATTGTAATGTGGGATTTCAATATGCAAGGGGATTGGGAAAATTGGTTTGGTGTTGGAATTTATTGAATGCCTACAACATGGCTTTTTAGAGCAGCTTGTGCTTGAGCCTACTCAGGAAAGGCCATATTAGAATGGGTTTTGTGTAATAACCCAGATACAGTATTGTTAGGGAGCTTAACATAAAGGAACCCTTAGGAGACAGTGATCATAATATGGTTGAATTTATACTGCAGTTTGAGAGGTAGATACATAAGTCAGATGTATCAGTATCACAATGGAGTAAAGGGAATTACAGAGGTATGTGAGAGGAGCTTCTCCAGGTGGATTGGAAGGGGATACTGGCGGGGATGACAGCAGAGCAGAGATGGCTGAAGTTTCTGGGAGTAGTTCACAAGGAGCAGGATAGACATGTCCCACAGAAGAAGTTCTCAAATGGCAGGGGTAGGCAACCCTGGCTGATAAAGGAAGTTAAGGATTGCATAAAAGCCAAGGAAAGGGCATATAAGGTAGTAAAAGTGAGTGAGGTCAGATGATTGGGGAGCTTTTAAAATCCACCAAAAGGCAACTAAAAACTCTAAGAAGGGAAAAGATAAGACATGAGGGCAGACTAGCCAATAATATAAAGCAGGATACGAAAAGTTTTTTCAGTTATATCAAGAGTAAAAGGGAGGTGAGAGTTGATATTGAACCACTGGAAAATGATGCTAGTGAGGTAGTAATGGGGGACAAAGAAATGGCAGATGAACTTAATAAGCACTTTGCATCAGTCTTCACTGTGGAAGACATTAGCTGTGTGCCAGAGTGTCAGGGAGCAGGAGTAAATACCATTGCTATTACAAAGGAAAAAGTACCAGGCAAACTGAAAGGTCTTAAGGTGGATAAGTCACCTGGACCAGATAGACTACATCCCAGAATCTTGAAAGTGATTGCTGAAGAGATAACAGTTGCATTGGTCATGATCACTTGATTCTGGCATAGTCCCAGAGTACTGGATGATTGCAAATGTCACTCCACTCTTTAAGAAGGGAGGAAGGTGAAAGAAAGGAAATCATAGGCCAGTTACCCTAACCTCAGTGGTTGGAAAACTGTAGGAGTCTATTATTAAGGATGAGGTTTGAGGTACTTGGAGACTAATGTTAAAATAAGTCAAAGTCAGCATGGTTTCTGTGAAGGGAAATCTTGCCTGATAAATCTGTTAGAGTTCTTTGAGGAAGTAACAAGGAGTGGACAAAGGAGAAGCAGTGGATGTCATTTATTTTGATTTTCAGAAGACATTTGATGAGGTGCCACACATGAGGCTGCTTAACAAGATAAAATCCTATGGCATGGATAGAGGAATTGCTGACAGGCAGGAGGCAATGAGTGGGAATAAAGGGGCTTTTTCTGGTTATCTGCCAGTGACTAGTGGCAGGTGTATGGTATGGAATGGCAGAGCAGACTCGATGGGCTGAATGGCCTAATTCTGCTCCTATTTCTTATGTTCTTATGGTTTATACACAGTACTGTATTTAATTCCACACTTTAGGAGTGCAATTGACTTGCCATTTTTTTTTGTTGGAAATTGTTTAAATTTAAGAGACCAGCAGAAGAAAACCTGAGAGCTTGAGCAGGATTATAAAACAAAAGTGATTCTGTGATGTCCTCCAGATTACTGACAGCTTTAAAAACAATCAAGAGAACTTTAAGATCAATTCTAAAAGATACAGAAAGGCAATGCAGACTGGCTTGGACAGGAATGATATTATCCTTTACACCTAGATAGCAAAGATGCACACTTCAGGATGCTCTTTATCAATTACAGCATTCAATGCCATCATCCCCTCAAAAACTAATCAATTAGCTGCTAGGCCTAAGTCTCAATACCTTTTTGTGTAATTGGATCCTTGATTTCCTTACTTGCAGATCCCAGTCAGTTCAAATTGGTAACAACATCTCCTCCGCAATCTCCATCAGCACAGGTGCACCATAAGGTTGTGTGCTTAGCCCTCTACTCTACTCACTTTACACATGACTGTGAGACTAAGTACAGCTCTAATGCTATATTCAAGTTTGCTGATGACACCACTGTCGTAGGCCAATCCAAAAGTGGTGATGAATCAACAATATAGCAGGGAGATGGAAAATCTGGTGAGTGGTGCCATAACAACCGCCCCTCATGCAGTGTGAGCAAAACCAAAGTGCTGATTATTTACTACAGGAGGAGGAAACCAGAGGTCCATGAGCCAGTCCCCAGCGGAGGATCAGAGGTGGAGAGGGTCAGCAACTTTAAATTCCTTGGTGCTATTATTTCAGAGGTCCTGCCCTGGGCCCAGCACAGAAGTGCAATTATGAAGAAAGCGCATTAGAGCCTCTACTTCCTTAGGAGTTTGCGAAGATTTGGCAAGACATCTAAAACTTTGACTAATTTCTATAGATGTGTGGTGGAGTGTATATTGACTGGCTGCATCACAGTCTGGTATGGAAACACCAATGCCTTTGAATGGAAAATCCTCCAAAAATTAGTGGATATGGCCCAGTACATTACAGGTAAAGCCCTCCCCACCATTGAGCATATCTACATGAAACGCTGTCATATGAAAGCAGCATCCATCATCAGGAACTCCAGGACATGCTCTCTCCTCCCTGCTGCCATCAGGAAGAAGGTACAGGAGCTTCAGGACCCAGACCATCAGGTTCAGGAACAGTTATTATCCCTCAGTCATCAGTCTCTTGAACCAAATGGATAACTTCGCTCAACTTCACTTGCCCCATCATAGAAATGTTCCCACAACCAATGGACTCACTTTCAACGACTTGTCATCTCACGTTCTCGATATTTATTGATCATTTATTTATTATTGTTATATTGTTATTGTTTTTTTTCTTTTTGTATTTGCACAGTCTTTTGTCTTTTGCACACTGGTTGAATGCCCAAGTTGATAGTCTTTCACTGATTCTATTATGGTTATTATTTTATAGTTTTATTTTTACCAATCTCTTTATACAAGAAATGCCTGATCAAGTTCACACAGCCCTGGCTAATACACCCATAAAACATGACAGGAAGCTCGCTAAAATGGCTGATATTCTACACTCAGTCAGGCAATGGAGCATTGTTCCTCCCTCTCTCCTTGTCTCAACAAGTCCTGTCAGCAGATCCTCCAGCAGCTCCAAACCAGACAATGCTGGGTCAATGTTTTTTACCAGGCACAAATGCCAAGTGCTGACTATGCAGCTTCAACAGTGCCAGCACCAGGGCTGTTTATTATCTTGGCTGAAGTCGTTAGACTTCTGCTTAGCACAGAATTTCTGTGCTCCAAAGTACTGTTAGTAGATGGGGTCTGATTTCACAAGCTGCTGCGCAGGTTGACTCTGTGGTTAAGAAGGCATACGGTGCATTGGCCTTCATTAATCGTGGGAGTGTATGGAATGGGCTGCCAGCAATTGTGGTGCAGGCAGATACAATAGGGTTTTTTAAAGTGTCTCCTGGATAGGTACATGGAGCTTAGAAAAATAGATGGCTATGTGTAACCCTAGGTAATTTCTAAGGTAAGGATATATTTGGCACAGCTTTGTGGGCCAAGGGGCCTGTATTGTGCTGTCGATTTTCTATGTTCCTATGTTTCTATGTTAGATCTTAAGAACTGTCAGCTTGTGGACACAGAGGAGTTTGGGTCGTTACCCTGTTTTCTCAGTAATTTTCCCATAACCACTCTATCTAGCACATGCACTCCATTCACTCACCCGCTGGGCAATTTCCCAAACCTCACCAAGCCCCCAATCTCCACTACAGTCACAAAGCACCACATTTCCACAACTGGCTCGCCAGCCCTCGCCTGTGAGTGTGGACTGGACCCAGAAAAGCTGGCCAGCTCAAAGGCTGAGTTTGCTAACATGGAAATGCTTGGCTTTGTACACAGGTCAAATAACCCTTGGGCTTCACCCCTCCACATGGTCCCTACGCCCAGTGGCGGATGCCGTCCATTTGGTGATTACCATCACCTTAACGAGGCCATCACACCCGATCATTATCCAGTCCGACATATTCCAGACTTGCCTGTAAGATCATTTTTCCTGATGTGGACTTAGTGCTGTACACCATGATGTGAAGTAGGAGTAAAGGATTGAGTTTACTGAGGAGGGGGAACGCTGCTGAGACACGACCAGGTAGTTGTAGCATCAGGAATTAAATCACACAGCACTCGTAGCTCAGCTACTGCAGGTTCTCTTTTGGAGCCGTTCTGAGGCGATCGCGCCAACACTTGTCTGTCAGGGAGGCCCTCATAGCAGCCTTTAAGGAACAGTGAAACTGCTTGCACAGGCCATTGGACTGCGGGTAATATGCCATAATGAGATGCAATTCAAGACTGAGGTTCTGGGGCATCGCAGCCCAGAGGTCTAACGTGAATTGGAGATCGTGGGTGGAAGAAATATCAGATAGGGTGCCAAACCGAGCAACCCAGATGTTGCTGAACAATGAGTCACGTCCGCAGCTGTCGTTGACACTAGAGGGACAACCTTTGGCCGCGTGGCAGTATAGTCCACCATGGTAAGGAGATGTGTGAAACCGCGGGAGGAAGGGAGAGGACTAACCAGGTCCACACTGACGTGGTCAAACTGTCGCTCAAGAGGTGCCGAAGGTGCCTGAACCTCAAGGTCAATTTTCACCCACTGACACACAACTTGAAAGCAACCGGTTTCTGTGAGGCCTTCCCACCAGGATGTGAGAGGCCATGAATGGAGTTAAAACAGTATGCCTTCATTTTGCAGGCATAATTCGGTGAGGGCAAGTGCAGGCGAGAAACTCCTGCATCCCCAAACTTGGCATCAGCCAACTGCAGGCCCATGACTGCTGCCCTGTAAGGCAGGAGCTCTGGGTCGGCTACCATGCCAGCATGGCCAACCCTGATGTCTATGGCATTGACATTGGGCCATGAGAGGCAACCAACCACAGCATTACTTTTCCCTTCTATGTGCTGTATGTCAGTTGTGAATTCCAAGATGTGGGCCATGTGTCTGACGCTTTGGCTTCTGCACGCATGGTGGGGGGGGGGGGGGGGAGGAACTGTGGTCATCGAACACTGTGAAATGCCGACCCTCCAGTAGAAAACGAAAATGGCAGATAGAGACCAAGAAGCTCACAGTCAAACGTGCAGTACTTCCACCTGAGATGGGGGGAGGTGGAACTGCCGGCTGAAGCAGGCAAGCAGCTGCCACACACCTCCAGCCAACCATTCATACACAGCACCCACAGCATCAGCAGTGATGGCTATGGGTGCATTGGGTAACAGGTATGCCAGCAGGGTCACATTAGGGGTGTGATGTTGAGGCTCTATAAGGCACTCGTGAGACCATACATGGAGCGTTGTGTGTAGTTTTGGGCTCCTTATTTTAGAAAAGATATACTGACATTGGAGAGGGTTCAGAGAAGATTCACAAGAATGATTCCAGGAATGAAAGGGTTACCGTATGAGGAACGTCTGGCAGCTCTTGGGCTGTATTCCCTGGAGTTCAGGAGAATGAGGGGGATCTCATAGAAACATTCCGAATGTTAAAAAGCCTGAACAGATTAGATATGGCAAATTTATATCTCATGGTAGTGGAGTCTAGGACAAGAGGGCACGACTTCAGGATTGAAGGACGTCCTTTTAGAACAGAGATGTGGTGAAATTACTTCAGAGGGTGGGAAATCTGTGGAATTTGTTGCCACAAGCGGCTGTGGAAGCAAAGTCATTTAAAGCAGAGACAGATAGGTCCTTGATTATCCAGGTCATCAAAGGGCAAGGGGAGAAGGCAGGGGAGTGGGGATGACTGGAAGAATTGGATCAGCCCATGATTGAATGGTGGAGGAGACTCGATGGGCCAAATGGCCTACTTCTGCTCCTACATCTTATGGTCTTGTGGTCTTATTACACTCTTGGGTTCCAGTTGACCTATGTTAGCCATGATGCACATCAATGGACAATAGACAATAGGTGCAGAAGTAGACCATTCGGCCCCTCGAGTCTGCACCGCCATTCTGAGATCATGGCTGATCATTCACTATCAATACCCAGTCCCTGTCTTGTCCCCATATCCCTTGATTCCCCTATCCATCAGATATCTATCTAGCTCCTTCTTGAAAGCATCCAGAGAATTGGCCTCCACCATCTTCTGAGGCAGTGCATTCCACACCTCCACAACTCTCTGGGAGAAGAAGTTTTTCCTCAACTCTGTTTGAAATAACTGACCTCTTATTCTCAATCCATGCCCTCTGGTACTGGACTCTCCCAACATCTGGAACATATTTCCTGCCTCAATCCTATCAAATCCTTTAATTATCTTAAACATTTCAATCAGATCCCCTCTCAATCTCCTCAATTCCACCTTATCGAATGCCTTCTGAAAATCTAGGTACACTACATCCACTGGCTTACCCTCGTCTAACATCCTTGTTACACCCTCAAAAACTCCAACAGATTAGTCAAGCATGATTTGCCCTTGGTAAATCCATGCTGGCTCGGCCTAATCCTATTACTGCCATCAAGATATGCCACTATTTCGTCCTTAATAATGGACTCAAGCATCTTCCCCACGACTGACGTTAGGCTAACAGGGCGATAGTTCTCTGTTTTCTCCTTCCCTCCCTTCTTGAAAAGTGGGATAACATTAGCCACTCTCCAATCTTCAGGAACTGATCCTGAATCTAAGGAACATTGGAAAATGATTACCAATGCATCCGCAATTTCCTGAGCCACCTCTTTTAGAACCCTCGGATGCAGACCATCTGGACTCGGGGATTTATTAGCCTTCAGTCCTATCAGTCTACTCATCACAGTTTCTTTCCTAATGTCAATCTGTTTCAATTCCTCTGATATCTTATGACCCTGGCCCATCCATACATCTGGGAGATTGCTTGAGTCTTCCCTGGTGAAGACAGATCTAAAGTACGCATTAAATTCTGTTGCCATTTCCCTGTTTCCCATAACAATTTCTCCCAATTCATTCTTCAAAGGGCCAACATTGTTCTTAACTATCTTCTTTCTCTTCACATAGCTAAAAAAGCTTTTGCTATCCCCTTTTATATTCCTGGCTAGACTGAGCTCAATCCTGATTTTTTCTCTCCGTATTGCTTTTTCAGTTAAGATCTGCTGTTCCTTAAAACCTTCCCAATCATCTGTATTCCCACTCATCTTAGCCCTGTCATACTTCTTTTTCTTTAATACTGTACAATCTCTGACTTCCTTTGTCAACCACTGTGGCCCCTTCCCCCTCTTTGAATCCTTCCTTCTCATTGGAATGAACTGCTTTTGCATCTTTTGTATTATCCCCAAGAATATCTGCCACTGCTGATCCACTGTCTTTCCTGCCAGGGCATCTGCCCATTTAACTTTGGCCAGCTCTTCCCTCATGGCCTCGTTCCTGGTTGGCTCAAGCTCAAGCTGTTCCAAAAATACATCCCTTAGACACTCCAGAAACTCCCTATCCTGGGGTCCAGCACCTACCTGATTCTCCCAGTTCACCTGCATGTTGAAATCTCCCATAACGACTACATTACCTTTAGCACATGCCAATGTTAACTCCCTAATCAACTTGTACCCAATATCCACGCTACTGTTTGGGGGCCTGTACACAACACCCATTAGGGTCTTTTTACCCTTACTGTTCCTCAGCTCAATCCACACAGACTCTACTTCCCCTGTTCCCAAGTCACCTCTTGCTAAGGACTGAATCTCATTCCTCACCAACAGGGCCACCCCACCCCCTCTTCCCATATTTCTGTCTCTACGATAGCACGTATACCCTGGTACACTCAATTCCCAGGCCTGATCCCCTTGCAGCCATGTCTCCGTTATCCCAACAATATCATAGTTCCCCATTTTCATCTGAGCTTCAAGCTCATCTGTCTTATTTCTGACACTACGCGCATTCAAGTATAGAATTCTTAGCCCATTCCTCCTCTCTTTGCTTAAAACACTGTCTATTGTACCTAACCCAGCTCCTTGAACTTCCATCAGGCTAATTGCACCTTGAATTTTGATGACCTTCTCAAGATCACCCAAACCTTCTACACATTTAACCCCATGCTCCTTCTGACCAACCCTCTGTACATGTAACTTTTCCAACACATGTTCTGTCTCACCTTTCTCCTTTACACAATTAATATTTGGGAAATTTGTATTCCCCACCTGTCCCTTATCCTTCATCATATCATCTTCTCTCATATTCTGGATCCCTGCCCCCTGCACATCTAGTTTAAACCCCCCCGAGCAGCACTGGCAAATACTCCTGCAAGAATGTTAGTACCCCTCCAGTTCAGATGTAGACCGTCCCTTCGAAACAGATCCCAACATCCCTGGAACAAAGACCAATTATCCAAAAACCTGAACCCTTCCTTCCTGCACCATGCTCTCAGCCTCGTATTAATGTGCATAATCATTCTATTCTTTGCCTCACTCGCACGTGGCACAGGTAGCAATCCCGAGATTGTCACCCTGGAGGTCCTGCCTTTCAGCTTCACTCCTAACTCCCTGAACTCTCTAAGCAGGACCCCCTCACTCACCTTACCTACATCGTTGGTCCCTACATGGACCACTACATCTGGGTTCATGCCCTCGTTCTCAAGAATAGCCTGCACCCGATCTGAGATGTCCCGGAGCCTGGCACCAGGGAGGCAACATACCATCCGAGACTCCCGATCTGCCCCACAAAATCTCCTATCTGCCCCCCTCTCTGTAGAATCCCCTAAAACTATCGCTCTCTTCTCTTCCCTCCTCCCCTTCCTAGTTGAGGGTTCAACCTCTGTGCCAGAGGCAGGACCACTACAACTCATTCCTGGTAGGTCATCCCCATCAACAGTATCCAGTACGGTATACTTATTGTTAATGGGAATGGCCGCAGGGGTGCTCTGCTGTCTCTGCCTGCTCCCCCTGCCTCTCTGGACCATCACCCATCTGCCTACTTCTTGGATTTTTGGTGTGACTACCTCCTGATAACTCCTATCTATCTCTGCCTCTGCCTCCCGAATGATCCGTAGTTCATCCAGCTCCCGCTCCAACTCCCTAACTCAGGCTGACAGGAGCTTCAGCTGGACGCACCTTTTGCAGGTGTGGTCATCAGGGACAACTGTGTTGACCCTGATTTCCCACATACTGCATACGGAGCACACCACTGCTCTGACTGTCTCCCCCATACCTGAACTGGATTGATAGAATAAGTCTAAAAAGCACCTAGCGACCTTACCTTCTTCCCCTCTGCGAGCAATCACACAGGCTTACCGAAGTCCCCTTACGCCGAAGCCCACTTAGCCAAAGCCCAGGACTCTGCTTCCACGGACTCCGCTGCCCGCTTACGATGCCCCCTTACGATGGCGTGATCCACGTTTTGGAAAAGGGCAAAAAGCTAAGAAGGGTAAACCTGAATGTATTTCTGTAGAGCACTTTAAACCGGCCCACTAAGACCTGGATAGTTACACCAGCGTACCCCCCACATCCCGACATGACCATGGATGAGCCAGAGGCACCTGCTGCTCCCCCAACCAAGGTACATGTGGCCTGAGCCCGGTGGCTTGTATGAGCTCCAGATGGACTCTCAATGCCGGTTCTGGTGAACTCTGTCGGGGCCTGTGTAGGGTAATGTAATGGGTGACAGATGACACATATTGTTCATAATATAAGCTGTTCTACATAATTCTACAAACACCATTAGTGAGTTGTGTTCACTTTAAGAGATAGTGTCTGATGCTTTGACATCAGTGTAAGGTGACTTATGGTTTGTCCACAATGGAAGTAAAGGGCTGTGGCTTTTGCTAAGCACATGAAATAACTCTTGCATGTTTTATTCACAAGATCCCACAATACCAATGACCAAATATTTGAAACCTTCGAATATTGCTGGGTACCTCCTCACTTCTGGATGTCAGCTCTGTGGAATTTGTTTGGAATGAGACTATGAGGCTGTGATGAGATCTGGAAGTGAGATCTGGATCTAATTTGGGTATTCCTGAGAAAGCAGAAAAACAAAATCTGTTGGAAGAACTCAGCAGGTTGAAAGGAAGAAACTGTCGGCATTGTGTGTCAGGACCCTGAAATCAGAATTCATGGCAGAGAGGGAGGATAGCCAGTATAACGAGAAGAGGAGTAGTGGTGAAACATGAACTGACGATGGAAGTAGGTGTGGCCATTTTACAATTCCATTGCAAAATCTCTTCAAGGCATGCTGACTTTGAAGAAGTTTTTGTGCTCTTCTGCTTTTTATTCCACACACTTGACTATTTCTGCCCATCATTCTTAACCCTTCCTTGGCCCCTGGCTTCCCCCTCCCCCTTTCTCATTATGCCAACTATCTTCTCCAGTCTAGAGCTGATTCAGTGTTTCAACCTGAAACCTTAACAATTCTTCCACAATCTGCTTGATGCACATAATTCCTCAAGTAGTTGTATTCTGAGTTTTAGCACTGCATCCTCTTGTGTCTTAATTGTGGGTAACTGTAACTTGATAGCACAGAGTATAACACCTACTGTTACTTTGTTGATAACTGTGAGTGTTAACTGATTGACTGTTAATTTATTGGATTCCATCTGCCCTGCAGTTGTTATTTTTTAAGTGTACAATTGCATGAGAAAGGGAAATGTCCCAATCTTGGACTCTGCTGTGGAGCCTGGGTGCCCTCACAGGTGGGCAGCTGAAAGGGATCGGCAATCACACTCATGAGTATGGTCCTTCCAGCCAATTAGGAATTCTTGGTGGTTGTATTTAACTCCCTTCCTTTTGTTTCAGTCTTGTCAAGTCTCGACTGAAGCAGAGTGAGGGAAATGCTGACTGCTCACGTTGGTCCACATTCCGGGAAAGCAGATGACAATTTAGGTTGATGCTGTAAAGGGGTGGTCTTAGTTTAGTGTTAAGTTACTGCTTCCAGGTCAGAGTGATGGTATTAGATTGTTCTTTGAGAGTTGAGTTAGTGGCCCTGTTGGCCTAGTGTTTATTATTTTCCTTTTGTTCTGCACAGCTCTTATTAAAATTCAGTGAACTGTTCAGTTACTTCAGTGTCTTTCCCTCTGCACTTGCACCATCACCGAACCCTGTGACTGCAAGACTCCAGCATCAAAATAGACTGAGTGGAGAGACAGCGGACACCATGGCCCTGAAGCTGGCTGTTCAGGTAGGAGAGAAGTTACAGACTGTGGAGTCTGGGTTGGCAGAAGTGGCCCATGCTCTCTGATCAGCAAGCCCAGCCCAAACCGAAGCTGGCTGTTCAGGTAGGAGAGAAGTTACAGACTGTGGAGTCTGGTTGGCCGAAATGGCCCATTCCAGCATGGGTTGAGCAGAGGTGTCCAACATGACATCACAATGCAGGACAAACAGGTCAGCCTGGCCTTCGAATAGTTAACCAGGCAACTGAGCAGTGCTGCGAGAGAACGTCCCAAGCCTCTTACTCTAGATCACCGTTTGTCCTCACCCTCTCTCCCATGCAGACAACAAAGGAGCTTCTGTAGGTGGCCAGCATGCACCTCTCAGGAGGAATGAGATTGGCACAGAAGAACAGGTGCTGCCTCTACTGTGGCTCTCCAAGACACGTTCAGGCATCAGTCTCCAAGTTCCCAGTAAAAGTGGAGATCCATCAGTAAGAAGGGGAATTCTTCCTGCAGGCATCTTCCCCTAATCGTACAGTGTTCCGAGTTTCCTTGTCGTGTGTCTCAGACCCATGAGCTTCAAGTATTTATTGACTCCAGGGCAAATGGAAACCTCAGGGATATTTCTCTGCCTCAAAAATGGGGAGTTCCCAATCGGAGAATCTTGGAATAAAAGGCAGATTGTAACACCATAACAGCAACTGTCAGTCTCCCCTTTTGCTGTGAATTGAGTGATGTCTCTGTCCCTCGTTAGTGAGAGAGAGGGAGAGTCTGTGGCACGTCAAACAGTTTTTGTTGACTACAGGTCACGGTCTCTCTTTGGGTGCTTTGCTACTGGCTGGATGGATGGTGGACGCTGACACATTTTGCTGAAATGGGCCGGGTAGGGGGAGGTTGTTACATTGCTGCTTGCGCAGGGAGGGGGAGGGGGACAGGAGGCTTTGGGGTTCTAATGCTTTGCTGTCGTTCATTCTGTTGGGGTTCTTCCTTCTCTCGTGCATGTCTGTGAAGACTAAATATTTCAGGTTGTATGCTGTGTACGTTCTCTGGATGGACGGCCTCTAGGCACCAGCAAGATCCACCTTGCCACAATACCCTCCAACTTGTGCTACAAGACAACGGCTCTTCCTCCATCTTGTTGATTCACTGAATTGTCAGTGGTGCTTGGCCTCCCTGGGCTACCTCAACACAATCCATGGATCGATAAGTCCCTAAGGGCACTCCAAGAGCGGGGACTGGCATGCCTGTCAGGGTCGAGCTCAAGCCCTTGTCAGCCTATCCCGTCCTGTGCCAACTGCTGGTGTGGGCCTGTCTGGTGTCTCGGCTGAATATGCTGACCTTCTAGAGGTGTTCAGAAAGAAAAAGGCCACCTCCCTGCCTCTACACCAGCCATATGACTGCACCATTAACCTCTTACCCAGTATTGGTCCTCCCCAGGGTTGACTCTTCTCCCTCTCTTGTCCTAAGACAGTGGCCATGGAGGTATTGGCCTTGGGATTTATTTGTCTCTCAACCTCACCAGCAGGGGCGGGCTTCTTTTCTGTGAGAAAGAACAATGGCAAGTTTTGTCCCTGCATTCGTTATCAGCCACTCAATAAAATCACAGTGAAAATCTGCTACCCTCTTCCCCGCTTACTTCTGCATTTGACCATCTCCAGGGAGCAAACATATTCTCCAAAATGTACAATGCTTACAGCCCGGTTTGCATCGGAGAAGGGGACAAGAGGAAGACAGCATTCAAGAACTCAATTGGCCATTATGAGTACCTTGTGATGCTCTTTGGTCAGGACAACGTCCCTACTGTTTTACAGGCCCTGATCAACGATGTTAAATCAGTTTGTTTTTGTGTAGTTGGCCAACATTCTTATCTATTCCCGCTCTCACCAGGAACACGTCCAGAGGGTTCTCAGATGGTTCCTCGAGAACAACCTTTATGCCAAGAAGTGTGATTTCCACAAAGAGCAAGTGTCATTCTTGAGTCTCATCCTCACTCATTCCAGTGCTCATGCAGTCACAGAGTGGCCCTATCCATCGGCAGTCAAACAGGTGAGATGCATCATGGGGTTTGCAATCTTTTATCACTGCTTCATTAGAAGCCCCAGTTCCATAAATGCACCCACCAAGAAGAGCTCTGCAGGATTTCTATGGACAGGTGAACTGGACCAAGATTTCTCAGAACTAAAGCAATGCTTCACCCAGCCCTTCCTTTCATTGTTGAGCTTGATGCATTAGGTGTCACCAATGGAGTTCTACTCTCCCAGCGCTCTTCTCTGGATAATCAGCTGTGATTTTGTTTCCTGTTGCCTGATGTAGCTATGATGATGAGAACCGAGGAACAGGAGGCCCTGGAGGCATGGCGACTCTGGCTACCACTTTCTGCTATGGACAGATCACAAAAGCCTCTCCTGCATTTGGGACGCTGAGAGACTCAACTCCCATCAAGCCCTTTCGACTCTTTTCTTCACCCGGTTTAATTTCACCCTCACCTACCATCCTGGCAGCAAGAATACCAAGGCCAGTGCTCTCTCCCACCAGCTCGACATCCCTGAGGACTATGCCAATCCACCCTTCCTCGCTTGTGTTTTGGGCATAGAGGCAGAGATGAGGGCTGTCCAACAGACGGATCCAGGCCCGGGTGGGCAACCTCTCAACTGGCTGAATGTCCCTGCCACTGTGCACCTCAGAGTGTTGGTGTGGGGTTACTCTTCCCATCTGGTTGGCCACCTGAGGATTCAGTGGACCCTGGAATTTATAAAGAGGTGATTTTGGCGGCCCAAGATGTCCACACATGTCCGTACCTGTCCCACCTGTGCCCAGAACAAGACGTCACGATAGCGCCCTGCTGGTTTGCTCTGCCCGCAGGCTGTGCCTCACTGCTCCTGGTCCCACCTGGCGATGGGTTTCATCACTGGTCAGATGGAAACACCACCATTCTGGCCATTGTGGACCAGCTCCCCAAGGCTGCCCACTTCATTGCTCTCCCTGAGCGGCCACACTCAGGGTTCAACACATGTTCAGGCTGCATGGCTCTCCTCAGGACTTCGTGTCTGATTGAGGACCGCAGTTCACCTCCCATGTTTGGAAGGCTTTCTGTTCTTTTGTGGGAGCCACTTCCAGCCTCTCATCAGGTTTCCACCCCCAATCTAACATCCCGACTGAGAGAGTGAATCAGGAGCTGGAGACAACCTTGTGCTGCCTTGTCTCCTCCAACACCACATCCTGGAGTTTCCAACTGGTTTGGGCAGAGATGGCCCACAGTAACCTCCATGGCCCCCTTTGAATGCCAGAAGGGATTCCAGCCACCGCTCTTCCCTGAAAAACAGAGTGGGCGTGGGAGTCCCTGCTGCTGAGCAGTTCGTCTAGGTCCAACATTACAAGCACATGCAGAGAAAGGCCAGGGTTTCTCTCCTGTGTACTCAAAAACAATATGCCCAGCAGGCTGATCAGCAGGTGTGGCCTCTCAAGCCATGGGAGAAAGTCTGGCTGGCATCTAAAGATCTTCCTTTGAGAGTAGAGAGCTTCAAGTTGGCCCCACACTATGTGGGACCGTTTGTAGTGGAGAAGGCTGTGAACAGAGCCTCCCATAAACTGTGCCTACAATCATCCATGAAGAATAACACAGCGTGCCATGTTTCCTAGCTCAAGTCAGTGACTTGCTCCATTCAACCTCTCCCTCTCCCCAGTGCTTGGTGCATATGTCCCTGGACTCCTGGCATCTGGCCAGGTGTGGAGCAGGGTCCAGTACCTCGTGGACTGAGAGGGGTGTGGCTCAGAGTAACTTTCTTGAGTTACAGCCCATGACATCCTGGAAAAATCTCTCATTAGGGACTTTCAGTAAGCACTGGTCTTTGGCAACTTGGGAGCAGCACCTTGGGAGAGGGGCCCTGTCACAACGGACCCTACCGCAGAGTTTGGGCATCTTTACAGGCAGGCTGCTAAAAGGTTCAGCAATCAATCTCACATTCCAGCCAATTAGTGTTTCATTGTGGTTGCATTTACCTCCCTTCCTCTCGTTTCAGTCTTGTCAAGTCTTGACCGAGCTCTCTGTTTACCTTAGACCACATTATGGGATAGAAGATTAGAGTTTAGATTGATGCTGTAAAGGAGTGGTATTAGTTTAGTATTATTTTACTGCTTTCAAGATGCAGTGATGCTGTTAGATTTTAGGTTGAGACTTTCAGTTAGCGGCTTTGTTGGCTTAGCATTTATTATTTTCCTTTTGTTCTGTACAGTTCTTACTATAAGTCATTGAACTGTCCATTCCACTTCTGTGAGTCTCTCCCTCTGCACTTGAGCCATCACCGAACCTTGTGTCACAGAAATTGTCTGTTTAAAGTTGTCACACTATTTTTTATACATTTTGCTAATATGCTGGCATAAATACCTAATTATCTCTTGTACCTGCAAGTAAAAACATGTTGTTGTTAAGTAAAAGAAAAACAACTTTTTAATGATATACAATGAACAAATATGAATAAAATTATTATTATCACATTACAAATAAGGTAAAATGCAGAGTGAGATTGGCTTTGGTTAATCCCTATAACAACGCTTCTGAATAAATGTAGTTACTAGCATCAACGCCCAAAGTTAAAGTGACCTTTTAATGGTGCAGATTTAATGAATGGAGGTACAATGAGTAATATTTGTTCAACTAATTCATTAGTGTGGGAGAATGGCGGGTGTTTACGGGAGCTGAACAATTGATTTATAGCAAAAAAAACTCAGAGTGAAAACACAAGGAAGATTCAAATATGAAAGAATAATTGGCTCCAGGAGGGAAGCTGAGAAGTTATGAAAGAAGGAGTAAACCTCCAATTACATAATAACATATAACATCCTTAAAGGTCCCGTCACTTCATGCTTAGTGAATTACAGTGCCAACAAAAAGTATTCAGCCCCCTTGGAAATCTTCATGTTGTATTGTTTTACAACATTGAATCACAGTTGATTTAATTTGTCTTTTTTGACACTGATCAACAGAAAAAGACTTTCGCATCAAAGTGAACTGAATTAATTACAAATATACAACACAAAATAATTGATTCTATAAGTATTCACCCCCTTTAAGTCAGTATTTAGATGCAGTTTTGGCAACAATTACAGCCTTGAGTCTGTGTGGATAGATCTTGATCAGCTTTGCACAGCTGGACACTGCAATTCTTCCCATTTTTTCATTACAAAACTGCTCAAGCTCTATTAGATTGCATGGGGATCGTGAGGGAACAGCCCTTTTCAAGTGGACTTCAGGAAGGGTAAGACGAAGGAACACATACCAATTCTCATAGAGGGATTAGAAGTGGAGAGAGTGAGTAGCTTCAAGTTCCTGAGTATCAAGATCTCTGAGGATCTAACCTGGTCCCAATACATTGATGTAGTCATAACGAAGGCAAGACAGTAGCTATACTTTTTTTAGGAGTTTGAAGTGATGGCATGTCAACAAATACACTCAAAAACTTCTATAGTTGTACCATGGAGAGCATTCTGACAGGCTGCATCACTGACTGGTATGGAGGGGCTACTGCACAGGACTGAAAGAAGCTGCAGAAGGTTGTAAATCTAGTCAGCTACATCTAGGGCACTAGCCTACAAAGTATTCAGGACATCTTTAGGGAGCGGTGTCTCAGAAAGGTAGCATCCATTATTAAAGACCTCCAGCACCCAGAGCATACCCTTTTTCTCACTACTACCAACAGGTGGGAGATACAGAATCCTGAAGGCACACATTCAGTGATTCAGAAACAGCTTCTTCCCCTCTGCCATCTGATTCCTGAATGGACTTTGAACCTTTGGGCACTATCTCACTTTTTTAATATATAGTATTTCTGTTTTTGCACATTTTTAATAAGACAGACAGACAGACATACTTTATTGATCCCGAGGGGAAATTGGGTCTATTCAATCTATTAATCTATAATAATCTATTCGGTATGTGTAATTGATTTACTTGTTCATTTATTATTATGTTTTATTTAATTTATTATTTTTTTCTCTCTCTCTGCTAGGTTATGTATTGCATTGAACTGCTGCTGCTAAGTTAACAAATTTCATGTCACATGCCAGTGATCATAAACCTGATTCTGATTCTGATTCTGAAGTCCAACCACAAATTCTCAATTGGATTGAGGTCTGGACTCCGACTTAGCCACTCCAGGACATTAACTTTGTTGTTTTTAAGTCATTCCTGTGGAGCTTTGGCTTTATGCTTGGGGTCATTGTCTTGCTGGAAAGCAAATCTTCTCCCAAGTCACAGTTCTCTTGCAGACTGCATCAGGTTTTCCTCCAGGATTTCCCTGTATTTTGCTGCATTCGCTTTACCTTCACAAGCCTTCCAGGGCCTGCTGTAGTGAAGCATCCCACAGCATGATGCGGCCACCATCCTTCATGGATGGTGTGTTTTTGATGATATGCAGTGTTTAGCTTACGCCAAACATAGCATTTAGTCTGATGGCTAAAAATCTCAACTTTGGTTTCATCAGACCATAGAACCTTCTTTCAGCTGACTTCAGAGTTTCCCACATGCCTTCTGGCAAAATCTATCCGCACCTCAACTGCACATGGTGATCTCCTTTTCACTAATTATGTGACTTCTAAAACCAGTTGGCTCCACCAGTGATGATTTGGTGTGTCATATTAAAGGGGGTGAATACTGATGCAATCAATTATTTTGTGTTTTATTTTTGTAATTAATTTAGGTCACTTTGTAGAGATCTGTTTTCACTTTGACAGTAAAGAGTCTTTTTCTGTTGATCAGTGTCTAAAAAGTTGAGTAGTAGAATGCTTACTACTCTTTCCTATTAAATAGAATAGAAAAAATCTGAATCCCTCTCCCTCTCCCTCTCCCTCTTCCCTTCCCATCCCCCACCCCTTCTCTCCCTCCCCTCTCTCTCCCTCCCCGCTCCCTCCCCCTCTCTTTCTCCCTCTTCCCCTCCCAAACCCCTCCCCTTCTCTCCCTCCCCTCTCCTCTCACTCCCTCTTCCCCTCCCCCTCCTCTCTTCCTCCCCCTCTCTCCCTTCCTTTCTCTCGCTCTCCCTTGCTTTTTTTTGCATTTGCATCACCCCCACTCCTTTGCTTTCTTCCACCAACCTACAAATCATTTCTCTTCAGAAAATCCTGATTATCTCTGATTGAAGCAGGCAATGAATTCCATATCATGACCATATGTTTTTGTCCCATCTTATCTCTAGTCACCAAAGGCTTTCACTCACGAGTTTTAATCTGCACCTTTGCTCTAAAATCATTTGCTAATGTGAATAGCTTCTTTGTATTTACTCTAACTAAATCTGTCCTGATCTTGTTTATTCTGTCACTAATACCTTCTCTTTGCTGCAGGGAGGACAAGCCTGGCTTCTGCAGTTTAACCTCAGAACTGAAATCTCAGACCCTTGGATACATTCTGCTATGTTCTTTAGGACATTCGAATCCTTCCCAAAGTAAGATGACCAGATTTAGGCTCAATATTCCATCTGTTTCATAAAGATTATCTACCTGGTAATTAATCACAAGGTTTCATGAAAATTGCATTACCTTTATAATTAGCCATGAAGGGTGCAAATAATGAAGTGAATCATGAAGGTTGAAAGGATTAAAGTAAAGTCTAGGTTACTATCATACACATAAATACATGTAAGCACAGGTGCAATGAAAATCCTACCTGCAGCAGAAGCACAAGCACATAGCACCATGTAAGCAGTATCCACAAGAAAAGCATAAATTATTCATAAATTCTGCACAATTTTTACAAAGAAACACAATCAATTCAAGCACACCTCAGAGGTGTGTGCTTAGCCCACTGCTCTACTCTCTCTATACCCATGACTGTGTTGCTAGGTATAGCTCAAATACCATCTATAAATTTGCTGATAATGCAACCGTTGTTGGCAGAATCTTAGATGATGATAAAAGGGTGTACAGAAGCGAGCTATGCCAGTTAGTGGAGTGGTGTCACAGCAACAACCTTACACTCAACGTCAGTAAGACCAAAGAGCTGATTGAGGACTTCAGAAAGGGTAAGATGAGGGAACAGACACCAGTCCTCAAGAGGGATCAGAAGTGGAGAGTGTGAGCAATTTCAAGTTCCTGGGTGTCAAGATCTCTGAGGATCTAACCTGGCCCCAGCATATTGGTGCAGCTATAAAGAAGGCAAGACAGTGGCTATATTTCATTAGGAGTTTGAAGACATTTGTCTTGACATCTAAAACACTCAAAAACTTCTACAGATGTAATGTGGAGGGCATTCTGACTGACTGCACCACCGTTTGGTGTGGGGTGGGGTGCCTCCAGCACAGTATGTTGCAGAGTGGTGTAATTAGTCAGCTCCGTCATAGTATCCAAGACATCTTCAAGGACCAGTGCCTTAGGAAGGCAGTGTTCATCATTAAGGATCCCCACCACTCAGGACATACCCTCTTCACACTGTTACCGTCAGGACGGAAGCACAGAAGCCTGAAGGCACACACTCAGTGATTCAGGAACAGCTTCTTCCCCTCTGCCATCCAATTTCTAAATGGACATTGAACTCATGAACACTACCTCACTACTTTTTAATTTTGTTTATTTCTTGTTTTGCACTACTTATTTTTAATTTAACTATTTAACATACATACAGTATATATACTAATTGTAACTTAAATTTTTTTCTCTATATTTGTTTATCATGTACTGCATTGTACTCCTGCCACAAAGTTAACAAATTTCACAACATATGCCAGTAATATTAAATCTGATTCTGATTCTGAATTAGTATAGAAATATACACTCCATTTTATTGCAATATGGTCAAAGTGGTCATAGTGTTGCTAAACTATAATGATTAGGGTTTTGTCTGATCTGAATGGTTGAAGGGAAGTTCAATGATTGAATGGCTGTACTTGAACCTGGTGGTGTGAGATTTCAGAATTTTGAACCATCTGTCTGATGGTAGATGGGAAAATGGCTGGGATAGATGTTGTCTTCTTGAGGCAGTACTTCCTGTAGATATTACCAGTGGTGGGGAGGCATGTGCCCATGATCTATTGGGCTGAGCCACCACTCTCTGAAACTTCCTGTATTCCTGTGCATTTGAATTGCTGTATCACACTAAGTTGCAACCAGACAGAATGCTTTCAACAATACAGCTGTAGAAATTTGCTAGTGTTCAATGACAAGCTAAATCTCTTTAACATGCTAAGAAAGTGAATACGCTGGCATGAATTCCTTATAATTTCATTAATGTGCTAGGCCCAGGATCAGATATCTGATAGGTTGATGTCCAGGAACTTAATGCTGCTGACTCTCTCCATAGATGATTCCCCAATGAAGTTAACTATAAGCTCTTTAGGTCATAAGACCATAAGAGATATGAGCAGAATTTGGCCGTTTGGCTCATCGAGTCTGCTCTGCCATTTCATCATGGCTGACCCACTTTCCTTCTCGACCCCATTTCTCTGCCTTCTCCCTGTAACCTTTCAGGCCCTGACTAATCAAGAACCTATCAAGCTCTGCCTTAAATACATCCAATGACCTGGCCTCCATAGCTGCCTGTGGTAACTAATTTCACAGATTCACCATGCTATGGCTAAAGAGATTCCTCTCATATCCATTCTAAATAGATATTCTTCTATTCTGAGGCTGTGCTCTCTGTTCTAGGATCCCCCATTATTGGAAACATCCACTCTATCTACACCTTTCAACATTTGATAGGTTTCAGTGACAACCCCCTCATTCTTCTAAATTCCTGTGAGAACAGGCCTAGAGCCATCTAACACTCCTCATACAATAACCCTTTCATTTGCAGAATCATTCTCATGAACATCTTCTGAGCCCTCTCCAATGTCAACATGTTCTTTCTAAAATAAGTGGCCCAAAATTGCTCACAATACTCCAAGTGAAGCCAGTGCCTTATAAAGCTTCAGAATTACATCCTTATTATAGTCCGCTCAAAATGAAAGCTAACATTGCATTTGCCTTCCTCACCACAGACTCAGCCTGCAAATTAACCCTTAGAAAATCCTGCATGAGGATTCCCATGTCCCTTTACACCTCGGATTTTAGAATTTTCTGCTCTTTTAGGAAATAGTCTACACCGTTGTTCCTTTTACCAAAGTGCATGACCATACATGTCCTGATACTGTGTTCTATCTGCCATTTCTTTGCCCATTCTCCTAATCTGTCTAAGCTCTTATGTAGCCTCCTTACTTCCTCAACACTACCTGCCCCTCCACCTATCTCTGTATTGTCCACAAACTTGACCACAAAGTCATCAATTCCATTATGCAAATCATTGACATTTAATGTAAAAAGAAGCAATCACAATACCAATCCCTGTGGAACACACCACTCATGGTAGCCAACTAGTAAAGGTTCCCTTTATTCCCACTCTTTGCCTCCTGCCAATTAGCCAATGCTCTATCCATGTTAGTATATTTCCTGTAATGGCACTGGCTCTTATCTTGTTAAGCAGCCTCATGTGCGACACCTTGTCAAAGGCCTTCTGAAAATCCAAGTACACAACATCAACCAATTGTTCTCTGTCTATCCTGCTTGATATTTCTTCAAAGAATTCCAATAGATTTGTCGGGCAAGATTTTCCCATGAGGAAACCTTGCTGACTACGGCTTATTTTATCAGGTGTCTCCAACTACGCTGAGACCTCATTCTTAATAATCGCCCAAACATCTTCCCAACGACTGAAGTCAGACTAACTAGCCTATAAATTCCTTTCTTCTGCCTTTCTCCCTTCTTGAAGAGTGGAGTGATATTTGCAAGTTTCCAGTCTTCTGGAACCATGCCTAAATCTACAGATTCTTGAAAGATCATTACTAATGCCTCTACAATCTCTTCAGCCACCTCCTTCAGAACTCTGGGGTGTACACCGTATGGTTCAGGTGACTTATTTACCTTCAGACCTTTCAGTTTCTCAAGAATCTTCTCTCTAGTAATGGTAACTTCACACACTCCATGCCTCCTGACACCTGGAACTTCCACCATACTGCAAATGCCTACTACAGTGAAGACTGATGCAAAATACTTATTTATTCATCCACCATTTCCTTGTCCCGCATTGCTACCTCTCTGGCATCATTTTGTCAGTGGTTCAATACCTACTCTTGCCTCTCTTTTACACTTTATATATCTGAAGAAAGTTTTGGAATACGCCTTAATATTATTGCTTGGCTTACCTTTGCATTCCATCTTTTCCTTCCTAATGGCTTTTGTAGTTGCCTTCTGTTAGTTTAAAAAGCTTTCCAATTCTTTATCTTCCCACCAATTTTTGCTCTATTTTATCCCTTCTCTTATGCTTTTATATTGGCTTTGACTTATCTTTTCAGTCACTGTGGTGTCACCCTGCCTTTAGAATACTCTTTCTTTGGGATAAATATATCCTGCACTTTACGAATTGGCTGCAGAAATTCCAGCCATTGCTGCTCTGCCATCCTCCCTGCTAATGTTCCATTCCAATGAATTTTGGCCAGGTCCTCTCTCATGCCTCTGTAATTCCCTTTACTCCACTGTAATACTATCAAATCTGACTTTTGCTTCTCCTTCCCAAATTGCATTGTGAATTCTATCATATTATGATCACTGGCCCCTAAGGGTTCCTTTACCTTAAGCTGTCTAATCAATTCTGGTTCATTCCACAATGCCCAGACCAGAAACGATGATCCCCTAGTGGGAAGATGCCAAGATGCTCTAAAAAAACATCTTGTAGGAAAAAAAAGAAATTTCCCCTCTTGGGATTCACCCTTGTTGGAAGTACAACGAGATCTAGGTGTTCTTGTACATCAGTCAATGAAAGCAAGCATGCAGGTACAGCAGGCAGTGAAGAAAGCTAATAACAAGGGGAATTGAGTATAGGAGTAAAGAGGTCCTTCTGCAGCTGTACAGGGCCCTGGTGAGACCCCACCTGGAGTATTGTGTGCAGTTTTGGTCTCCAAATTTGAGGAAGGACGTTCTTGCTATTGAGAGAGTGCAGCGTAGGTTCACAAGGTTAATTCTCAGAATGGCGGGACTGTCATATGTTGAAAGATTGGAGCGACTGGGCTTGTATACACTGGAATTTAGAAGGATGAGAGGGGATCTGATTGAAACATATAAGATTATTAAGGGATTGGACACACTGGAGGCAGGAAGCATGTTTCCGCTGATGGGTGAGTCCAGAACTAGAGGCCACAGTTTAAGAATAAGGGGTAGGCCATTTAGACCAGAGATGTGGAAAAACTTTTTCACCCAGAGAGTGGTGGATCTGTGGAATGCTCTGCCCCAGAAGGCAGTGGAGGCCAAGTTTCTGGATGCATTCAAAAGAGAGTTAGATAGAGCTCTTATAGATAGTGGGGTCAAGGGATATGGGGAGAGGGCAGGAACGGGGTACTGATTGTGTATGATCAGCCATGATCACAGTGAATGATGGTGCTGGCTAGAAGGGCCGAATGGCCTACTCCTGCACCTGCTGTCTATTGTCTATTGTCTAACCTGACTTTCCCAATTTACCTGCATATCGAAATCCCCCATGACTATTGTAATATTGCCCTTTTGACAAGCATTTTCTATCTTCCATTGTTACTTCTAGCCCACATCCTGGCTACTGTTCAGAGGCCTGTATATAACTTTCATCAGGGTCTTTTTACTCTCACAGTTTCTTAACTCTGCCCAAGATTCTATATCTTCAGATCTTATGTCAGCTTTTCATTTTTTACCAATAGATCAACACTGCCCTCTCTGCCTGTCCTTCCGATAGAATGTGTATCCTTGCTCTGATCTTCTTTCAGTTCTGACTCAGTGATTCCCAAAACGTCACACCTGCCAATCTCTAACTGCGCTGCAAGATCATCTACCTTATTCCATATACTGTGTGCATTCAACTATAACACCTTCAGTCCTGTATTCATCAGCTCCTTTAGTTTAACTCTTTAATTTTGCTAACATTAAGCAAGGTGTTGCTTGAATTTGAAGATAACTTTGGAGTTGTGCTTAACCACAAACCTATACTGTATGGAGAGTAGAGCAGGGGATTACGACGTGCACTTGTGCTGATAGTCAGTGAGTAGATGTGGTTACAAATTTTTACTGATTGAGGTCTGCTGATGAGGAAATACAATATCTATTAGCTGAAGGAGGCACAGAGGCCCAGGCTTTGAAGCTTGATGTTAAGTTTGGATTGGATGATTGTATTGATCACCGAGCTGCCCTCGATGAACAGCAGTTTGATGTACGATTTGCTGTTTTCTAGACAGGACAAAGCAAAATGAAAAGTCAAACTGTAGTCGCAGTTGACTTCTTGTGGCAGTAGGCAAATTGGAGCGGAACTTGATCATTTGTGAAGCAGGAGTTGATTTGCATGATAAGTGCTTCTCAAAGCACTTCATTAAGGTTGATGTAAGTGCCACCAGGTGGTAATCATTGAGGCAAATCACCATGCTCTTCTTGGGCACCAGTACAATGGATGCCTTTTTGAAGCAGGTGGGAACTCCACATTGCAAAAGTGGGAGATTGAATACTCCAGCCAGTTGACCACAACATATCTCAGGCAGGTATATTGCTTGAATCACACATCTTTCCTCGATTCACCTTCTTAAAGGATGTCTAGACATCAGCCTCAGAGATTGAAATTACTGGGACATTTGGAGATGTAGAGGCTTGTGTGGATGTGTCATAGTGCTCTCCATAAAAAATATGTATAAAAGGTATTGAGCTCATCTGGAAGCAGTGGGTTGTTGCCATTTATGTTATCTGATCTCACCTTGTAGGACTGTATATTGTGCAAACCTTGTCACAGCTGTAGAGCATCACCTGTGATTCTAGTTTAGTCTGAAATTCACAGATGGGCCTAAACACACAGGTCTAGCCTTCAGCCAATTAGGATTCTCCTGGTTCATCCAGAGCTGGCGAAGACTCAGAATGTTTTTGTGGGTATACATAGTCCACACGTCCTTGTGGACTGCACCCAATCAGCAAGCAGGAGCACGACAAGAAAATACATTTTCACTTAGTTTCACGGCTGAAGTTTAAAAAGGCAGTGCATTGCAGCAGTTTATCAGAATCCGACTACGTCCCTTCAGTGAACAGGATTCATTAGAAAGGGCAAATAATAAATAAGGCAGGGGAAAGCGGAGCAGCCAGTGACTGGTGGTGTTTCACAAGGTTCGGTGTTAGGACCATTTCCTTTTACGTTGTATGTCAATGATTTGGATGAGGGAATTGATGGCTTTTTGGCCAGGTTTGTGGGCAATATGAAGATGGGTGGAGTGGCAGGTAGCTTTGAGGAAGTAAGAAGCTACAGAAAGAATTCAACAGATCAGGAGAGTGGGTAAAGAAGTGGCAGATGGAATACAATGTTGATAAGTGTATGGTCATGCACTTTGGTAGAAGAAATAAAAGCATAGACTATTTTCTACTTGGAGAGAAAATATAAAACTTTGAGGTGCAAGGGGACTTGGGTGTCCTTATGCAGGATTCTCTAAAGTTTAATTTGCAGTTTGAGTCTGTGGTGAGGAAGGCAAATGTGATGTTGCCATTCATTTCAAGGGGACTAGAATATAAAAGCAAGGACATAATGTTGAGATTTTATAAGGCACTGATGAGGTTTCATTTTGAGTATTGTGAGCAGGTTTGGGCCCCTTATCTTAGAAAGGATGTGCTGAAACTGGAGCAGGTTCAAAGGAGGTTCACGAAAATGATTCCAGGACTGAAAGGCTTGTCATATGAGGAGCATTTGATGGCTCTGGGTCTGTATTCACTGGAATTCAGAAGAATGAGGGGTGACCTCATTGAAACATATCAAATGTTGAAAGGCCTTGATAGAGTGGATGTGGAGAGGATGTTTCCTGTGGTGAGAGAGTCTAAGACCAGAGGACACAGCTTCAGGATAGAGAGACGACTTTTAGAATGGAGATGAAGAGGAATTTCTTTAGCCTGAGAGTGGTGAATCTGTGGAATTCTTTACCACAGGCAGCTGTGGAGGCTAATTCATTGGGTATATTTTAGACAGAGGTCAATAGATTCTTGATTAGTCAGGGTATAAAGAGATACGGTGAGAAGGCAGGAGATTGGGGCTGAGAGGAAAATGAATCAGTCATGATGAAATGGTGGAGCAGACTCAATGGGCCAAATGGCCTAATTTTGCTCATATATCTTATGGTTTTAAGGTCTTATGAAGTCAGTGATGATTAAAGAATTGTAACTAGCACCAAAATGGACAAAATACAGAGGTTTTGGGTTTTCTGCATGGTTTGCTTTGCTTTGTTTGCCTCTTTGGTGTGCTTAATTGTATAGGTCTTCAACCTATGATGTCCGTGCCAACTATAGCAATCTTACTATTCCCATCTGCCTGCATCAGTTCTTTATCAATTCCATACCTATTCGTCTGCCTGACTGAATACCTCTTAAATGATACAATAGTATCTGTTTCCACCTCCACACTTATACTAAATTGCAAGGATATAGAGGAAAAGGCAGGTGAATTGGTTTAATGAACATAAGACTCAGTGAGTCAAGGCAGGTATGACAGATGCATCTCAGGGTGGAGAGGTAGCAGAGAAGTTGTTTTCCAGCACCAAGGACCCACGTTCAATCCTAACTTTATGGAGTTTCCTCATTTTCCCTGTGACTATTTGGGTTTCCATCAGGTGTTCTGGTTTCCTCCCACGTCCCCAAAAATGTAGTTGACTGTAACCTACCCTTTGCAGTTAACTGAAACTTTCCATACAATGATGACTACCACCTGGAACATGAACATAAGGCAAGTAGGTATTTAATCAGCAGGTTAAGTTAAAAAGGTGACAAAGCACTCCCATTCCAGATTTAACATTGGAGCGTTGCCTGTTTCCCTAATTTACACTCATGTCAGTGACACCAAACACTGTTTTGTAGAAGTCTGGATTATCAAAGGACATATAAGATCATTGATTACACAAAACTCAAATAAAATGCTTTAGAGTTAGAGAAGAAGAGAGCATGATATCCAAAGATTAACAATTAGTTTAAAATATATATGCAGTTTTGATTGAATAGCTGTTAAATTTCTTCTCAAGCGATGCAACTACAAGTTAGGTTCAAAGGTATAATTGTAACTATGTTCTGAGTTCACTTTTTAAAATGTCACTTCTCTCACAAGAGTCTACAGCACATGGATCAGAATTTAATATGCAGTCCTGCTGGGTATTAATCACTATGCCTAATTTGAATCCTATTGACCATCTGCTCATCCAGTTCTGACAAAATAACATCTGTCTAGGTGTGGAGAAGGTGGGGGATGAGTTGCAGGATGGAATGAAGATTGACTGATCAAAGGCTACCCTCTTAGATAGGAATGAGTCTTTGTTGGGGTGAGTTCTGGAAGTGATGGGAAGTACGGATTAGCATGATCCTTCCAAGTGAACGCCAACAATATTCCTTTGCTTCTTTGGGACACATTGATGTAAGTATATTTACTTAAGTTAGCTGGCATCTAGGACAGCTACACACCATGGATTTCTCAGAACTAGTATGGTCATTTATTGTGTCCCCACTGAATCTGTTGAGAGTAACATCCACTGACAAAACCAAGTGTGTTCAATTTACAAATCAATGTAGAATGCAGAGAGAGCTGTTTCATTTTATGCACCGTCCAGCTCTTCTGCCGCAGAAAATACTCCCATCGGCTGAAATTTCACTGCAGTTTCTTTCTTTTCACTAAATATAGTTGTCACTCCATTTTCAACTGTGGCATGCCTCAATTTTTGATTTCCTTCTCCATGCAACACCTGCACAGTTCATTGTTCAGCAGTTAACCTGTTTGCAAATGACAAATGACTTCACTGATTGATGAGATGGCTTGATCAGTTACCTGATAGCTTTTCTATTTCTGGCTAAATTTCTCTTTAGCATGAGTTCATGGGTAGTGAATTACTTCTCAGTTGAAGCTATATAGAATTACTAGCACAAAAGTGAACAATTCAACCTCACTCGTCTATACCTCAGTTGATACTCCACATGAGCACTCATCTTATTGGCCCTAACAGTGCATGATTTTAGCTTTTCCTAAAAAGACCCTATGTAATTCACTTAAACAATTTGCAAATAATACAAGCTTCTTATTCTACTTATTTTCTGGCTGAAACTTTATGGTATAAATCACCTCACATTTCTGTTTCAGCATGTTTGCAGTGGGCCTGGCATCTGTATTCTGTGGTTGAATTGCTATTTCACCAGCTGAAGTGAAGTAGAACTGAAGTATTTCAAGCTACTTAAGATCCACAAACATGTGGTGAAGTTCTGTGCAAGTTTGTAGTTGATATAATTGAAAGCAGAGCTATTATTAACTTCAAGCAAAGCATGACTAGGTTGCAGGTGAAGTTAGCAGGTTGCTGTGAGTCTCACACACATTCATCTGTGCTGATGAGCTGCAAGACCTTGACTGGTGGAAAGAAAAACTTGCTGATGTATCACAAGATATGCCTAGAAAGAGGGTGGGGTGGCTATTTTAAGAAGAGAGACAGTAGTTCAGTTTTTTGCTGTGGCTTCTGGAGGATAAGTCAAGTTCCTTCTGGCCCATCCATTAAAAAATTGGATAATTTCTTGGCAGATTCCTACTGTATGGAGTGCTTATCACCTACTGTGGATGGATGGTCTGTTTCCTACACAATTCTATCTCAAAATTACTGTGGATTTATTTTTCTGCCATAGGAATGGGATCTGGGATTTCCACCTCCAGTTTAAGCTATTGAAAACTATGGTATTTTTCACTGACTCTCTTCCTAAATAGTTATGGCCTGTGTAAACATACCCTTCTGATCAAATCCAATATCTGTCCATATTTCACATGCATTTCTTCAACATTACAAAGTATGCAAATGGAACACTTTTTGACAAGATAGTTGGCAGAAGTCATTCAGATTTATTTCCTGATCTGATCCCATTTAATCATTTTGATCAACAATTTTTTTCTTTTTCAATTTCTTAAAGAAGGTTCCTATTTTATATGCTTATGGTTGAACAAATACTTTTATATTTGTTCATTTGTAAAGTAAATTATTTATGCTATGGGGGAGGGTGTCTCTGGAAATTCCCTCACATTACATTAATCCCATTTCTGCATGAGTGCTCTATATCTAACATTGCCTCTTTACTTCTTGGGCTAAAGTCTTGTGGATCCCTAGGGCTTCATTTTTATTTTTATTTCCTGAGCTACACTCATTGATTTTGTACAGAGTCAAAATCAGAACACTAAATTTTGTATACATTGCTTGGTTTGTTAATGCCATTGACCTTAAGTTATCCCTTCTGTGAATGAGATGAAATGAAATTTCACTGCATCTGAAAATTATTGATTCCATTCGAGACTCATTGTGACTTGTTATTAATGCATGTTTTTTAGTAATATGTTGCTATCAAAAGAATGATATATGGCATATCATGGATGAAAGAAGTTTATAGCTGGGAGGTTAATGTCTAAGGATACACATTGTATCAAAAGGACAGGCAGGAAGGCAGAGGGGTGGCATTGCTCTTGGTAAAAATTGAAATCAAATCATTAGAAAGAGGTGACATAGGGTCAGAAGGTGTTGAATCACTGGAAAATGATGCTGGAGTAATGAGGGACAATGAAATGGCGGATGAACTGAATGAGTATTTTGCATCAGTCTTCACTGTGGAAGACACTAGCAGTAAGGTGGAAGTTCCAAGTGACAGGGGTCATGAAGTGTGTGAAGTTACCATAACTAGAGAGAAGGTTCTTGGGAAACTGAAAGGTCTGAGGGTAGATAAGCCACATTGACCAGATGGTGTACACCCCAGGGCTCTGAAGATGTGGCTGAAGAGATTGTGGAGACATTAGTAATGATCTTTCATGAATCACTAGATTCTGGAATGGTTCCAGAAGACTGGAAAATTGAAAATGTCACTCCAATCTTGAAGAACAGAGAGAGGCAGAATGTGACGTTACCATTCATTTCAAGAGGATATGAAATATTTCACTAGAATATGAAAACAAGGATCTAAAGTTGAGACTTTATAAAGTACTGGTGAGGCCTCACTTGGAGTACTGTGAGCAGGTTTGAGCTCGTTATCTTAGGTGCTGAAACAGAAGAAGGTTCAAAGAAGGTTCACAAAAATGATTCCAGAATTGAATGGCTTGTCATATGAAGAGGGTTTGATGGCTCTGATGAATGGCCTCAGCTTGAAACGTCGTGTTTATTCTTTTCCATAGATGCTGCCAGGCCTGCTGAGTTCTTCCAGCATTTTGTGTGTAAAAATTAACTTACTTTCTCAGACCTCTTCAGCAAGTTCTACTTACCTTGTCTTATCTCATCTTATAATGACACTGAAGGGGACCATTTGGTCTTCTAGGTCCATGCATGCCCTCAAAGGAGCAATCCCATTATTCCTTTATCTCCACATTTCCCTGTACTCCTGCAATTTATTCTCTCTCTCACTTGCCCAACAACTCTGCCTTTGATTTTCAGTCTGAGTTTACAATGACATTATATGTAACTAAATGGACAGATGGCCTGTGCATATTTGGGTGATTATGTTGAACTATAGTTGCAAGAACAGAATAAAAGTAAACTTATCTAAATGTCGAGTATGTTCTCAACTAAAATTTGGAATCTAGAGGAATTTGGGGATTGGGTAAAAATGTGGAATTGTGAATGACTCAGCAGGCTAGGAAGACTATACTGCCTCTTTCTAATCCCATTCCTTGCAGTCTCATGTTTCTAATTGTGACTATAACATGGCAGGGAATATAAGCATCTAAAAAAGTTTGAACAGTAATTATACAGATCTAGAAAAAAGGATAATTGATCAAGGATATAAAACATAACATAGAAGTTAGAACATATGAAAATCTGATGGAATATTTGAACTTTGCTTAGTGTGCCTGATCCATGAGGTATTCTCTGCTTTCCCTATTTTTCTCTACACCCTTTATGGCCAAGGCGTCTATAAATCTATTGACCTAAATTATAAGAGTATTGAACAATCCCCAACTATGACAAGATGAATTCTTAACCTTACAGTCTATCTTGTTATGACTTTAGACCTCATTGACTGCCTGCCCTATACTTTCTCTGTCACTGCAGAACTTCATTCTGCATTCTCTTACTGTTTTCCCTTGTACTACCTTAATGCACTATTGTAATAAAAAGTTCTGTATGGATGGCATGCAAAATAAGTTTTCTACTGTCCGTCGATATATAACTCAATAATATACCGATTCCAACTCTAAAATAAAATGAGTGTTGTATTTAGTCGAATACTCAAGAAATCCGACATGCTATGTATTGATATTGAAAGCTCAGTGAGATAAATGATATTTTATATGTTCCTACAGTCAATGAACTTACTTTTCAAGGACTCCATCTCATGTACTTGATATTTGTTTGTTTGTTTACAGTATTTATTTATTTATTGTTCTTTTTGTATTTGCACAGTTTGTTGCCTTCTGGACTCTGGTTGAATGCATTAGCTGGATGGCTTCCATTGATTCTGGTTATTTAATTGGCTATTATGCTATGGGTTGATTGAGTATGCCCACAAGAAAATGAATCTTAGTGTTGTATGTGGTGACATGTATGTACTTTGATAATAAAATTATTTTGAATTTTGATTAAGTCTAAACTGAAAGTGGCTCTTCTCCAAAGCTTATCTTTATTTAAAAAAACTTTATCGTTTATTTTATTTATTTAGTGATACAGTGTGGAATAGGCCCTTCTGGCCCTTCGTACTGCAATGCCCAGCAATGCCCCGATATAACTCTAGTCCCATCCAAGGTCAATTTACAATGACCAATTAACCTACCAATTTACTGTCTCAAAATGGCCTAAAACAATGAATAAAATAAAATAATTTCATTAATGAGAGTAATTTATATCACACTACCATTATAGAATATTAATTTATGAACTAATAATTGTTGCTTATTTAATGCCAAACAAAATTTTTTTTAACTGTTCATCACAATTCTGACCATAGTGTACAAGTTTGTGAACCAACAAAATTTACAAATAGCGCAAATAAAATTCAAATAAAATTGCACAATAGCACAAAGAATGTTGGAAGCTAGACAGAAGAAACTATAAAGGTAAATTATTGGTTTATATAGAATTTATTGGTCACTGATATTAAACAAATCTTACAAGACCCAGAAGAGCTGTGTTGTGATGAGAACTAACTGATATAAAGGACTTCATCAGATGATCTGGAATTACTTCCTATACACAGCAATAGAGATTAATCCTGGTTAATACAATTAAATTCTTTAACCAGTAGGGATAAAATTTAGCTTAAAATTTTGTAGCATCAGACAAGTATACTTCAAGCATATTCCTTTCAGAACCATGTTCCAACTGCTGTGTATTGTGATGTGGGATGAGGTGGAGGAGATTGGTAAACCAGATGAGAACTTGCACTAGAAATGTTGCAGTGAGTTCCAGCATGTGGTGATAAACCTTGGAAATAGAATATATCTTTCATTTCCTTAGATTGTTTCAAGACATCATTGTTAGATCATTGCAAATCTTGAGAATGAAAGAAACATCTAGAAAACAAAAAAATGCTTCAGGAAAGCAGAATTGCGAGCTTCTGAGAATGTGCTCAGTCAAATACAAGATGGAATGGAAGAAGTGACACTATTGAATTTGTTTAGAATATTGTAGAAAGATTAACTCAGATTATAGAAATAATTTTCTATCAGAAAATACAGTAGTTGAAAATTCAACTCTATCGTTCTCTTCAAAAGGACTCCCTGACATGTCAAATAACTCTGGTATTTTATTGTTTTTTTCCCTCCAGATTTAAGTATATTCTTTTTTCAGTGAAGTACACAAACATATTAAAAATTTGTATTTGCAAAAAAAGGGTATTTGAACTTCCGAAAAGTCTCTTCTGTCAAGCTTCCACAGATTTGGATATAAAGAAACAAAGAAACATAGAAAACCTACAGCACAATACAGGCCCTTCAGCCCTCAAAGCTGTGCCGAACATGCCCTTACCTTAGAAATTACTAGGCTTACCCATAGCCCTCTATTTTTCTGAGCTCCATATACCTGTCCAGGAGTCTCTTAAAAGACCCCATCAAATCCGCCTCCACCACCATTGCTGCCAGCCCATTCCACGCACTCACCACTCTCTGAATAAAAAACTTACCCCTGACATCTCCTCTGTACCATCACCCAACACCTTAAACCTGTGTCCTCTTGTGGCAAACATTTCAGCCCTGGGAAAAAGCCTCTGACTATCCACACGATCAATGCCTCTCATCATCTTATACACCTCTATCAGGTCACCTCTCATCCTCCTTCGCTCCAAGGAGAAAAGGTCGAGTTCACTCAACCTATTCTCATAAGGCATGCTCCCCAATCCAGGCAACATCCTTGTAAGTCTCCTCTGCACCCTTTCTATAGTTTCCACATCTTTCCTATATTAAAGTGAACAGAACTAAGCACAGTACTCCAAGTGGGATCTGACCAGGGTCCTATATATGCAACATTACCTCTTGGCTCCTAAATTCAATTCCACGATTGATGAAGGCCAATGCACCAATCCTCCACTTCCTCATCCATGTCATTTATAAAAATCACAAAGGGAAGGGGTCCCAGGACAGATCCCTGAGGCACTCCACTAGTCACCAACCTCCATGCAGACTATGACCTGTCTACAACCACTCGTTGCCTTCTGTGGGCAAACCAATTCTGGATCCACAAAGCAATGTCCCCTTGGATCCCATGCCTCCTTACTTTTTCAATAAGTCTTGCATGGGGTACCTTGTCAAATGCCTTGCTGAAATCCATATACACTTCATCTACTGCTGTACCTTCATCAATATGTTAGTCACATCCTCAAAAAATTCAATCAGGCTCTTAACTCACGGCCTGCCTTTGACAAAGCCATGTTGACTGTTTCCAATCATATTATGCCTCTCCAAATGCCTCTCAAGATCTTTTCCATCAACTTACCAACCACTGAAGTAAGATTTACTGGTGTATGATTTCCTGGGCTATCTCTACTCCCTTTCTTGAATAACATCTGCAACCCTCCAATCCTCCAGAATCTCTCCCGTCCCCATTGATGATGCAAAGATCATTGCCAGAGGCTCAGCAATCTCCTCACTTGCCTCTCACTGTAGCCTAGGGTACATCTCCTCTGGTCCCAGAAACTTAAACAACTTGATGCTTTCCAAAAGCTCCAGCACATCCTCTTTCTTAATGTCTACATGCTCAAGCTTTTCAGTCCACTGTAAGTCATCCCTACAATCGCCAAGATCCTTTTCTGTAGTGAATACTGAAGCAAAGTATTCATTAAGTACCTCTGCTATTTCCTCCGGTTCCATAAACACTTTTCCACTGTCACACTTGATTGGTCCTATTCTCTCACATCTTATCCTCTTGCTCTTCATATACTTGTAGAATGCCTCGGGGTTTTCCTTAATCCTGCCCGCCAAGGCCTTCTCATGGCCCCTTCTGGCTCTCCTAATTTCTTTCTTAAGCTCTTTCCTGCTAACCTTATAATCTTCTAGATCTCCATCATTACCTAGTTCCTTGAACCTTTCGTAATCTTTTTTTAATCTTCTTGACTAGATTTATGACAGCCTTTGTACACTACGGTCCCTGTACCCTATTGCCCTTCCCCGTCTCATTGGAACGTACCTATGCAGAATGCCACACAAATATCCCCTGAACATTTGCCACATTTCTTCTGTACATTTCCCTGAGAACTTCTGTTCCCAATTTATGCTTCCAAGTTCCTGCCTGATAGCTTCATATTTCCCCTTACTCCAATTAAACACTTTCCTAACTTGTCTGTCCCTAGCCTTCTCCAATGCTATGGTAAAGGAGATAGAATTATGATCACTATCTCCAAAGTGCTCTCTCACTGAGAAATCTGACGCCTGACCAGGTTCATTTCCCAATACAAGGTCAAGTACAGCCTCTCCTCTTGTAGGCTTATCTACATATTGTGTCCAGAAACCTTCTTGAACACACCTAACAAACTCCACTCCATCTAAACCCCCTGCTCTAGGGAGATGCCGATCAATATTTTTGGGAAATTAAAATCTCCCACCATAACAACCCTGTTATTATTACACCTTTCCAGCATCTGTCTCCCTATCTGCTCCTCAATGTCCCTGTTACTATTGAGTGGTCTATAAAAAAAACACCCAGTAGCGTTATTGACCCCTTCCCGTTTCTAATTTCCACCCACAGAGACTGCGTAAACAATCCCTCCATAGCTTCCTCCTTTTCTGCAGCCATGACACCATCTCTGATCGGCAGTGCCACGCCCCCCCCCCCCCACCTCTTTTGCCTCCCTCCCTGTCCTTTCTGAAACATCTAAAGCCTGGCACTATAAGTAAACTTTCCTGCCCCTGAGCCATCCAAGTCTCTGTAATGGCCACAACATCATAGCTCCAAGTACTGATCCATGCTCTAAGCTCATCTGCTTTGTTCACAATACTTCTTGCATTAAAGTAGACACATCTCAAACCATCGGTCTGACTGTGTCCCTTCTCTATCACCTGTCTATCCTCCCTTTCGCACTGTCTCCAAGCTTTCTCTATTTGTGAGCCAATCTCCCTTTCCTCCATCACTTCAGTTCAGTTCCCACCCCCCAACAATTCTAGTTTAAACTCTCCCCAATAGCCTTTGCACACCTCCCCGCCAGGATATTGGTCCCTCTCAGGTTCAACCCATCCTTTTTGTACAGATCACACCTGCCCCAAAAGAGATCGCAATGATCCAGAGACCTGAATCCCTGCCCCCTGCTCCAATCCCTCAGCCACCCATTTATCCTCCGCCTCACTCTATTCCTATCCTCACTGTCACGTGGCACAGGCAGTAATCCCGAGATTACTACCTTTGAGGTCCTGCTTCTCAACTTCCTTCCTAACTCCCTGTAGTCTGTTTTCAGGACCTCCTCCCTTTTCCTGCCTATGTCGTTGGTACCAATATGCACCATGACCTCTGGCTGCTCTCCCTCCCACTGCAGGATATCGTGGATGCGATCAGAAACATCCCGGACCCTGGCACCTGGGAGATTTAGACAGATCAGTAATTTCTCCAGCAATTCATTTAATCCAGTATAAATCCAGATTTAGTTATCTGAAGGTTTTAATTTTCAAGATGTAAAAATATGGAACACTATGGTTTTATAAAAAATTAGGTCTCAAAACAGATATAGGCCTAGCTACTTTGTTTTGCCACCTGATCTGTGACAACACCATATATCTGTTTTTCCCCATTTGTCATAATAAGTTTAGCTGCCGAAAGACATCAATTTAAAATTAGCTATTTCTATTTGCAAAAAGTTCCAAAATTCTACCACCATCAACATCTAAAAGTGTTTCCCAATTTTCCTCCTGGCAGTTTGCACCCTAACGTTTGAACTTAGTCTTAGACATGTAGTGGGAATTGTTTCCCTCTGTCTGTTCAGTTCCCATTAATATCTGGAAAATGTTACTGAAAATCACACGGTAACTTTTAAAATTTCACAAACTCGAGTGCTAACATGTTCAGCCTGTAATTTAACTCTCAAATCCACCTGTTATTCAGGTAAACATTTTTTGTATTTGATCCAAATTCAATATATCCTTCCAAAATTGTGGTGTTCAAAAATATTTACTGTACTTTAATATGTGATCAAAGTTTTGTATTACTGCAGCCTAATTTCCCCCTCCTATTTAGTTCGGTCATCTAGCCAAAATTCCATTCCCCGAAACACTTTGGACTTCCCAGTCATAAACATGAGGAAAACTGCAAATGCTGGAAATCCAAGCAACACACACAAAGTGCTGGAGGAGCTCAGCAGGACATGCAGCATCTATTGAAAAGAGTACAGTCGATGTTTCTGGCCGAGACCTTTCATCAGGACTAGAGAAAAAAATGAGGAGTCAGAGCAAGAAGGTGGGGGGAGGAGAGGAAGAAACACAAGGTGAAAGGTGAAACTTGAAAGGGGAGGGGTGAAGTAAAGAGCTTGGAAGTTGATTGGTGAAAGAGATACAGGGCTGGAGAATGGGGAGTCTGGTAGGAGAGGACAGAATGCATAGAAGAAAGACAAAGGGGAGGAGCACCAGAGGGAGGTGATGGGCAGGTAAAGAGATAAAGAGAGAGAGGGAAATGGGAATGGAGGATTGTGAAGGGGGTGGGGAGAGGGCAATTACCGGAAGTTTGAGAAATTGACATTTATGCCATCAGCCTGGAGGCTACCGAAACGGAATATAAGGTGCTGCTCCTCCAACCTGAGTGTGGCCTCATCCTCACAGTAGAGGAGGCCGTGGACTGACCTGTCCGAATATGAATGGCAGTGGGAAGTGGAATTAAAATGGGTGGCCTCTGGGAGATCCCACTTTTCCTGGCAGACAGAGCGTAGGTGTTGGACACAGAGGCTGGTGGGGTGGGAGGTGATGCAGAGAATTATGTGTTCTACATGGAGGTTGGTGACGTCCAGCACATAATACTCTGTGAATTCTGCCATCTCCAACGGGATCCCACCACCAAGCACATCTTTTCCTTTCCCCCTCCCTCCCTCTCCCCGACTTTCTGCTTTCTGCAGGAATCGCTCCCTACTCAAGTCCACTCGTCCTTCCCCACTGATCTCCCTCCTGGCACTTATCCTTGCAAGTGGAATAAATGCTACACCTGCCCTTACACTTCCTCCCTCACCACCATTCAGGGCCCCAAACAGTCCTTCCAGGTGAGGCAACACGTCACCTGTGAGTCTGTTGGGGTGCTCTGGGTGCGGCTTCCTTTATATCAGTGAGACCTGATGTAGATTGCGAGACCGCTTCGATGTACACCAGAAAAGGCGGGATCTCCCCGTGGCCACCCATTTTAATTCCACTTTCTATTCCCATTCCTATTTGGACATGTCAGTCAATGGCCTCCTCTACCGTTGCAATGAGGCCACACTCAGGTTGGAGGAACAACACTTTATATTCTGTCTGAGTAGCCTCCAACCTGTGGCATGAACATTGATTTCTTGAGCTTCCAGTAATGCCCCCCACTCCCCTCTCCTTCACTATTCCTCATTCCTGTTTCCCTACCTCACCTTATCTCCTTAACTGTCCATCAACTCTCTCTGGTGCTCCTCTTTCTTCCATGGCCTTCTGTCCTCTCCTATCAGATTTCCCCTTCTCCAGCCCTGTATCGCTTTCACCAATCAACTTCCCAGCTCATTATTTCACCCCTCCCCCTCCTGGTTTCACCTTTCACCTTGTGTTTCTTCCTCCCCTCCCCATTCCTTCTTACTTTGACTCCCCAATTTTTCCAGTCCTGCTGAAGGGTCTCAGTTCTAAACGTCAATTGTACTCTTTTCCATAGATGCTGCCTGGCCTGCTATGTTCCTCCAGCATTTTGTGTGTGAGAAGTTATTTATATTCTCACACCTCTTCAGAAAGTTGATGGCTTTCCACTTACCTACATTGAAATTCATTGGCAACTGTTTTGTCTATTTGCTCAATTTATAAATATCTTTCCTAATGACAGCTCCTCCCCAGCTTACAAATGCCCAGTGAATGTGTAGTCTGTGTATATGAGTAAGCCTTTGGGAAAATGGCGTTACGAATTTTCCCAATGCGGTGGGGTTGTGGGCATCTTCTGAGTGGGGATTTGATTCATTTGCCCAACTTGTGAACTGTTTGGGTTATGAACATTTCGCAGGAACAGAACCCTGCCATAATTTTGGGATGACCTACAGATCTCCCTATCGTTGATAAGTGTGGATATATGGCCTTATATTTGAAGAAGTAACTCATTATTGAAAGTGGTGAATAACTGTGATCCAAGTAAAATAACTTGCAAGATTTCTCTCCTCACATCTTACTAATTTGAGTGTCCTGATCATGATCCCTTCTTGCCAATTCCTATTATTTAGACAATTTGAAAACCAGAACAATACTTCACAATACTTAACAATTTGTTACCTTTATGTTGGTTAAATTAAGATAATCTTATAGTAGTTTATGGCAGTTAATTTGTGGTGTTGTACCGTACACTGAGCCTGTTCAGTAAGAGGGTTCCTTTATATGCTAAGTAATCTCAGATAAGAAAAGAAAATGCTGAAAGAACTCAACCAGTCAAGTATGACTTGGTGAAAGAGAAATTAGTTAACACTAACTGGTTTCTCTTTCTACAGATGCTACTTGATAGGCTGAGGTTTCCCCACATCGCCTGTGTCAGATTTCTGCATCCGCAACTTTATTTGTTTTCCATCACTGCTGAATATATCTGCAATTTTTACCAAATAAGTAGCCCTGGTGGAGACAAGAGATTTTGCAGATACTGGATATCCAGAGCAAAACACTCGAAATGCTGAAGGAACTCTGCAGGTCTGACAGCATCTATGGAGGGGAATAAACAGATGATGTTTCAGGCCAAGGACATTCATCAAGACTGGAAAGAAAGACGATAGAGGCACGAATAAACTGGTCAAGGCAGGAGGAAGGGCATAATCTGGTGGGTGATAGATGAATCCAGGTGAGGGGTAAAGGTAGGAAGGTAGGTGTTGAGTTAGGCAGGAGGAAGGAATTATTTGAGAACCTGGAAGGTGATAGGTGGAAGAGGAAAAGGGCTGAAGAATCTAAGAGAAGAGTACAGTGTACAGTAGTCTATAGAAAGAAAATGTGAAGGAGGTGGAGAACCAGAGGGAGGAAGTGTAAGTGATGGGCAGGAGAGGGGAAAGTAGAGGGGTAAAAGGACTAGGGAGATGAGAGAAAACAAAGGGGTTGTGGAACAGAGGGGAGGGGTTGCCAGAAGTCATAGAAATCAATGTTGATGCCATCAGGTCGGAGATTACCAGGACAGAATATGAAGTGTTGTTCCTCTAATCTGTGTCTGCTCTCACCGTGGCAGTAGACATGTCAGTGTGGGTATGGGAAGTGGAATGAAAATGGCTCGCCATTGGGACATCCGGATCCCACTGGTTAATTTAGGATAGCTCCTACATTGGTGGCTCTAGCAGAGGAGGATGGGTGGGGGGGACAGTGGCAGTATGTTTCCTTTCTTGAAGTCGAAATTTTTATTGATGATTGTACATTTTCATAGTTACTAGTACTGCATTTATTACATCTGAGATTTATTTAATGGCTTAAATTGAAATTGTCCCTTTTTTATGATGGGGTTTGAATTTGGGACCCTGGACGAATAGTTAAGGTTCATGAGCTACAATATTTGAAGCAGGATGGCATTTGAAGTGGAAATTACAGACAGGGTTAAATTAAGATTCATGCCTCTCAACCTCCGTTCATGTGATCATGAAGCGTTTCTTTTTTTGAAGCTAATTAAAGTATTTGCTTAATAGGGAACATTTCAAGATGGAAATTGTACAAGTTGGTGCCATTGAGTCATTAGGACTTTGCTTGACTGACTCTGGTATGTTCTAGTTTGATTACTGGTTGCTAATTGACATTCATTGTCATGAACATGAATGGAATATGTTGCTAAGTGTGATTAGGTATGGTTATTATGTGCAGTGCAGAGGCATAGATTATTCTTATTGACACAGCTAATTCTAAACCAGAACATACTAATCTCTCAAATTAGTAAAGAGATTACAAATAAACTCTCTTGGGCTTTCAGCTGGGTACAGGTATCGATTATAACTGACATTCCGATGATAAACTCCGCCATCTTCATCAGGGATGAAGAGATTGCTTGACAGAAAACACTGAACTTTATAAAGTTCCATGTACATTTCATTTTGTCATATCTACTGAAAAGAACGAGAGTTGTCAACACTGATGATTTAAATGGCATTCATTTTTAGCATCCAGTACTAGCATGAACTGTTAGATGTTCTCTAGTCTGCTTTATCACTGTCTATGAACTCTATTTCAGGCAAGAATCTAAAGTAACAAGTGTTTCTACTTTTTGCATGGCTTAATAAATCGGTGGTGACTGATGAGTATTTCTGGGCAACATCCTAAGAAGAAATGGATTGTGACATTTCTCATCTTGCTTTCAAAATAAGATCCACTGTCATCAGAAATCTAGACTTTAATCACACCATTCTAGGATGAATTTGATGTCAGGCTGCAGAGGTTCTGTTAGCATATGTATGTTGATATTTAAACAGTTGTAATTCTGCTTTCTGGTGAATATCTGCTTAAGCAGTATTATGTAGAAAAAGTTCATCAGTTAGTTACTCTTTGAACAGACTGCTGGGTAGAAATTGCCTTAATTCCCAGTCAAACACAAGTTCCTAATGAGAATAAATTTGTACTTGAAGGAAATAATCCAGATTTTAATAATCTCCTATTTAATGGATTTAGTATGTCCACCAAAATTTAAATTTGCCCCGTGTCCCTCTTACATAAATTATCATCATGGTTTGAAGAAAATCAAATATTTTCCACTTACTGGGAGTTGCCATTGAAGCTTTTGCTACCAGTTCATGATGAAACAGTGCCTCTTACTGGCTGAACTTATAAAGCAGTCATTGAAGGAAGGCGCATTTTGACACTCTTCTCTTTCACCAGTTTACAGGATAACCACCAGAGGATAACACAGAGAAAATCTCTGTCCTTCTGTTTCCTTTCTTTTTGTGAAGATTGTTTCTATAAACTCTTTAAATTAACAACACCTGCATTGGCATTTATTTTGCCTCTTGTATATTTTGGTAGTAACAGCTGTGTGACATCACTATGTGGTGACAAAAGTTTATCAATTACCTCATAGGATGTAAAAATGTATTTAAATTCATTCACTTGGCTGGTGAGTGAAATTTAAAAGATAAACTTTGGCTTCAATGTATGCCTTAAAAGTTGTTAATTTTTCCTGTTGTGCAACTTCCCCCACCCTTCTAGTGCAGAATAGACAAACTGAAGAGACAACAACACTGAAAGAGAAATTATAGAAACATTTACCATATGGATTTATTCTAGTTGTCTTCTCTCTAGCAGGGTTGAAACACAAAAGGATAATCATTAAAAATGAGGAAATTATTAGTAGAAAGTAAAGGAAGGTAAAATCTTTTTGGTCAGCCAAGGCTCATGGAATTAAGCAAACAAAAGATCATTTGGAATCACTGAAAGGTTTTTAAGGCAACAATTGTATATTCCTTTGGAGTTGTAAGAGACGGCAAAATAAAAGGTGAAGACAGACATTGATATCTAAGAAAGGGACAAAAATATGATTTTTTTTGACAATCAGATCAATAATGCTCATTATAGATCTGGTGATCTATTCTAAACCGTTTTGTCAGCCTGTATGATATGTTCAGGTGAAAGGAAGCAGTAGTTCAGAAAACACTTGTTAATCACTGATGAGATACTAAACTTGTTTTTTTAAAATCAGAAGCAAATAAATGATTGACAGTATCAAGAGCTTTTAAACTCTATGAATTTATAATTTTCCCAGGAGTTCTACAGCAGATGGATAACTAAAATCAGCATTTACTGCAAGGTTAAACAAATACATTTGAAAATGAATGTTATCTTTAATAACAGCATACACTCCTTCAGCTATTTACATAACATATACAAGGTGGAAAATTCTCTTGAAATAACTTGAAGTAAATTACTATATATTAAAATAGGTAAGCATGGTGCTATCTATGGTTAAATCATTTGTTTTAATTCATTAAAACTGAAACCTTTTCCACCATGGCACCAGCTGAGGTGAAAACAATAGAAAGCACAGCAGATTGGCAGAGAAGCAATGTATCAGTGCACCTGGATTCACTTTGAAGAAGTCATACAGACCGCAGTTTGCTTTGTGTGCTGTTTATGAATGTTATGTCATCCTGGGGTTGAAGTGACATTTCCAACCACTTAAATAGCACCTGCAGTTTATGGTGTCACTGTGACCATTTATTGCATGCTTCCATTCACGTACGCTTTTGTCCACACTATTCAAGGACTAAGAAATTATCCCCGATTCGCTGAAGTAACATGATTATTGTTCCTTATTACTAACAACCTCATTGAATAATATAGTGCATCTCATATTTAGCAACACAAGAAAAAGTATTCCTCTAGTTTTTTTTCCTCTCTCTAATGGAATATTCTTCATTATTTTGGAATGTTTTTTCATGGAGTACAAACATGATCAGCTTATATATATTGTGATTGCCTGTTATCCTAATAAGAAAATAAATTTATTTTACATTTCTTTTTCATCAATTCTTATAATCCTGCTTTAAAGTGTGCATGTTAAATGTCTATATATTGTTAATTAGCACCTTCAGAATTTTATGCCTAATCTAACAGCAATTTCATTTATGCAGTCAATTCCTTTACACGAGGCTTCCCATTGTTGAAGAATGAAATCAAGTGAAAACTGTACAAGTTTCACAATACAATGGAAGGCAGAAGCTGACTATGGATCCTTTCCCTGTACTAAGGATGACATTCCTATTTATGATTATGTTATACATTTACATACTAGCTCAGGATCAGCCTGGAAGCATATTCATGTCTGTAAACCATCCCTTAACCATATTCTGCATGGCTGTTCTGTCTTGAGTTAATAATATTATTTTCAACATATCATTACATTGTTCAAGGAAACATGGTTGTGGGTTCATGATGTGATTGTGGAATTTACTCATTAGGCTGCTCAGCAACAGATAATTTATCTTCAGATGCTCTCATGTTACCAATGTCTTCATACATGGCTGTCTGCATAACTTCCAAACCCTACAATGAAACAAAACATACTTTTAGAAGAAATCAAACTTTTGATAAAACTCCAAACATGCAGGTTAAGTTGACCCAGTGATGCACTTCATACATTATGATCAATTTTGTTCTAAACTAATTTCACACAAAGTCAAAATACTTCTACTGATTATTAAGAGTTGCAATTATTTTAAACTAATTTGAATAGTCTCAATTCCATGCCCAAAAAAACACCAGTCTATCATCAAACCATAAAGACTTTCAAGGGAAGAAATTTATTCCACCCAATGCTTAAGCAATTTAAATCATTCAGATATTTTTTCCCAACACTTTACATTGAATAAATGATATGACTTCACAGAGTCCTGTAAAAAAATAAACTTAGTATTCAGTGGTCAGGATCATTTCTTAATTATCCTTTTTCTGTTGTGAGAAATTGAAATAAATTTGCCTCTATACTGTTTATTGCATGTACCGATGTTAACCTTTCAAACAATAGCAGAAAGAAATTCGATGCAAACATATTCAATACAATTGAGAACTGTGCCAAATACATTTTGTACCTTAATGCTGAGACAACCAGGCTTGAAAGTGTTTTCATCACTATTTTTGGCACTGAATCCTGGTTGGATAATCTTTCTTGGGAACAGCTCACAAAAGAGTTACGCTTGAGACTTTGTTGGCTACCAGCAATTGACCTTTCAATTACTCAGCTCAACAAGCTTACTAATTCCTGGTCAATGCCTTCTCTGTGTGCTGTTCCTCACTGGAGAATACGCTGTTATATTTGGAAAGCCTATCACTCTGCCTTTTGTGATGTAATTCACATGTCAGTATTTACAGTAATGATATGACATCTGCAATACTGTAAAACAGTTAACATGTTGGAAATTCAGGTACATTACAAGTTATAACAAGATGTCTACTGATGTTTGCTGCTGGTATAGGACAAAATATTAGTTATAATAACATATTCACTGAAGTTCACTTTGTTTCGCAAGAACGTATATCTTATCGTTCATTCGCTATGTGCCATTTCGTGTGATGTCTTTGACCATGATAGTTATTGGCGAATTTTACTGCAGAAGTGGTTTACCGTTGCCTTTTTCTAGGCAGTGTCTTTACAAGACGGGTGACTCCAGCCATTATCAATACTTTTCAGAGATTGTCTGCCTGGTGTCAGTGGTCATATAACCAGGACTTGAGATATGCACCATCCACCAGCTGCTCCCAGGGCTTCACATGACCCTGATCAGGGGTTGGAGGAGGTGAGGGAAGGGCTGAGCAGGTGCTGCACTTGCTCAATGGTGACCTGCTGGCTAGCAGAGGGAAGGAGCGCTTTACACCTCCTTTAGTAGAGATGTGCATCTCCACCCTGCCATCATGTATATTATGCTTGTGAGACCTTAAGACTATAAAACATGGAGAGCAGAATTAGGCCATTTGGCCCTTCAAGTCTTCTCTGCCTTTCAGAAGGGATTAGTTTAATTCAGCACAGACGTGGGCCAAAGGATTTGTTCCTGAGCTTTACTGTTCAGATATTCTATGTTCTGTCTCACAGCACAGAATCAGGCCTTTAGCCTACAATAACCAATTTATACTGATCCTTTTTAGCAGCATTTGCCTTCTGTGGCTTCATAATTCAATTGCTTAGCTAGATACTTCTTCCAAAACCAGTTTACAGACCCATCATTCCAGAATCTAATCACTCAGTCGTCAATTTTTAGTGAGAGTTGTCTCCAGATACTTTCAACTAATATTCACATCGAGAGACGGTATATTTTTGCTGAGAGAAAATACACTATTTGCTTCATACCTCATACATGTGGTAAGTCTCGGCTTCATCATCTTTCTTTTTCCTTTGATTGTTCTGCAAAGAATAAAAATGATTTCCATAACTGATTTTTAATTTGCTGATTTGTCCTGTCAGACCTTAACAGAATGAAGTAAAACATTGTAGGTTGTACTTGGGTATTGGGTATCTACATTAGGTATATGAAGCTGTGATAATCATTGGTTGTATCTTGCTGTGGAATACTAGCAATTCTGTATACATGCCGATGAGTTTGGAATCTGGCCACATATGAATCTGAATGTAGAAATCCCAAACTTGCTGACAAGTTCCAGCTGGCTAATTTGCTACTGAACTCCAGCAGGAACATGACAGCTCAGTCAGTTGAGGCACCGTCTCACAGTTCCAACAACCTGGGCTCGATCCTGACTCTATATACTGCTTATGTTCATTTTGTACATTCTCCCTGTGACCACGTGGGTGGTCATTACGGCATGAAAATTGATTCCTCCAACTTCTGGTAATTTTACTCTTCTTTCCCCCCCCCCCCTTCATTTCCTCACTCTGGCCTCTTACCTCTTCTCTTCCCCTGCCTATCACCTCCCCCTGGGTCCCCTCTCCCCTCCTATGAAATACCTTCTTCTCCAGCCCTTTGCCTATTCCTCCTCTCACCTCCTAGCTTCTTATTTCATTCCCCCTTCCCCACCCACCTGGCTTCACCTATTATTTTCTAGCCTGTCCTCCTTCTCCTCCCCCACCTTCTTATTCTAGCTTCTTCCCCCTTCCTGATGAAGTCTCAGCCCAAAAACATCAGCTGTTTATTCCCCTCCATAGATGCTGTCTGACCTATTGAGTTCCTCCAGCATTTTGTATTTCTTTACCATGTGGGTGGTCTGCTTTGCTTCTATGTTGCAAACACGTGCTAGTTATTTGGTTAATTGCTTAGTGTATTACCCTTGCTGCAGGTGGATGGTAACCAAGTTAGAAGAGAGCTGATGGGCTGGTGAGAGGAAATTGGGGAATGGTATTGATGGGGTGCTCTGAGAGCTGGCAAAGACTCAATGGGGTGAATGGCCTCACTCTATGCTGCAAGGACACAAGAAAAAACTATGAAAGACTCTTCAGCACTTATGTTAAACCTGTGTAAAAGGGAAAGATGATGTTTACCTTATTGAAATGATTTGTTTTTTCCTCATAATCCATTTAATATGTTTAAATTTATTGTACTTTGATTACTTTATTTCTATGTTTTATAGCCTTTAATATTTCTATTTTTTCTGTTTTTGAATGCATTGGATCATCAGGGACATTCAGAAATATGGAAAAAGATTGACAGCTGTAGACAGGAGTGAAACTTGGCTGTATGCAAGACTTTTTCTGCCATTTTGTGGTAACGGCTTGTTCTTCCTTTCACCTGACTTGAATACGTTGCACAGGTCATTGCTAATGAACAGGACTTCACCCATCAAGATTGGAACACTCTTGGTCAGCATCACTGTCCACATCAATCTTACCCAACTGGGTATGAGTGGCAATTGGACACTACTCAACATTATTGATCATTACTTACAAATACTTTGCTTTCAATTTTAGGAAATCTCATCTCCAAACAAACTTCTTCCCAGCAAAAAAGGAATAATGAGATTGGTGATCAATTAGAAATTGGAAAGTGTCAGAGGTGTATTTTTATTGGGCATTAGCATTAATAGATGAAGGTGGACAGATGAAGCAAAGGTAACAGCCCCAGGCTGAAAGTAGTGAAATAATAGATTCTTTCTGAAGGGTGGACTGTTTTAATTGTATTCTATGCTTTCCCATCAAAATACTTCTTAAATGATGTTCCATTTCATGTTCTGCCTATGTAATGAAAACAAACATTTATCTCAATGGCCCAAGCAGTGCACCAAACTGGAAGGAGAAGTGTGAAGTAGTTGGAAGGATTGTTTTCTACTTACTTTTCCGAAGAACAGCATTCCTGGCAGGGTGAGACAAAGGAACAGCAAAATTCCCTGTATTAAAATCAACAAGTCTTTCATTGTGTCCGCAGATTTCAGCTTTTTCACATCAATGGATTCTAAGGGGGGAGGGGCAGAAAATCAAAGAAGACTTTTGCAAAGAACAGTTTTGCAGTCTCAAAGTAGCACATTGGTTTAGGGTTACTGCACTGCATTCATTTAGCATCTGATTCCCCAGTTAATATATCTGATAGGCACTCCTGGAACCATTGCCCATACGCACTAGTAACACAAGGGATTCTGCAAATGCTAGAAATCCAGAGCAACACATACAAAACACTGGAGGAACCCAGCAGGCCAGGCAGCATCTATGAAAGTGAATACAGTGGCATGCAAAAGTTTGGGCATCCCGGTCAAAATTTCTGTTGCTGTGAATAGCTAAGTGAGTAAGAGATGACCTGATTTCCAAAAGGCAAAGTTAAAGATGATTAAAGACATTTCTTTAATATTTTAAGCAAGATTACTTTTTTATTTCCATCTTTTACAGTTTCAAAGTAACAAAAACGGAAAAGGGCTCAAAGCAAAAATTTGTGCACCCTGCATGGTCAGTACTAAGTAACACCCCCTTTGGAGAGTATCACAGCTTGTAAATGCTTTCTGTAGCCAGCTAAGAGTCTTTCAATTCTTGTTTGGGAGATTTTCACCCATTCTTCCTTGCAAAAGGCTTCTAGTTCTGTGAGATTCTTGGGCTGTCTTGCATGCACTGCTCTTTTGAGGTCTATCCACAGATCTTCAATGATGTTTAGGTTGGGGGACTGTGAGGGCCATGGCAAAACCTTCAACTTGAGCCCCTTGAGGTGGTCCATTGTGGATTTTGAGGTGTGCTTAGGATTATTATCCTGTTGTAGTAGCCATTCTCTTTTCATCTTCAGCTTTTTTTTTAAACAAACAATATGATGCTTGTTTCCAGAATTTTCTGGTATTTAATTGAATTCATTCTTCTCTCTACCAGTGAAATGTTCCCCGTGCCACTGGCTGCAACACAAGCCCAAAGCATGATCGATCCACCCCCGTGCTTAACAGTTGGAGAGGTGTTCTTCTCATGAAATTCTGCACCCCTTTCTTCTTCAAACATACCTTTGCTCATTGCAACCAAAAAGTTCTATTTTAACTTCAACAGTCCACAGGACTTGTTTCCAAAACGCATCAGGCTTGTTTAGATGTTCTTTTGCAAACTTCTGATGCTGAATTTTGTGGTGAGGATGCAGGAAAGGTTTTCTTCTGATGACTCTTCCATGAAGGTCATATTTGTGCAGGTGTAACTGCACAGTAGAACAGTGCACCACCACTCCAGAGTCTGCTAAATCTTCCTGAAGGTCTTTTGCAGTCAAATGTGAGTTTTGATTTGCCTTTCTAGCAATCCTACGAGCAGTTCTCTCAGAAAGTTTTCTTGGTCTTTCAGACCTCAGCTTGACCTCCACCATTCCTGTTAACTGCCATTTCTTAATTACATACGAACTGAGCAAACAGCTACCTGAAAACGCTTTGCCATCTTCTTATTGCCTTCTCCTGCTTTATGGGCATCATTTATTTTAATTTTCAGAGTGCTAAGCAGCTGCTTAGAGGAGCCCATGGCTGCTGATTGTTGGGACAAGGTTTGGGGAGTCAGGGTATTTATAAAGCTTTGAAATTTGCATCACCTGGCCTTTCCTAATGATGACTATGAACAAGCCATAGCCCTAACAAGCTAATTAAGGTCCAAGAACTTGGTAAAAGTTATCTGAGAGTTCAAATTTCTTGGGGTGCCCAAACTTTTGCATGGTGCTCCTTTCATTTTTTTTACTCTAAAATTGTACAAAACTAATAATACACTAATCTTGCTTAAAGTGTTGAAAAGAATGTTTCATCTTTAACTTTATGACTTTTGGAGATCAGTTCACCTTCTACTCACTTAACCATATAACCATATAACAATCACAGCACGGAAACAGGCCATCTCGGCCCTCCTAGTCTGTGCCGAACTCTTAATCTCACCTAGTCCCACCTACCCACACTCAGCCCATAACCCTCCACTCCTTTCCTGTCCATATACCTATCCAATTTTACCTTAAATGACACAACTGAACTGGCCTCTACTACTTCTACAGGAAGCTCATTCCACACAGCTATCACTCTCTGAGTAAAGAAGTACCCCCTCGTGTTTCCCTTAAACTTCTGCCCCCTAACTCTCAAATCATGTCCTCTTGTTTGAATCTCCCCTACTCTCAATGGAAACAGCCTGTTCACGTCAACTCTATCTATCCCACTCAAAATTTTAAATACCTCGATCAAATCCCCCCTCAACCTTCTACGCTCCAATGAATAGAGACCTAACTTGTTCAACCTTTCTCTGTAACTTAAGTGCTGAAACCCAGGTAACATCCTGGTAAATCGTCTCTGCACTCTCTCTAATTTATTGATATCTTTACTATAATTCGGTGACCAGAACTGTACACAATATTCCAAATTTGGCCTTACCAATGCCTTGTACAATTTTACATTACATCCCAACTTCTGTACTTAACTATTCACAGTAACAGAAATTTTGACCAGGGGTACCCAAACTTTTGCATGCCACTGTAAATTGTCAACGTTTTGGACCATGACCCTTCATCAGGACCATTCTCCCTTCTGGGTCCCCATTCTCATGCTCTTTTTAAATTCACCAGAACCTCATTTCCTTTGCCCCCTTAAAACTCACCAGGGTGCCATTTCCTGTGACCCATTAACCTCACTAGGGCTCATTTTCCATGCTTATTTTAAACTCAGTTGTCCCCGTTTCTTGCACTTCCTGTAAACACAAGGGCTCATATGCCATGCCCTTTTAAACCCACTGAGGCCTCGTACCTCATGCTCTCTTCAAACTCACTGGGGCCAATTTCCTGCACTGCCTTTATACTCACTGGAACTCCAATTCCCATCTCCCTTCAGATTTACTGGGTTCACTGGATACTGTGTAACAACTGAAACTATGTGCTTCAGACCTGAACTCCGTTTCTCTCTCTGCTGAGTGCTTCCAGTAGTTTGTTTTTATTTCCGATTTCATTGCTTAAGTTAGTTACCATTAGTTCACAAGAAGATAAACGATACAGGTTAGTGGTGGGCATTTTGGAATTTTAACACAAAATCTTACATCGTTTATTGTTTTACTTACTCATTTGCACATTTACTTCCGCTGCACACTGAGGTTTCACAATCTCCTTTTGAAAACTGCAGTAGTAAATTCCTGAATGTAATTTCTTTGCATTGGAAATTCTAAGCCAGGCTTCACGGTTATTGTTCAGTGTGTTTTTCAATTCAGTGGGAGGATTTCCATTTTTATACCACTTGATGCCTCTATTATTATCAGCAGTCATGTTTTCAAAGATACAGTGCAGGGTGACATTGTTTCCTTTTATAACAGCTCGATAAGGCACGGAGTATCTGACCTTTAACTCATTACTTAGCACACCTGTAAGTAAAACAGACAATACACATGTATTCCTCTACTGCCTTGAAGTAAGGTAAAGGTGCAATTGCATTGAGATCACTAGAGTTTAGCATTTACTGAGCTTGTTGGGACTGACTGTGGTCAATAAGTCGAGAAATTTGTTTGCATTGGACTATTTCAGCCCTGCATAATGGAAAACAAATTCTGGATGAAGTGAAATGCTCTAGCAACTATTTGAGAGTTCTCCAACCCAGTGATCTTCTGTTCCCTTGACTCAGAAATCCCCAGAGGTCCTTGATCCAGAGGTTTTCTCCAGGTGATAATCCCATTCATTGAGTCCATCCACAAGACTCCTAACTCTGGCCTTCTGCTTGCTCACCTTCTCCCTTTGCCCAGACCCAGACTTGGTCTTGGAGGGTATTGGCTCCTTTGTAAGACAACTGTATAGTAGACCCAGGGTGCCATTGATATATGCCATGGTGAACCATGACCAAAATGATCATTGGCTTGCCAAACAATGGCCATACAAATATGTTTACAACAGTCCACTACAATTTCTAGGTCTTTTATGTTCACCAATAATCTAATCATGGGACAATCACAATAATTCAGACGTGTTCACCACTGCATATTTTTGAACCAGATTAATATATTATCCTTGCTGATTTTTCATCTTCCTAATAAATGATATTGTTAGGAGTCATAACAGTCAAATTACTGAGTTAAGTCTAATTGATTAACTAATCTGAGTCCAGGAATCGAACCTAGTCCTGATAAAGGTTTTTGGCCCAAAATGTTGGCTATTCATTTTTCCTCCGGAGAAGGTGCCTGACCAGCTGAGTGTCTCCTGTACCTCAAGTTTAAAATTACGCCTCCTCATATTAGCCATTTCCACCCTGGATAAAAGTCTCTGGCTTTCCACTCAATCTATTCCTCTTAGCATCTAAACCTTTATCAAGTCACCTCTCATCTTCCACTGCTCCAAAGAGAAAAATCTTAGCTTTCTCAACCTATCAATCTATCCTCATAAGATCTGGTTTCAAATCCAGGCAGCATCCTGGTGAATCTCCTCTGTGCCCTCTCCATAGCTTCCACATTCTTCCTATAGTGAGAAGACCAGAATGGAACACGATACTCTCAGTGTGGCCACATCAGAGTTTTATAGAACTGCAATGTTACCTCACAGCTCTTGAACTCATTCCCATGACTAATGAAAGCCAACACACCATCTGCCTTCTTAACAACCCTATCAACTTGCATGACAACTTTGAGGGATCTATGGGATCCAAGATCCCTCTGTTCCTCCACACTTCTAAGAATCCTGCCATTAACCCTGGATTCTGCCTTTGGATTCAACATTTCAAAGTGAATCACTTCACACTTTTCCATGTTGAACTCCGTCTATCACTTCTCAGCATCTTGTCAAAACCTGTTGCAACTTCCAACAACCTTCTACACTACCCACAACTCCAGCAACCTTTGGGTCATCTGCTATGACAAAAAGCAGCAACACTTGAGTCCTGTTGCATGCTTTCCTTTATCCATTGTGGGGAGGGGAAAGTACAAAGTTGAGGTCCTAGCTTGGGACTGAGAATGTCAAGAAGCTAAATGCAGGCTGAGCGAGGTTGTGCATCTGATCTAGGTTCATCCAATCGTTCCACATGTCTTTGTGGAAAGGCATGGTTGAGTTGGTATCAAATTAAGTTATTGGCAAATGGATGTTTAATGGGAATCTATAATCATCCAGCAATATTGTGCAATTGTGTTCAGCATTTGATTTATCAGGCATGGCAATATGGCAATGCTGGATGTCATTCTTAACCATGAGTGCATCTGTCATCTTGGAGAATGGTGATTATGGCAGGCGGCTGTGAATTTTCCCTCTCTGATGATTCAACCACATTAGTGTCATGGAACAGTAATGTTGTTTGATATTGTGAAACAATTAGGCTAAATGTAAATGAGTTAATGACATCAATGGCCAGCAAGTATTTTTTTCAATTTCTACCAAGATCTAGTCATAGTGTGATAGCATTTGTTGCTTCCATCTAAGCTGTTATTCAAAGGAGTGGCAACTTAGGGAAAATTCCATTGGTGTGTGCACTGGTACTAAGAGCTTGGTTATGGGACAAAAGATGGTAAATGCAACTATCAAAAATGTGGGGTTAAGTCAATTACTGGGACAGTAAATTGTTAAAGAGCTGAATACTTGGTGAACAGGGGATTCAAAGCTGAAGGTGAGGATACATTGTAGGAAATAGCTATGTATTATTTGTTGCCTATTTTAAACAGCTGTAGATAGAAAACTCACTTAAAGCTGACAGTGTTTTTACCCAGGTTTTCTACCAGAGTTTACTGATAAAAGAAACAACTGGATAGAAGAGGGATTACTTTCTACTATGGCTTTCCAACACACATTGATTTTAACTTTAAATGAAGCATGCCACCACACTAACAATCCCATTCTGATCTGAAGTGAATTTCATTTATTTGAAATTAGATGCCAGCTTGTTGAATGTCTTTTTGGTGTGATTTCACACCCTGGGAAAACCCTGAAAAACAGCTTACACAGGTCCACCTGGAGACCACAGATTCTTGTCCCTTGGGCATAACAAACGATGAAGCTAGGTCTCAAAGGCAGAAAAAATTTGGACGTGTTAGAGACAGGAACTCTTTAAAACCGATGTTACACAGAGATATCCGCAGCTTCTTCCTGTCCATTTGGACAGGAATCACTGTTTATTGAGCCGTGCTAAAAATGAAGCACCATTGTGTATCTACTCAACACCATTCACAAAGCTGCAAATATTTCTTATTTCTAGTAATATGAACTTTGCCAATCTGCATAACCATCTTATTTTTCTTTTGCAATATCATCCTGCTTGCAAAAAATTGTAAAGTACTTGTGTTGAAATATTTTTCAGAATATTGATAGGTAATTTTTTTAAAGCAAGGTTGCCATTTTGATACCCAAGATGCAGATTCACCACCATTAATGTGATATATTGTTGGAATTTTAGTCAGACTTCTGCACTTAAAAATATAAGTATATTTACTGATATTTCCATACATGAGTGATGTAGTGAGACAAGAACCAATAGGAACAAGTTATTTAGCCCAATTTCATCGAATAGATTTGTGCTTTCCTACCTTTTTCTAAGCATGATGTCAATATAACACTGGAAATATTTTGGACCCCAAATGATTAAGTCAGCATATCTTAAATTTGTGTTAGAATACATCCTTGTTACCCTATTTTCAATCATTTCTGATCCTAAAGTGGATTGCAACCTCAAGAACGGAGCATGCTGAATTAGATCAAGCATGGTTGGTACCTACATCCAATTTTCTTTTCTTTGATGCATTTACCTAATGAATGCTTTGTTTCAGCAAACATGAATTGTTCCAGCTTTTGTAGAAGAAAATTTCATATTTTTGTAGCACTTTGTGTGAAAAGGGGCTTTCTGATTTTGTTCTGAAGTGTCTGAATGCTAGTTTAAAGTCAGAAAGCAGTAAAACGATTTTCAACCCAGTTTTCCAATTTGTTTTATTGAGGGTTAAAAAAAACAGGTCGGTTTTGATTTCACATTCGGAGAGATTTTTGTTACCTACGCAAATTAACCTACTTAACATTTCATGCACTTCATTTGCCAATATTCTTGGGAATACAAGTTTATGAAGAATGTCCTCCTGGGTCTCTTAGGTATCAATGTGACCAGTGGTCTTGCAAAAAAACTCATTATATGTATTCAGAATGTGATTGTGCATTCTGACATCCTTTGCATTTAGAATGCACAATGAGTATTATAGATAAAAGTGATCTGCGGCAGTTTCAAAATCTTTGAGAAAGTTTGTGAGCTTTTCAGAATTGTCGTCTTTTACTTATGAATGTTTCAGCCCTTTTTCCTTTCCCTTCATCTCCATTTTGCAAAGCAGAAATATTGTTTAATCCTGGAAAGTAGATCAGCCTATTTCAATAACCCAGATATATTTTGACACATTAAAAGTCTGCAGTCAAACGTACAGCCTGTTCCTGGATATTGAAAGGGTTCTGTTTTTACAGATATACATTAGTTGATTTTGTCCATAAGCTGGACAATGTACACAAATCATGCTGCAACATGGTAATCATACTTCCACAGCATTGTAATAGATGGCATCAAAAGCATACAAGACTGATAAAGAAATAATAATTACTAAACATCAAGAGTGATGTAACTGGTTCTGCTATTCTAATGTGTGTCAAATTATTGAATTTAATAGCACTAGGAGACCTGCTTCATATGTACAGGAATCCATAAGTTGGATGTTTGTAACCCAGGGACATATTATTAGAATTTTGAATGTTTATTGCTACTATTATGCCTAATTGTCTAATAGAAAAAATATTATCAAAGCATAATTTTCATCTGGATGGTTCTACCTTGGCATATTAAGTATGCAAACTCTCACCTCAAATCCCAGCTATGGTGAATTGTGATGAACATTTTGTTTTGCTCTAAAATTATTATTATTTTTATTTGTTAAATGTTAGTGAGCATTAAATAAGCCTAAAATCTAATGGGTACAAGTGAAGAAATAATAAAAGAAATTTTGGGAGAAGGATTGAAAGGAGAAATGGTATGAATTAAAATAACTATTTATATTACACAACTATCTTTTTGGAGTAGAGGTTTCCATGAAATAATTCTCACACACAAACAATTTCAAATGCATTCCATAATGGAATCTTCCAAGAGGACCACAACCCTGTGGATTGGAGGCTTACCTGCTTCAATGACCCGGAGAGCTATGTTGGCTGGACTCAGGGCTTTACACTTTGGCTCTTGGTAGAGTCACCCTTGCCAAACAGGTTAGAGGGTAGACACCAGACTAAGAGTGGTCTACCGGTCCTCCAGGTTCAGGAGTTCAGCTCAGCATGAGCAACCATGACTGGTAAATCAAAATTGTTATGGAAGCAGCAATGAAGAATCTTCCTGAGTCTCCACCCAGGACTTGCATGACTGACAGTAGTGAAAACCGAGAGGAAGATATTGACACGATGAAGGAAGCCTTGAGCACCACCAGAGATGGAGGACCTTCATCGCTGCCCTAAACACCAGTATAATGTAATGGACAGCAAGAAAGTAAAGGTGCAGAAGTGGGCATGGTGAAAATATAGATTGCTTATCAAAGAAAGTCATCTGTGCCACAGCTGATGCTGTATTGTCTCTGAATGAAAAGGGTGGGAGTTTTTTCTCAAGCAAGAAAGCCTCGCAAGCTTATACACTCAAGTACAAAAAAAAATGCATCACAGAAAGAGTCCTGCATTGTTAGATATTCAACCCTTTGGAAAAATGTTAAACTGAAGCTCTGTAAAATGGTATTATTTCAAAGAAAAGTGGGGAATTATCTTCTGTCCCCTGAATGTTAATTTACAGCAGATTAGTCAAGAGATGTGCACAGCCTGCAATGCTTCATGTTTTCTTGAAACGTGAAGCTTATGCCTTCGGAAAATTAAATGAAACTGTGCGTTAAGGAGACATTACACAAAAAAGTATAAAATTTCCAATTAGATAATCCCATTGTAGCAGGAGCTTTTCAGGATGGCACATGCTGTTTCAGTGTTGACTTGGGGCAAATTTGCTCTCAAGTGTTGGGGGGAATAAGGGAAATTGTTATGTTGTATCTTCAATGACTGGTGGGGCAAGTGTCTCCGTGAAGGCACACGGAAGTGGAGTCACCATATTTCGGTTCGCACAAAGAAAGAAGAAAGGACTCTTGAAATGAGCATCAATAGAACCATCCAACATGATTCACATTCTTGGTTTATTGTTGGATTTCCTGATAGCAGATTGGATGGGAACAGGCCCTGTAATTTAAGCTTGAGCAGGTCTTCATTCTTTGATAATGCTTGCTCCAGGTCCATCCCATTTCCTAAGTACATATTTATGCTAGAAAACCACAATGGCAACATTAGGTTTTATATGCATGTTTGTTAAAATCGCTGCAATGTGGGCAGTGGCCTCCATGTGTGTGCGTGTCACCTGGATGGGACAGACATTACAAAACACAAGTGCAGGCTGTATGCACATAGAATTGCTACCATCTTAACTGTTAAATTTTCAGATTAAAAAGTATCTATTGTGAAGGACACAAAATGATGTTTTACAAATTAGAACTAGTGTTGAGGATTTTGATTTCTATAGAAACAGTGACTACAGTCCAGAAAGTGTTTCATTGCTTGACATACCAAGGAATGAAAAATCCTAGATAAGTGTAATTCTTTCTAAATCTGTTTTTTTACATGCCCTTCAATGTCTGTATTCAACATTGGGGTGCTTACAAAAATCTATAATTTCAGTTGAGTGGGGCATTGAAAAAAAAGCACAAAAAGCCACTTACCTTTCCAGTGACAAACAATCTTCATATTTTGTCTCAGCAAAAAAGGTGGGAATGATTAATAATGATAGAAATCAAAGAATGCTGGAAAAGCTTGAAATCTAATTTTTATCTTTATGAAACAGCTAAAATGCTGAAATAATCAATTAGACCGGTCAGAGTAAAGAGAAGAAGAGAAGAATATCTTTTCTGTACAAATGCTCGTTGACCTGAAACCTATTCCGTGTATTTCCTGTTTTTGTTTTTGGACAGCTTTAGTTTGTGTCATTAGGGTACTAGGTAAATACATAGTTCTAACTTGCAGGGGTTCCCAACCTTTTTTCTGCCATGGACCAATACCATTAAACAATCCCAGGTTGGGATCCCTTGGACTAAACAAAAGACTAGCAATAATTAGTTCTGCCTCATATTTCTAAGTTTATTTCAAAGTCCTTCATGTATAGCACATTTTGAAATCATGACAAAAAGACACTTACCAGTTGCAATGATGAGCAGAAAAATGATGATTCCTGGTACTAGACATGATTTCCCAGCAAAGAAAGCCATTGAGCAATCAAAGCAATAAATGTTTTTGGCTGTGGATATACAAGTCTTGTTGGCAGCTATCTTAGCTAAGTTATTTTAATCAAGAATCATCATCTCTGTTTTTAAAAGGCATGTCTCTGATTGGTGAGATGCAATGAATAATATTGAATGTTAATGTGCCGCTTCCTCTGCAATTAATTTTAGCTAAAACAGGAAGAACTCTGTCCCCAGTGACAATAAACATTATTAGGAGAAGCAGTACTTACAGATTTTTCTAATTGATCACCAATTCTGTGCAAGCTAATAATATAGCTTTAAAAATAATGTTATATTTCTGAAACCAAATTTCAAACTTTACAATGCTCTGGTTTTCTTAAAAATATAAAATATTTAATTTCATTGTCCAATTGCTACAAAAGCAATATTTTTAACTTATGTTTATATTGCTAAATTTACAAGGAGAATTTTTCTATATTGATGGAAATTATTTGCGTGTGTCAATTCTACAGTCAAAAGCAATGGGTGAGAAATTAGACCCCGTCCAACCTATTTATTTGTCTTGCCAATCATGCGGGCTCCTTACACTGGAAAGCAGTATCCAAGATACAGGATTGCACATTTGCTGAAATGTTGTTGGAATTTATTAGTGTTTTCTCTACAATATTTGGCAGTGTACAGAGCAAGCAAATTAAGCTCAATGTTCAAAGTAAATTTATTATCACAGAGTCATAGAACATGACAGCCCAGAAACAGGTCCAACTAGTCCATACAGAACCATTAATCTGCCTAGTCTCATCAACCTGCCTCCAGACCATAGCCTTCTATACCCCTATCATCCAAAGTATCTATCCAAATTTCTCTTAAATGTTGACATTGACCCCACATCCACACTATCACCACCCTCTGAGTGAAGAAGTTCCCCTTAAGTATGATGCCTAGTTGTAGTCCCACCCAACCTCAGTGGAAAAGCCTGCTTGCATTTACCCTGTCTATACCCCTCATAATTTTGAATACCTTTATGAAATCTTTCCTCAGTCTTCTACATTCCAGGGAGTAAAGTCCTAACCTATTCAACATTTCCCTATAATTCAGGTCCTCAAGTGCTGGCAACATCCTTGTTAATTTTCTCTGCACTGTAGGTAGGTGACCAAAACTGCACACAATACTCCAAATTAGGTCTCACCAAAGTCTAATACAATTTCAACATAACATCAAGGAGGTGTTGATGAGGCTCTATGGGGCACTGGTGAGACCTCATTTGGAATACTGTGTGCAGTTTTGGGCCCCCTATCTTAGAAGGGATGTACTGATGTTGGAGAGAGTTCAGAGAAGATTTATGAGGATGATTCCTGGAATGCAGGGGCTAACATGTGAGGAGCATTTGTCGGCTCTTGGACTGTATTCATTATAGAAGAATGAGAGGGGATCTCATAGAAACATTTTGAATATTGAAAGGGTTGGACAGAGTAGTTGTGGAAAGGCTGTTTCCCTTGGTGGGTGAGTCCAGGACAAGAGGCCACAGTCTTAGAATTAGAGGGTACCCATTTAAAACAGAGATGAGGAGAATTTTTTTTAGCCAGAGGGTTGTGGATTTATGGAATTCATTGCCACATATGGCTGTGGAGGCCCGATCATTGAGGGTGTTTAAGGAGGAGATTGATAGGTATCTAATTAGTCAGAGTATCAAGGGATATGAGGAAAAAGCCGGAAATTGGAACTAGATGGGAGAATAATTTAGCTCATGGTGGAGTGGTGGAGCAGATTTGATGGGCCAAATGGCCCACTTCTGCTTATTTGTCTTGTGATCTTGTGATCTTGTGATTTTGTGGTTACCCTTAGCCCTCTATTTTTCTAAGCTCAATGTACCTATCCAGGAGTCTCTTAAAAGACCCTATCGTATCCACCTCCACCATCGTCGCTGGCAGCCCATTCCACACACTCACCACTTTCTGCGTAAAAAATTTACCCCTGACATCTCCCCTGGACTTACTTCTAAGCACCTTAAAACTGTGCCCTCTTGTGTTAGCCATTTCAGCCCTGGGGAAAAAGCCCGTGACAATCCATACGATCAATGCCTCTCATTCTTTAGAATGTAGAAGGCAGAGAGGAGATTTGATAGAGGTATACAAAATAGTGGGGTGGGGTTTGCCTGTGATGGACTGGGCTGTATCCATTACCTTTTGGATGGTGTGAATTTGTAATTGAGGCAGGGGTTTTATATTGGTTTTATGTAAGTTCTCCAACATATTCCCTGCATTGTCCTCACCATTTTAAGTGAGACACAAAGTGATATCATTTAAGAAGATCATGAAATGTTTATAAGTTAATTTCCAGGTTACTTCTCTTGGCTACCAGTGAATTTCTCACACTTTACAGAAAGTTAAAAATTCTGATGGTCCATGTGTTGTGGTGCTGAAGTAAGACCATAAGATATGAGAGCAGAATTAGGCAATTTGGCCCATCGAGTCTGCTCCGCCATTTTATCATGGCTGACCCAATTTCTTCCCAGCCCAATCTCCTGCCTTCTCCCTGTAGCTCTTCATGTCCTAACCAATCAAGAATCTATCAACCTCCGCCTTAAATATACATAAAGACTTTGAGCACAGTACTCCAAGTGGGGTCTAACCAGGGTCTTATACAGTTGTAATATTACCTCTCAGCTCTTGAAGTCAATCCCACAGTTGATGAAGGTCAATACACTGTATGCCTTCTTAACCACAGTCAACCACATTCTGGCTAAAGAAATTCCTCCTCATCTCCATTCTAAGAGGATGTCCCTCTATTCTGAGGCTGTGTCCTCTGGTCTTAGACTCTCCAACCATAGGCGAGGAAGGAGATTGCTGAACCTCTGGCATTGATCTTTGCATCATCAATGGGAACGGGAGAGGTTCTGGAGGATTGGAGGGCTGCAGATGTTGCTCCCTTTTTGAAGAAAGGGAGTAGAGATAGCCCAGTGAGTCTTACTTCAGTGGTTGGTAAGTTGATGGAAAAGATCCTGAGAGGCAGGATTTATGAACATTTGGAGAGGCATAATATGATTAGGAATAGTCAGCATGGCTTTGTCAAAAACACGACCTGTTTAGTCACATCCTCAAAAAATTCAATGTGACTAAACACATTGATAAAGGAAAAGTAGTAGATGTAGTGTATATGGATTTCAGCAAGGCATTTGACAAGGTACCCCATGCAAGGCTTATTGAGAAAGTAAGGAGGCATGGGTTCCAAGGGGACATTGCTTAGTGGATCCAGAACTGGCTTGCCCACAGAAGGCAAAGAGTGGTTGTTGACAGGTCATATTCTGCATGGAGGTTGGTTACCAGTGGAGTGCCTCAGGGATCTGTTCTGGGACCCTTACTCGTTGTGATTTTTATAAATTACCTGGATGAGGGATGGGTTAGTAAATTTGCTAATGACACAAAGGTTGGGGGTGTTGTGGATAGTGTGGAGAGCTGTCAGAGTTTACAGCGGGACATCGATAGGATGCAAAACTGGGCTGAGAAGTGGCAGATGGAGTTTGACCCAAATAAGTGTGATGTCGTTCATTTTGGTAGGTCAAATATGATGGCAGAATATAGTGTTAATGGTAAGACTCTTGGCAGTGTGGAGGATCAGAGAGATCTTGGGGTCCGAGTCCATAAGACACTCAAAACTGCTGCGCAGGTTGACTCTGTGCTTAAGAAGGCATACGATCCATTAGCCTTCATTAATTGTGGGATTGAGTTTAAGAGCCGAGAGGTAATGTTGCAGCTATATAGGACCCTTTTCAGACCCCACTTGGAGTACTGTGTTCAGTTCTGGTCACCACACTACAGGAAGGGTGTGGAAACCATAGAAAGGGTGCAGAGGAAATTTACAGGGATGTTGACCGGATTGGAGAAGAAGTCTTTTGAGAATAGATTGAGTGAACTCGGCCTTTTCCCCTTGGAGTGACAGAGGATGAGAGGGTGACCTGATAGAGATCTATAAGATGATGAGGGGCATTGATCATGTGGAAAGTCAGAGGCTTTTTCCCAGGGCTGAAATGGCTAACACGAGAGGGCACTCCTTGATAGGAACATGGAGCTTAGAGAAATAGAGAGCTATGGGTAATCCTAAGTAATTTCTAAGGTAAGTACATGTTTGGCACAGCTTTGTGGGCCAAAGGGCCTGTATTGTGCTGTAGGTTTTCTATGTTTCTATGCTTCATAGGAAACATCCTCTCCACACCCACTCTATCAAGGCTATTCACTATTCGATAGGTTACAATGAGGTCAATCCTCATTCTTCTGAAGTACTTCTATTTATTACCATTTAAAAAGCTTATGTGAAAGAATTTTGTTTCTAGGCCTTTCTGATTTTTTTATATTTTCTTATGATATAGAAGAAGACATTTGGTTCATGAAGCCAATGCTGGCTGTAAGGCTATCCCATCAATCCCATACCCCTACTTGTTTCCCGGTGCCCTATTCTCTCTTGCATGCCCATCAGCTCCATTCTAGATTCTCCTCATATTTACCAAGGCTCATTAAGGTAACTTAGAGCAACTTATTACCTACCATTGAGCACCTCATGGGGATGTGAAACAATCCCATCCACCTGGTAGGAGCAAGAGGACAGGTAGAGGCACAACAAATAAGACCAGAAGATCATAAGACATAGCAGCAGAAATAGGCCATTCAGCCCATCGAGTCTGCTCTGCCATTTCATCATGGCTGATCTCAGATTCCACTCAACCCCTTACACCTGCCTTCTCACCATATCCTTTGATACCCTGAGCAATCAGGAAATGATTAACTTCCACTTTAAATATAGCCACAGATTTGGCCTCTGCCACAATCTGTGGCAGAGTATTCTAGAGAGTTACTACTTTCTGGCTAAAATAATTCCTTCTTACCTCTGTTTGAAAAGGTTGGCCCTTAATTTTGAAGCTGTACCCTCTAGTTGTGGATACCCCACCATAAGAAAGATCCTCTCCACATCCACCCTATCAAGTTCTTTCAACATATGGTAGGTTTCAATGAGATTCCCTCACATTTTCATAAATTCCCATGATTACAGTCCAAAAACTGCCAAACGCTCCTCATATGTTAACCCCATCACTCCTGGAATCATTGTTGTGAACCTCCTCCGGACTCTCTCCAATGACAACACATCCTTTCTGAGATATGGGGCCCAAAAATGTTTCCGGTCACTTAATCAGAATTTTTGCTTTTGAGTTGGAGGAGTTTGTTGGAAGAGGAGCAAGAAGAGCGAATCAAGACAATTTAGGATTAGACAGAACTCCAGTATTTCGAATGAGCGTTTTTCTTTCAATTTGAAATGGCATAGGTTCATACTCAGGTTAAAATATGCCGGCACTCTGATGTTTCACCGCTTCTTTTCTGCTTCCTGCTTTGATAAGCAACCTTCAATACAGCAGTGAAGGTCCTACAGATGTTTATCTGTTGTGGCTACCAGGTTAAATAGTGTCCTGTGTGGACAAGTTGTGAATGTAAACCACATCACAGTGTGTCAGAGTAAAGCGAAGCACGTGTAGAACGGAATGAGTATTGATGACAGAGCAGGGAATAGAGCAGATGAGATTAGTATCCAGTCCTCTAGAATGTCATTGAAATTGGGCTTGCTCATTGGCCACTCTGCAGGGACAATGGGTTCATTGTGATCTCAGGTACTCTGTATGGAATTTCTGTGTTCTCCATGTAACCCTATGAGTAATTTTATGTGCTCCAGTTTCCTCCCACATGCTGGAGATGTGCTTGTTCTTTAGTTAATGGGCTACTGTGAATTATCTTGTTTTTCCATAGGTGTGTGCAGCTACAAAAAGTGAAGGGTTGATAATCCAGGGTCCAAAGAACCAGGTCTCAGAACAGAAGGAAAAAGTTATGTTTACTTGTTACAGAATCTGGAACCAGGGGAGAGCCTCAAGTGATAGTGGTGCTTGTTTAGGAAGGAATATTAATAAGAACTAATTGCAGGGAATGCACAGTATTGTAATTTCTCAATGTCTTCTGGATGGCTGGAGAGAGGGAGTGAAGGATAAAACTCATGTGTCTTGATCCTGAGGATATCTCTACCATTGAACTATTGACCCATGAATCTGCTCCACCAGTCACGAAGATCATGGCTGATCTGACATTCCTCATGACCTTCACTTCCCTTTCTGATTAGGTTAATCTATCTTAGACTTAAATATACACAAGAACTCCACCCTAAGCTCTCTATTAAAAGCAATTTTGAAGTCTCTGAGAGAAGAAAATTTTCTTCCTCTGAGTCCTGAAAAATCTCCTTATTTTTAAATCATACTTTCTGGTTCAGGACATTACAGTGGGAAAAAAAAAACACCTTCTCAGCATTTGCTATCCTTGGAGCTATCCATGCAGCTAATGCTTGAATAAGATCATGTCTAGTTCTTTTAAAATCCAGTGAGTAGAGTCCCAACCTACTTATCCTTTCTTCACAGGACAATTCCTACCTGTGGCTATCGTACTAAATCTTCAAACAATGAACTGCACACAATGAAATAATAACTTCTCTTAAAACAATTACCCAGTCTGTCTGCAATACTCAGCTGTAGTAAGACTTCCTAATGACACCAACCCTACTGAAATAAGCTTCAACATTCCATGAGTCTTCCCAGTAACTAACTGCACTTGTGTACTTGCTCGGGGTATTTCATGCACAAGAAGAAAGAACGAGAACAAAATGGTGATCAAATTTCCTTGACACTGGCACAATTCCCACAGAGAAACTGATATTGAAATTATCAAGATAATGCTAAAACAGTTGAATACTTGTGTTATATATCATATTTAGGAGTGAAGGAGCATATTGAAATTGAATTGCACAACTCAAAATTAAATTGGAGAATACTTTGCAATAATTATCAACAGTTTGAATAAAGATCAAGGAAGAATCCTTGCAACACGCACAAAATGCAGGAGGAACTCAGCAGGCCAGGCAGCATCTATGGAATAAAAGTACTGCTTGGCCTACTGAATTCCTCCAGCATTTAGTATGTATTGCTTAGATTTCCAGCATCTGCAGAATTTTGCTTATTAATGAAGAATCCTTCATTAGGCATTGTGGGGATTTTGTCTGTAATGTCATTTGCACTAATTAATTAAGAAACTAGGAAAGTGAGTGGTTCCAAATGTTATTGGTAGGTTGATTTTATAACAATTTATATTTGTCTTAGTTCTGATAATCAAGTTACTTGTACATCAAAACATGTTGGAACTGCTGATCTTATGAGCCCATATGAAAGTATGTAAAGTTGAATGTAGAAAAAATATTTGGAACGAGACTGTGGAATGATTTCCTTAATATAAATGATTAAATTTAAAAACATTTGAGGTAAAAAGTAATGCTCAGAAAGATTGTGAAATTTGCTTAAAGGACAGTTTACGTACTAATAAACCTGATCCCATGATTTTTCCTATCAGAGCAAATGTCTAGGCTGAAATGACCAAATAACATGAAGAAACACTGTCCAGGTGTGGGTCAAACAGGAACTGTGTACCATGACTGATCAGTGCATGATGAGGATAAAGAACAGGATGCTAAATCCGCTGTTACCTGTAGCCGCAGATGGGGATGGAATTGATCTAGTCAGTCAATTTTAGAAGGTACATTCAGACCAGATTGATTCCCTGGGGAGAACTTCCATACAGCAACTGGCAGCAAAGTTGGGGATTTGAGAATTATATAGTTTGTGTTTTTAGATAGTTTAGCAATTTATAATAGTGGTGAAATAGTGATAAGATTTGTAGAAATTAAAACACACAGTCTCAATAAAGCAATTCATTAAAGGAGAATAGTGATCTGTCTTATAAATTATGAAGTCAAATTCTGAAAGGTAAAAAGAGTTGGAAAGGCTTTTCCTAGAGGACTTAAATTCATCCTTAATACTCTGAGCATCATGATAGGATTCATCCATGACTCACCTACAAGATAAAAGCAATTAACAGTGGCCAATAAATCTGCCAAACAACACCTCTCTGGGATGTGGGAGGTAGCTAGATCACCTGCATGAAACCCACACAGTTAAAGGGGAAACGTGCAAGCTCCACCCAGACAGCAGTGGGGTCTCCACTGAATATGTGTCACTGGAGCTGAGATGTAGCAGCTCTACGAGCTACATGACTCTGCCGCCCTATAATCTACAAAGCATTTAGTAGCATGTAGAATTAGATGTTCAAGAATAAGCAATATGTATAACCCAGTATTTCTGGTGTATTACAACATTTTGACTGAAAGTTGGTTGACCAGTTTGTTGAGCTAACCCTGCTGCCTGCAAAATTATTTCCGCTGAGCCCAAGATGTAGAAACAGGGAGGGTCGTTAACATGACAGCTCTTCCTGCTGCGCTCCAAATTAGAACAATATGAACCACACAGTAACATGCTAAGAACTTGCGTGATATTTACTTTATTTCTATTGTACATGTATTAATCTAGAATTAATGAATAAAAGTGATAATTTAGTCATTATCAGATTCAGACTGTTACAAAAATGTAGTAGAATTTTACACCAAAAGTTGTAAACAAGCTTAACTTTAACAGCTGTGTTTTCATTTACCCTTGGGAATTAAACTAATTTTTGAACTGTGTTTTACCCATTTTTTTAAAAAAGAACTTTTTACCGGATATACCATGAGGTGTAAAGATCTGCATGGGTATACAATTAAAATCCAACTTAAATCCAACCTTTCCAAGGCCAATCTGAACTCATTCTGAGCTAAGTGCAGTCCTCATAATATTTTCTGTGCTTGATCCAATCCATCATCACCCAAGATTCCTTGTAAACAGGGGGCACTAGAAACTGCAGATATTGGAATCTGCAGGAACCAGATCAAGTGTGGAAACTCAGCAGATTGAGCAGCATCTAAGGGCGGAAAGGAGTTGTCAACGACCATTCTTTTCCTCCTATTGATGCTATTCAATACTCTGAGTTCCTCCACCAGATTGTTTCTGATTCACTGTAAATAGAATTATCTTAATTATTGGAGCTAGAAATAGGTAAAACAATAACAATGCAGAATAAAGTTTAAAAGCTACCAAAAAAGTGTAGTGCAGATAAGCAATAAAGTGCAGAATCATAAGAGGTAGATTGAGATTCAGTAGAACAGAGTGATCTAGGAATAATGGCGCATAGTTCCCAGAAGGTGGAATCTCATGTGGATAGGGTGGTGAAGAAAGCTTTTAGTATGCTGGCCTTTATAAATCAGAGCATTGAGTATAGGAGTTGGGATGTAATGTTAAAACTGTACAAGGCATTGGTGAGGCCAAATTTGGAGTATTGTGTACAGTTCTGGTCACTGAATTATAGGAAAGATGACAACAAAATAGAGAGAGTACAGAGAAGATTTACTAGAATGTTACCTGGGTTTCAGCACCTAAGTTACAGGGAAAGGTTGAACAAGTTAGGTCTTTATTCTTTGGAGCGTAGAAGGTTGAGGGGGGACTTGATAGAGGTATTTAAAATTATGAGGGAGATAGATAGAGTTGATGTGGATAGGCTTTTTCAATTGAGAGTAGGGGAGATTCAAACAACAGGACATGAGTTGAGAGTTAAGGGGCAAAAGTTTAAGGGTAGCACAAGGGGAATTTCTTTACTCAAAGAGTGGTAGCTGTGTGGAATGAGCTTCCAGTAGAAGTGGTAGAGTTAGGTTCGGTATTGTCATTTAAAGTAAAATTGGATAGGTATATGGACAGGAAAGGAATGGAGGGTTATGGGCTGAGTGTGGGCCAGTTGGGACTAGGTGAGTGTAAGCGTTGGCACGGACTAGAAGGGCCAAAATGGCCTGTTTCCGTGCTGTAATTGTTATATGGTTATATGGAGATGTCAAGAATCCATCCTAACATTCAAAAGGTCTATTTAAGCGTCTGATGACAGTGGGATAGAAGCTGTCCTCGAGTCTGGTGGTATTTGCTTTCAGGATTTTGTATCTTCTGCTCAATAGGAATGTGGAGAAGAAAGAATGTCTGAGGTAGGTGGCGTCTTCAATTATGTTGGCAGCTTTACTGAAACAGCAAGGAGTGTAGGCAGAGTCCACAGAGGATAGGTTGGTTCCTGTGGAGTGCTGAGCTGTGTCCACAACTCTCTGTGGTTTCTTGCATCCACATGCAGAGCAATTGCTGTACCAAGCCACTAGGCATCCAGACAGAATGCTTCCTATGGTGCATCAACAACAATTGGTGAGAGTCAATGGAGAGACATTCCAAATTACTTCAGCCTCCTGAGGAAGTAGAACTGTTGGTGAGCTCTCTTGGCTGTGTCATCAATGTAGTTGGACCAGGTGAGGCTACTGGTGATGCTCACACCTAGGAACTTGAAGCTCTCTACACTATTGATGTAGACAGGAGTACATACACTGCTCCCCTTTCTGAAGTCAATGACCAGATCTTCTGTTTTGCTACTGTTGAGAGAAAGCGGTTGCCGTAACATCAGATCACTGAGCTCTTTATCTCTGTCCTGTACTCCAACTCATTGTTATTTGAGATGTGGCTCATTACAGTGAACTTGTAAATACAGTCAGAGCAGAATCTGGCCACGCAGTCATGAGTGATCAGGAAGCAGAGTAGGGGGCTGAGGACGCAACCATGCAGAGTGCTGATGTTGAGAATAATTGTGGCAGAGGTGTTGCTTCCTATCCCAGGACAGCTTCAGGGAGCGGTGTCTCAGAAAGGCAGCATCCACTATTAAGGACCTCCAGCACCCAGGACATGCCCTTTTCTCACTGTTACCATCAGGTAGGAGGTACAGAAGCCTGAAGACACACACTCACACAAGTGTTACAGTTCTAGAGAAAGTGCACTGCGGGTAGACAATAATGTACAAGGTCATAACAAGTAGATTTTGAGGTCAGGAGTCCACTTTATCATACTAGTGAACCATTCAATAGTCTGATAACAGCAGGATAGAGGTTGTCCTTGAGCCCAATGGGACGTAATGGTTTAATTTCTCTGCTATTTCATTAGTCTGCCTTTGTAGATATGGGACCAGAATTTTCCTAATTCACCAGCATTTTCCTTTTTTACATTCCATTTTCCTTACTTTCAATCTATTTTTTGTTTCTCACTCATTATATTTAATTTTGCCTCTCCTCATCATTTTCTTAGAATAGGAATTAGTGAGAGATTCTGAACAATTCAATTAGGTCATTTGATCACAGCAAAAGTGACCCAGAAAATAAGTACACACAAGAGACTGCAGATACTCGAAAGGTCAAGCAGCATCCATGGAGGGAAATGAACAATCGATGACCTGCTGAGTTCCTCCAGCATTTTGTCTGTGTTGCTCAAGCTGTAAGGTAGCTGTGAAGATTGCGAGTTTGACTCATGAACCCCACAGTGGAAGTAAATTTGACTGAAAATGTCTGAATGATAATTTGTGGCACATTCAGGGAGTCCTGAGATGAAAACTACATCAACAATATCTGCTGTGTGTCCAGTATCAATATAAGCAGCCAATATGATCCCAATCATGGTAAAAGGAAATTGGAAAACCAGTCCCAATCAAACAATTACAAAGGGAAACTGGTGTAATGTAGGTCCAACATTGGATTGGCAGGCTAATTTATGTAAGTTTTTTTGAAAGCTGAATTGGTAATTATGAATGAATTGTTATAATTTCCCATTTTCCCTTTAACATGATTTATCACAGAGTACGCCATCTGTCTACATCTGTCTTGTCACAGGTTTGAGATGTAACATCTCATAATGAAGCAAGCACGACGTACCAGACAAGAGAAAATCTGCAGATGCTGGAAATTCAAGCAACACACACAAAATGCTCCAGTAATTTGTGTGTGTTACAAAGTAACAGAGAAGGATTTGGAATGGAAAATTAAATTTGAGGAAGGATTTTATATTACCTTCACATAGGAGTGACAATATGATGCTTTTTTATTTGATTTGTTGCAAACAAGCAAAAGATAATACTGTTCAGTCTACAAACCTTTGCTTGAAGAAATTGGTTTCCTGAGTGCCAAAAATATGATGGTGCACTAACCACTGAAACCCGAGCAATGATAACACTTCTAACAGTAGATTTTTTAAGCTCAGGGGATCTTTTACACACCAGATTAAAGTTTAAAGCATGCTTGATATTCCAGCATATGCTCTTCCAGTACCTCATGGCCACTTGCTTGTCTCATTCGACAAGTTAAAATTCACAATTCAAAATGGTAACCTCAAAACGTAAGTGTATTGCACTCTTTGTTCTGTGCAATGTAAAAGTAAAGAGCTGTAGAAACTACAAGGTATTGTTTAAGAATTCACAATTAAAAATAGTTCATTATAGTTATTCTGGTTGTATGTTCATCCCAAGGAAATCCTAGGAAGTACGGTTCACCTCTTTTACCACATCACTGCTGAGGTGAGTGGGCAAACACAGACGTTAATTGCACATTAATTAATTACACATTGCTTTGCATTCTCACCTGAAGCATTATTACAAATGACTGCTTCATGACATCCATTCAAAGCTCTGCCTATGAATTTACTAATTTTATTGCTTTTAACTCATAAGACCATAAGACATAGAAGCAGAATAGGCCACTCGGCCTATTGAGTCTGCTCTGCCATTTATTATCCCTCTCAAACCCATTCTTCTGCTTCTCCTCATAACCTTTGATGCCCTCACTAACCAAGAACCTATCAAAATATGTTTTAAATATACTGAACGTCTCGGCCTCCACAGCCATCTGTAGCAATGAATTCCACAGATTCACCACCTCCTGGCTAAAGAAATTCCTTTTCATCTCTGTTCTAAATGGATGAGCCTCTGGTCGGAGGATGTTCCCTCTGGTTTTAGACTCTCTCACAATCGGAAATGTCCTCTTCACACCCACCCTGTCTAAACCTTTCAGTATTCGATACGTTTCAAGGAGATCCGCTCCCCCCTTCATTCTTCTAAACACCAGCAAGTAGAGGCCCAGAGCCACCAATCACTCCTTATATATTAACCCTTTCATTCCTGGATTATTCTTGTGAACCTCCTCTGGACCCTCCCCAGTGCCAGCACATCTTTTCTTAGATAAAGAGCTGAAAACTGCTCAAAATATTCCAAGTGCAGTCTGACCAATGCCTTATAAAGCCTCAGCATCATATCCTTGCTCTTGTACGCCAATCCTCTTAAAATGAATGCTAACATTGCATTTGCCTTTTTTACCTCTGGCTCACCCTTCAGGGAATCCTGCACAAGGACTCCCAGATCCATTTGCACCTTTGATTTTCTCCCTATTTAGAAAATAGTCTACACCATTATTCCTTCTACCAAAGTGCATGATCATACACTTCCCAACACTGAATCCCATCAATTGCTTCCTTGCCTATTCTCCCAGTCTGCAGACTCACTGATTCTTCAACACTGCCTGCCCCTCCACCTATCTGCAAACTTGGCCACAAAGCCATTAATTCCATCATCCAAATTGTTGACATATAATGTGAAAAGAAGCAAACCCAACACTGAGCCCTGTGGAACACACTAGTCACCGGCAGCCAACCAGAATAGGCCAGTTTATTTGGACTTTTTGTCTCCTGCCAATTAGCCAATCTTCTATCCATGCTAGTATTTTCCCTGTAATATCACGGGCTCTTATCTTGTTAAGCAACCTCATCTGTGGCACCTTCTGAGTCTCTTTTATCTATCCTGCCCGTTATTTCTTGAAAGAACTTCAGCAGATTTGTCAGGCAAGATTTCCCCTTGAGGGAATCATGCTGTCTTTGGCCTGTTTTATCACCTGCCTCCAAGTACTCTGAGACCTCATCCTTAATAATTGACTCCAAGATAGCGGAGTCAAGGGATATGGGGAGAGGGCACGAACGGGGTACTGATTGTGGATGATCAGCCATGATCACAGTGAATGGTGGTGCTGGCTTGAAGGGCCAACTGGCCTACTCCTGCACCTGCTGTCTATTGTCTAACATCTTCCCAACCACTGAGATCAGACTAAATGGCCCATAGTTCCCTTTCTTCTGCCTCTCTCCCTTCTTGAAGCGTGGAATGATATTCGCAATGTTCCAGTCTTAGAAAACATACAGCACAATACAGGCCCTTCAGCCCACAAAGCTGTGCCGAACATGTCCCTACCTTAGAACTACCTAGGCTTTACCCACAGACCTCTATTTTCTAAGCTCCATTGAGTCATCCAGGAGTCTTCTAAAATACCCTATCATTTCCGACTCCTCCACCACCGCTGGCAGCCCATTCCATGCATTCACCACTCTCTGTGTAAAAAAACTTACCCCTGACATCTCCTCTATACCTACTTCCAAGCACCTTAAAACTATGCCCTCTCATGTTAGCTATTTCAGCCCTGAGAAAAAGCCTCTGACTATCCACACGATCAATGCCTCTCATCATCTTGTACACATCTATCAGGCCACTTTTCATCCTCCTTCACTCCAAGGAGAAAAGGCTGAGTTCACTCAACCTATTCTCACAAGGCATGCTCCCAAATCCAGGCAACATCTTTGTAAATCTCCTCTGCACCCTTTCTATGGTTTCCACATCCTTCCTGTAGTGAGGCGACTAGAATTGAGCACAGTAACTGCAAGAGGGGTCTGAAAAGGGTTCTATATAGCTGCAACATTACCTCTCGGCTCTTAAACTCAGTCCCACAATTAATGAAGGTTAATCCACCGTATACCTTCTTAACCACAGAGTCAACCTGCACAGCAGTTTTGTGTGTCCTATGAACTCAGACCCCAAGATCCCTCTGATGCTCCACACTGCCAAGAGTCTTAACATTAATACTATATTCTGTCATCATATTGGACCTACCAAAATGACCCACTTCACACTTACCTGGGTTGAACTCCATCTGCCACTTCTCAGCCCACTTTTGCATCCTGTCAATGCCTCCACGATCTCTACAGCTACCTTGTTCAGAATCCCGGGGTGTAGTCCATCTGGTTCTGGTGACTTATTTACCTTTAGACATTCCAGCTGTTATACAAGATCTTCTACCTTATTCCTTGTACTGCATGCATTCAAATATGACTCCTTCAGTGCTGTATTCATCACCCTTTTCAATTTTGCTCCCATGTTACACTTCAACTCATCCCACTGACTGCAATTTGCCTGTCCTTCCTCACAGTCTCACTATATACTACATTTACTTGTATACCACCCTTTGCCCTATCACTCCGCTTCCCATCCCCCTACCAACTTAGTTTAAACTCTCCCCAACAGCTCTAGCAAACCTTCCCACAAGGATATTAGTCCCTCTCTGGTTCAAGTGTAACCCATCCTTTTTGTTCAGGTTAGAAGAGTTCAGAAGAGATCCCAATGATCCAGTAATCTGAAACCCTGCTCCCTGCACCAATTCTTCAGCCACAGATTCATTCGCTATCATCCTATTCCTGACCTGACGAGTATATGGTATTGGGAGTAATCCAGTGATTACTACCTTGGAGGTCCTGTTCTTCAGCCTTTATCCTAACTCCCTGTACCTACTATGCTGATCCTCTTCCCTTTCTACCTATGTCATTGGTGCCAATGTGCACCATGACCTCTAGCTGCTCATCCTCACTCTTGAGAATCTTCAGCAGCTGCTCTGAGACATCAGAATCAGAATCAGGTTTAATATCACTTGCATGCATTGTGAAATTTGTTGTTTTGCAGCAGTAGTACATTGCAATGTGGTGGTTGCCCCATCATGTCCGTCAATGACAGGAAACCTGTGTGGGAGAGTTTTTAAAGTGGAAAAGCCTGTGGACTGGGGCAGTTCCACTTTCTCAACCTCGGAAGTCCATGTTCAGTGGCACAGACAAGTGTCACAAACTGTTGTCTTCCTTGCTTGTATTGGATGACCATTAAATCCTTTGTGCCTTGTCATGCCTTTCGTTCTCCATGGAGCATTGCAGTACCGCCTACCTGACCTTTGGATCTCTCTGTAGATCTCGTCCGCCCCGTCTCCTGGGGCTGACGTCACATGCTAGGGCAGACATGTCCTTTCTCACCAGGGTATGAGGCCGCTGTCTACTCTCACCTGATTTAGCCTGCCTATCAGAGCGGTGTACCAGGGAGTGGCTGCTGTCCCATGCAAACAGTTACTTGGAGCCACAGGTGAGAGCTGGGTGTCTGGTGGTGACCAAAGGTGAATGAGTTGCCGCGGAATGGACACAAGCTCCTTCACCAGAGGGGCTACCCCTCCCTGGATACCCTATACACATTACAATATATAATAATAAAAGCTATAAATTACATGTATATATAAAAAAGAAAAGAAAATCAAATAAGTGGTGTTATAAGAGAGGAAAAAATAATGAGGTAGTGATCATGGGTTCAATGTCCATTCAGAAATCTGATGACAGAGAAGAAGGCATTCCTGAAATATTGAGTAGTGTGTCTTCAGGGTCTTGTATCTCCTTCTTGATGGTAGCAATGAGAGGAGGGTGTAGCTTGGACAGCACACCATCCTGGCTCCTCTTTCACGGCCACAGAATCTATAGTCCACCTCCCTGTCGAGTCTCCTATCACTGTCGCTCGGGCTGTCTTTACCCTTCCTTGCTGAGGCTCAGAGCTGGCGACAGTGCCACTGGCCTGGCTGCTGCTGCTGTGCCCTGATAGGTCACTCCCCCCCCCCCCCCCCCCCCCACCAGCAGTATCCAGAGAATATGTTAGTTACTGAGAGGAATTACAGGAGAACCATGCATTGACTGCTTACTCCCCTTACTTCTGGTGGTCACCCATCTACTGTCTGAAGGCTGCACTATGGGTGTGACTACCTCAGTAACTGTTCCATCTGTTGAGGTTCTCAGCATAATAATTAGTCCTGAGTACCCACTGCTTCAGTTCCAGTTCTTTGACCTTGTCAGTCAGAAGTTGAAGTTGGGTGTACTTCCTGCAGATGTAGTCATCAAGGAGACGTTTAGGTATGCCAAAATTCCACATCTCACAGGAGGAGCAATCCACCACCCTAACTACCATCCTACCAACAATTCTTATACTTTTAACTTCTCAAGGTTAATTCTAGCCTGCGTCTGTTTTTAGAGGTTAAACTTCTTCTTTGAGCCCTCTCCAGTTTCAACACATCCTTTCTAAGATAAGGGGCCCAAAACTGCTCACAGTACTCCAAGTGAGGCCTCACCAGTGTTTATAAAGTTACAAAATTACATCCTTGCTTTTATATTCTCGTCCTCTTCAAATGAATGCTAACATTGCATTTGCCTTCCTCACCACCGACTCAACCTGCAGATTAACCTTTAGGGAATACTGCCCAAGGACTCACAAGTCCCTTTATGCCTCAGTTTTTTTGTATTTTCTCTCCATTTAGAAAATAATCAACCCTTTTATTTCTTCTACCAAAGGGCATGATCAGACACTTTCTGACACTGTAATCCATAGCCAATTCTTTTCCTATTTTCCTAATCTGTCTAAGTCCATCTCTAGTCTCTCTACTTCCTCAAAACTACCTGCCCCTTCACCTATCTTTGTATCATCTGCAAACTTTGCAACAAAGCCAACAATTACATCATCCAAATCATTAATATAAACCGTACAAAGAATTGTCCCAACACAGACCCCTATGGAACACCACTAGTCACTGACAGCCAACCAGAAAAGGCTCCATTTATTCCCACGCTTTGCCTTCTGCCAATCAGCCACTGCTTTATCCATACTAGAATCTTTCCTGTAATACCATGGGCTTATAGCTTTATAAGCAGCCTTGTATGGAACCTTGTCAAAGGCCTTCTGAAAATCCAAGAACACAACATCAACCAATTCTCCTTTATCTATACTGCTTGTTATTTCTTCAAAGAATTCCAACAGATTGTCAGGCAAGATTTTTCCTTGAGGAAACCATGCTGACTGGCCTATTTTATCATGTGCCTCCAAGTACCCTGAGACCTTATCCTTCAGAATCTTCCCAACCACTGAGGTCAGACTAACTGGCCTGTAATTTCCCTTCTTCTGCCTTTCTACCTTCTTCAAAAATGGAGTGACATTTGCAAATTTCCAGTCTCACAAATCAATTTACAATCAATTTTGACCAACTCTTCTCTCATGTCTCAATCATTCCCTTTACTCCACTGTAATACTGATACATCAGATATTAGTGTCTCCTTTTCAAATTTTAGGGTGAATTTGATCATATCATGATCACTTATCCCTAAGGCTTCTTTTATCTTCAGCTCTCTAATCAATTTCAGTTCATTGCACAATACCCAATCCAGAATAGATGTTCCCCTAGGGGGCTCAACCACAAGCTGCTCTAAAAAGCCACTTCATTGGAATTCTAGAAATTCCCCTCTTAGATCCAGCACCAACCTGATTTCCCCAATCTACTGCATATTGAAATCCCCCATGACTACTGTAACATTGCCCTTTAAGCATGCACTTTCTATCTCCCTTTACAGCTTGTAGACCACATTCTTACTGCTGCTCAGAGTCCTGTGTATAAACTCCCATCAGGGTTTTGCAGTTCCTTAACTCTATCAACAATGATTCAACTCCTTTTGACCCTATGTCACCTTTTCCTAATGAATTGATTTCATTTTTTACCAACAGAGAAATGTTGCTCCCTCTGCCTTCCTGCCTATCTTTTTGGTACAATGCAAGAATCTTCTTTCAGTCACGATTCAGTGATGACCGGAACATCATACATGCCAATCTGTAACCGTGCTAGAAGTTCACCTACCTTATTCTGTCTCCTGTGCACATTCAAATATAACACTTTCAGTCCTGTATTCATCCTTTTTGAATTTGCTTGCTTTTTACATTGAGCTCATCCCGTTGACTGCAGTTTTGCCCTGTCATCAGCCTCTTTGCTCAGAGTCTCATGAGAGATTGCCTTTGTTTGTAAACTGACTACCTCATCTTCAGCACTGTCACTCTTGTTCCTATCCCCTTGCCAAATTTGTAAAAACTATCCCGAACAAATCTAGCAAACCTGCCCGCAATGTTATTGGTCCCCCTTGGGTTCAGGTGTAACCCATCCCTTTTGTACAGGTCATAGCTTCCCCAGGAGAGATTCTTATGAACCATAAACCTCAATCCCTGCCCCCAGCACCAGTTCCTCAGCCATTCATTCATCTGCCAAATCATACCATTCTTAGCCTCACTAGCGCGTGGCACAGGCAGTAACCCAGAGATTACCATCCCAGAAGTCCTGTTTCTCAGCTTTCTACCTAGCTCCCTAAAATCTCTCTTCAGGACCTCCTCACCCTGTCTACCCATGTTGATGATGCCAGTATGTACCAAGACCTCTGACTGATCACTCTCACCCTTGAGAAGGCCATAGACCTGATTCGTGACACCCCTGATCCTGGCACCAGGGAGGCAACATAACATCAGCGTGTCTCTGTCACACCCACAGAACCTCACTCTGTTCCTCTGATGAAGGAATCTCCAATTAACTCTGCAATCCTCTTCACCTCCCTTCTCTTCTGAACCACAGCACCAGACAGTGCCAAAGACCTGGTCACTGTGCCCCCCCCCCCCCCAGTGGGTTATGTTCCTCAGTAGTATCTGAGTTTGTGTACTTATTGTTGAGGGAACAGCCACAGGTGTACACTGCTCTGGCTCTGCATTTCCCCTCCTTCTCCTGACAGTCACCCGGTTACCTGTCTCCTGCAATCTAGGGATGGCAACCTCCCTGTAACTCCTGTCTGTCACCTCCTCATTCTCCTGTATGAGTCGAAAGTCATCGAGCTGCTGCTCCAGTTCCTTAATACATTCTCTCAGGAGCTGCAGCTCAGTGCACCTGGTGCAGGTGTTTATCCGGGAGACCACAGGTCTCGCAGACTTCCCATTTCCCACACACCATACAAAACACTGCCCCTGGAGCCATTTCCACTGAACTACTGTGTTCTAACAAATGAGGAATGAACAAATAAGAATAGAAAGAGAGAAACCTACCAAATACTTAACCTCACCCAAGCCTGATGAGCCAAGGCCACTCTGAACATTGGCACACTCAAAAGAGTGGCTGCTCTGCTTGTCCCTGTGTCACTTGTACTCCCACTTTCTAATGAATCCCTCTTGTTGACTGGTTGCCACACAACTCGGAGAAGCTGCTGCAAAGCTCTGCTTTTTAGATTGTGGACCTAATTGAAAAGGCACTGCACAGTAGCTTTTTTTTAATGCACTCCCTCTCTGTTGATTGGTCGCCACATAACTCAGAGAAACTGTAGCAAAGTTCTGCCTTTTAAACTGATTATGGACCTAATTGAAAAGGTAGCTCTGTTTATGCATTCCATCTCTGTTGGATATCAAGTGATATGGATTAATGGCAAGGAAAAGGAACTGTGTAACAGATCAAACAAGTTTCAAATAACTATTCTATATGGAAGCTGAAATTGTGAAATGGGTGAACATATAATCTATTCTCTCTTCTGTGATGACTGGGATAATCTGGGATGTTAAAACTCCATTAATGCCTCCATCTTCACCGAGGAGTCCAGAAAGCTCGGTCTTGCAAATCTGAAACCAAGTCCTCATACTCAGAAGCTCCCACGTTCATTAGGGAGTGCATTTTGTATCAAGCAAACAGGAACAAAAAGATGGGAGAGTTTTACATTCAGGCTCTTAAACACAGCTTTTCGTATGAGTCACACAATCAGAAATTTCTGTAGCAATAGTTTTTGAAAATCTAATTATGATATACATATAATTGAAAACAAATAGGGTGGATGGTGGTGTAGCGGGTTTTGCACAACATTTTACAGCACCAGCAATCACCAATCAGGTTCAATTATCGCGGCCTTTTGTAAGGAGTTTTGATGTTCTTCCTGTGTCTGCCTGGGCTTCCTCCGGGTGTTTCGATTCCTGAGATGTACGGGTCAGCGTTAGAGTTTGGAAGTTGTGAGCATGCTATGTTGGTACCGCAAGCATGGTGACGCTTGCAGGCTGTGCCAGTGCATCCTCAGACTACATTGGTCATTGACACAAATGACACATTTCGCTGAATGTTTCGATGTTTCAATATACATGTGATAGATAAAGCTAATCTAATCTTTCTCCTTTAACAGCCAAAGTGAAAAATGTCAATTGAGTCTGCTACTATTTCAGAGGTAATCAGTTTCTAGACTTCACCAAGGTCTGAGATAATAATTGTTATGGCAGCACTATCAATATTTAGCTGTTAGAGCTAGTGGGATCAATGGGCTAGCTGCCCAGAATAGAATATTGTGCGCTGGATTATTGCAGGAGCCCATTTGGTGCAATGCCTACTCTAAGCCGCTGGAAATAATGCCAGTCATTCATTTTGGATTTGACATACATCACCCACATCCCCAGGCAAATGAAGTGGGCTGATCTGCAAAAGGTTATTAAAACTGAATCCTCACTTCATAGGTCAAGTCTGTCCCCTTGGGCTGGACTTTTCTTTGCCGTCTGTCACTCACTTCAGCTGCACCAGAGTGGGAAGGCTTTAGGCCCACTGGCTATCACTCATGCCAGGATCACAGAGACGGGAATAGTAGTTGTCCCCTTTCAACGGGCAGGTGGAGGAGTCACTTCACTCCAGGTCAAATGAAAATTCTCAATATCGTGTCCAAATTCTGGCTGTTCTCAAGTCAAACTAACTGATTCAGTGATGCCTTTCTTATGGTAGGTGTTAAAAATGCAGGCTCGCGATTTAGGATGAACTGGCAGTTGCCATGGCACAAGATCCTGTAAGAAAGAAGGGAGTGAACCAATCAAAATCATGGCAGTGTTTCAGTGATATGCTATAGATTGACACTGAGGATGTTGGATCTTTGCAGGTTTGCAGTGATTAGGCAATGCAGATAATGATATAAGAAACAAGAATTTAGGGGGTTCAGTACAATGAATGAAAGCAATTAATCCTGATGTGACACTGTATTCACTTTCAAGTGTTTTTCCCATGCCTCAATTTACAAACCTTGTTTGACTTTTAAATTGCATTATTATACTTCTTTCTTCCACAAGATGGGGCTGCAATCTGCTTGCTAGGAACAATCACAGCTTTTACAGGTTCACTGTGATTAATGAGAAATTTGTTCGAAGTGAGGGAAAGGTCACTTTGTTACAATATTAACTGATTTTTGGAAAATCATTGTTCTCTCTTTCAGACAAGAGTTCCCTTGCTGTAATTTGGTGGCTGGAAATTTCCACTAACCACTGCCCATCTCCGCCCATTCCCTCTCTCCCCAGCTCTTGCAGTGTGATGGGACCCAGAACTGGGAATTCCATTAAGCTCAGCAAAGGTCCAGAGATTTTTAGAAGACTGAGAACATTTGTGTTTCTCCTAGCCATAACACAATTACCTTTCATATTTCCTGCTATTTGTAATCAGTGCAAAAGGTATTAAAGGTCCCTTAGGGACTATTTGTCAATGTACTCGCAGATGAATACATTCTCATCCAGTTGGAAATCAAAAGTGCAGTAAGTGTTCTCTCTGTTCCATAAATCCCCAAATCACCTGAGTTTCAAGCAGTCTAATAAGAATCAGATCAGATTTATTATCATTGACTTTTTGAAATGTGTTGTTTTGCAGCAGCAACGATGCAAAATTCCCCATAAATTACTGTACAGAAGTAAATAAATAGTGCAAAACTGTAATAATGGGTTAGTGTTTGTGGGTTCATGGACTCTTCACACACCTAGTGGCAGAAGGAGAGGAGTTGATCATTACCATTATGTGTGGATATTCTGGCCCCTGTACCTCCTCCCAATGGTAGTAATAATGACTTATTTATAGAACACTTTTCATACAGTCAATATAGTTCAAAGTGCTTTACAATGGGATAAAGTGAAAACATGGAAATAAAAGACTAAAAGATGTTAGTTAAAAACAAGGTTAAATTAAAAGGTTTTGAGCTGGAGTTTAAAACTGTCAACTGAGTCTGCATCCTTTATAGTTTCAGGTATTGAATTCCACAGTTTAGGAACATAGTTAAAAAAAAACTGACCTGCCAATTATCTTTTAAGGGAGATAGTTTAAATTTAAGAAACAGGCAGAATAAGACCTGAGAGCTTGAGCAGAATTATAAAACCAAGTGATTCTGTGATGTCCTCTAGTCCCAGACTATTGAGAGCTTTAAACTCAATTCTAAAAGATACAGGATACTAATGCAGAGTCACTAGTGGTATGTTCCCTCATCCTAGTTTTAGTTAAAAGACTAGTAGCAGAGTTCTGAATGAGTTTGTCAATAGGAAGGTTAGTAGAAAGTGCATTGCTGTAATCTAGTCTAAAGCTGTGAATTAGTTTTTCAGCATCATTACATGACAGAAACAGACGTAACTTTGCAATATTTCTTCAGTGTAGAAATGCTGCTCCAGTCACTTTCTTTATGTGGGATTTAAAATACAAATCTGAATAAAGGATAACACCCAGGCTGGTTACTTCTGATTTTACAAGGGGAGCCATGTTCCAAAGTTTATCTAGGTTTTTAGTAGTGAAAAGAGGGCACATTCTAGATTATGAGGATCTTCAAAGGTGGATGCTACTTTCTTAAGGCACTGTCTCTTGAAGGTGTCCTAGATAGTGAGGAAGGTTGCTCCCATGATGGATCTTGCTGAATCTACAACCCTCTGCAGCCTCTTGAGACCCTGTGCATTGGAAGCTCCATACCAGGCTGTGACACCACCAGTCAGAAGGCTGTCCCCATGGTACATCTGTAGAAATGTGCAAGTCTTTGGGAACGTACAACATCTTCTCAAACTCCTGATACAAATATAGCTACTGCCATGGCTTCTTCATGATCGCATTGATGCATTTGGCCCAGGATAGATCCTGTGAGATGTTGACACCCAGGAACTTGAAGCTGCTCACCCTTTCCATCATTGACCTCTCGATGAGAGCAGGTGTCTGCCAACTAAATCAGATGAGAATGGGAAAGCAGTTTTCATGCAGAATACTCCAATGCACCATAGAAGTCCAGTTCTGAGAAGGTCTCAACTCGAAACGTTGACTGTTTATTCTTTTCCATAGATGCTTCCTGGCCTGCCAATTTCCTCCAACATTTTGTGTGTGTTGCCTGGATTTCCAGCATCTACAGATTCTTTCTTGTTTGCTATAGAAGTCATCCTATCCAGATGCATCAAAGCTTGGTATGACAACTGCTCAGCCCAAGAGCACAAGAAACTGCAGAGTTGTGAAAGCAGCCCAGTCCAGCGTTCCCTCCACTAACTCCAGTACACTTTCCACTGCTTCAAGAAAAGAGCCAAAGAATCAGGGACCCCTCCCACCTTAGTCATTCCTTCTTCTAACTCTTCCCATTAAATAGAAGGTACAAAAGCTTGAAAGCACATACCAGCAGGTTGAAGGACAGCTTCTATCCCACTGTTATCAGACTCTTGAATGGGCCATTCATATGCTAAAGATAAATTTCTGAACTCCCAATCTACATCATTGCGACACGTACACTTTATTCGTTTTCCTGCACTGTGCTTTCTCCGTAGCGGCAACAAAATATTTGACGTTTTATCTTCTTTTTACTACCTCAATGTATCTATCTATGGAATGATTTGTCTGTGTTGTATTTTTTCACTGTATCTCAGTAACAATGACACCATACTGCAGAACACAGAACATATAACATAGAAATTTACAGCACATTACAGGCCCTTCGGCCCACAAAGTTGTGCCGACCCTGTAACCTGCTCTAGGAACTGCCCAGAATTTCCCTACTGCATAGCCTTCTATTTTTCTAAGCTCCATGTACTTATCTAAGAGTCTCTTAAAAGACCCTATTGTATCCGCCTCCACCACCAGTGCCAGCAGCCCATTCCACACACTCACCACTCTCTATGTGAAAAACTTACCTCTGACATCCCCTCTGTACCTACTTCCAAGCACCTTAAAACTATGCCCCCTCATGTTAGTCATTTCAGCCCTGGGAAAAAGGCTCTGAATATCCACACAATCAATGCCTCTGATCATCTTATACACCTCTATCAAGTTACTTCTTGTCCTCCGTTGCTCCAAGAAGAAAAGGCCAAGTTCACTCAACCTGTTCTCAAAAGACTTCTTCTTCAATCCAGTCAACATCCTTGTAAATCTCCTCTGCACTCTCTCTGTACTATCCACGTCCTTCCTGTAGTGTGGTGACCAGAACTGAACACAGTACTCCAAGTGGGGTCTGATCAAGGTCTTATATAGATGTAACATTACCTCACGGCTCTTGAACTCAATCCAATGGCTGATGAAGGCCAACACACCATATGCTTCTTAACCACAGAGTCAACCTGCGTAGCAGCTTTGAGTGTCCTATGGACTCGGACCCCAAGATCCCTCTGATCCTCCACACTGCCAACAGTATTACCATTGATACTATATTCTGCCATCATATTTGACCTCACACTTATCTGGGTTCAGCTCCATCTGCCATTTCTCAGCCCAGTTCTGCATCCTATCAATGTCGCACTGTAACTCTGACAACCCCCCAGACTTTCCACAACACCCCCAACTTTTGTGTCATCAACAAACTTACCCTTCTATTTTCTCATCCAGGTCATTTATTAAAATCACATGAGGAGGGGTCCCAGACAAGATCCCTGCAGAAAACCACTAGTCACCAACCTCCATGCAGAATATGAACCACTTGCAAACACCGTTTGCCTTCCGTGGGCAAGCCAATTCTCGATCCACAAAGCAAGATCTCCTTGGATCCCATGCCTCATCACGTTCTGAATGAGCCTCGCATTGGGAACCTTATCAAATGTCTTACTGAAATCCATATACACTACATCCACTGCTCTACTTTGATCTACCTTAAGCCAGATGTAAGCCACCATTGAGCACATCAACACGGAGTGCTGTTGGAGCAAAGCAGCATTCATCACCAGGGATGCCCACCACCCAGGACATGCTCTCTTCTCACTGCTCCCATTAGAAAGGAGAAAGGGCTCACACCACCAAGTTCAGTTATTACCCCCTCGACCATCAGGCTCTTGAACCAGAGAGGATGACTTCACTCAACCTCATGCCTCGTTACTGAATTGTTTTCAGAACCGATGGACTCACTTTCAAGGACTCTTTATCTCAGGTTTTTGTTATTTATTGCTTATTTATTGCATGTCAACAAATACACTCAAAAACTTCTATAGTTGTACCATGGAGAACATTCTGACAGGCTGCATCACTGTCTGGTATGGAGGGGCTACTGCACAGGACTGAAAGAAGCTGCAGAAGGTTGTAAATCTAGTCAGCTCCATCTTGGATACTAGCTTACAAAGTACCCAGGACGTCTTTAGGGAGCAGTGTCTCAGAAAGGCAGCGTCCATTATTAAGGACCTCCAACACCCAGGACATGCCCTTTTCTCACTGTTATCATCAGGAAGGAGGTACAGAAGCCTGAAGACACACACTCAGCGATTCAGGAACAGCTTCTTCCCCTCTGCCAACCAATTCCTAAATGGATATTGAAGCTTCGGACACTATCTCACTTTTTTTAATATACAGTATTCCTGTTTTTGCAAATTAAAAAAAAATCTATTCAATATACGTAATTGATTTACTTGTTTATTTATTATTATGTTTTTTTTTCTCTCTGCTAGATTATGTATTGCATTGAATTTCTGCTGCTAAGTTAACAAATTTCACGTCACATGCCGGTGATAATAAACCTGATTCTGATTCCAATTCTGATTTATTTATTATTATTATTTCTTTTCTCTCTTTTGTATTATTTGCAGTTTGGTATCTTTTATACATTGGTTGTTTTTCCACCCTGCTGGGTGCAGCCTTTCATTGATTCTATTGTATTTCTTGGATTTAAGGTGTATGCCCACAGGAAAATGAATCTCAGTGTTGCATATGGTAACATAAATGTACTTGGATAATAAATTTACTTTGAACTTTGAGTTGTTATCTAAGTTGGTGTTACAGATAGGCAGGGTAGTATAAAAAGTAATTGGTACACTGGCTTTCATCAGTGAGGACACCGAGTAATGGAGTTAGAATGCTATATTATAGTAAAAAAGTTGGCAAGACTGCATCTGGAGTATTGTGTTCAGTTTTGTTTCACCTGCAGCAGGAATATGTCATTAACATGGAAGGAGTGCAAAGGAAGAGTGCAAAAAGAGATGTATAAAATCATGAAGGGCAGTGATAGGCTGAATGCACATAGTGATCTTCCCAGGAAAAAGGAATCAAAAACTGGAGCATATGGGGTAAGGTAAGAGGGGAAACATTTAAAAAGGATCCAAGGGGCAACCTCTTCAAGGGTGCTGTGTATATGGAATGAGCTGCTGGGTGGTTGAGGTAGGTGTAAAAACACTGAAAAGCCACTTGGACAGATATATGGATAGGAATGGTTTGGAAGGGTATGGGCCATTTGCAGACAAATGGGACCTGCTTTAACGGGCACCTTAGACAGCATGGGTGTACTGAGCGAAGGGCTTGTTTCCATACTCTATCAACCTATGACTCTCTGATGCCTTGACCATCATTTTAAAGATAAATATTTACAATGTAGTGTTCCCTACCTTCATCAAAGTTGCCAAGTATTGGATATATAATGAGTAAAAAAGATTTAATACCATTGTTTGATTTGCACATATGCCTCTGGAAATAATTATAAAGTGACAAATGTACAGATACATTTGAATAGATATGATTGTAGCAAAGGCTGAGTGGCTTTGAGAGGATTTTAACTTCTCAAAAGAGATTGGGATTCTTATTTTGATACTATTTCAAGTCTAAGAATGGACACACTTCTTGAAGGGTCCAGAATAGTTTTCTACAGCAACTTGTTGGAGAAACAAGAGGTAAGGCATTAGTCAGTCTAGTAAAATGCAACTAGATATAATTATCATTCTAATAGAGTAAGAACTTTTAACGCATAGCGATCACACTATTCTTGAGTTCAAAGTAGTTTGAAAAGATCTATTTTGTTGAATTGGAAAGAGATTAATCCCCCTACCACGTTTCATTGGTTTTCTCAAAATATGTTATGTTTAAATTTGGAAAAAATTAGAAGTGTCATATATGACTCTTCTATTAAATTTGAAAAGACTTGGAAGCCATTTATCCAATACTTTCACATGATGTAATTTGACCCTGTTCCATTCCTATTTTTTTCTGGTTTTGATTTTATATATATGTAGACAGGATCGGAGCTGATGACACTGATGACTCTTTGTCTTTTCTTAGATACTATGAACAGCCCATGTTTTTATTCCTTTTCTTTTATTTTAGTTAGTGTTTAGTTTGTTAGATTAGTTCTTGTTTTCTGGGGTAATTTTTTTTCTTTTACTTCTTTTTCTGTATCTAGTTTGTTTTTGTCTTGTTCATATTATACTCATAGCATGTATGATTTGGGAAGACTTAACTATATTATACTTACTGTTTATGTATCCTTTTATGCTCATTTTAATTTTGTAATCCCAATAATTCTGTATCAATCTCACTATGTTGATATGAATAAAAAGATTGAAAAAGAAAGAAAAAAGTAGTTTGAAAGGAAAGTGAAAGTGCTACTAAGATTCTAGATTAAAATATCGACGCCAATGTAATGAGAGGGAGATTGTCTGCAGTAGACTGAGGAAACATGCTTGTAGATAAATAGGAAATGAGAATAAATTAAAGAATGTATCTTCATGCAGAACTGGTTTGAGGAAACAGGTGGTTGATGGTTGGCACAGATCAGTTCACATACTGTTATCTCTGCTAATGTGAAAGCAGTGTTGAGTAAACAGGTAAAGGACAACATATAAGAGGAAAAATACATGCAACGAGGATACCCTATCATCTTCCCCTCCCCCCTCTTTCTGCTTTCTGCAGGGATCGCTCCCTAAGCGACTGCCTTGTCCATTCGTCCCCCCCATCCCTTCCCACCGATCTCCCTCCTGGCACTTATCCTTGTAAGCGGAACAAGTGCTACACCTGCCCCCTTACACTTCCTCCCTCACCACCATTCAGGGCCCCAGACCGTCCTTTCAGGTGAGGCGACACTTCACCTGTGAGTCGGCTGGTGTGGTATACTGCCTCTGGTGCTCCCGGTGTGGCCTTTTATATATTGGCGAGACCCAACGCAGACTGGGAGGCCATTTCGCTGAACACCTACGCTCGGTCCGCCAGAAAAAGCAGGATCTCCCAGTGGCCACACATTTTAATTCCACGTCCATTCCCATTCTGATATGTCTATCCATGGCCTCCTCTGCTGTCAAGATGAAGCCACACTCAGGTTGGAGGAACAACACCTTATATACCGTTAGGTAGCCTCCAACCTGATGGTATGAACATTGACTTCTCTAACTTCCATTTTTGCCCTCCTCCCCTCCTTACCTAATCCCTGATTTATTTATTTTTTCCTCCTCCCCTTTTTAGTCTCTCTCTGCCCATCACTCTGCCTGTTCTCCATCTCCCTCTGGTGCCCCCCTCCCCCTTTCTTTCTCCCGAGGCCTCCCGTCCCATGATCCTTTCCCTTCTCCAGCTCTGTATCCCTTTTGCCAATCACCTTTCCAGCTCTTAGCTTCACCCCACCCCCTCCGGTCTTCTCCTATCATTTCATATTTCCCACTCCCCCTCCTACTTTCAAATCTCTTACTATCTTTTCTTTCAGTTAGTCCTGACGAAGGGTCTCGGCCCAAAACGTCGAGAGTGCTTCTTCCTATAGATGCTGCCTGACCTGCTGCATTCTGCCAGCATGTTGTGTGTGTTGCTTGAATTTCCAGTATCTGCAGATTTCCTCATGTTTACCCTATCACAATGATCACTGAAGTAATATTTAAATAGTACATTATGAAGGAAACAGTGATATGGCATTTCAAATCTTAAGGCTTAGATGGCTGCAGGCACATCCCCTCACATTCATCTAATCTCCAGCAAGTACAGGTTCAAAGCCATCAATTGCTCCTCATACATTAACCTTTTCATTCCTGGAATCATTCTCATGAACCTCCTCAGGACCCTCTCCAATGACAGCAAAAATGTTCTTACATAAAGGGCCCAAATCTGCTCACAATACTCCAAGTGTGGTAAATGGCTCATAAAGCCTCAGCATTACATCTTTGTTCTTATATTCTAATCCTCTTGAAATGAATGCTAATATTGCATTTGCTTTCCTTACCACAGACTCAACCTATAAGTTAACCTTTAGGGAATCCTATATAAGGATTTCCAACTCACTTTGCACCTCTGTTTTTTAAATTCTCTCCTGTTAATAAAATAGTCTATGCCTTAGGCAAAAACATTTTATTGATTGCAGCAACTGGCCCAAGCTTAGAGGAAGGCTAAGATTTCAATTAACTGGAAGTTGTGAACTAATGAGTTGGCACTTTGCCTCCATTTATCTGCTACACCTCTGCAGAAACCCAAACTTCCAGCTCCATATTTGCACTTTTAAGGTGCTACGTGTGCTGACTTCGTTCTTATATGGCATCCATAGTATATGTATATGCACACTCATCCATACAGATGATGGTGTTAGTACCAGCACAGAGCATGTAGCTTGTGCATTGCTGTGACACTAGCATTCCCATGCTGGAATTCAGTTAGAACATAGAACATGGATCAGTACAGCACATTACAGGCCCTTCGGCCCACAATGTTGTGCCGACCCTCAAACCCTGCCTCCTATATAAACCCCCACCTTAAATTCCTCCATATACCTGTCTAGTTGCCATCTATTAACCTTGCTTTGATTATCATTAAAGGAAGGGCTCCCACCGATGCATTTTAGAGGATTATTCTCTAGACAAGGATTAGTTGTTTTAAAGTAATGGAGGAATTAAAGATGATTTTCAAAAATTAATGGGGGATGATGAGGGATGTTTGTCTGAAAGTCCCAAGATTCTGAAACCACATGGAGCAGATAGGGAAGTAGCAAATGTAGTGGCACTACTTATAAAATATAGGAGAGGGAAAGGACCTATGATCAGTTAGTCTGATTCCCGCTGTTGGCAAAATACTGCAATCCATTTTTAATGAAGTGGCAGCAGACCAAATGGAAATGAACTGTGCAGAGGTTACAAACTTCCACAAAGTGTTACAAACAAATTAACTATGTAAGCAAGGAGGTGGCAAATTGAACTTTATGCAGAAAAATTGAGCTTTTTTGATTTGGCAAGAAGAACATAGTATTATATTGTGAGTACCTTGTTCATAAAATGTCAGAGTAATTATGCATATGTGCCCACAATTACAAAGATAGTTCAAATGAAAGGTCATTTCCCCACAGAAATATTTTTATCTCTCCACAGATGCTGTCTAATTTGTTTAATAAACATGCATGTGTAGTCAGCAGTTGAGAGGGCAGTTCTGATGAAAGATCATTACCCTACAAGATGGATGATGTTTTTTCTCCACACAGATCCTGCCTGACACATTGCGTTTATATTTAAGGCAAGTGGCATGTTGGCCTGTTTGCCTTAATTACATGGGGTGATATCAAAAGTAAGGACTTCAGAATGAGACCGTACAGAGCTTTGATGAGACTTCAATTTGAGTATCTTAGGCAGATTTGGTCACTTTAACTCAAGAAGAATATAAAAGCCTTAGAATCAGTGCCATTTTGACTCATAGGCTGAGACTGGTAGATTTTTGGACAGTAAGGGAATGGGAATGGAAATAGCACAGGAGCAGCCAAGATTAAAGATTGGTAGAACAGGCTTACAGACCTCTGGCCTATTTCTGGTTCTATTTTCTTTACTCTCACATTTCTTCAATTTGTTGCTGATTCTAGACATGTCAACTGTTGGAGAGCTTCATTTTACTCTACTGAACAAATTGCTCACAGACAGTGTACTAGCAAGCAGTTTGCTTGTTATTTACATGGCCAGGAGAATACCAACACAGAGTGAGACAAGCTTTCAGAAAAAGGGACATTAAAATAGAAGCAGGACTGTTCTGGTAAGGACTGCACGTGTTCTATCCTAGACAGAATGGTCAAGCTCAATACAAATGTGACGCTAACTCTTTCATGCACTTTGGCAACCTTTCAGAAAGGATCTGCTAAAATTTAATTATGCATTTCATTGTTCTTCTTTTATAAGAATCTTCAGTCAAGGACTTTTGCTGCAGAACTTAATTGTGACTGCCCTTTTTGTCCCTGTCCTAGTTGTAGATCTTACTCCACATACGTCTCTAAATAGGTGCATGTTGTTTGAAGCTGAGTTGTGGATGGAGTATTCAATTCTGTCACATAACTCTGTTACTCAATGCTGAGGCTGATGAAGAAAAGCATGCCATATGCCTTTCCTTCTGATACATGTGTTGCCACTTTCAGGGGAAAATATATTGTTCTCTCCAGGACATGCCCTCTTCTTATTGCTATCATCTGGGAGGAGGTACAGGAGCTTGAAGGCACACACTCAGCATTTTAGGAACAGTTTCCTTTCCCCTACGAACAGATTTCAAGGTTGGCCCATGGCCCATCTTTTGATTTATTTGTTTAGTTAATTATATTGTAACTTACAGTAATTTTTACTCTAACCTTCCTCTCTCCTCTGATGCTACCAACTCTGTCCCCCACTGATCCCACCTCTAATCCTTGCCATTTCTTCACCATTCCCTCCGACCTTCCCCTCTCTGAGGTGATACATTCAGTCCTCAGCGAAAGCCTTACCTTTGTCCCCCTTCGCCCACACCTCAGAGAGTCCTGTGCCCGCCACAATGCTGAGCTCTTCTTTTGTAGCCTCTGCTTCTGAGCCCACGCCTTTGGCAAGGATTCCACATGCTGCATTGATGACCCCTTCTCCTGTCATCAACCCTCCTCCTCTTCTTGAACACTCCACTCTGGTTCTCTGGCTGTCCTGGATCTTTCCAGCTCTAATTGCCAACGAGACATCAACTGGCTCAACCTCAGCACTCCTCTCTCCTCCTTGAACCTTCTGAATGCACTGCACCCCACTCTCTCTGCACCATTGCCAACCTTACCATCAAACCCACAGACAAAGGGGATGCTGTTGTAGTGTGGTGAACTAACCTCTACCTTGCTGATGGCAACTTGCAGACCCCTCTTTAGACCATCAAAAACTGTCTCCGACATCATCACTGAGTTCATTATCTGTAGAACTTCCCATCCACTGGCACCAAACTCATAATTCCCTTACCCTGCACTGTTCGCTTCTACCTCCTACCCAAGATCCACAAACCTAAATGTCTGGGTAGGCCTATTGTTTCTGCCTGCTCCTGCCCTGCTTCAACTCATGTCCTCATACCTCGACTCTATTCAGTTCCCCCTTGGTTCTGCCTACCTACATCCACAACAGTTCTTATGCGCTCGATCTGCTCAGTAAATTTCAATTCCCTGGCCCTGACCACCTCATTTTCACCATGGATGTCCAGTCTCTATACACTTCTACTCCCTATCAAGAAAGCCTTAAAGCTCTATGCTTCTTTCTCAGAAAAAGAATCAACCAATTCCCCTCCACCATCACTCTTCTCTGCCTGGCAGAACTAGTCCTGACTCTCAAAAACGTTTCCTTCAGTTCTTCCCACTTCAGACTCAAGGGAAACAATGGGCACCTGCTTGGGCCCTGCTTTGCCTGCCTCTTCTTCGGCTAGGTAGAACAGTCCACGTTCCAAGCCTTCCCCGGTAATACTCCCCAACTCTTCCTCTGCTGCACTGTTGACTGCATTGGTGCTGCTTCATGCACCCATGCTGAGCTCATCAATTTCATCAACCTTGCCTCTAGCTTCCACCATGCCCTTGAATTCACTTGATTCATTTCTGATGCCTCTCTCCCGTTTATCAATCTCTCTGTCTCCATCTCTGGAGACAAATTGTCTACTGATATCTTTTATGAATCTACCAATTAATTTCCACAGCTACCTTGACTATACCTCTTCTCACCCTGTCTCCTATAAAAATTTTATTCTCTTTTCTCAATTCCTTCATCTCTGTTCCAGGTTGCAGTTTTCCTTTCCAGGATATCAACAATGTCCTTCTTCTTCAAAAAATGGGATTTCCCTTTCTCCATCCTTGATGCCGCCCTCACCTGCAGCTGCTGCTTTTCCGCCACATCTTCCGCTCACCCCATCTTCCCATCGCCTTACCAGTGATAAAGTCCCTTGTCCTCCCCTACCACCCCATGAGCCTCCACATCTAACACATCATTCTCTGCAACTTCCGCCATCTGCAAACGGATCCTACCACCAGACATCTTTACCTCCCCCCTCCACTTTCCACAGGGATTGTTCCCTCCGTGATTCGCTTGTCCATTTGTCCCTCATCACTAATCTCCCTCTCGGCACTTAACCCAGCCTACCCATTGACCACCTCACTTACCCTCATTCAGGACCTCAAACTATCCTTCCAGGTGAGGCAATACTTCACCTGCAAATCTGCTGGGATCATTTATTGTGTTCAGCCTCCTCTACAATGGTGAGACCTGTCATAAAATGGGGGCTTGCTTTATCAGGCACCTCTGCTCCGCCTTTCAAAAGCAGAACTTGCCAGTGGTCAAACATTTTAATTCTGATTCCCATTCCCATTCCCTTGGCCTACTCTTGTGCCAGTGTAGAGAAGCAACATCTTATATTCTGTTTGGGTAACCTCCAACCTGATGGCCTGAATATCGATTTTTCCTTCTGGTAAAAATATTCCCTCCTCCTCACCTCTTCTTCTACTCCCCACTCTGGCCTCTTACCTGTTCTCACCTGCCTATCAACTGCCCCCCCCCCTCCCGGGTCCCCTCTTCCTTCCCTTTCTCCAGTGGTCCACTCTCCTCTCCTATCAGATTCCTTCTCTCCAGCCCTTTACCTTTCCTACCCACTTGGCTTCACTTATCGCCTTCTAGCGATCCTCCTTCCCCTCCCCCCATCTTTTTATTCTAGTGTCCTTTCTAGTCCTGAAGAAGGGTCTCAGCCTGAACCATTGATTGCTTATTCATCTCCATCGATGCTGCCTGGCCTGCTGAGTTCCTCCAGCATTTTGTGTGTGTTGCTTTGGATTTCCAGCATCTGCAGAATTCCTTGTGTTGGTAGTTTTGATGTCTTGCTCTGTACTGCTGCCACAAAAGAACACATTTCATGGCATGTGTCAGTGGTAATAACCCGATTCTGACTGAGCTCTGCTCCATTGTTAATAGCACCCTTGAAGTGGAGAGGATTTCCTTATAAATTGTGAAAAATTTAGATCCCATGTTTAAACTTTCAATATATTAAGCTCCAGAATTCAAAAACTATTTTGGTTACTTCATTTTCCAACTGCCACATGATTCCTCTCCAGAATGATAATGGACGCAGAGTTTATTCATAGAGGCAGGAGATATTATTAATATCTAACAAACAGATGGCTCAATGGCAGCAAAGGAGCCAGCAAGGGAGACCTTCAATGGAAGGTTTTTACTGGGTACACATATCATTTATAAAGTAATCAATATTTAGGAATATCTTGTGTTTCGGTAACACATCAAAGTATTCGCAGTACAAACAACAGCAGCAAAATCCATTGGTCTACTGATGCCATGGGATTTCAGAATGGGTTACTGCCTTGTATGTATTTTGATTCCCTATATTAACATATTATTTATTTAGAGATACTGCAAGGAATAGGCCTTTCCTCCCCTTCAAGCCATGCTACTCTGCAACACTCGACAATGCTGATTTTACCCTAACCTAAGCACAGGACAATTTACATTGACCAATTAACCTACCTCGTACATCTTTGGACTGTAGGAGGAAACCGGAGCACCTGGGGAAAACCCACACATTCCACAGGAAGGACCTACAGAGACTCCTTACAGTGGAGGCTGGGATTGAACTCCGAACTTTGACACCTGTACACCTGTTCATTAATGCAAATATCTAATCAACCAATCATGTGGCAGCAACTCAATGCATAAAAGCATGGAAACATGGTCTAGAGGTTCAGTTGTTGTTCAGAACAAATGCTACAACAGGGAAGAATTGTGATCTAAGTGACTTTGACCATGGAGTGATTGTGATTGTTGGTTCCAGACGGGGTGGTTTGAGTATCTCAGAAACTGCTGATCTCCTGGGATTTTCATGCACAACAGACTCTAGAGTTTACAGAGAATGGTGCGAGAAACAAAAAATCACCAAGTGAGCATCAGTTCAGTGGACAAAATACCTCGTTAATGAGAGAGGCAGAAGAGAATGGCCAGACAAGAAGCTGACAGTAATTCAACTAACCCGCGTTACAACAGCGGTGTGCCAAAGAGTACCTCTGAATGCACAACACATTGAACCCTGAAGTGGCTAAATCAGCAGAAAATCACGAACATACACCTAGTGGCTGGTTTATTAGGTACAGGAGTTATCTAATAAAGTAGCCACCGTGTGTTTGTGATTGCCATTGCAAAGCTAGTATGAATTATTTAATGATACAGCATGGAACGAGCTCTTCTGGCCCAACAAGCTGTTCCGCCCAACAACCCTCCTCTTTAACACTAGCCGAACCACAGGAGCATTTACGATGACAAATTAACCTACTGAGCAGTATGTCTTTGAAATATGGGGAGAAACTGGAACACCCAGAGGAAACTTGTGTGCACTCATGGGAAGGACATACAAACTTCCTAGAGTCAGCGTCAGAATTGAACTCCGAACTCCGATGCCCTGAGTTGTAATAGGTTCATACTGCTACATGACCATAGCACTCCAATGATGAGGAACCTTTAAAAATTTCCACTACTGTGAGAAGTTCTTAAACTTTGCAAGCCTTTCAAGACTCATCATAAATGCATATTAACTTGAAGTGTTCTTAACTTATGTACTTAACACACCCTAACTTAAATATAACGGACTCCAGATTCTGGAAATCGGAAACAAACACAGAAAATAAAGAGAGAAACCTCAGAGTCTGAGGTCTATATTGTCACGAACTCCCAGAATGGGCTGTACCAATATTATTGACGAGTTTCAACAGAGCCAGCAATTTTTCAGCTCACCCTAGTCCAGGTTTGTGGATAATGGACTCTGTCATCTTCATTCTGGATGATGTCCAGCATTCAGCAGCTACAGTAATTGCAGATCTGACAGTCTAGGAGAAAGTCATGTTCAATTTGTAGCAAAACAGAATCAGGATAAAGATAGCAAAATTCAGATTCTGATAAAGATCTGTGGAATATTTTAACAATCAATTTATGCACAGGGATTGTCCTGACCTAGACTAAAATGGGTGCCCAGACAACTTGTGCCAGGCAATGGTCCTGATTTTTCTTTGCATGAATGGGTGCATTTTGCTCTAAGTCAGGAACAGTATCATCCTCTGTGGTAGAACTCAGGATATTTTTTGGCTTGATAAATTAACTCGCCACAGCTACTCTATTGCATCGCAAGCAGGAGTCCGCTGTGCAAAAACCAGTTTTGTGAATAGCAGGAGTACTTGGTTCGGTGAAGCCTCTGACACTTGAGCTACAGATTGGTGCAGTCATGTATCATGTTCAGAACTTCAATAAAGAAATAAATTACAAAAAAAAATCCCTTTACTTGTGCTTTCAAAACCTTGATGTGAAGTGAACAAAATTATTCTAATGTATAAAAAGAAGTGCTGAGCATAATCTTTGGCATCAACAAATTCCACTATTGTTTGTTTGGCCAACACTTCCCCTTGAATGTGCACGGGCCAAAGTCAGTAATATCAGCCCTTACAACATTGAGAACACAGTACTAGGCCTTGACATTTTTGGTCAATGATTATGAAATAGTGTTCAGGCCATGAAAGTATAAGTGCCTTATCTTCACTGCATGCTCCTGCTTCTCAACTGTTAGCTCGTTCCATATTTATTTACTGGAACACACCTGAATGAAAGACACCTGACAAGTGGCTTTTGAAATGCCATCCTCACCTTCAGCCGGCCTTGCATCGGCATGGTTTGTCTTTACTTGTTTCCAAAAGTTAACTGCAGTAACTGTACACTCATGTTAAACGGTCTAATCTGAGCAGAAGCTCATTCCTGGTCCAGGATTTTGGACACCCATAGTCACTGTGAATTTCTAGTGAGGTTGTTAAACATAAGTGACCTTTGATCAGCTAGTACAAGAAAATAGACATGCTCATGTGCAGGTTGACCCCCATCCTAACTTTGTATGTTCCAACTCTGCCAGTAGATGTCCTTCCTGATTAAGACAGAAGGCAGCTGTTCCACATGCTTCGTTGAACTCATCTACATCCGTTATTCCTGATCAAAGATACCCCATGTAGGATTGAAAGGCACCCAAAAGGTTTGAGCTTTAAATTGGAAATATCTGACTGTGTTCTTTAATGGGCAGAGTAATTCTCTGAACTTCTTCTCTGTTGGACAGTCTACTTTGGTACAAAATTAAGAATTGTTGTTAAAAGGATAAGTAGTTTTAAACTGTATGTTTCTATTATGTTATTATTATTATCATTATTATTAGGCTAAGGAGGATGAGTGTAGTATATTGATTTGTGGAATTTGCATGCTTGTCTGCTTCTGGGCTGCAATTTTACAGCCTTACCAAAATTTACCAGCAGGGGTAGTTGAGAGGAAGAATAGGGAATAAAGATAGCTGCACCCAAATTAACAAATTAACACACCATGTTGCTCTGTTCTCTCTGTATTACTCTAATTTAAAATATTCTACAACTACCTAAGTCTCACATTCTCCATCAACCTCCCTCATTCTTCCTCTCCACACACCTCAACCATATTGTTCCTGTCCCTCCCCTGTGCCAGCACACACACACAGTTTAAAAACTTCTCTCTCCTCACTAAGGCACAGAGAAACACTTATGGTTTCTGATAATATACGAATTAAATACCACTTTTGTCATATATTTAGAGCTGCTTGTGAGTGTTGTGTGCCGATTATTCTTGAGAAGACACTGGGACCTTTCGAACAGAAGTACAGAGGTATTTTTAAAAGAGTAACCATAACCGATGTGTGCATGAATGTTTTGTGTACAATGACATTATTACGTTACATGTTAATAAGAGGTATTTACATATATGCACACAAATATACCACATTGCTTTCCCTTTTTGAAAAAAAAGGAAGTGTGAACACATTTTACATATATATAGCAATTAAATGTTTACTGGCTTTGTCTGACACTTAGACCGGATTTGTTTCAATCTCTGCCACTGTAACTATTTCTTAATCTGAGGAACATGTGACATCTGGACTCGGCTTGTGCCATCTCTTCACGACAACTGATTCTCCAATCAGTTTATTGCACATATTTCTTCAGCTTGTGGTAGTCTCTCACTGGAATTACATCGGTCAATTTACAGTAGATAGTTTTGACCACTCCTCCAATTTTTACCAAATATAGCTATGGACCACACAAACATCCCACTTGTATGAGTAATATCTGCTCATTAGTATAAACATTCTCATATTTTGACTTTGGTTTGCTTCCCTTTGCCCTTTTCTTTATGTTTGTCTCCAGAACATAGAACCAGACAGCACAGGAGCAGGCCCTATGGACCGCAATATTGTGTACAACTAATAAAACTAGGAACTAAAAGCCTAACTAAATTAGTCCTTTCTGCATACACAAACTGATATCTCTCCATTCTCTGGATATCCATATGTATGTCTAACAGCTTGTCAAAGTCAGAGCTGCGTAAAAAGAGCTACCTTTTCATCAGGACTGAGATCAAGATTTGAAAGGTAGAGTTTCGTGGCAGATACCCTGAGTTGAGAAGCGACCAATCAACAAGAGGCAGTGCGTAAAAAGAGGCACCTTTCAGTTGTCCGCATTCAAGATTTAATAAGCAGAGCTTCACAGCAGTTTTCTCTGAGTTGGAAATCAAAGTCAGGGCTGCTTAAATGGAGCTACCTTTTAATCAGGATGGCGATCGAGATTTTAAAGGTAGAGTTTCGCGGCAGTTCCCCTGAGTTGAGTAGCGACCAATCAACAAGAGGGATTCATTAGAAAGTGGGAACACAAGTAATGCAGGTGCAAGTGGAGCGGCCATTTTTTTGAGTGTGCCAATCTTTAGAGTGGCCTTGGCTAATCAGGCTTGGGCGAGATCAGGCTTGGGAGAGGTAAAGTATCTTAAAAGTTACGCCCTCCCTGTTCTTATTGGTTCATTCCTCATCTGTTAGGGCATCATAGTTTAGTGAGAATGGCTCCGGGGCAGTGTTTTGTACAGTGTGTGGGATATGGGAAGTCTGGGAGATCCCCACTCTCCCAGATATGCACATCTGCACCAGGTACACTGACCTTTGACACATACAGGAGAATGAGGACGTGACAAACAGGAGCTCCAGAAAGGCAGTCCAGATGACAGGTTGCAGGAGACAGGTAACAGGGTGACCGTCAGGGGAATGTGGGGAAATGAACGGCCAGTGCAGAGTCATTATTATTCAACTTTAAATACTATTGAGGGGGACAACCTACCAGGGGTGAGCCACAGTGACTGGGCTTCTGGCACTGAGTCTGGTGCTGTGGCTCAGAAGAGCAGAGAGGTGAAGAAGACTGCAGTATCTATAGGAGATTCCTTAGTCAGAGGAACAGAGGTGAGGTTTTATGGGTATGATAGAGATACCTGGATGGTCCTGCCGAAGGGTCTTGGCCCATAACGTCGACAGAGCTTCTCCCTATAGATGCTGCCTGGCCTGCTGCATTCCACCAGCATTTTGTGTGTGTCACCTGGTTGGTATGTTGCCTCCCCGGTGCCAGAATCAAGAACGTCTTGGATGGGGTCCATGGCATTCTGAAGGGCAAAGGTGAGCAGCCAGATGTTTTGGTGCATATTGACACCAATAACATAGGTAGACAAGGTGAAGGGGCCCTGAAGAGTTATTTTGGGGAGCTAGGTAGAAAGCTGAAAAACAGGACATCCAGTATAGCAATTGCTGGATTGCTGGCTGTGGCATGTGCCAGTAAGGGTAGGAGAAGGATGATTTGGCAGGTGAATGTGTGGCTGAGGAACTAGTGCAGGGAGCAGGGAGCTGTACAAAAGGGATGGGATATGCCTGAACCCAAGGGAGTCCAATATCCGTACAGGCAGGTTTGCTAGAGTTGTTTGAGTGGGTTAAAGTAAATTGGCTGGGGATGGGAACCAGAGTGATAGTGCTGAAGATGAGATGTTAGTTTACACACAAAGGCAAAGTGTAGTGAGACTCCCTAGCATGAGTGGCTATTGATAGGGCAAAGTTGCAGTCAACAGGATCAGCTGCAACTTAAAATGCAGACAAAATCACAAAGGCTGAATACAGGACTAAAGGTATTATATTTGAATAGGATAGATGGAAGTTTAACGTCCAAGGATACACATTGTACTGAAAGGACAGGCAGGAAGGCAGAGGGAACAGCATTTCTCTGTTGGTAAAATATAGAATCAAATCATTAGAAGGAGGTGACAGAGGGTCAGAAGGCGCTGAATCATTGTGGATAGAGCTAAGGAACCGCAAGAGTAAAAAGACCCTGATGGGAGTTATATACACACCCCGAAACAGTAGTAAGGATGTGGTCTACAAATTACAATGGGATATAGAAAATGCATGCCAAAAGGGCAATCTTACAATAGTCATGGGAGACTTCAATATGCAGGTAGACTGGGAAAATCAGGTTGATACTGGATTCTGAGAGGGGTAATTTCTAGGATGCCTACAAGATGGCTTTTTAGAGTAGCTCATGGTTGAGTCCACCAGAGGATCAGCTATTCTGGATTGGGTGTGGTGCAATGAACCAGAATTGATTAGAGAGCTTAAGATAAAAGAACCCTTAGGGATAAGTGATCATAATATGATCAAATTGAACCTGCAATTTGAGAAGGATGAGCTAAAGTTAGGTGTTTCAGTATTACAGTAGAGAAAAGGGAATTAGAGGCAAGAAGGAGGAATTGGCCAGAACAATGGCAGAGCAGCAATGGCTGGAATTTCTGGAAGCAATTCAGAAGGCACAGGATATATTCAGAAGGCAGAAGGCAGAGGAAGGCAGAGGCAGAAGAAGCAGTATTCTGAAAGGCAAGATGACACAACTGTGGTGAATAAGAAAAGTCAAAGCCAAAGTAAAAGCCAAAGAGAGGGCCTATAATAGAGTAAAACTTAATGTGAAGTTAGAGGATTGGGAAGCTTTTCAATACCAACAGAACCAACAGTAGGCAACTAAAAAGTTCATTAAGCAGGTAAAGATGGAATGTGAAAGTGAGCTGGCCAATAATATTAAAGAGGATGCCAAGAAGTTTATCAGATACATAAAGTGTAAAAGAGAGTCAAGGATGGATATCGGACCTCTGGAAAATGACGCTGGAGAGGTAGTAACAGGGGACAAGGAAATGGCGGACCAACTGAATAAGTATTTAGCATCAGTTTTCACTGTGGAAGACACTAGCAGTATGGTGGAAGTTCCAGCTGTTATGGAGCATGAAGTGTGTGAAGTTACCATTACTAGAGAGAAGGTTCTTGGGAAACTGAAAGTTCTGAGGGTAGATAGGTCACTTGGACCAGATGATGTACACCTCAGGGTTCTGAAAGAGGTGGCTGAAGAGATCATGGAAGCATTAGTAATGATCTTTCAAGAATCACCAGATCCTGGAATGGTTCCAGAAGACTGGAAAATTGCATATGCCATTCCACTCTTCAAGAAGAGGGATAGGCAGAAGGAAATGAACTATTGGCCAGTTAGTCTGATCTCAGTGGTTGGGAAGATGTTGGAATCGATGGTTAAGGATGGGGTCTCAGGGTACTTGAGGCACATGATAAAGTTGGCCATAGTCAGCATGGTTTCCTCAAGGGAAAATCTTGCCTGACAAATATGTTGGAACTCTGAAGAAATAATAAGTAGTATAGACAAAGGAGAATCAATTCATATTGTGTACTTGGATTTTCAGAAGGCCTTTGACAAGGTGATTGCATGAAGCTGCTTAACAAGCTACAAGCCCGTAGTATTGCAGGGAAGATTCTAGCATGGATGAAGCAGTGGCTGATTGGCAGGAGGCAAAGAGTGGGAATAATGAGAACCTTTTCTGACTGGCTGGTGGTGACTAGTGGTGTTCCACAGGGGTCTATGTTAGGACCGCTTCTTTTTACGTTTTTCTGTCAATGATTTGAATGATGGAATTTATGGTTTTGTTGCAAAGTTTGCACACAATACAAAAATAGGTGGAGGGGCAGGGGGTTTTGAGGAAGTAGAGAGGCTACAGAAGGACTTAGACAATTTAGGAGAATTGGCAAAGAAGTGGCAGATGGAATACAGTGTTGGTAAGTGTATGGTCATGCACTTTGGCAGAAGAAATTAAAGGGTTGGCTATTTTTTAAGTGAAGCGAAAATACAAAAATCTGATGTGCAAAGAGACTTGGAAGTCCTGATGCAGGATTCCCTAAAGGTTAATTTGCAGGTTGAGTCTGTGGTGAGGAGAGCAAATGCAATGCTAGCATTCATTTCAAGCGGTCTAGAATCTAAAGCAAGGATGTAATGTTGAGACTTTATAAGGCACTGGTGAGGCCTCACTTGGAGTATTGTGAGCAAATTTAGGCCTCCTATCTTAGATATGATGTGCTGAAGCTGGAGAGGGTGGTTCACAAAAATGATTCCAGGATTGAACAACTTGTCATATGAAGGAAATTTGATGGCTCTGGTCCTGTATCCACAAGAATTCGGAAGAATAAGAGATGACCTGATTGAAACCTATCAGAGTGGATGTGAAGAGGATGCTGGGAGTGTCTAAGACCAGAGGACACAGTTTCAGAATAGAAGGGTGTCATTTTAGATTGGAGATAAGGTTGAATTTCTTTAGCTAGAGAGTGGTAAATCTGTGGAATTCGTTGCCACCAGCATCAGTGGAGGCCAGGTCTTGATGAATATTTAAGGCAGATGTTGATAGATTCTTGATTGGTCAGAGCATGAAGGGATACAGGGAGAAGGCAAGAGACTGTGGCTGAGAGGGAAAATGGATCAGCCATGATGAAATGGTGGAGCTGACTCAATGGGCCAAATGGCCTGATTCTGTTTCAATGTTACCATCTTACCCTTTTGTAATTGCCTCCACCGCTATCCTTGGCAGCACGTTCCAGACACCCACAATCTCCGTGTAAAACAAAAACTTGTTCCACACATCTCTTTTGAACTTACCATATCTCCACCTTAAACACCTGGCCTCTAGGATTAGATATTTCGACCCTGGAAAAGAGATACTGGCTTCTGCTCTCTCTGTGCCCTTAGAAACTTGTATCACCTCTTTCCTTAGCTACTGCCACTACAGAGGAAACAGTTTGTTGAATCTCTCCTCAAAGCTCATGCCTTCTAATCCAGACAGCATCCTGGTAAAACTCTTCTGTCCAGACTACAAAGACTCCACTTTGATCTTCTAATGGGATGACCAAAATTGTATTCAATGTGGCCTAACCTGCAATTTCCTGTTGAACTCAGTGCCTTGACTAATAAAGTATGCTATTTGCCTTCTTTACCACCTATTCAACTTGTAGAATCACTGTCAGAGACCTATGGAGTTGGACCCCAAAAAGGCTGAGGCTAAGGAGGACCAGGGATGCATTGCAGGGCCGGTTGTCCCAAATAAGCTCATAGTAAAGTCAATTTTGAAGATTTAACTTGGCCTCTACTGACCATGAAAGATTGATTTGAAATATGTGGTTGGCCTTAGAACCTGGAATTTTGAAGGACATTGCAATGTGTTCAGCACATAACTTTTCCAATAAAATGTACTCGGGTCTAACAGTCCAAGATGATTCAGTTGAATTTCATCCTTTCTATTAAACTTAGTAGAGGTGCACACCAGGACCACTAGACTCAAAAACAGTTACTTCCCCAAGCAGTTAGACTGATCAGCACCTCCACCCACAAACACACCAACCCACCAAACGTCACCACCGCTACATCCACATCAGTGACTCCACAGTCTCTCACCACCCCTTCATCCCCCCCCATTCACTGTCACTTTACACTGACACTCCACACCTCATCCCTACACTGACACACTCCTCTCCACAGTCCCTCACCACCCCCTCCATCCCCCATTCACTGTCACTATCACTCTACTCCTCACCCCTACACTGACACACTCCTCTCCACAATCTCTCACCACCCCTTCATCCCCCCATTCACTGTCACTTTACACTGACACTCCACACCTCATCCCTACACTGACACACTCCTCTCCACAGTCCCTCACCACCCCTTCCATCCCCATTCACTGTCACTTCACACTGACAGTCCACACCTCATCCCTACACTGACACACTCCTCTCCACAGTCCCTCACCTCCCCTTCATCCCCCCATTCACTGTCACTTCACACTGACAGTCCACACCTCATCCCTACACTGACACACTCCTCTCCACAGTCCCTCACCACCCCCTTCATCCCCATTCACTGTCACTATCACTCTACTCCTCATCCCTACACTGACACACTCCTCTCCACAGTCTCTCACCACCCCTTCATCCCCCCCCCATTCACTGTCACTTTACACTGACACTCCACACCTCATCCCTACACTAACACACTCCTCTCCACAGTCCCTCACCACCCCTTCCATCCCCATTCACTGTCACTTCACACTGACAGTCCACACCTCATCCCTACACTGACACACTCCTCTCCACAGTCCCTCACCACCCCCTTCATCCCCCATTCACTGTCACTCCACACCTCATCCCTACACTGACACACTCCTCTCCACAGTCCCTCACCTCCCCTTCATCCCCCCATTCACTGTCACTTCACACTGACACTCCACACCTCATCCCTACACTGACACACACCTCTCTACAGTCTCTCACCACCACTTCATCCCCCCCATTCACTGTCACTTTACACTGACACTCCACACCTCATCCCTACACTGACACACTCCTCTCCACAGTCCCTCACCACCCCTTCATCCCCCCCATTCACTGTCACTTCACACTGACACTCCACACCTCATCTCTACACTGACACACTCCTCTCCACAGTCTCTCACCACCCCTTCATCCCCCCCATTCACTGTCACTTTACACTGACACTCCACACCTCAACCCTACACTGACACACTCCTCTCCACATTCCCTCACCACCCCCTTCATCCCCTCATTCACTGTCACTCCACACATCACCCCCACACTGACACACTCCTCTCCACAATCTCTCACCACCCCTTCATCCCCCCCCATTCACTGTCACTTTACACTGACACTCCACACCTCATCCCTACACTGACACACTCCTCTCCACAGTCCCTCACCACCCCCTTCATCCCCCATTCACTGTCACTCCACACCTCATCCCTACACTGACACACTCCTCTCCACAGTCCCTCACCACCCCCTTCATCCCCCATTCACTTTCACTCCACACCTCATCCCTACACTGACACACTCTTCTCCACAGTCCCTCACCACCCCCTTCATCCCCCATTCACTGTCACTTCACACTGACACTCCACACCTCATCCCTACACTGACACACTCCTCTCCACAGTCTCTCACCACCACTTCATCCCCCCCATTCACTGTCACTTTACACTGACACTCCACACCTCATCCCTACACTGACACACTCCTCTCCACAGTCCCTCACCACCCCTTCATCCCCCCCCATTCACTGTCACTTTACACTGACACTCCATACCTCATCCCTACACTGACACACTCCTCTCCACAGTCCCTCACCACCCCTTCATTCCCCCTCCATTCACTGTCACTTTACACTGACACTCCATACCTCATCCCTACACTGAACAGTCACTGTCCTATTTCCATAGGTCCTGCTGTTACCAAGAAGAACTCCTCTTGTCAAGATTCACTTTGTCACTTTATCATTTCCTGTCAGAATCACCTTATGTACAGATACTCTTGCAGTGAGTGGCACTAAATCTACATACAATCAGTTTATGTACATAAGCTAATCTTACATATAGTCGATACGGCCACACTCAGCAGGTCCTCGTGTTTTATGTGATTGCCTTTATAATTATATTTATTGTGCTTTTTTATGTTGCATCGGATGCAGAGTAATAATCATTCTGTTCTCCTTTATACTTGTGTACTGAAGAATGAAAATAAACAATCTTGAATCGTGAATACTGGCCTTTCAAACATCTCCACCCACTGGACAGAAATTTAAATGCATACTCAGATACACCAGCATCTAACTTAAGATATCCAACCGCTTAGGTACTAATCCAAAATTATGTGCATTGACTCTCTGGTCACTTTGTGCTCAGTGCCTATGCCAGCACTGAGAAAGACTGTTGGAACAACCACTCCCCATCCCTTTTGGTGGGGATGGGCCTCATTTTATCACTAATCTCTAAATGATGAAGCATAAGGCAAGTTTTTACTCAGAGTGGTGGGTGTGTGGAATGCACTGCCAGGGGTGATGGCGGAGGTAGATACTATAGAGGGTATTTAAGATGCTCGTAGATCGGCACATAAATATGTAGAGAATGGAGGGATGTGAATCATGTACAGGCAGAAAGAACGAGGTGTAATTAGTTTGGTAAAACATTGTTTCTGCTCCAGGGCTGCACTGTGTTCCATGCTCCGTATCAAAAACTAACAGTGCTGTTGGACATTTTAATTACACTGCCACTTAAAACTAATATCAGCATTGTTGCAAGAACTAACTAACTCAAGAGAAGTAATGAATGCAGCAACAGAAAGGGAAATGCATTTGAACTTGTGTTCATGTATTGCAAAATTGATTTCATGGAATGTCGCATAATGGACTTGTTTTTAAGATTGAAGCTTTTGGAATAGACAAAGCTGTAGCAGCAATAGATAGAACATGGCCTAAGTGAGAGGTAACAGGGTTGTATGTAGTGAAAGGCAGATTTTCAAACTGGAGAGAAATGTAAAGTTCCCCTGGATTCAGAAGACATTTTTTTCTCATCTGGCTAATATAGTGATTAAAATCTGGGACTGGACTTGATTCTATTTTCAGTTAAATTTTCTTATGAAGAAGATTGCTTTAGGCAAGCAAGCAATGGTGAAAGATCAACATTAACATTAGTCATTGCACATGGTATTTGATAATGGCCGAGTTAATTGTGGTTCTCACTCCAGAGCCAAAAACAGCTGATCCAAGTCCAAGACAGAAATCCTGTTTTGATTCACCATGTAATGTATGTGACCCCATTGATCATGAGTAAAGCCTTCCCACTACTGAGCACATTTATTTACATTAAGGAGGAAAGCAACATCCGTTATTAAGGACCTCCACCACCCAGGGCATGGTCTCTTCTCACTGCTGCCAACAGGAACCTCAGGACTCACAACATCAAGTTCAGGAACAGTTATTACCCCTCAAACATCGGGCTCTTGAACTAGAGGGAAGAACTTTACTCGACTTCACTCACATCATCATTGAACTGTTCACGCAACCTATAGATTCACTTTAAGGACTCTTCATCTCACGTTCTCAATATTTATTGCTTATTTATTTATCATTATGATTATTTTTGTCTGATTGTATTTGCACAGTCTGTTGTCTTTTGCACACTGGTTGTTTGTCCATCCTGTAGGGTGTGGTCTTTCATTGATTCTATTGCATTTTTGGTTTTACCGTCAATGTTTGCAAGAAAATAAATCTCAGGGTTGTATTTGGTGACATATATGTATTCTGATAATAAATTTACTTTGAATTTTGAACTTTGAACCATGTATTTCCAAATTCTAGTGGTCCCAATATACTGCCATATCAGATATTCAGATTATAAGGCAACCGTTGAACTCTCTAATGATTTTTCTGAAAGATCAGGGGCAATTGAAGTTCTTTGTTTTTCTCACCAATTCCTAAACTATCAGAAAGCTTTAAATGTTAATTTATTTAGATTAAGCAGGCCCAGTCATTGCATCAGTTCTCTCACTCTTCATTCTTTTGTGCTGTGTTCACCTTCACCAAGGAAACTGTAACTATACTTTCTCTTAAGTGTATACAGTTCCCAGATTCCGTAGTAGTCCATGCCTTGCCTTTTAGAACATAGAACAGTACAGCACAGTAATTTGGTAAATTTTCAACATTGGTTTATTATTGTCATATGTACTGATGTAGAAAACTTGTCTTTCATACCATTCATACAATTCAATTCATTACAACAGGGTATTGAGGTAGTACAAGGCAAAATGATAGAGTGCAGAATTAAGCATTACAGTTACAGAGAAAATGCAGTGCAGGTAGACAATAAAGTGCAAGGCCATAGTAGTTAGATTGTGAGGTCAAGAATCCATTCACTAGACTTATAATAGCAGAATAGAAGCTGTCCTTGACTCTGGTGGTATGTGCTTTCAGGCTTTTGTGTCAAATGGAAGGGAGAAGAAGAGAGAATGGTTGGGGTGGGTGGGGGTCTTTGATTATGCCGGATGCTTTACTGAGACAGAAAGAAATGTAGGCAGAGTCTGTGGAGGAGAAGCTGATTTCTGTGATGTGTCCACAACTCTCTGCAGTTTTTTGTGCTCATGGCAGAGCAGTTGTCATATCAAGCTGTGATGCATCCAAATCAAATGTCTTCTATGGTGCGTCAATAGAAATGGTTGAGGGTCAAAGGGACATGCCAAATTTATTTAGCCTTTTGAGGAAGTAGAAGCATTGCTGAGCTTTCTTGGCCATGGCATCGTACCTGGAGAGACATGTGGTGATATTCACTCTAAGGAACTAAGCTCTCAACTCTCTAGACCTCAGCACTGTTGACGTAGACAGGAACATGTGCACCACCCCTCTTCCTGAGGTCACTGACAACTCCTTTTTGTTTCTTGCCAACAAGAGCCCTTCAGGGTGATAAGTTGCCTCTGTATTACAGTTAATTTGTTTTTCAAAACCACCCCCTACTGCACTGTTCTTTTACCAGGTACAGATTTCAGCGGTTTATCATGGACAGTCTAGTCTCATTGCATGCATGTCAGCCTAATTCAAATCTAAGATTTCAGCTGCTGTTTCATGTTACTCCCCTTCAGACTCCAGCTGAACTTGATCATGTTATGATCACTATTAGATTAATGTTCGACATGTTATGCAATAATAAATCTAATTGTGCTCATTCTGTTGTTAAATAGTTAATAATGAAGTCTTAAGAGGCTTAACCACACCAGTGATAAAGCTGAATTATACTATAAAGGAATATATTCAATTAACATTAACCAAAATAATGTGCTTATAAAGGGTGCAAACTTTGCTTTCCCTCCATCTAGTTTTCATAACTTGGTGACATTTGAACCCACCTCAGCAGTTTGTATGTAACTTTAGTGCATATTCCATTTGAGCTGACAGCCAGTGTTTATCAGTCATACATTCCTCAGGACTTTTGCAAATGCAGAAGTCCAACGCTTCCTGATGGCCATATTCTGGCAAATTTAGCCATTTGCTCAATCACTGTGCCCACCATTGTTAAACTGGAGAGATTTGGTTTGCCAAATTTCTATAGCTGTGTCAGAATTTGACAGCAGTAAAATTTATTTTACAGTGTCAGGTGGTGGGGTGGAAATACATCTCTACCAAAGGAGGTGTAAGGTACTCCTTCCCTCCGCTAGCCTGCAGTTCACCTTTGAACAAGGTGTAGCACCTGCTTAGCCTCCCGACCAGGGTCACGTGAAGCCACGGGAGCAGGCGATGGATGGTCGTATGAGCAGCTGGTGCATTTTACAAGTCCTGGTTATGTGAACACTGACGTCAGGCAGACAATCTCTGAAGAGTATTGCTAATGGCAGAGGTCACTTGTCTTGTAAAGCCAGTGCCCAGAAGAAGGCAATGACAAACCACTTCTGTAGAAAAATCTGTCAAGAATAATCATGGTCATGGAAAGATCATGATTGAGGCCCTGGTTAAGAGAAAAAAGTAGGTGCATTACAGGCATAGGCATGTAGGAACAAATGAGGTGCTTATGGAGCACAAGAAATGCAAGAGAACACTCAAGAAATAAACCAGGAGGGCTAAAAGAAGGGATGAAGTTGCTTTAGCAGACAAGGTGAAGGAGAACCTGAAGGGATTCTATAGATATGTTATGAGCAAAAGGATTGCAAGGGACAAAATTGGTCTTTTGAAAAATCAGAATGGTAATCCATATGTGGAGCCAAAACAGATGGGGGAGGTCTTAAATGCATTCTTTGCATCTGAATTTACTCAGGCGATGGATACAGAGTCTATAGAAGTGAGGCATCAACTTCATGGACCCTGCACAGATTACAGAGGAGGAGGGATTTCCTACCCTGAGGTGAATCAGGGTGAATAATTCTCCAGGGCCTGACACGGTGTTTCCTTGGACACTATGGGAAGCAAGTGCAGAAATTGCCAGGATACTAGCAGAGATATTTAAAACATCCTTAGTGACAGGAGAGGTACCAGAGGTTTGGAGGATAGCCAATGTTGTTCCACTGGTTAAAAAAGTCTCTAAACATAAACCAGGAAATTATAGGCAGGTGAGTCTGGCATCAGTTGTGGGGAAGTTATTGGAAGGTATTCCCTGGTATTTGAATAGACCTGGACTGATTAAGGATAGTCAGCATGGCTTTGTGTATGGTAGGTCATGTATAACCAAACTTACAGAGTTTGTTAAGGAATTTGCCAGGCAGTGGATGTTGTCTACATGGACTTTAGTAAGGCATTTGACGAGGTCTTGCATGGGAGGCTGGTCAAGAAGGTTCAGTTACTCAGCATTCAGGATGAGGTAGTAAATTGGATTAGACATTGGCGTTGTGGGAGAAGCCAGAGGGTGGTAGTAGACAGTTGCCTCTCTGACTGGAGACCTGTGACTTGTGGTGTGCCGCAGGGATCGGTGTTGGGTTCTTTGTTGCTTGTTGTCTATATCAATGATCTGGATGACAATGTGGTTAACTGGATCAGCAAATTTGCAGATAACACCAAGATTGGGGGTGTAGTGGACAGTGAAGAAGACTATCATGGCTTGCAGATGGATCTGCATCAGATGGAAAAATGGGCTGAAAAATGGGAGATACAATTTAGTTCAGAGAAGTACAAGGTTTTGCACTTTGGTAGGGCTTTAAAACAAGGTAGCCTTACACAGTGAATGGTAGGGCACTGAGGAGTGTAGGAGAACAAAGGAATTTGGGAATACAGGCCCATAATTCATTGAAAGTGGGATCACAGGTAGATAGGGTTTTAAAGAAAGCTTTTGGTGCTTTGGCCTTCATAAATCAAAGTATTGAGTACAGGAGATGGGATGTTATGTTGAAGTTGTACAAGACATTGTTGAGGCCTAATTTGGAGTATTGTGTGCAGTTTTGGTCACCTACCTACAGGAAAGATGTAAATAAGGCTGAAAGAGTACAGAGAAAATTTACAGGATGTTGCAGAAGTCTGGAGGACCTGAGTTATAAGGAAAGATTAAATAGGCTGGGACTGTATTCTTTAGAATGTAGAAGACAGAGAGGAAATTAGATAGAGGTACACAATATTATGAGGGGTATAGACAGGGTAAATGCAAGCAGGCTTTTTCCACTGAAGTTGGGTGGGTATACACCAGAGTTTATGGCTTAAGGGTGAAAGGTGAGAAGTTTAAGGGGAACATGGGAACATGAGGGGAAACTTTTTCACTCAGAAGATTGTGAGAGCGTGGCATGAGCTGCCAGCACAAATGGTGCATGCAGGCTTAATTTCAATGCTTAAGGGAAGTTTGGATAGGTACATGGATGGTAGGGGTATGGAGGGCTATGGTCCTGGTGCAGGTCAATGGGAGTGGGCAGTTTGAATGGTTCAGCACAGACTAGATGGGCCCAAGGGCTTGTTTCCGTGCTGTACTTCTCTATGGCTCAACAACTCTATGATTGCCTATGTCATACGACATGGCACATGATGATGATGATGACTGCACTTTACCTGAATATAACACTTTAATATGTTCTCATTAAAATGTATTTTACGATGTTTTTAAAATAATTTTTAATTTTTATATTTTTCAATATATTTTCTGAATAGCAGGCATTTAAAAGTTGTTAATAGTCTTTAGTCATGTTTGTCAGCTGATGAGATCTCTAAGGCCTTCAAGAATTCTAACAACAAGGCTTCAGGACAAGGCTACGAGGCCTGCTCTCTCACTTTGATCTCATTCCACCTCATGAGATACTTGTCCAGTGTGTTGGGACTTTTTGTTTTGTTTCCCAGATCTGGAGAAAATGTGGGTGGGCCGATACTATGAACATTTAGCTCCTTTAGTTGGCTGTGTCAGGGAGCCAAGCCATTGGTTTTCTTTAAAGCAGGGATTCCCAAACTTTTTTATGCCATGGATCAATACCATTAAGTAAGGGGTCTGTGGACACCAGGCTGGGAACCCCTGCATTGGTGGTCATTTCTAGAATTACCTCTGCATTCGGATCATTTCCCCATCTATAAGAAGTTGCTCTGCTACAGTTTTGATGTTGGTAATATTTATCAAACCCAACCACAAGTATTCCAACACACACAAAATGCTGGTGGAACGCAGCAGGCCAGGCAGCATCTATAGGGAGAAGCCTCGTCTCGGCCCGAAACGTTGACTGTGCTTCTTCCTATAGATGCTGCCTGGCCTGCTGTGTTCCACCAGAATTTTGTGTGTGTTGCTTGAATTTCCAGCATCTGCAGATTTCCTGGTGTTGACAAGTATTCTATTTGCATATTAATTACCCTTAGTGGGAGAATGAACAAGAGGTATGATTTCACGTATGAAGCTTTTCCCACAGTAGTTCTTTCACAACAAAACAACATAGCACTGCAGCACTTCTGGGCTTAGTATGTCACTTAAACAGTAGCAGAATGGTGACTTTGAGAAGAAGATGGGGAGAGAACATCATAAAAACCTGGAAAACCTACAGCATAGTACAGGCCCTTCGTCCCACAATGCTGTGCCGAACATGTCCTTACCTTAGAAATTACTAGGCTTACTCATAGCCCTCTATTTTTCTAAGCTCCATGTACTTATCCAAAAGTCTCTTAAAAGACCCTATCATATCCACCTCCACCACCGTTGCCAGCAGCCCATACCACGCACTCACCACTCTCTAAGTAAAAATCTTACCCCTGATATCTCCTCTGTACCTACTCCCTAGCAACTTAAACCCGTGTCCTCTTGTGGCAACCATTTCAGCCCTGGAAAAAAGCCTTTCACTATCCACATGATCAATGCCTCTCATCATCTTATACACCTCTATCAGGTCACCTCTCATCCTCCTTCGCTCCAAGGAGAAAAGGCCAAGTTCACTCAACCTATTCTCATAAGGCATCCTCCCCAATCCAGGCAACATCCTTGTAAATCTCCTCTGCACCCTTTCTATGTTTTCCACATCCTTCCTGTAGTGAGGCGACCAGAACTGAGCACAGTACTCCAAGTGGGGTCTGACCAGGGTCCTATATAGCTGCAAAATTACCTCTCGGCTCCTAAATTCAATCCCACGATTGATGAAGGCCAATGCACCATATGCCTTCTTAACCACAGAGTCAATTTGTGCAGCAGCTTTGAGTGTCCTATGGACTCGGACCCCAACATCCCTCTGTTCCTCCACACTGCCAAGAGTCTTCCCATTAATACTATATTCTGCCATCATATTTGACCTACCAAAATGAACCACCTCGCATTTATCTGGGTTGAACTCCATCTGCCACTTCTCAGCCCAGTTTTGCATCCTATCATTGTCCCGTTGTAATCTCTGACAACAGAGATTACACAAAGCAATGTCCCCTTGGATGCCATGCCTCCTTACTTTCTCAATAAGGCTTGCCTGGGGTACCTTGTCAACGTCATCGATGGACAGAGAACAGTTAGCACCAAAATATGACAACAATGTTAATCTAATATTCAAAAGTGGCCATTGATGGTCAGGTTGTGCGAGACTTGTACTAGAGGCCATAGGCTTAGGGTGAAAGGTGAAATAGCGGAATCTGAGAGGGGAGCCTCTTCACTCAGAGAATGGAGCAAATGTGAATGAGCTGCCAACGGAAGTGTTAGATGTGGGTTCAGTTGTAAAATATAATAGAAATTTGGATTGGTACATGGATGAGAGGACCATGGAGGCTATGATGTGGGTGCAGGTAGATGAATCAGAGTCAGAATCAGGTTTATTATCACCGGCATGTGTTGTGAAATGTGTTAACTTAGCAGCAGCAGTTCAATGTAATACATAGTCTAGCAGAGAGAAAATAATGATAAATAAGATATAATAAATAAACAAGTAAATCAATTACATATATTGAATAGATTTTTTAAAAATGTGCAAAAACAGAAATACTGTATATTAAATAAAAGGTAGTGTCCAAAGCTTCAACGTCCATTTAGGAATCGGATGACAGAGGGGAAGAAGCTGTTCCTGAATCACTAAGTGTGTGCCTTCAGGCTTCTGTACCTCCTACTTGATGGTAACAGTGAGAAAAGGGCATGCCCTGGGTGCTGGAGGTCCTTAATAATGGACGCTGCCTTTATGAGACACCGCTCTCTAAAGTCCACAATCAGCTCTTTCGTCTTACTGACATTGAGTGCCAGGTTGTTGCTGCAGCACCACTCCACTAGTTGGCATGTCTCACTCCTGTACACCCTCTTGTAACCACTTGAGATTCTACCAATAATGGTTGTATCGTCAGCAAATTTATAGATGGTATTTGAGCTATGCCTAGCCACACAGTCATGGGTGTAGAGAGAGTAGAGCAGTGGGCTAAGCACACACCCCTGAGGTGCGCCAGTGCTGATCGTCAACGAGGAGGAGATGTTATCACCAATCCACATAGATTGTGGTCTTCCAGTTAGGAAGTTGAGGATCCAATTGAAGAGGGAGGTACAGGAGCTAGGCAGAAGACCAAGTTGGTATGGATTAGATGGACCAAAGGGCCTGTCTCTATGCTGTGGTGCTCTATGGCTCTATGTCTTCCTGGAAATGCAAATGCAGCATGAATTGTGGAAGGACGTCATTTCACACTGAACAGCACAGAAATCATTTTGGGCACAAGTGTAACCCAAGGTATGAGACCATCAAGAATGGAGTCCGGAGAGTTTAGGGCAGTGAAAATGGACACTGGGAATTGGCAGAGAAATCTGGAAATTGGAAAGTAAACCACATTATACACTGGGTTGATACAAAAATGACACATTGCATTTCAATCCAAAAAAAGCAAATTTCAAGCATAATGTACCGTACGAAAAATAAACATTACGTGATTGAATACCTATATATTTAAAATTTAACATCTTTCAACTGTGACTTTTTTCTGTCTCTCCTCTTTCAATTCTGTCTTTTTCCATCCCTGCTTCTCTACCATTTGACTCTAATTTACTCTACTGCCTTCTTTGTCACTTCTTTCTTTACCTACAGACTTCATTTGTTATAGAGAAAGACCAACACCTTTGAATTCATCAGTCTCTGACCAATTGGTGATTGCAGCCATGCCAGCAACTCCAGAATGTTTGAAGCTGAAGTGTAAGTAAGAGAACCCAGCTCACAACACACAGACATATAGACATACATAACTATCAGTGACAGAATCTTCACCATCTCATATTTACACACTGGAACTCTTCCTAAGCCCTCTCCACCTTACTATATTTCTGCCCCTCTTCGAAGGCCTCCCTATCATCCAAAGCTGTGCCTTAAGCCCTTTCCTTTAATTTCCCTTCCACTCTTGCTCAGGAGTGGTTCCTGAACACTTCGGAGCATCTTGCTGCTTTAACACTAAGCATAAAAGTAAGTTGAACAGATTATGAAATGCTGTGCATGCTGTTCGCAGTGTTCTTTCTAGCTAAATCACAATCTGAAAGCAGTGCTATGTACAAAACTGATCTGAACTTTAAATATTCTGCGGAGATTAGTTTGACTGAGCTGTTGCTGTGCTGTAATATGATCTCATCTGTGCCCTAGTTCCTTCCAGTGCAAACTCATTTAAAGAACCATCCCAAGTAATAGCAACAACAACATGTTGCTATTGGGCATAACACTGGAGCAGCTTGCTCTTGGGCTGATAATTAGAAAGAATTACATACAGGACTAAAACATTCCAAGTCATTGTAGAGCACAGGGGCCAGAGGAGAAAAAACAAATCCACAAATACGGGTATTAGTTCCTCCGCTCTAAAATAATTTGCCGCCTTGGTTTTTATAGACTCCTCAATCTGCAAGGAAGAATTCATTTCAAAAGGTTTGGTGATGCTGCAAACCTGAAATACAAACAGCAAACGTTGGAGATACTCAAAAGGCTGGCCATCCTCTGTGAAAGGAGGGTTAATTTTCAGACTGCATTGGCTTATCAGAAAGGTAATTTTTGCAGCTTCACATTCAACTCTCCAGCAAGTTACAGTGGTGCTAGAAAGTTTGAGAACCTTGTAGAGTTGTCTCTATTTCTGCATAAATGTGACCTAAAATGCATCAGATCTTCATGCGTCCTAAAATCAGATAAAGATAACCCTATTAAATAAATAATGCAAAACATTATACTTGTTCATTTATTTAATGAGATAAATGATCCAATATTACATGCATTAATTGGAAAGTGTATGTGAACCACTGGGGTAAGCTATTTGAAATCAGGTTTTCCAATCAATGAGATGAGATAGGAAGTGTTGTTTGTAGAGACACCCTGCCCTATATAAACAAAAAGAAACACAAAGTCAGGTTACTGACAGAGCCTCCTCTTCTCAAGAAAGATCTGTTTATGTGCATCATGCTTTGATCAAAACAACTTTCAGAGGACCTCAGAAGAAGAATAGTAGAGATACATGAAGCTAGAAAAGACTACTAAAGCATTTCTAAAGACTTGAGTGTTCATCAGCCCACAGTAGGAGAAATGTCTACAAGTGGAGGAAACTCAGTACTGTTGCTACTCTCCCTAGGAATGAGCGTCCTGCCAAGATCACACCAAGAGCACAACGTGTAATGCTGAAGGAGGTGAAAAGGAACCCAAGGGTAACAGCAAAAGACCTGCAGAGATCTCTAGAATTCTGTTCATGTGTCCGCTATAAGATAAATACTGACCAAGAATGGTGTTCATGAAAGGACACCGCAGAGGAAACCACTTCTCTCCAAAAAAAATATTGCTGCATATCTCAAGTTTGTAAAAGACCACCTGGATGCTCTACAACACATTTGGGTCAATGTTCTGTGGATGGATGAGACAAAAGTTGATCTTTTTAGCAGAAATGCACATTGCTATGTTTGGAGGAAAAAGGGCACTGCACCAAAAACTCATCACAACTGTGAGGCATGGTGGAAGGAGCATTATGGTTTGGGGCTGTCCCAGAGCCTGGACAGCTTGCAATTGTTGAGAGAACAATGAATTCAAAATTGTATCAAGACACTTTACAGCAGAATGTCAGAGTAGCAGTCCGTCACCTGAAGCGTAATGGAAGTTGGATAATGCAACACGACAATGATCCGAAAGACAAGAATGGTTTAAATAGAAGAAAACTCATGTTTTGGAATGGCCGAGTCAAAGTCCTGACCTTAATCCAATAGAAATGTTGTGGAAGGACCCGAAGCAAGCAGTTCATGCAAGGAAACCCACCAACATCCCAGAGCTGAAGCATTTTTGTAAGGAGGAATGGCTTAAAATTCCTCCAAGCTGATGTGCAGGACTGATCAACAGTTACCAGAAATGTTTGGTTGAAGTTATTGCTGTACAAGAGGGTCACACCAGTTACTGAAAGCAAAGGTTCACATACTTTTTCCAACAAATACATGTAATATTGGACCATTTTCTCAATAAATAAATTAGCAAATATAATGTCTTTGTGTTATTTATTTAATTGGGTTCTCTTTATCTAGTTTTGGGACTTACATGAAGATCTGATCACATTTTAGGTCATATTTATGCAGAAACAGAGAAAATTCTACAGGGTTCACAGACTTTCTAGCACCACTATAGTTTTCCATCTGTGATGATAGCAATTCGAAAGATATTCAAATATTCAGATTGCTATGGTTAATAAATGATAGCACAGCCATAGAAGAATATTAATCACAGTATATTAAATTCATGGCTGGATATTGCTGGTGACTCTACCTGTAGTACAAAAGCTGTGTCTAGTCTCATTACGATTTGCCAGCACTGCACTGGGTATTTGCCTTTCAGAACCTTTCACAAGAAGTAGTATGCATAAATTAAGAAGCAAGGAGACAGATAAGCTAATTTATTAAAAATATTTCTTAAATGGCTTCAAATACTTAAACATGATTTTGCTGTTTTCAATTGATTTCATTTTTCACTTAAAATAATATTTAATTATATTAATTAATTAATTAATTTCTAGAAACAGTTGCTGCTTTCCCGGCAATATTCACTTGCAAGTTCCACAGGCTGTGAAGGGCTGTCAAGGCTGGGACAAGCTTACTTCCTTGCCAGAGGTCTAGATGCCACTGGGACCTGAAGGATCCCATTCAGAGAGTTAGAGAGGATGACCCTCTGCATTCAGTTAGAGCAAATGAACATAGCTGGGATATAGGGGTAGCTGTGGGAGGTAGACCTGTAAACCTTTCCCTTTTCAAGAATAAATTAAAGGTTCTGATGAATGGCCTGGATTTTCCAGAGGTAAACTGGCAGTTCTATTGCAACTCTCAGCTCAGTTTGAGAACAGAACATCCTACATAAACTTCTGTAAACTCTGGATTCCTAAACATCCTCACCATTAATGATTTCTCAACTTATTCTGACAATGGAGTCTTTGGTGCATTAACTTCCGACTACTTCTCTGTGGTTAAGCTAGTTAAGTAACCGAAATGTAAGAGTTTACTGATTTGTGACTAGAGGGCAGGGAAGTAAGACCAGCTCTCTTATATGGAGGCACTATGGCTTCAATGTGCTAAGTGGCTTCTTTTTATGTGGCTTGGAGGACAGTGAATTACAGACAGCTTTGAGGAATGAACTTTTCATTGGGTGAGAAGTGACAAATACAGCTGATTCTGGTTAATTGGGCCAGCTGCTTATTTGGGACAACTTTTAAAGAACAAAATCTCTGAGAAAATTGCCAGCATTCCCTTCATTTATTCAGGACACTATGCCTGCTTAATTGGGCATAGTGAACAGCCCAACAGCTGCTGAACAGCTTCTAGCTAGCATTAGTCATGTGCATTTATGTAGCCGTTAAACATTACACCATGCTTACAGCAGTTTTTAAATAGTATCACTTGCGTGTGTTTGTGTTTAAAAAAGTGATTTTTGTCACTGATAGTTTGGTGAGAAATAAACAGAAAGACAATTTGGAACTGTTTTGCTCACTGCAGTTTCAACCATTCAGACTTGGAGATACCAGAAATGGCTGGGAGTGGAAGTGAAATGATTTCACTACTTCAACAAGTTAGGGACTACATAGAACTTGAAGATGTCAACAATCATCTTGAATGTTAAAATTTAAATGGAAGATGCAATTGTCAAACACTATATGAGGGCAGTCCATTATCCACACTAGGTGTCTGTGCTGATTTTGTTTATTTACAATCAAAAGAACACAGCAAGGTACACTCAGCTCTCACTTGTGACTCCAAAGAGCTGTTTGCATGTGACAGCAGACATGTTTCGATAGGCAGGCTAAATCAGGTGAGGGTAGCTGGCAGACCTGATACTCCGGTGAGATAGAGACATGCCTGTCCTAGCATGCAAAACCATCTCCAGTAGACTGGATGGATGAGACTTGCAGTGAGATCCAACAGCCAGGAAGGTGGTTCTGCAATGTTTCATGGAGAGTGAAGGGCACGATGAAGCACAGAAGTAGTCATGGTCAACCAACTGCAACCAAGGAACCGCAGTGATGGATTTGGACTACTGGATTTGGACTTCTGAGATTGAGACAGTGGAACTACCCCAGTACAATGGTGTTTTCACTTTAAAAGCTCTCCTGCATAGGTTTCCTGCCATTGTCAATTATGACGGACAATCACCAAATCAACTATTACGAACTAATACAATTTTACAGTGCTATAATAGTATTGACAGTGCTCTAAATTGTTCTGTATTTCATTTAGATATGTAAATTGTTACTCAGTTTGTATTTTTTTATACCTTTAAAACTATTTACCAGGTATCCCCCGCTTTACGAAAGTCCACTTTATGCCAATTTGCTTTTACGAAGGGCCTACTTTAGTACCTGTTTTCACTAACCAAAAGAAATCCAAAGAGGATTTTTGCTTTTACGAATAAAAGCGAAAAGCAAAAATAGCATTCAGCATTTGTTTTGCAGCGAGCCAGTATACAGGCAGCGCGCACCCCAAGCACTGCCGCCAAGGTCCTTCCCCAGGAACTACACTCAGCATCTCAGCATCAAGCTGCCATAACTTAGAAACATGTCTGTGAGCATCCGTGCTTTATCTCGATTCATTTTGTTAGCAAGATGTGTCCTAAGGTATCAGAAAAGTCTAAGAGAGCTCGTAAGTGTAAAACTGGATGTAATTAAGCGTTTCGATCGTGGTGAACGAAATAAAGATATTGTGCATGCGTTGAACTTGCCTGCGTCCACCATTCGTACTATTTACATGCAGAGAGAAAGAATCTTGAAAGCTGCCAATGTCACTGTTGGTTCTGCTAGTAGCAAAGTGGTCCCTTTTAGTCAGCATCGACCAACCCACCCCCCGACGACTCAGCCTAACACACCATCATCAGTGTGCTCGCTGTCTTCTGGATTTCGGTAAGTGAAACTACACCATACATACACTATTTCTACTTCATATAGGCTGTGTATTTATCATATCATTCCTGCTTTTACTATATGTTAGTGTTATCTTAGGTTTTATGTGTTATTTGGTATGACTTGGTAGGTTATTTTTCAGGTCTGGGAACGCTCAAAAACTTTTCCCATATAGATTAATGGCAATTGCTTCTTCGCTTTACGCCATTTCAGCTTACAAACTGTTTCATAGGAACGCTCTACCTTCGGGTAGCAGGGGAAACCTGTATATGAAACTTTGGCTAATTCGGACAGTTCCTTAATTGGGCTAAAATGCACTGGTCCCAATGTATCCCATTTATCCAGAATCCAGTGTACTGAGATATAATTGTGTGAAGGTTGAGACCGACATTGTAACTATACAGGTGTAAGATGCAAAAATGTATCAAGTCTCAAGCTTTTTCCACCCCTAACCAAACTGGGAATATTTAAATAAACTCCCTGCAAAAGCAGAAGTAATGTATTTATGCATTTTTGTGAAGTTGGTAAATTAAGGGGTGTTCTCAAATATCCCTTCTAATATTTAGCCCTCAAGCAATATAACTAATAAACATATCATCTAGTCATCAACTCCAAGATGTTTGTGGGAAAAATTGGTTTCAGTGATTTCCTTTTGTTGTTATTATACACAACCTGCCTTTGACAAAGCCATGCTGACTATTCCTAATCATATTATGCCTCTCCAAATGTTCATAAATCCTGTCTCTCAGGATTTTTTCCATCAGCATAACAACCATTGAAGTAAGACTCACTGGTCTATAATTTCCTGGGCTATCTCTACTCCCTTTCTTGAATAAGGGAACAAGATCTATGACCCTCCAATCCTCTGGAACCTCTCCCGTCCCCATTGATGTTGCAAAGATCATTGCCAGAGGCTCAGCAATCTCCTCACTTGCCTCCCACCATAGCCTAGGGTACATCTCACCCGATCCTGGAGACTTATCCAACTTGATGCTTTCCAAAAGCTCCAGTACATCCTCTTCCTTAATGTCTATATGCTCAAGCTTTTTAATCCATTGTAGTCCTCCCTACAATCACTAAGATCCTTTTCTGTAGTGAATACTGAAGCGAAGTATTCATTAAGTATCTCTGCTATCTCCTCCGGTTCCGTACACACATTTCCACTCTCACACTTGATTGGTCCTATTTTCTCACAGCTCATCCTCTTGCTCTTCACATACTTGTAGAATGCCTTGGTACATCCTTTGTGCACCAGGGTTCTTTAACCCTACCATCCTTTCCCTGCCTCAATGAAACATACCTACGCAGGACACCATGCAAATGTTCCCTGAAAGTTTGCCAAATTTCTGCCGTGCATTTCCCTGAGAACATCTGTTTTCAAGTTACTACCTAATAGCATCATATTTTCCCCTTCCCCCAATTAAATGTTTTCCCAAATTGTCTGATCCTATCCCTCTCCAGCACTATGATAAAGGAGATAGAGTTGTGATCACAATCTCCAAAATGCTCTTCTACCAAGAGATCTGACACCTGATGAGGTTCATTTCCCAACACCAGGTCAGGTACGTCCGTCCTCTAGTTGGCTTATCTAGACATTGTGTCAGGAAACTGTCCTGAGCACACCTAAACAACTTCACTCTATCTAAACCCTTTGCTCTAAGGAGATGCCAGTCAATATTAGGAAAGTTTGATGAAGGTAGAGCAGTAGATGTAGTGTATATGGACTTCAGCATGCTATTTGATAAGGTACCCATTCAACGCTAATTGAGAAAGTAAGGAGGCATGGGATCCAAGGGGACCTTGCTTTGTGGATCTAGAAGTGGCTTGCACACAGAAGGCAAAGAGTGGTTGTTGATGGGTCATATTCTGCATGGAAGTTGGTAACCAAAGGTGTACCTCAGGGATCTGTTCTGGGACCCCTTCTCTTCATGATTTTTATAAATGACCTGGATGAGGAAGTGGAGGGATGAGTTAGTAAGTTTGCTGATGACCTGAAGGTTGGAGGTGTTGTGGATAGTGTGGAGGGCTGTCAGAGGTTACAGCAGGACACTGATGGGATGCAAAACTGGGCTGAGAATTAGCAGATGGAGTTTGACCCAAATAAGTGCGAAGTGGTTCATTTTGGTAGGTCAAATATGATGACAGAATATAGTATTAATGGTAAGACTCTTGGCAGTGTGGAGGATCAGAAGAATCTTGGGGTCCTAGTCCATAGGACACTCAAAGCAGCTGCGTAGGTTGACTCTGTGGTTAAGAAGGCATATGGTGCATTAGCCCTCATCAATCATGGAATTGAATTTAGGAGCCGAGAGGTAATGTTGCAGCTATATAGGACCCTGGTCAGACCCCACTTGGAGTACTGTGCTCAGTTCTGGTCACCTCACTACAGGAAGGACGTGGAAGCCATAGAAAGGGTGCAGAGAAGATTTACAAGGATGTTGCCTGGATTGGGGAGCATGCCTTATGGGAATAGATTGAGTGAACTTGGCCTTTTCCACTTGGAGTGAAGGAAGATGAGAGGTGACTTGATAGAGGTGTATAAGATGATGAGAGGCATTGATCGTGAGGATAGTTGGAGGCTTTTCCCAGGGCTGAAATGGCTAACACGAGATGGCACAGTTTTAAGGTGGTTGGAAGTAGGTACAGAGGAGATGTCAGGGGTAAGTTTTTTTACACAGAGAGTGTTGAGTGCGTGGAATGGGCTTCCGATGATGGTGCTGGAGGCGGATACGATGGGGTCTCTTAAGAGGCTCCTGGATAGATACATGAAGCTTAAAAATAAAGGGCCATGGGTAACCCTAGATAATTTCTAAAGTAAGTACATGTTCGGCACTGTATTGGGGGCCAAAGGGCCTGTATTGTGCTGTAGGTTTTCTGTTTCTAAAGTTAAACTGACCCATCACAACAACCCTATTATTATTTCATCATTCCAGTATCTACCTCCCAACCTGTTCATTGATGTTTCTGTTACTATTGGGGGATCTATAAACTAACACCAAGTAGAGTTATTGCACCCTTCCTGTTTTTGATTTCCACCCCCACTGACTCAGTAGATAATCCCTCCATGACTACCTCCTTTCTGCTGTGACACTACCCCGATTGGTAATGCCATGCCCCCACCTCCACTGCCTCCCTCCTTGTCCTTTTTGAAACATCTGATGTTCATTGTCTTCTTCTGCTGTAGCCCATCCAATTGAAGTTTCAAAATGTTGTGCTTTCCGAGATGCTTTTCTGCACACCACTGTTGTAATGTGCAGTTATTTGAGTTGCTGTCATCTTCCTGTTTGAACCAGTCTGGCTATTGTCCTCTGACCTCTCTTATTAACAAGGCATTTTCACCCACAGAACTTCCACTCCCCGGATTTGCTTTTTGTTCATCACACCATTCTCTGTAAACTCTAGAGACTGTTGTGCATAAATATCCCAGGACATTTGCAGTTTCTGAGATACTCAAACCACATCGTGTTGCACCATCAATCATTCCACTGTCAAAGTCACTTAAATCACATTTCTTTCCCATTCGGATGTTCGGTCTGAACAACAACTGAACCTCTTGACCATACCTGCATGCTGTCATGCATTGAATTGCTGATACATGATTGGCTGATTAGATATTTGTATTAACAAGCAGGTGTACCTAATTTCAGGGTCATTGTGAAAAGCATTTTAGAACCAAATGTTCCTTCTTATTTTACTCCATAAGATTTGACTATTTTATTCCTATTCTTTGCGAATAAAATAATCTGAATAATAGCATTATGTTTTGCAGGAGGAAGCATAAAAATTGTTCTTTGTGACTTTTTTCCATTATCATAGGGTTTCATTCAGAGTAATAACTTTATGATAGTAATGTACAAATTATAAATAATAATTGTAAAGATACTACAGTCATAGAGCACATGGTTAGCACAACACTTTACAGTACAGGCGAGCCTGGTTCAATTTCTGTCACTCCCTGCAAGGAGTTTGTATGTTCTCCCTGTGAACACATGGGATTCCTCCATGTGGTCTGGTTTCTGCCCAGAGTCCAACGACGTACCGGTTGGTAGATTAATTGGTCATTGTAAACTGTCCTGTTATTAGGCTAGGTTTAAATTGGGAGTTGCTGGGCGGTGCAGCTTGAGGGGCTGGAAGGGCCTGTTCCATGCTGTATCTCAAGAAATAGTTTAGCAAGCAGATCCATCTGGAAGCCTGAAATGAGTAAATAAAGTTTGAAAACCAAAGAGGAGCTAAGGCTTCGACAATGATCACTAACATGAATCACCGAGCTGTTGTCAGGCAACACCAGCTTCTTTTTCATTTCACTCTTCTTTGGGCTTGCTTTACTGCTTCTCTACCCACAGGCCTGTCAACTGTTCAGCAAATTGAGGCCAGGCGTCTGACAATGTTGGCTGCCTCAACGAGCTGTGCACCTGTTACTGGGACTTAGGGAGAAAAACAAGCAAATCCTTTTCCCTGCATGACCAATAGGGGGTCTCAGTGAGTTGAGTTGGGCTGATATTTGAAATTTGACGGTTAAGCGTTCAAGCTTAACCCTTGAATAAGTATTGGTACAAATGTAACAACAAAACCCTTGCTGAAATAATGGATTGGACAAATTTGAAAACAATGATTAATGAAGCCAACATCTTTCCACGGTTAATCATATGCAATAAATTGGTTTATTTTTCAAATTAAGCAGAAAGAAGAAAGACTTGTGATTCAATTTCTGAAAATGTTAGCAGTGTTCAACTGATCAGGCAGTGGGGAGAAAATGAGTTTAGGTCAATGGTCTATCATTAAAACCAGATAGATCAGAACTAGGAGGGATAGAAACAACAGTCTGAGTTAGTGTGCAATCTGTAGGTGATAAGATGATAGTTATTTAAATACAATTGTATTTACCTAGCGCATGTCATAACCTCAGGACATCCCACGATGTTTCATTAATAAATGCAGTTGTTCTTGATATTGTAATACAGCAAAGAGATCACATCTGGTCCTACACGGGTAAAACCTGATCAACCCAGGTTAGCCCTCAGAAAAAATGTAGTCTAATGTCCCTGGCTGAGCATTGAACAAAATTCTTATCACTTGCATACCTCTGAAAGTATATCAGATACACAAGTGGGATCCTGATGGGAAGAGTCCGGATTGAAAACAATTCTGAAGCTCACATTCCTGCCTTCCACAATTGCGAAAAGTGCATTTTTAATTGCATTATGTTGAAGTAAACAGTACTACACTTGAAAATTTCAGTCAATTTCTGCTGGCAATACTGTAAAGATTCTACTTTATAACATTTTTCCTTAAATCCATTATCTTCTAATTTTACTGCCGTCATTGCTGTTTTCAACATCAGTAGCTTAAACAGCAGGAAGCTGCACTGTTATCAGTCATTAAACTTGCTACAAATAGTCCAATCAGAATATGGAATATTCTATAACAAAATCACTTATCTCTGATTGTTAAGCAGGGAAATGATATAAGCTGAATAGAAACAGTAATCTGTTACTTATTTGTTGGAAATCAACTCAGATTTAATTCATTATAAATAAGTCAACACTCTGTCCATGGCATTATGAAAACTATAATGGAATTCAATTACATGTAGATCTAAAGCTGCCTAATGTGATGACAGGGTTATTCATGTTGTCTCTGCCATGGACCTGTTGTACACAGATATCTCAATACAATCTTGAATTAACTATTCATTTGAATGCCTGGCTTGAAATCTGAGCTTTTGACTATTATATTTTAAACTTATTGCTTTGATCTGAGTTTGGATACTCTGAGAAAGTAGCATTTGTACATCTTGATGTCATTATCAGAACAAATAAACACAGATATCATCAGCTCGCTTTGACGCTTTGGCATCTTGATTGAGTCTATTTTTTTGTTCCTGTTACTCAGATGAGAATATCATCCCATCTGCAAGCCACTCTTACATTTTTGGTTAGAGGGAAATAACATTTGAGAACCAGCATTGACTCAATGGGTAAATGGGGTACTTCTGTCATAACAAAACACAAGAACAGCATTAAGAACCCAAACTCAAAAGCTTAACAGAAAATTGTCTCATATGGGAATTAAAATAGGAAATTGGCAATGTATGATACAGCAGTTAAAATACCAGACTAATAATTCAGGAGCTTGGATTATGAAGTTTGACATTAAAGTTCAAACCCCATGACAGTACCTGTGGAATTTAAATTAAATTCATAATAGGGAGTTCTGCAAAACCAACAACAACTATTTCTGCTGAAGGGTTTTGGCCCAAAGCGTCCACTGTATTCTTTTCCATAGATGCTACCTGGCCTGCTGAGTTCCTCCAGCATCTTGTGTGTTGTTTGGATTTCCAACATCTGCAGATTTTCTCTTGTTTGGAACAACTATTGTTAGTAACTTTGACTATTGGAAACTACTGTATCATATTGTTGAAAAACCCCTTAACCTTCACTAGTGACCTGAAGGGGAGGAACTGCAATCTTTATCTGGTCTGGCCTATATGTAACTCTTAAATGTCCTCTGAAATTGTTCATCATATTTTTCTCAAGGGACAATTAGAAATGGGCAATACAGGGATGGTAATGGTGCAGAGAGAAGAGGAGAGCAGTAGTAATAGGTGACTCAATAGTCAGGGGAACTGACAGGAAATTCTGTGGACGTGAACGAGACACCCAAATAATATGCTGCTTCCCAGGTGGCAGGATCAGGAACATCTCGGATTGCGTCCACAACATTTTGGAAAGGGAGGGAGAGCAGCCAGATGTCTTGATACATATTGGTACCAATGACATAGGAAAAGCAAAGAGGTCCTGAAAAGAGAACTTAGAGAGCTAGGTAGAAAGCTGAGAAGCAGGACCTCCTGCGTAGTAATTTCTGGATTTCTGCCTGTGCGACATGCCAGTGAGGATAGAAACAGGATGATTTGGCAGATAAAGCATTTAAAGATCGCATGGATGAACTACAACAATTGTTCATCCCAGTTTGGCAAAAGATTAAATCAGGGAAGGTAGTGCACCCGTGGCTGACAAGGGAAATTAGGGATAGTATCAAGTCCAAAGAAGAAACATATAAATTAGCAAAAAAAAGTGGCACACCTGAGGACTGGGAGAAATTCAGAGACCAGCAGAGGAGGACAAAGGGCTTAATTAGGAAAGGGAAAAAAGATTATGAGAGAAAGCTGGCAGGGAACATAAAAACTGACTGTAAAAGCTTTTATAGGTACGTGAAAAGAAAAAGATTGGTCAAGACAATTGTAGGTCCTTTACAGTCAGAAACAGGTGAATTGATCATAGGGAACAAAGACATGGCAGACCAATTGAATAACTACTTTGGTTCTGTATTCACTAAGGAGGACATAAATAATCTTCCGGAAATAGTAGGGGACCGAGGGTCTAGTGAGATGGAGGAACTGAGGGAAATGCATGTTAGTAGGGAAGTGGTGTTAGGAAAATTCAAGGGATTAAAGGCAGATTAATCCCCAGGGCCAGATGGTCTGCATCCCAGAGTGCTTAAGGAAGTAGCCCAAGAAATAGTGGATGCATTAGTGATAATTTTTCAAAACTCCTTAGATTCTGGATTAGTCCCTGAGGATTGGAGGGTGGCTAATGTAACCTCACTTTTTTAAAAAAGGAGGGAGAGAAAAACCAGGGAATTATAGACCGGTGAGTCTGACATCGGTGTTGGGGAAAATGCTAGAGTCGGTTATCAAAGATGTGATAACAGCACATTTGGAAAGAGGTGAAATCATCAGACAAAGTCAGCATGGATTTGTGAAAGGAAAATCATGTCTGAGGAATCTTACAGAATCTTTTGAAGATGTAACTAGTAGAGTGGATAGGGGAGAGCCAGTGGATGTGGTATATTTAGATTTTCAAAAGGCTTTTGACAAGGTCCCACACAGGAGATTAGTGTGCAAACTTAAAGCATACGGTATTGGGGGTGTGGTATTGATGTGGATAGAGAATTGGTTGGCAGACAGGAAGCAAAGAGTAGGAGTAAACGGGACTTTTCAGAATGGCAGGCAGTGACTAGTGGGGTACCGCAAGGCTCAGTGCTGGGACCCCAGTTGTTTACAATATATATTAATGATTTAGATGAGGGAATTAAATGCAGCATCTCCAAGTTTGCAGATGACACGAAGCTGGGCAGCGGTGTTAGCTGTGAGGAGGATGCTAACAGGATACAGGATGACTTGGATAGGTTAAGTGAGTGGGCAAATTCATGGCAGATGCAATTTAATGTGGATAAATGTGAGATTATCCACTTTGGTTGCAAGAACGGGAAAACAGATTATTATCTGAACGGTGGCCGATTAGGAAAAGGGGAGATGCAATGAGACCTGGGTGTCATTGTACACCAGTCATTGAAGGTGGGCATGCAGGTACAGCAGGCAGTGAAAAAGGCAAATGGTATGTTGGCATTCATAGCAAAAGGATTTGAGTACGGGAGCAGGGAGGTTCTACTGCAGTTGTAAAAGGCCTTGGTGAGACTGCACCTAGATTATCGTGTGCAGTTTTGGTCCCCTAATCTGAGGAAAGACATTCTTGCCATAGAGGGAGTACAGAGAAGGTTCACCAGATTGATTCCTGGAATGGCAGGACTTTCATATGAAGAAAGATTGGATCGTCTAGGCTTATACTCGCTGGAATTTAGAAGATTGATGGGGGATCTTATTGAAACGTATAAAATTCTAAAGGGATTGGACAGGCTAGATGCAGGAAGATTGTTTCCGATGTTGGGGAAGTCCAGAATAAGGGGTCACAGTTTAAGGATAAAGGGGAAGCCTTTTAGGACCGAGATGAGGAAAAACTTCTTCACACAGAGAGTGGTGAATCTGTGGAATTCCCTGCCATGGGAAACAGTTGAGGCCGGTTCATTGGCTATATTTAAGAGGAAGTTAGATATGGCCCTTGTGCCTAAAGGGATCAGGGGGTATGGAGAGAAAGCAGGTACAGGGTTCTGAGTTGGATGATCAGCCATGATCATACTGAATGACGGTGCAGGCCCGAAGGGCCGAATGGCCTACTCCTGCACCTATTTTCTATATTTCTATTTTTCTATAAATGTGTGACAGAGAACCCTGGTGCAGTCAGCAGGGCTTCGGGTTCTTGGATCATTGGGATCTCTTCCAGGGGAGGTATGACCTGTTCAAAAGTGACAGGTTGCACATGAACCCAAGGGGGACCAATATTCTCACAGGCAGGTTTGTTAGAGCTGTTGGGGAGGGTTTGAACTAATTTGGCAAGAGAGTAGGAATGGGAGTGAAGGGACTCAGGATAGGACGGATGGTAAAAAAAAAATAAAAGATTGCATGCAGACAGACTGTCAGGAAGGGCAGGCAGATGATAAGACATAATTGCAGTTTGAGTGTCAGTGTATCAGGGATGCAGAATCAAAACAGGTAGCAAATACAGTACTCAAGGTGTTATTTCTCAATGTACAGAGTATGAGAAATAAGGTGGATGATCTTGTTGCAATATTAGATATGATATTGTGGCCATCACTGAATTGTGGCTGAAGGCTGGTCATATTTGCGAGCTGAATCTCCAAGGTTGTACATTGTATCAGAGGGTTAGGAATGTAGGCAGAGGGATGGCGTGGTTCTGCTGGTGAAGAATGGCATCAAATCAGTAAAAAAATGTGACATAGGATTGGAAAATGTTCAATCGTTGTGGGTTGAATTAAGAAATTGCATGTGTAAAAGGAGCCTGATGGCTGTTATACACAGGCCTTCCAACAGTAGCTGGGCTGTGGACTGAGATTACAACAGGAAATAGAAAAGGCATGTCAAAAGGGCAATGTTCTGATAATCATGGGAGATTTTAACATACATATCGATTGGGAAAATCAGGTTGGTAATGGAACAGAGGAGAGTGAGTTTGTTCAATGCCTATGCGACAGCTTTCTCAAGTAGATTGTCATTGAGCCTATTATGGGATCAGTTTTAACAGATTGGCTATTATGTAATGAATCGGAGTTGACTAGGGAGTTTAAGGTAAAAGAACCCCTAAGAGGCAGTGATCACAATATAATTAAATTCAACTTGAACTTTGATAGGGAGCAAGTGAAGTCTGGCATAGCAGTATATCAATGGAGTAAAGGAAATGACAGTGATATGAGAAGAGTTGGCCAAAGTAAATTGGAAGATGATGCTGGCAGGGATGACAGTAGAGCAGCAATGGTGTGCGTTTCTGGGAAAAATGAGGAAGGTGCAGGACATGTGTATTCCAAAAATGAAGAAATACCCAAATGTCAAAATAGTACAACTGTGGCTGAGAAGGGAAGTCAAAGCTAATGTGAAAACAAAAGAGAGGGCATACAACAAAGCAAAAATTATTGGGAAGATAGAGGACTGGGCAGTTTTTAAAAACCTGCAGCGAGCAACTAAAAGAATCACTAGGAGGGAAACATGAAAGCAAGCTGGCAAACAGCATCAAATTGGATAGTGAAAGCTTTCTCAAGTATGTACGAGGGGTGATTGATAAGTTCATGGCACAAGGTAGAAGGAGTCAATTTTAGCAAACCTAGCACATTTATTTTTCAACATAGTTGCCTCTTACATTTACACACTTAGTCCAGCGGTCATGGAGCATATGGATCTTGGACCTCCAGAAAGTGTCCACAGGAGAGGTAATTGATAAGTTCGTGGCCCAAGGTAGAAGGAGAAAAGTTATACAGCTCTTGTTACATGCACATGCATTTGAACTCTTTGAGTGATTATGCAGAAAGTTTGAAGTTAATAACTCATCTCCTTCTACCATAGGCCACAAAGTTATCAGTCACCCCGATGAGTTATTAACTGATGCATTATTAACTTCAAACTTTCTGCATAATCACTCAAAGAGTTGAACTGCATGTGCATGTAGAGAGAGCTGTATAACTCATCTCCTTCTTAAGTCAAGTCAAGTCACTTTTTATTGTCATTTCAACCATAACTGCTGGTACAGTACACAGTAAAAATGAGAACGTTTTTCAGGACCATGGTGCTACATGAAACAGTACAAAAACTACACTGAACTATGTGAAAACAACACAGAAAAAAAATACACTAGACTATAGACTTACCCAGGACTGCATAAAGTGCACAAAACAGTGCAGGCATTACAATAAATAATAAGCAAGACAATAGGCACAGTAGAGGGCAGTTAGTTGGTCTCTGGGTATGGAGGATTCTGATGGCTTGTGGGAAGAAACTGTTACATAGTCTGGTTGTGAGAGCCCGAATGCTTCAGTACCTTTTCCCAGATGGCAGGAGGGAGAAGAGTTTGTATGAGGGGTGCGTGGGGTCCTTCATAATGCTGTTTCCTTTGTGGACGTGGCGTGTGGTGTAAATGTCTGTAAAGACGGGAAGGGAGAGCCCAATGATCTTCTCAGCTGACCTCACTATCCGCTGCAGGGTCTTGCGATCTGAGATGGTGCAATTTCTGAACCAGGCAGTGATGCAGCTGCTTGGGATGCTCTTCTACCTTAGGCCACGAACTTATCAATCACCCCTGCTGTGGGCACTTTCTGCAGGTCCAAGATCCGTATGCTCTACGACTGCTGGACTACGTGTGTAAATGTAGGAGGGGACTATGTTGAAAATAAGTGTGCCAGGTTTGCTAAAATTGACTCCTACCTTAGGCCATGAACTTATCAATCACCCCTCGTAAAAAATAAAAGAGAGTTAAGAGTGGATACAGGACCACTAGAAAACGAGGCCGGAAAAATAATAATGGGGACAAGGGAATGGCAGATGAACTAAATGAGTATTTTGCATCAGTCTTCACTGTGGAAGGTGCTAGCAGATGTTGAAGGCAGTGAGTGAAGAGAAGTGAGTGCAGTTACTATTACAAGGAAGAAGGTGTTCAAAAAACTAAAAAACCTAAGAGTACATATGTCACCCAGACCAAATGAAATGCACCCTAGGGTTCTAAAAGCATTGGCTGATTGGTAGGAGGCAGCGAGTGGGAATAAAAGGATTCTTTTCCAGTTGGCTGCCAGTGACGAGTGGTGTTCCACAGGGGTTGGTATTGGGACCACTTCTTTTTTATGCTGTATATCAATGATTGAGATGATGGAACAAATGGCCTTGTTGCCAAGTTTGTAGATGATAGGAAGATTGGTGTTGGAGCAGGTAGTGTTCAAAAAGCAGGCAGGCTGCAGAAGGACTTAGACAGATTAGGAGAATGGGCAAGAAAATGGCAAATGAAATACAGTGTTGGAAAATGCATGGCCATGCCTTTTGTAGAAGAAATAAATGTGCAGACTATTTTCTAAACGGGCAGAAAATCCAAAAATCTGAGATGCAAACGGACTTGGGGTTCCTTGTGCACAACACCATAAAGGTTAACTTGCAGGATGAGTCAGTGGTGAGGAAGGCAAATGCAATGTTGTGTTGATATTGGAGAGGGTCCGGAGGAGGTTCACAAGGATGATTCCAGGAATGAAAGGGTTATCATATGAGGAACATTTGATAGCTCTGGGTCTGTACTTGTTTGAATTTAGAAGGATGAGGGAGGGATTTCATTGAAACTTTACGAATGTTGAAAGGTCTAGACATGGTAGATGTGGAAAGGATATATCTTATGGTGGGGGTGTCTAGGACAAGAAGGCACAGCCTAGAATAGAGGGCATCCATTTAAAACAGAGATGCGGAGAAATTTCTTTCGCCAGAGGGTGGTGGATTTGTGGAATTTATTACCACAGGCAGTTGTGAAGGCCAGGTCGTTCAGTGTATTTAAGGCAGAGCTTGATCAATTCTTGATTGGACACAGCATCAAAGGTTACGTGGAAAAGACTAGGGAGTGGGGCTGAGGAGAGAAGAAAATAGTCAGCCACGATTGAATAGCGGAGCAGACTCAATGGGCCAAATGGCCTAATTCTGCTCCTATGTCTTATGGGTTCTATAGGCTATAGATGACCTGACTTGGGGAAATCCAATTTTATAGAAATTATCCCAGAGATTTTAAAACCGTTTTTCCAGATAGTAACAATAATAATAATAAAATGCTTTGTATTATAATTAATGACTATATACTGTACATAATCTATTGGTGTCATAGAACACTACAGTACAGGTCCTTCATCCCATCTGGTCTATGCCAACCTGGTCTTCTGCCTAATCCCATCTCCCGTACCCAAACCATACCCCTTTCACCCATGTACTTACCTAAACTTTTCCTTAATATTGTATTTGAACCTGCATCCACCACTTCCACTGTCAGCTCGTTCCAATGCTGATAAGCAAAAGAATAATACAATAGAGTCTTTGAAAGTCATGGAGATTCCTTAAACTCTAGCATGGCACCTGAAAGGCTAGGTACTCTGTTTGTTTGGGGGGGGGGGGGGGCGCGGAACAGCTACAGCCACAGCTGGTTCACGGTCAATTTCAAGCTTATTGTCTTTTAGCCATATACATGTATGCCACCAAACAAAACAACATTGCTCTGGATCAAGGTGCACAACAGTACATATGGCTCACATAGAAAGCACATACACTAAGCTCAGGAGGTATAATTCTATGTCTATTATTCTTGGTTGGATGTGAGATTGGGAAAATTGAGTTTGCTGGAGTTCTGGGAGGTGAGAGGTGGGAGGTCGGAGAAGTAGCATGGGTGCCAAAGGTGGATTCATTGAATTTCTTTTCATGTCCACTCCTTCACCTCAAGAAAGCTTTGCTGTTTGCTGGAAGCTGTATTCCTGATCATTGGTAATATACACGTATAGTAAATCCCTGGTGATCTGGCTGATGTGGTAGAATGGAAGACAATCATTTATTAAAGTTTTGATCAGTTACTGATCTTTGAGTTGGAGAAGGCTGATAGGGGATTTGGTAGAGATCTATAACATTATAAAGTTCATAGAGGGGGAAGACTGTGAAAACAGTTCTCTTCAGCAGACGTGCCTATAACAAGTGGGTAAAGAACATATGGTATAAGAGCAGAATTAGGCCACTTAGTCCATTGAGTCTGTTCCACCATTCAGTCATTATGGTGGAAGGGAATCAGCCACATCTTCTCCCCCTCACCCTTAAACCCCTTACTGATTAAGAACCTATCAATCTTGGCCCTAAATATACTCAACGACCTGCCCTCCGCAGCCCTCCATAGTAACAAATTCTGTGAATTCACTGCCACCTGGCTGAAGAAATTCCTCCTCATCTCAGTTTTAAATGGAAATCCCTTTTTCTAAGGCTGTGTGCTTGGATCTTAAGACTCTCCTGTTAATGAAAGTACAGAGTAGGAGATTTTAAGGTACAAAGGTGATTGAAATCTGAAATGCACATGGATGTACCACTAACTAGAGGCTTTCCTTCAAAACAAACCACATTGCAATTCAGTATCACTTTTCTGATCTTGCAGTCTCATTAGGTTTATATCCCAGATGCCCCTCCTCATTGATGCTATGGAAGTACCAATACCAAAAGGGATGCACTATTTTATTTACTTATTTAGAGTCATAGAGAAATACAGCGCAAAAACAGGCCCTTTGGCCCATCTAGTCTGTGCTGGACCATTTAAACTGCCTACCCCCATCGACCTGCACTGGGCCCATAGCCTTCCATACCTTTACTATCCATTTACCTATCCAATTTTCTCTTAAGTGTTGAAATTGAATTCTCATGCACCATTTGCTCTGGTAGATCATTCCACACTCTCACAACCCTCTGAGTGGAGCTGTTTCCCTTTATGTTCCCCTTAAGCTTTTCATATTTCGCCCTTAACCCATGACCTCTAGTTCCAGTCTTACACAATCTCAGTAGAAAAGCCTGCTTGCATTTACCCTATCTATACCCCACATAATTTTGTATAACTTCATCAAAGCAACAGACACAAAATGCTGGAGGAACTCAGCAGGCCAGGCTGCATCTATGGAAAAGAGTAAACAGTGATATTTCAGGCCGAGACCCTTCATCTTGTGTTTGTGATCAAATCTCCCTTCAATCTTCTACATTCTAAGGAATAAAGTTCAAACCTATTCAATCATTCTTCGTAACTCATGTCCTCCAGTCCCAGTATATACTCAGAGATACCATGCAAAATAGGACTTTCCAGCCAATGAGCCACACTGCTCATCAACCCACCTGTTTAACACAGGATAATTTACAATGACAAATTAACCTACTGACCTGAATGTCGTTGGAATATGGGAAGAAACTCATGCACCCACAGGGAGAATGTACAAATTCCTCACAGAAGGCAGGGGTGCCGGAATTGAACTTCAAACTCTGGAACACCCCGAGTCCAAAGGTAGTTAAGGATGGTCAATAAATAAGGGATTTAGCAGCAATTCCCCTGGCCCACAAGGAAATAAAATACATTTGCACATTGCCAAATGTTTCAATTGTCCTGGTGTACAGTCAGTTGATTTACAATGAATCTCAGGATCGTTGCACAGTTTCACACCTCCATGACATTAGTGTATAAAGTATATCACAGAAAAAGCAGAGTGCACCCCTTTTCTGACATAGTCATCTTCTTCCATTTACCCTCATGTATAACACCTTTCTAACTGCTTCACATATTACATTACAAAACAGCCATTCGATACATTAATACACCACTCCTCTTCATCAATTGTTCACTCAGATTTCAGGATACAGGAATTCCACATAATTATCACATTAAATCTCCATGTGATCTTGTTCAATTAATACATTATGTTCCATAACACCTTCCTGATTTCACCTGCTCACTTTTTGCTTTTGTCCTTTGAGTTGTAAGTCAGAATTGTTATCCATTACTAATTTTTATCTCCAGATTTCTAAATCTTACCTACATTTCTAAAGTCACTGGTCTAAAACTTATCTATCCCTTAAAGAAATACATTAAAGCATGCAGAATGCTGGGCCTGTACCTTCCAGTATCACTGAGGCAGGGTTTTCTTTGATCTTACGTGTGCAACATGTAGTTCATATATGGGCTCCCCATTTTTCATCATTTCTGTGCATTTTGAAGTTTGTTAAATTAAATTAATTAGATATATTTATCAAACTGATCATTGTTAATTGAAGTTAGGGCTCTTGCTCTTAAAGAGAATCTGATCACTCTTGCCAGATGTTAACTCTGGAGTTCAATTACTTTCTTATTGTAGAACAGCAGGAAGTCATTCAGTGCTTCATATTCATGCCAATATCCAGCAGGGCAATTGCATCAGTCCCATTCCTCTTCTCCTTGTAGCTCTGTATTATACTCTCATTCACACACCCATCAGCTCCCATTGGCTCTTTAGCCATTTACCTAATGGGTAACTGACAGAGGGCAATTAACCTACCTGAATTGTCCTTGGAGAGGAAACCAGAGGGAACTCACACACTCACTGCTGCTGGATAGATGATGTGAAAGTGCCCTGTATATTCTAATGGAGAACCATGCGGAGTGACTACAAACAAGTTGTGCCAAGAGGCCATCAGAGCAGGGGTTCAACCACTTTGGAAGGATCAGTTCCAAAGAAACATCTGCCTGAAGGGAATGCTGACTGACCTGGTCATCCGAAAACATCATTCAAGATTAGTTGTCATATTGGCCTCCCATGTTGAAACTAGAAACCTGTGTTCTTAAGAGACAATGGGATCTGCTAACTGCAGAGAAGTTACCTGTATTTTTGTCCCAAGACAGATTTTTCTTTTGATTATCAATTTCCAAGGTAACTCTTAAGTGATCTTTAGATACTGATCTAAATTGTGTTATAAGTAATGTGGCCCATATAATAGAAAGAGTGTTCCCTAATTCATCATCAAGCTATATCCAACTTGATTTATGGAAATACATCTTCTAGCAGAGCCAGCTGTATGCTAAATTGCCAGTTTTCTGTTTTATATGTACTTCCAGTGAGTTTTTAAATAGAGTATAAATTATGAAGGATTCTCGGTTCCCAACTCTTTTCCACTGTACTTGTGCAACAGTTTACTATAATTGTTTATTACATTCTGATTTTCCTAAATGTATCAAGCAAACTCTTCTAACACAAATGGACAAGTATAAACTTCCAATTCATCACATTAGCACCAATAGAGGTCAGAATTAAATAATGACCTGAAACATTCCAAAGATGTTGACTGAGTCTCAGTAACAAGATTGGCTTTGTTGAGTATATTTCTGGAAATGATATCAGTTCCCTCAAGCACAAAAGATTTCTGTAAATGATCTGCCCACTTGGCAAGGATTTAATGTTACAGTTCAGAAATGAAAGCACAAAGTGTACAGAGTTTTGTTCATTTACAGCCTTTATTCATTGAACTATCCAGGAGGAAAGGGTAAAGGCTATGTCCAATGTAGCTGCAGGTCCTGTAGGTTACAGGATCCCATGTTGGATTTCCAGTTTTCACTGAATTAACCGACCCCAGCCAAGGCAGCTGCTCAGATGTTATAAATAACTTCAGTGCTCTTGAGCTTAGAGTGTAGTTAAAAAAAATCAGTCTTTATTATCATAGACTGAAGTGGGCAGAATGGCCTAATCCTGTCACTATGTTATTTCTTATTGTCAACTAATACATAGTGTTAAAAAAAGCACCATTAGGATTTCAATCAGAGTGAGGTTACTGCCACAGTACTGGGAAGTTAACTCCTGCAGAAGTGCAAAGCTAAATTAATAAACACCGTTAGTTTTTATTATGGGAATAAAGGTTGTGTCATTCTGGGATGAATCAGAATCAGGTTTATTATCACCGGCATGTGACGTGAAATTTGTTAACTTAGCAGCAGCAGTTCAATGCAATACATAATATAGAAGGGAGAGAGAAAATAATAGATAAAATGAAATATAATAATGATAATAAATAAATAAATCAATTACAGTATACATATATTGAATAGATTAAAAAAATGCAAAAAACAAAAATACTGTATATTTTTAAAAAGTGAGGTAGTGTCCAAGGGTTCAATGTCCATTTATGAATCAGATGACAGAGGGGAAGAAGCTGTTCCTGAATCACTGAGTGTGTGCCTTCAGGCTTCTGTACTTCCTTCCTGATGGTAACAGTGAGAAAAGGGCATGCCCTGGGTGCTGGAGGTCCTTAATAATGGACTCTGCCTTTATGAGACACCGCTCTCTAAAGTCCACAATCAGCTCTTTCGTCTTACTGAAGTTGAGTGCAAGGTTGTTGCTGCAACACCACTCCACCAGTTGGCATATCTCACCACTGTACGCCCTCTTGTCTCCATCTGGTATTCTACCAACAATGGTTGATTCGTCAGCAAATTTATAGATGGTATTTGAGCTATGCCTAGCCACACAGTCATGTGTTTATAGAGAGTAGAGCAGTGGGTTAAGCACACACTCCTGAGGTGCGCCAGTGTTGATCGTCAGCAACAAAGATATGTTATCACTAATCTGCACAGACTGTGGTCTTCCAGTTAGGAAGTCAAGGATCCATTCCAGAGGAAGGTACAGAGGCCCAGATTCTGCAACTTCTCAATCAGGATTGTGGGAATGATGGTATTAAATGCTGAGCTATAGTCGATGAACAGCATCCTGACATAGGCACTTGTGTTGTCCAGGTGGTCTAAAGCTGTGTGGAGAGCCATTGAGATTGCATCTGCCATTGACCTATTGTGGCGATAGGCAAATTTCAGTGGGTCCAGGTCCTTTGCTGAAACAGGAGTTCAGTCTAGTCATGGCCAAGTTCTCAAAGCTTTTCATCATTGTTGATGTGAGTGCTACCAGGTGACAGTCATTAAGGCAGCTCACATTATCCTTCTTAGGCACTGGTATAATTGTTGCCTTTTTGATGCAAGTGGGAACTTCTGCCCATAGCAGTGAGGTTGAAAGTGTCATTGAATAATCCCACTAGTTGGTTGGCACAGGTTTTCAGAACCTTACCAGGTACTCCATCTGGACCTTCCGCCTTGCGAGGTTTCACTCTCTTTAAAGACAGTCTAACGTTGGCCACTGAGACAGAGATCACAGGGTTATCAGGTGCAGTACAGATCTTCACAGCTGGAGTTGTGTTCTCCCTTTCAAAGCATGCATAGAAGGCGTTGAGTTCATTTGGTAGTGAAGCATCGCTGCCATTTATGCTTTTGGGTTTTGCTTTGTAGGAAGTAATGTCTTGCAGACCCTGCCAGAGTTGTCATGCATCCAAGGTCACCTCCAACTTCATTTGAAGTTGTCTCTTTGCCCATGAATTAGCCCTCTGCAAATCATACCTTGTTTTCTGGTACAGGCCTGGGTTGCCAGACTTGAATGCCACAGATCTAGCCTTCAGCAGATGACGTACCTCCTGGTTCATCCATGGCTTCTGATTTGAGAATGTCAAATAGTCTTTGTAGGCACACACTCATCCAAACAGCATACTCATCCAGGTTCGAAGATGAGATGATAGGGTATTTAGTGTTAAATTGCCTTAGACCATCATCCATGATACAAGATGTCATACTTCCAAATTCCTAAAATGCTTTACCAGAACTTATTTTAGTTTCCTCTTAGATGGTGTGCTTAAAATCAATAAAAATAGTACTTTCTTCACCTACCCTTGCATTTTTATGTCATGTCAGCATTGAGGGTTTTCATCAATTGTATTATCATTGTTTATTGACATTTAAGAGCCATTGTTTGAAAATGAGTTCATGGCTAAGCTCTTTCATTTTACCTTTTGCTGGGAAAATAATCCATTGGTGTTTACTACTGGTATTGTTGACTGTGTCCACTAGCTGACTATTAGAAGACACAAAGTTCCCTCGAGACAGAGTAAATTTATCAGATCTTCCCTTTCTTTGATTTAAATAGAAATGCATCCCAGGAACTGGATTTTTCCATCACATGACCCTGTTGCCTGGATGAAAAGAGGAAATGTAAACACTAAATACATTATTTCCAGTTTTGCTTCTATGCCTGTGTGTGCTCTTAAGGGCTTTGTAATGTAAATAATATATTCTGAAGAGTCAAACTTGGGGTTTCTTCATGCCCAATTAACAATCATTGAAAGTAAGTTATCTTGCCAATAACAGGGACACTTCCTTTTCCATCTTGTTCATGGTACTACTTTACCCCCTGATGTACTGTAATTTTTTGTCAGGCCTAACTAATAACATTCCTGTGCTAGTTAAGAATTTCTGATTTGTGGCAGTTCTTTTCTACAGAATCTGGTCCACGAAATATATCACCATTCGTTCCCCCTCATTGAGGCAGAGTCTATGAATTGGGCAGAGAACAACAGCAAGTGAGTAGGCCAGTACTCTTAAGCTATATTTCTTGGAGCATTAGTTCAAATAAAACAGCTATTTTGAACACTCAAAAGCAAGAAGAGATTTGTATTTGAGTGTACTGCCAAACCACAGTTAGGATTTCTGTTTGCACCAAAGGTGTAAGGATAAATACTTGCAAGGTCCTCACACTCATCCAGTTTGCTTCTGCTGCCTGTTGAGTATTGGTAGACTGCATCCTCATGAAAAACATGTTTCTCACCACATGACATTATCCATAGTTAAAATGACAGCTTCCAGCTATGTATAATTCAACAACATATATAGCTCAATTCTCCAACATATCACTCCATCCATAGATTTATATTCTGTCAAATTCTCTGTCATCAGCTCACGGATGAGTCAAGATTTCTGAAGACCAATACTTAATGTTTTCAGAACAGCTTCGTCACCTCTACCATCAGTTTACAGAACAGTCTATGGACCCATGAACACACCTCACTATTGCTCTTTTGCCACAAAACAACAAGTTTCCTGACATATGCCAGTGATAATAAAGCCAATGCTGATTCTGATCCTGACATGAGATTGGGTCTGAGATCACCAGTTCAAGGGAAGTGGGCTTTACAGGCTGGTCCATAGTTTGATTTCCCATCTCCTGCTGCTCTTGAAAAGGTGGTAGCAAGCCACCTTCATGAGCGTTGCAATGTGGGCATACCCTCAAGGATGCTTGAGAAGGAGTATCAGGATCTTGATTCAATGATGGGGAACGAATGGTGATATATTTCCAAGTCAGGATAATATGTAGCTTGGAGGGCAAACTTTAGGTGGTAGTAGTGTTCCCATACTTTTGTTGATCTTGTGCTTCTAGATCAGGGGTTACAAAAACATAGAAACATAGAAAACCAACAGCACATACAGGCCGGCCCACAAAGCTGTGCCGAACATGTCCTTACCTTAGAAATTACTAGGCTTACCTATAGCCCTCTATTTTTATAAGCTCCATGTACCTATCTAAAAGTCTCTTAAAAGATCCTGTCATATCCGCCTCCACCACCGCCATCGGCAGCCCATTCCATGCACTCACCACTCTCTGAGTAAAAAACTTACCCCTGACATCTCCTCTGTACCTACTTTTAAGCACCTTAAACCCTGTGTCCTCTTGTGGCAACCATTTCATCCCTGGGAAAAAGCTTCTGGACTATTCACACTATCAATTCCTCTCATCATCTTGTACACCTCTATCAGGTCACCTCTCATCCTCCGACACTCCAAGGAGAAAAGGCCGAGTTCACTCAACCTATTCTCATAAGGCATGCTCCCCAATCCAGGCAACATCCTTGTAAATCTCCTCTGCACCCTTTCTATGGCTTCCACATCCTTCCTGTAGTGAGGTGACCAGAATTGAGCACAGTACTCCAAGTGGGGTCTGACCAGGGTCCTATAAAGCTGCAACATTACCTCTCAGCTACTAAATTCAATTCCACGAATTAAAAACCATTGAAGATTCCATCCCTTTTTAAACCTTTCACACTCTACTGGCTGACATCACACGCCTGTGCAGTCTCGCCTCTCTTTAACCCGAGTAGTAAAATAAAACTCCCTTCACTCCAAAAAGTCAGCAGTTCACTCACAGCCTTCTTGCCTTTTTATGGCATGGACAAATACCACTAAGCAAAGGGTCCATGGACCCCCAGGTTGGGAACGCCTGTTTTAGCTGGTAGAAGTAGTGGGTTTGGAAGGTGCTATCTAACGAGTTTTGATGTGTTTCTTTTAGCATGGCATCTGGCAAACTCTCCTACATCAACACTGTCAGCGAGACCCAGTGCAGCTCAGGAGCTGCCTCACTCAGACACCCTTCCACACTCACACAGCTTTGATAGTGATTTAGACCTGTCTCCAGGCTCCTGAGCTGTCAAATATGTTACTGCTATTGCAAGTCTGTGAACATTTTTAACACTGAGAAACAATTAAAACAACTGGATCCTTTTATAAAATAAAAATAATACTAAATATTGAAATTGTTAGAAAAATGTTAAAATACTAAAAATATAATTCAAACAATTGAACATATGTAATTCTTTTAAACATGCTCCGCCTACCCATCTCTTGGTTGTCAATTCCCCCCATTTAATGAACTGCTATTTTTTCATCACCTCGCACAAGTTCAGTAAGTGGTCTTTCCACTCCAGGGGCTGGCTGGTCTGTGAAAAGTTGTGCTGTCTATTAGACTTCATGGGGAGTGTAGTGATACTGTTCAGGGGCAACTTGCACCACGCGTGGTGGAACAGAAGCTGTTGCTGTTAGCTTTGGAAACTCCGGTGATTGACACCAGAACTCCCATGAGGAAATGTCAGGAAACGCTGGTGTCGGGTCAGAAGGTTTGGACTGTTAACTTTAGCCCTCAGCACTGACTTGAGCAAAACCTTGTTAACTTATTCTTTCCAAAGCTAAACCTGGGAGGAATGAACACTGAGTCCACTCACTTTCAATCCATAAAATTGTCCATCTCTGCAATAATTTTCTTACATCCACCTTTGAGGTCCTTATCCACATGTTTGTAATACTCTAACCTCCCCCCCACTAATAAATATCTGCTTTTACCATCATTATCAACACATCACTGGAATCAATTCCTCCAAAATTCTCTGTGCACCCCACTTCCCCTTTTCCACATCTTCCAAAATTTATGTCGACATACCTAATCTTGCACAATTCCCATCAGTTATCACTCACCACTTGCCAACTTGTGTTCCACATTCCAAAAATCTCATTGTCATTAAATTGTGCCCCTCCCCATCGTCCTGACCGCCTCTCTCTCTTTCTCTAACATACTCAAGTCTATACACCCTCTCTGAGCTGGCTGAATACATATTCTTTGGGAATTATACTTCTGGCCTTCTGTGTCCAGTGTAGGTGACAGAACTTCAGCTATGTCCCATTCTCTGGAGTTCTTTCCGAAGCTCTCCACTTCACTCTCCACCTTTAAAAGCTTCTTTGACCAAAGCTTTCAGTCACCTCTCCTAATGTTCACTCAATGGCTCAAGATCCATTCCTTTATCTGGACTGTTGTACCTCACTGTAAACTACTTAAGGATTTGCTGTGTTAAAAACTTTCCAATATCCAAGCTGAATTTTTTTGGGAGCCTGTTATGGGCTCAGATCCATAAAAGGATGTTATAATTGTGTTCCAGAGCATCTTTATCCAGGTTTTTCTTATGATGCTTTGATTTCTCCAGATCTCATCACACTTCACAAAGACTCTGCTTGCGTTTGAAGCTGAACGCCTCTTAAGCTCTCCTTCATTTATCACCGTACTACCCAAGTACTTGAATGTCTTTCCCTCTTCAGGCTGTGATTCATGTGAGGACTCTCCGCTGAAGTTAAGAGCTCACACCACCCACACCAAGTTTTAATGAATGCTCCCGTTATCTGTAAAGATAACCATATCACTATGCAACTGAACTATCAAGCACTTAGCACATGGCCATGCAGTTTCCTATTTTGTGGAAGTGAACTCAGAAGCTGAAAACAGCAACAAAGAAAAGCCAACAATATTTACACTTGAGCATTAGAGAGATATTCCAAGAGAACTGCATTGTAATGTAATTCTTATTACAACCGAAGGATAGTGTAGAAAGGTGGTCAGAGTGTCACTGAGATGAGAAATGGCAAGAACTGAGACAGTTTGTCCATACTGGAAAAAAAGATTATGTACTTGTCTCCGCCATGGACAAGTGTTCTCCACAATCAAACTGCTGATTAAATGGTGAAAATGAGAGACAAACAACAATTAGTACTGTGCTAATGTACACACCAAGAAGATTATAGGAAACATGGAAGATTTTGGATTGATTCCATTTTAATGAGATCGTTTGCAAGACTGACTTATCAAAAAGAAGGGGCAAAATGGATACATTTAAAAGAAACAGCATGGCAGTTTGCTAGTATCATTGGGAACATTCTGGAGCTAACTAAAATCAGCAAAAGGGGTTACTTAACCATTAATTTATCTCCTTTGATATTAATGGGATTATTCTTTGAACAAATAAATCACCAGTTTGGTTACAGAGCAGCAGTGACTGCAGTAATTGGCGAAGAAATAGTTCTGCATATTTTAAGCATGTGGTCAGTGGCACGTGAGTGCAAGTTCTATCTAATTGTTTCATCATTTCCTGCTGTATTCCTGCATTTTAAATGCAAAACATATGCTGTTAGCAATTGACGGCACCAATATATTTTCCAACTATATTCCTTTGTATTTATTGTTTGATTGATTTGAATTGCAAACTGACGAAATATTTTTGACCAGATTTCCACAGAAAATATTCATAAAACATTGATGGTTTAATATTATGATTTGTTCAAGGATTATTTATCCATATAAATTTAAAAAGCCATCTACAAAGAGTTGTTCTCATACCCAGTCATCATCTTTATGTGCCATGTCGTATGATGTGGGCAGTCATGGTCTATGATTGTTCTTGGCAAATTGTTCTACAAAAGTGGCTTGCCATTACCTTCTTCTGGGCAGAGTCTTTACAGGATGGGTGATTATCAATAAAATTCAGAAATTGTCTGCCTGGTGTCAGTGGTCGTATAAATAGGACTTGTGATATGCACCAGGTGCTCATACGACCACCCACCACCTGCGCCCATGTCTCTACAATTCAGAAAATACCGCCCACCAAAGGGCAGGAGAGTTGTGTGAACTCCATCAATTCATGAAGTGAGGTTTGGTAACAATGAAATACATACAAAGCACAGTTGGCTCCTTTATCAGGAGAAGGTCAGAAGTTCTTCTCGGTGTAAGGTAAGATGTGAATATGTAATTCCATTTATTAACTTATGCAACCATTGATGAAAGGTACCATAATGAATTTATTCATTTTTATCACTACATAAAACTGATAACCGATTGATTAAAAAGAATCTAATCAAAGCTGTTACTCATGTTCCTTTAAAAGTAAGAAACACAAGATGTGGGTAACTAGTCCTGAATTGGTATCTACTGACTGTTTAAGTCTCTCCCTTACAAAAAGTACTTCATTATTAGAGTTGAAAATCACAATTATTTGCGAAGAATGCAACACACGTTTTGTTTGTCAAAGCAAATGTGGCCATCTCCTTCAAATGATAAAAGTCTCTACAAGACCAAGAAGTATATGACATGGATTTTCTTGCACTGCTGGCTACAAATCACAGATGTAAAGGGAGTGTCTCTTTTCTATGTATGTGTCACCTTGGAATTTTAAAGGCAAAGTGGGATGTGAGTGAGAAAATGGCCAAAACTGTGACAGACCCAGCATTATTTCCAATAGAGGTGCAGGAGCTTTTTGAGCAGCAATATTCATTATTCAATCATTTCTGTTCAAAGTGAAAGAACATAGTGATGGGTAAAGCAATGCTTTCTCATTCTTTGCACTTCATCAGCCTCATACTGTTCTGCACTGGAGCTGGATGAAAATAGGAACGTACTTAAAGTAGATTTTTGTTTGTCAGTCAATAGCAGGCAGAGAAAGGTTTGCAGAGGTGAAACTGAAACCTCAAGAAAGAAAAGCATTTCAAATGTTATTCCCCCAGAACAGAAATTGTAAATGTAATTACTGAACTGTCAAAAATAAAATATAACATTGTTAGCTGCACGATGTTAAATATCTGACAAGAACATAATTATTTTTAATAAATTCTGATAGGAAGCATAATTACTATGCAAGTCACCAAACAAACTACATTCCATATATTCTTACATTTGCTTCCATTATAGTGGAAGAGCTTAATCAAGTCATTGAATAGTTGTCAGACCCATTTATCAAGACAGTGACAGGAGAAATATGATACAATGAATAAGTAAATATTTGATTATTTTATGAGTTAATTCATTCCAGCCTACTATTTAATTTCCTTTGAAGTTAACATGTTTTAATTTAAATCATAGAGAAATCTTTTGTGGGTATTGCTCTGGTATTGCAGGACATAACAATTGAGAAGTGATCCAGTGTAGATGTTGGACTGACATCACACAGAAGCAGTGGAAGGTTGGAAGCTTCAGAGTTTAATATTTGGCAATGCGTTTCACTGTTTACATTCTCACTTCTTGTATTATGCATAAGGAAGAAGGAGAAGAGAACTCAAAAAGGGGGCAGAAGCTAGAAATGCGGCAAAAAAAAAGAACCTGGACTGTGAATGCTTCAATTAGTTTGGGCTAATCTGGAAAAATTTATTAATCATGTTTGCTGAGGCTTGAAGGAGATAGTTCTGTTTGAAGACACCGATACACAAAGAGAAGTAAATACAACTCCATCTTTCCTGACTTTACTCAATTTGATTTACTGTGTATGGGACATCAATAAAGACTTACATTTATGTCACATCTTTAGAAAGTAAAGTTTACAAAGGAACTCCACTGGAACAGAACCGGACAGAAACTGAAATCAAGCCAAAATAAGAGATAATAATGCAGTGAGACAGAGGCCAATTTTAAGGAGAGAGATAAAGAGTTAGGGGATCATATAGAGCAAATTCTAGAGCAGAAGCTTTTGGTGGCTGAAGGTATGGGCACCAGTAGTGCAGCTAAGGATGTCAACTAATTGTGACTGTCTTTGTTTCAGTACCTAAGATGCTGGAAAATACTTTGTCATTCTAAATAGTGACAATGATGACAGCATGCAAGACAAGCTTTTCACACTACCTCAGTACATATGGCAATAATCAACCACTTCCAGTTCCAAAATTCTCTATTGAAATAAAAGTGAATATTATGATGATGGTCAACATCTCTTACTGCAGCTTTCTTGCACAGAGATGAAAAGATTCTGTAACTTTACATTCCAATGTTGCAGCAACATCGAGGCTGTCAGTTACATGATATAATCCATAAAGTTGCAGTGTCTGAAAACAAATGGTTATTCCCAGCCAATATCAACTGTTGCTATATGAAGCAGCTAATTGAGGCTTCTCTTGTTGAGAGTATATTTCAATATTAGATTTTAAGAGCACTTAGCTTGCCATAAAACTCTTCATAAAAGATTAATTGCTTTTAAAGAGCAGTACCAGTTGTTATATTATCAATCGGATGAAGCACTGGTATTTAGTAAGATCTCATAAGCGGTGCAGCTGATGAAAATCCAGCTAAGTTCCCAGTGGGATTTGAACTCATGCCTCCAAATCATTCATCTAACTCACTGGATCACAAGCACAGTAATGTAACCACAATGCTATCTATTATTGGAGGGCACTGAACTGAAGAATTAACTCTCTACCTTCCTCAATTGAGGACGCCCAACCTGCTGAGTAATTCCAGCACCTTTCATTAATGATCAGTTAATTAGTTTGTTCTGCTGGTACCTACTAAAGGAGAAAGTTGGCCAGAGCACTTGGGATCTTTTTGCTTGTCTCTGTAAAGTGCCACGGGAGTGGCAAAGGCAGGCAGGATCTTGGTTTCATAATTCATTTGAAAGATACCTATTATAAATTTAGTGCTTATGTTCCAGAATGGAGTTTAAATTGTTATCTTTATTACTCTATATACCATTCTAAACATTGCCTCATTCCACCACCAGTAGTATATGGCTGCCGTGCATAATCACACACAATCCAAATTTAGGCATATACAAGGGGTGATTGATATGTTCATGGCCTAAGGTAGACGGAGTCCATTTTAGACAACCCAGCACACTTATTTTCAACATTGTCCCCTCCTACATTTACACACTTAATCCAGCTGTCCTGGAGCATATGGATCTTGGACCTCCAGAAAGTGTCCACAGATGGGTGATTGATAAGTTTGTGGCCTAAGGTAGAAAGAGATGAGTTATTAACTTCAAACTTTCTGCGTAATCACTCATAGAGTTGAAATGCATGTGCATGTAAGGAGAGCTGTATAATTCATCTCCTTCTGCCTTAGGCCACGAACTTATCAATCACCCCTGCTGTGGGCACTTTCTGCAGGTCCAAGATCCATATACTCTACGACTGCTGGACTACGTGTGTAAATGTAGGAGGGGACTATGTTGAAAAATAAGTGTGCCAGGTTTGCTAAAATTGACTCCTACCTTAGGCCATGAACTTATCAATCACCCCTCGTAAAAAATAAAAGAGAGTTAAGAGTGGATACAGGACCACTAGAAAACGAGGCCGGAAAAATAATAATGGGGACAAGGGAATGGCAGATGAACTAAATGAGTATTTTGCATCAGTCTTCACTGTGGAAGGTGCTAGCAGATGTTGAAGGCAGTGAGTGAAGAGAAGTGAGTGCAGTTACTATTACAAGGAAGAAGGTGTTCAAAAAACTAAAAAACCTAAGAGTACATATGTCACCCAGACCAAATGAAATGCACCCTAGGGTTCTAAAAGCATTGGCTGATTGGTAGGAGGCAGCGAGTGGGAATAAAAGGATTCTTTTCCAGTTGGCTGCCAGTGACGAGTGGTGTTCCACAGGGGTTGGTATTGGGACCACTTCTTTTTTATGCTGTATATCAATGATTGAGATGATGGAACAAATGGCCTTGTTGCCAAGTTTGTAGATGATAGGAAGATTGGTGTTGGAGCAGGTAGTGTTCAAAAAGCAGGCAGGCTGCAGAAGGACTTAGACAGATTAGGAGAATGGGCAAGAAAATGGCAAATGAAATACAGTGTTGGAAAATGCATGGCCATGCCTTTTGTAGAAGAAATAAATGTGCAGACTATTTTCTAAACGGGCAGAAAATCCAAAAATCTGAGATGCAAACGGACTTGGGGTTCCTTGTGCACAACACCATAAAGGTTAACTTGCAGGATGAGTCAGTGGTGAGGAAGGCAAATGCAATGTTGTGTTGATATTGGAGAGGGTCCGGAGGAGGTTCACAAGGATGATTCCAGGAATGAAAGGGTTATCATATGAGGAACATTTGATAGCTCTGGGTCTGTACTTGTTTGAATTTAGAAGGATGAGGGAGGGATTTCATTGAAACTTTACGAATGTTGAAAGGTCTAGACATGGTAGATGTGGAAAGGATATATCTTATGGTGGGGGTGTCTAGGACAAGAAGGCACAGCCTAGAATAGAGGGCATCCATTTAAAACAGAGATGCGGAGAAATTTCTTTCGCCAGAGGGTGGTGGATTTGTGGAATTTATTACCACAGGCAGTTGTGAAGGCCAGGTCGTTCAGTGTATTTAAGGCAGAGCTTGATCAATTCTTGATTGGACACAGCATCAAAGGTTACGTGGAAAAGACTAGGGAGTGGGGCTGAGGAGAGAAGAAAATAGTCAGCCACGATTGAATAGCGGAGCAGACTCAATGGGCCAAATGGCCTAATTCTGCTCCTATGTCTTATGGGTTCTATAGGCTATAGATGACCTGACTTGGGGAAATCCAATTTTATAGAAATTATCCCAGAGATTTTAAAACCGTTTTTCCAGATAGTAACAATAATAATAATAAAATGCTTTGTATTATAATTAATGACTATATACTGTACATAATCTATTGGTGTCATAGAACACTACAGTACAGGTCCTTCATCCCATCTGGTCTATGCCAACCTGGTCTTCTGCCTAATCCCATCTCCCGTACCCAAACCATACCCCTTTCACCCATGTACTTACCTAAACTTTTCCTTAATATTGTATTTGAACCTGCATCCACCACTTCCACTGTCAGCTCGTTCCAATGCTGATAAGCAAAAGAATAATACAATAGAGTCTTTGAAAGTCATGGAGATTCCTTAAACTCTAGCATGGCACCTGAAAGGCTAGGTACTCTGTTTGTTTGGGGGGGGGGGGGGCGCGGAACAGCTACAGCCACAGCTGGTTCACGGTCAATTTCAAGCTTATTGTCTTTTAGCCATATACATGTATGCCACCAAACAAAACAACATTGCTCTGGATCAAGGTGCACAACAGTACATATGGCTCACATAGAAAGCACATACACTAAGCTCAGGAGGTATAATTCTATGTCTATTATTCTTGGTTGGATGTGAGATTGGGAAAATTGAGTTTGCTGGAGTTCTGGGAGGTGAGAGGTGGGAGGTCGGAGAAGTAGCATGGGTGCCAAAGGTGGATTCATTGAATTTCTTTTCCTGTCCACTCCTTCACCTCAAGAAAGCTTTGCTGTTTGCTGGAAGCTGTATTCCTGATCATTGGTAATATACACGTATAGTAAATCCCTGGTGATCTGGCTGATGTGGTAGAATGGAAGACAATCATTTATTAAAGTTTTGATCAGTTACTGATCTTTGAGTTGGAGAAGGCTGATAGGGGATTTGGTAGAGATCTATAACATTATAAAGTTCATAGAGGGGGAAGACTGTGAAAACAGTTCTCTTCAGCAGACGTGCCTATAACAAGTGGGTAAAGAACATATGGTATAAGAGCAGAATTAGGCCACTTAGTCCATTGAGTCTGTTCCACCATTCAGTCATTATGGTGGAAGGGAATCAGCCACATCTTCTCCCCCTCACCCTTAAACCCCTTACTGATTAAGAACCTATCAATCTTGGCCCTAAATATACTCAACGACCTGCCCTCCGCAGCCCTCCATAGTAACAAATTCTGTGAATTCACTGCCACCTGGCTGAAGAAATTCCTCCTCATCTCAGTTTTAAATGGAAATCCCTTTTTCTAAGGCTGTGTGCTTGGATCTTAAGACTCTCCTGTTAATGAAAGTACAGAGTAGGAGATTTTAAGGTACAAAGGTGATTGAAATCTGAAATGCACATGGATGTACCACTAACTAGAGGCTTTCCTTCAAAACAAACCACATTGCAATTCAGTATCACTTTTCTGATCTTGCAGTCTCATTAGGTTTATATCCCAGATGCCCCTCCTCATTGATGCTATGGAAGTACCAATACCAAAAGGGATGCACTATTTTATTTACTTATTTAGAGTCATAGAGAAATACAGCGCAAAAACAGGCCCTTTGGCCCATCTAGTCTGTGCTGGACCATTTAAACTGCCTACCCCCATCGACCTGCACTGGGCCCATAGCCTTCCATACCTTTACTATCCATTTACCTATCCAATTTTCTCTTAAGTGTTGAAATTGAATTCTCATGCACCATTTGCTCTGGTAGATCATTCCACACTCTCACAACCCTCTGAGTGGAGCTGTTTCCCTTTATGTTCCCCTTAAGCTTTTCATATTTCGCCCTTAACCCATGACCTCTAGTTCCAGTCTTACACAATCTCAGTAGAAAAGCCTGCTTGCATTTACCCTATCTATACCCCACATAATTTTGTATAACTTCATCAAAGCAACAGACACAAAATGCTGGAGGAACTCAGCAGGCCAGGCTGCATCTATGGAAAAGAGTAAACAGTGATATTTCAGGCCGAGACCCTTCATCTTGTGTTTGTGATCAAATCTCCCTTCAATCTTCTACATTCTAAGGAATAAAGTTCAAACCTATTCAATCATTCTTCGTAACTCATGTCCTCCAGTCCCAGTATATACTCAGAGATACCATGCAAAATAGGACTTTCCAGCCAATGAGCCACACTGCTCATCAACCCACCTGTTTAACACAGGATAATTTACAATGACAAATTAACCTACTGACCTGAATGTCGTTGGAATATGGGAAGAAACTCATGCACCCACAGGGAGAATGTACAAATTCCTCACAGAAGGCAGGGGTGCCGGAATTGAACTTCAAACTCTGGAACACCCCGAGTCCAAAGGTAGTTAAGGATGGTCAATAAATAAGGGATTTAGCAGCAATTCCCCTGGCCCACAAGGAAATAAAATACATTTGCACATTGCCAAATGTTTCAATTGTCCTGGTGTACAGTCAGTTGATTTACAATGAATCTCAGGATCGTTGCACAGTTTCACACCTCCATGACATTAGTGTATAAAGTATATCACAGAAAAAGCAGAGTGCACCCCTTTTCTGACATAGTCATCTTCTTCCATTTACCCTCATGTATAACACCTTTCTAACTGCTTCACATATTACATTACAAAACAGCCATTCGATACATTAATACACCACTCCTCTTCATCAATTGTTCACTCAGATTTCAGGATACAGGAATTCCACATAATTATCACATTAAATCTCCATGTGATCTTGTTCAATTAATACATTATGTTCCATAACACCTTCCTGATTTCACCTGCTCACTTTTTGCTTTTGTCCTTTGAGTTGTAAGTCAGAATTGTTATCCATTACTAATTTTTATCTCCAGATTTCTAAATCTTACCTACATTTCTAAAGTCACTGGTCTAAAACTTATCTATCCCTTAAAGAAATACATTAAAGCATGCAGAATGCTGGGCCTGTACCTTCCAGTATCACTGAGGCAGGGTTTTCTTTGATCTTACGTGTGCAACATGTAGTTCATATATGGGCTCCCCATTTTTCATCATTTCTGTGCATTTTGAAGTTTGTTAAATTAAATTAATTAGATATATTTATCAAACTGATCATTGTTAATTGAAGTTAGGGCTCTTGCTCTTAAAGAGAATCTGATCACTCTTGCCAGATGTTAACTCTGGAGTTCAATTACTTTCTTATTGTAGAACAGCAGGAAGTCATTCAGTGCTTCATATTCATGCCAATATCCAGCAGGGCAATTGCATCAGTCCCATTCCTCTTCTCCTTGTAGCTCTGTATTATACTCTCATTCACACACCCATCAGCTCCCATTGGCTCTTTAGCCATTTACCTAATGGGTAACTGACAGAGGGCAATTAACCTACCTGAATTGTCCTTGGAGAGGAAACCAGAGGGAACTCACACACTCACTGCTGCTGGATAGATGATGTGAAAGTGCCCTGTATATTCTAATGGAGAACCATGCGGAGTGACTACAAACAAGTTGTGCCAAGAGGCCATCAGAGCAGGGGTTCAACCACTTTGGAAGGATCAGTTCCAAAGAAACATCTGCCTGAAGGGAATGCTGACTGACCTGGTCATCCGAAAACATCATTCAAGATTAGTTGTCATATTGGCCTCCCATGTTGAAACTAGAAACCTGTGTTCTTAAGAGACAATGGGATCTGCTAACTGCAGAGAAGTTACCTGTATTTTTGTCCCAAGACAGATTTTTCTTTTGATTATCAATTTCCAAGGTAACTCTTAAGTGATCTTTAGATACTGATCTAAATTGTGTTATAAGTAATGTGGCCCATATAATAGAAAGAGTGTTCCCTAATTCATCATCAAGCTATATCCAACTTGATTTATGGAAATACATCTTCTAGCAGAGCCAGCTGTATGCTAAATTGCCAGTTTTCTGTTTTATATGTACTTCCAGTGAGTTTTTAAATAGAGTATAAATTATGAAGGATTCTCGGTTCCCAACTCTTTTCCACTGTACTTGTGCAACAGTTTACTATAATTGTTTATTACATTCTGATTTTCCTAAATGTATCAAGCAAACTCTTCTAACACAAATGGACAAGTATAAACTTCCAATTCATCACATTAGCACCAATAGAGGTCAGAATTAAATAATGACCTGAAACGTTCCAAAGATGTTGACTGAGTCTCAGTAACAAGATTGGCTTTGTTGAGTATATTTCTGGAAATGATATCAGTTCCCTCAAGCACAAAAGATTTCTGTAAATGATCTGCCCACTTGGCAAGGATTTAATGTTACAGTTCAGAAATGAAAGCACAAAGTGTACAGAGTTTTGTTCATTTACAGCCTTTATTCATTGAACTATCCAGGAGGAAAGGGTAAAGGCTATGTCCAATGTAGCTGCAGGTCCTGTAGGTTACAGGATCCCATGTTGGATTTCCAGTTTTCACTGAATTAACCGACCCCAGCCAAGGCAGCTGCTCAGATGTTATAAATACAGAAGATATGAAGATTGGTGGAGGGGCAGGTAGTGTTGAGGAAACAGGTAGGATGCAGAAGGACTTAGACAGATTAGGAGAATGGGCAAGAAAGTGGCAAATGAAATACAATGTTGGAAAATGCATTGCCAAGTCTTTCGTAGAAGAAATAAATGTGCAGACTATTTTCTAAACGGGCAGAAAATCCAAAAATCTGAGATGCAAAGGGACTTGGGAGTCCTATTGAAGAAAATAATTCCTAAGGTAAATTACAGTTAATGCTGTTATGTAAATAAATACAACATCTAGTTCTCAGAAGCCAAAATTAGCCAAAAGAAAATTAGTTACATGGTCCTATCAGTGATGTGGCTTAGGAAAGAAACATTCACCAGATAATTGATCACGATCATGTGAACACATCATAAAAATGTCATTCTACATCCAGAATCTCTAACAATGTATTAATTCATCAGTATGGCAGTGATTTATCATCCCAGTCTGTGTTTTTGAGCAGTGCATTGTAGATTACCTCTGCGTTTTGTAATTTTCAGTTATTGACACTTTCTGACTTCCACAACTTATTTTAATGAATTGGCAAAGATCTAAGGGATGGGTTTCCATAAATCAGTCTATTTCCAGAACAAGTGGTACATTAACTCTAACCACTCAGTATATGAAGTGACATACAAAGAAATGAAATATATTTAAACAAAAAAGCCCTCATATTTACTTATTTTCTTTTAGTTTTTGAACATAGAACATAGAGCAGTGCAGTGCAGGAACAGGCCCTTTGGTCCATAATTTTGTAATGTTATGCCAAATCAAATCAATCAAATGGGCAACTAAATTAAACCTCTTTGCCGATAACATCTAAATCTTGGTTTACGACTGGCCTGTGATTTCTTTTTACATTTTTTTAACTGATGAGGCTATTTTCTTGAGAGTACTCAAGTACTTTGTGAAAAACAGGATTATGTATGTTAACAAAACATATTCTTAAGTGTTATATGAAGTATTAGTAACAATTTTAGTTTGATTTTTGGAAATAATGTTCATTGTTAACTCGGCTGTGCACCTGCTAAAGAGTTACTTAAACTAGTTCCAACAGGTTTATAACAAGGTCTAGTTACAAAGCTTTCTTTCTGGGTTAGGTTAACTACCAAACGTGTACCATTCCTCTAATTACAGCCTTAAGAGGCAAATAAGTTGATACTAGTTCCTATTGTTCACAATCTCAGCACAGGATCCAACCAGCTTACAGTCAAGTGGTTGGTCTGAGTACTCTCAAGAAGATACCTTCATCAGTTAAAGAAATGGAAAAAGAAAACACAGTCCACTGGGATAACTAGATTTTAAAATTTCAGTAGCCAACATTCATTAGCTGTGGTTTGGACATTTTTGGAATAGGAAAGGAACTCCAGGACATGCCCAAAGTTTTTCACACTGAATTTAGATGCTGTATTCTTGTTAACTGATAAGAAGTTATATTGGACTTGTTACCAGCTTTCGATTGAGATTTACAGATGAGTTTTTAATACGATTAGTTGATTTCAACACAAGAATCAAAAGAAGCCATAGATTATTTCAGCATCTCATGTTTGGGATGCAGAAATGTTTGTAGTTGGGAGCTGAATGTCCAAGGTTACACATTATATCAGAGGGATAGGAAGGTGGGCAGAGGGGATGGTGTGGTTTTGCTGGTAAAGAATGGCATCAAATCAGTAGAAAGATGTGACATCGGATCAGAAGATGTTGAATCCTTGTAAGTTGAATTAAGAAATTGCAAGCGTAAAAGGATGGGAAAAGGAATCTACAAAAGGATGGCAGTGATGTACAGGCCTCCCAACGGTAGCTGGGATGTGACCCATAGATTACAACGGGAAATGGAAAAGGTGTGTCAAAAAGCAATGTTATGATAATCATGGGAGATTTCAACATGCACATTGATTTGGAGAATTAAGTTTGAAATGGATCGCAAGAGAGTGAATTTGTTGAATGCCTAAGAGATGGCTTTTTAGAGCAGTTTGTTATTGAGCCTACAAGGGGATCAGCTATACTGGATTGAGTTTATGTAATGCGCCGGAGGTGATTAGGGAGCTTCAGGTGCAAGTATGAGGTGTTGCACTTTGGAAAGACAAACCAAGGTAGAACATACGAGGTAAATGGTAGGACACTGAGGAGTGCAGTAGAAAAGAGGGATCTGGGAATACAGATACAAAATCCCCTAAGAGTGGTGTCACAGGTAGATAGGGTTGTAAAGAGAGCTTTTTGCACATAGGCCTTTATAAATCAAAGTATTGAGTAGAAGAGTTGGAAAGTTACGGTGAGGCTGTACAAGACACTGGTGAGTCTGAATTTGGAGTATTGTGTACATTTTATGTCACCTAATTACAGGAAGGATATTAATAAGGTTGAAAGAGTGTAGAGAAGGTTTACAAGGTTGCCGGGACCTGAGAAACTGAGTTACAGAGAAAGGTTGAATAGGTTAGGACTTCATTCCCTGGAGTGTAGGAGAATGAGGGGAGATTTGATAGAGGTGTATAAAATTATGATGGGTATAGATAGAGTGAATGCAAGCAGGCTTTTTCCACTGAAGATAGGGGAGAAAAAAAACAGAGGACATGGGTTAAGTGTGAAAAGGGAAAAGTTTAAAGGGAACATTGGGGGGAGCTTCTTCACCCAGAGGGTAGTGGGAATGTGGAATGAGCTGCCAATTGAAGTGGTGAATGCAGGCTCACTTTTAACATTTAAGAAAAACTTGGACAGATACATGGATGAGAGGGGTTTGGAGGGATAAGGTCTAGGCGCAGGTCAGTGGGACTAGGCAGAAAAATGGTTCAGCACAGCCAAGAAGGGCCAAAAGGCCTGTTTCTGTGCTGTAATGTCCTATGGTTCTATGGTTCTAACATTTAGGAACCAGAGATCACAATATGATTGAGTTCAACTTGAAATTTGTCAGGGAGAAAGTAAAGTCTGATGTTGCAGTATTTCAGTGGAGTAAAGGAAATTACAGTGGTGTGAGAGAGGAGTTGGCCAAAGTAAATTGCAAGGAGAAGCCGGCAGGGATGTCAACAGAGCAGCAATGGCGTGAGCTTCTGGGAAAAATGAGGAAGGTGCAAGATAGCTGTATTCCAAAAATGAAGAAGTACTCAAACGGCAAAATAGTACAACTGTGGCTGACAAGGGAAGTCAAAGCTAATGTAAAAGCAAATGAGAGGGCATACAACAAAGCAAAAATTAGTGGGAAGACAGAGGATTGGGAAGCTTTTAAAAACCTACAGAGAGCAACTGGAAGAGTCATTAGGAGGGAGAAGATGAAAATTGAAATCAAGCTGGCAAACAATGTCAAAGTGGATAGTGAAAGCTTTTTCCAAGTATGTAAAAAATGAAAGAGAGATGAGAGTGGATTTAGGACTGCTAGAAAATGAGGACAGCAAAATAGTAATAGGGGACAAGGAGATGTCAGATGAACTAAATGAGTATTTTGCATCAGCCTTCACTGTGGAAGACACTAGCAGTGTGCCAGATGTTGAAGGGTGTGAGTGAAGAGAAGTGAGTGCAGTTACCATTACAAGGGAGAAGGTGTTCAAAAAGCTGAATGACCCAATGGTACATAAGTCACCCAGACCAGATGAACTGCACCCTAGGGTTCTAACAGAGGTAGCAGTAGAGATTGTGGAGGCATTAGCAATGATCTTTCAAAAATTGTTGGACTCTGCTATGGTGCCAGAGGACTGGAAAATTGCAAATGTCACTCCACTCTTTAAGAAAGGAGGGAGACAGCAGAAAGGAAATTATAGACCAGTTAGCCTGAGCTCAGTGGTTGGGAAGATGTTGGAGTCAATTGTTAAGGATGAGGTTATGGAGTACTTGGGGACACAGGACAAGATAGGACAAAGTCAGCATCATTTCCTTAAGGGAAAATCTTGTCTGATGAATCTTTTGGAATTCTTTGAGATTACAAGTAGGATAAAGGGAATGCAGTGGATGTTGTATATTTGGACTTTCAGGAGGCCTTTGATGAGGTGCCACACATGAGGCTGCTTACCAAGTTAAGTGTCCATGGTATTATAGGCAAGTTACTGGCATGGTTAGAGCATTGGCTGATTGATAGGAGGCAGCAATTGGGAATAAAAGGATCCTTATCTGGTTGGCTGCCAGTGACTAGTGGTGTTCCGCAGGGGTCGGTGTTGGGACCACTTCTTTTTATGCTGTACATAAATGACTTAGATGATGAAATAGATGGCTTTGTTGCCAAGTTTGCAGATGATACAAAGATTGGTGGAGGGGCAGGTAGTGTTGAGGAAACAGGTAGGATGCAAAAGGACTTAGACAGATTAGGAGAATGGGCAAGAAAGTGGTAAATGAAATACAATGTTTGGAAACGCATGGTCATGCACTTTGGTAGTAAAAATAAATATGCAGACTATTTTCTAAATGGGGAGAAAATCCAAAAATCTGAGATGCAAAGGGACTTGGGAGTCCTTGTGCACAACACCATAAAGGTTAACTTGCAAGATGAGTCAGTGGTGAGGAAGGCAAATGCAACGTTAGCATTCATTTCAAGAGGTTTAGAATACAAGAGCAGGGATGTGATGCTGAGGCTTTATAAGGCACTGGTGAGGCCTCACCTTGAGTATTGTGAACAATTTTGGGCTCCTCATCTTAGAAAAGATGTGCTGGCGTTGGAGAGTGTCCAGAGGAGGTTCACAAGGATGATTCTGGGAATGATAGTGTTATCATACTAGGAATGATTGATGGCTCTGGATCTGTACTCACTGGAATGAGGGAGGAGTCTCATTGAAACCTTTCGAATGTTGAAAGATCTGGACAGAGTAGATGTAGGGGTGTCTAGGACAAGAGATCACAGCCTCCGGATAGAGGGGTGTCCACTTAAAACAGAGATACAGAGAAATTTCTTTAGCCAGAGGGTGGTGGATTTGTGGAATATATTATCACGGGCAGCTGTGGAGGCTGTCGTTGGGTGTTTTTAAGGCAGAGACTGATCAGTTCTTGATTGGACACAGCATCACAGGTTAAGGGGAGAAGGCCGGGGAGTGGGGCTGAGGAGGGGAAAAAGGATCAAACATGATTGAATGGCAGAGCATACTCGATGGGTCAGATGGGCTAATTCTGCTCCTCTATCTTATGGGCTTATGGTCTGAACATTAATTGGAAACATACTGGAACTACTGAAACTAGACATTTGATGTTGCCATGCTCACAGTTAAGGCAAATACACTCTGCAGGACTGCACTATTATCTTCAGTAAAAGGAGGTGGAAATAAATGAACTAACAATGAAGATGAAAAGGATAAGTTTTGGAAATCTTAGCTTAGCATCTTCCTATGAATCTGCAAATACAGACAAATTGCATTCAAACAAAATGCATTTGTACTTGGTACTGTTGTCAGTAGAATCTAATCAGATGCTAGCTAATTAAAATCTTGGTGGTTTTGAAGAATCAAGATACTCTTCAATGCTGTACATGAAACAAATTACTTCAGTTCTTCATGAAATTTCCATTCATTAAGCTTTCTGAGAATACATAAAGCAAGTTTGTTTCAGTAAGTAACTATGGTTGACATTTTCAGAGGGTTATATTTCACTACTATCTAATAATTTATTCAGAATATTTGTTCTTTGTTCTACCTTGGGAATTATGTAGAATTAATATCGGTCACATACAGTATTATTCCGGGTTCTCCGGGCCTGTGCAAGCGAGCTAGCTGGAGTGTTTGCTGGCATCTTCAACTACTCCCTGCTTCAGTCTAAGATCCCCTCATGTTTTAAGAAGGCAACGATAATCCCGGTGCCGAAGTAAAGCAAGGTGGCATGCCTGAATGACTATCGACCTGTGGCTTTGACATCAATTGCTATGAAGTGCTTCGAGCGATTGGTTATGGCACACATCAACGTCGAAGCTTTGCAATTCACCTACCAGAGCAACAAGTCAATGGCAGATGCCCTCCCTCTGGCACTACAATCCTCCTTGGACCACCTGGAGAATAAAGACGCATATGTAAGGCTCTTTTTTACTGATTACAGCTCTGCCATTAATACCATCATTCCAAATAAACTGATTCCTAAGCTCCGGAACCTGGGTCTTAGCACTCAGATCTGCAGCTGGATCTTCAACTTCCTCACAGACAGGACCCAGGCTGTAAAAATAGGGGACAAGCTCAACTCTACAATCACTCTGAGCACCGGTGCCCCACGAGGCTGTGTATTCAGCCCCCTGCTGTACTCACTGTACACCCATGATTGTGTAACCAAGTTTCCATCGAACTCAATATATAAGTTTGCTGATGACAGCACAATTGTAGGCCGTATCTCGGGTAATGTAATGATGAGTTTGAGTACACAGAGGAAATTAAGAACCTGGTGGCATGGTGCAAAGACAATAACCTATCCCTCAATGTCAGCAAGACGAAGGAATTGGATGTTGACTTCAGAAGGAGTAGCAGACCACACAACCCCATCTACATCGGTTGTGCACAGGTGGAACAGGACAAAAGCTTTAAGTTCCTCAGGATGAATATCACAAATGACCTGACTTGGTCTAACCAAGTAGAGACCACTGCCAAGAAGGCCCACCAGCGCCTTTACTTCCTGAGAAAGCTGAAGAAATTTGGCCTGTCCCCTAAAACCCTCACTAATTTTTATGGGTGCACTGTACAAAGCATTCTTCTAGGGTGCATCACAACCTGGTATGGAAGTTGTCCTGTCCAAGACCGGAGGAAGCTGCAGAAGATCATGAACAGAGCCCAGCACATCACACAAACCAATCTTCCATCCTTGGACTCACTTTACACCACACGCTGTTGGAGCAGTGCTGCCAGGATAATCAAGGACACAACCCACCCAGCCAACACCGAGAGAAGGTTCAGGAGCTTGAAGACTCATACAGCCAGATTTGGGAACAGCTTCTTTCCAACGGTGATAAGACTGCTAAACGGATCCTGGATCTGGGCCATACCTTCCAAATGCCTGTCTCTCGGGGGTTTTTTGCACTATGTTACTTTCCCTTTTCTATTTTTTTATGATTTATAATTTAAATTTTTATTATATTTACTATTGATTTGTACTCCGGGAGCGCGAAGCACAGAATCAAATATCTCTGTGATGACTGTATGCTCTAGCATCAATTGTTTGGCGACAATAAAGTAAAGTAATCTAAATTAGAGTCTGAACTATGTGGAAACTTGGTCGTGGTTAGCATTTTGTTAGTCCACACATGACTTGAAAAGTAGCGGTGTTGTTGATAGTCTGGAAGATGCGAAGATCAGTCGGCTGATGGTTGGGTTGAGTTGTTCTCCAATTTTGGCAATTTACTTACAAACTTTTCATGACCATGATAATATCTCCTCATATGGTGATGAAACATTTGCAAGTAAATTGCCAAGGTTGAAGAACAACTCAACCCGCACAGGAAGATAGTCTTTCATTATAGAATGATAATGTGTTAAAGTAGACATAGAAGATGGAACTTAATGGAGAAAATGTGAATTGATGCACTTTGGGCAGTCTAATAGGACCAGGATACATATATGCATGATAGGAGTTTGATGTACATATCCAAGGATTCCTTCTTGAAGGCAGCAGCACTGGTGAAGAGGATAGTTATGAAAGCAAGGAGGATACTTGCCTTCATTAGTAAGGGTATGAAATATAACCCCATATCAAACACAGCTGAAGAATTACCCTTTAATTAACTAAACCCTTATCAATTTACTGTGACATTGTTTACATCAATGTCACTTAATCAATTATTAACTTCAAATTTGTAAATGTTCATAGATTTTCACTCTTTATTGACTCGTGGCTGAACTCATTTCAATATGAACAAGCATGGATAAATATCAACACAAAACTGTAAAAGTTATTGATCTTGCAACTTTTCTATGGCAATAAATTCACCTTTCTTAATGACTCGGTGTGTTTAAGCAATGGCTGAGCCACAAAGACTAGTCATTTATTCAGTTGCTAGGTTTTGCTGAGTTAACTGATATCATCTACTGTCTTCCAAGGAACTACAGTTGACATCACCATCCTGGATTAAAAAGAAGAAAATAGATCTTGAACTCTACAAATGATCGTCGTCACCACTTCTGCAAAAAGTAAATATATATATATGGGCAGTAAATGGAAGGATAAGCTCCTCGTGTAGTGAAACCTCCAGTATCCCTCATGCAGGATGTGGGAAGGTAGGGAGACCTCCAGTATCCCTGATGAGTACAACTGCAAGAAGTGCATCCAGCAGCTTTTAATAATCCACATTAACGAGTTGGAGCTGGAGCTGGATGAACTCCAAATCATCCGGGAGGCTGAAAGGGTCACTTTTTTAGATAGGACTAGTGGTGTTCCACAGGGGTCTGTGTTGGGACTGATTCTTTTTATGTTATATGTCAATGATTTGGATGGTGGAATTGTTGGATTTGTTGCAAAGTTTGCAGACAATATGAAGGTATGTGAAGGGGCAAGTAGTTTTGAGGAAATAGAGAGTCTACAGAAGGACTTAGACAGAGTAGAAGAATGGACAAAGAAACAGCAAGGTAGAATCAGAATCAGGTTTATTACCACTGGCAAGTGCCATGAAATTTGTTAACATAGCAGCAGCAGTTCAATGTAATACATAACATGCAAGAAGAAGAAAAAAAATTAAAATAAAATAATAATGAAAAATAAAGTAAATCAATTACAGTAAGCATATATAGAATACATTAAAAATCATGCAAAAACCAGAAATAATAACAGTTTTTTCTTCAGTGGCTTGATTGAGGCATGACTACACAAGTGCGTGGACGTCAGCGAGTTAGACCGGCGGGAAGGGTTTAAAAGGAAGACAGCTTTATAGAGCAAGCAAATGAGGAACAGGCGACAGAGTGCAGGGAGACAGAGTTGGAGTGCTTTGGCGATAGCGGGTCGAGACAAGGCAGGTTGCCTGTGAAAAATAGAAACAAGAAGTCTGTCTGTGAGGCCAGTGTTCTGTACTGGGTGTCAGATGTGGGAGGTCCTGGAGACTCCCAGCTTCCCAGACGGTCACATCTGCACCAGGTGCATCGAGCTGCAGCTCCTTAGGGACCGGGTTAGGGAACTGGAGATGCAGCTCAATGACCTTCATCTGGTCAGGAGAGTGAGGAGGTGATAGAGAGGAGCTCTAGGCGGGTAGTCACACCGGGGCCTCAGGGGTTAGAGAAGTGGGTAACAGTCAGGAGTGGGAAGGGCAAAAGTCAGATACTAGAGAGTACCCCTGTGGCTGTCCCCCTTAACAATAAGTACTCCTGCTTGAGTACTGTTGGGGGGGGGCAGCCTACCTGGGGGAAGCAACAGTGGCCGTGCCTCTGGCACAGAGTCTGGCCCTGTGGCTCAGAAGGGTAGGGAAAGGAAGGGGAAGGCAGTAGTGATAGGGGACTCTATAGTCAGGGGGTCAGACAGATAATTCTGTAGATGCAGGAAAGAAACTCGGATGGTAGTTTGCCTCCCAGGTGCCAGGGTCTGGGACATTTCAGATCGCGTCCACAATATCCTGAAGTGGGAAGGTGAACAGCCAGAGGTTGTAGTACATGTTGGTTCCAATGACATAGGTAGGAAAAGGGAGGAGGTCCTGAAAACAGACTACAGGGAGTTAGGAAGGAAGTTGAGAAGCAGGATTGCAAAGGTAGTAATCTCAGGATTACTGCCTGTGCCACCTGACAGTGAGAATAGGAATAGAGTGAGGTGGAGGATAAATGTGTGGCTGAGGGATTGGAGCAAGGGGCAGGGATTCAGATTTCTGGATCATTGGGACCTCTTTTGGGGCAGGTGTGACCTGTACAAAAAGGACGGGTTGCACTTGAATCCGAGGGAGACCAATGTCTTGGCAGGGAGGTTTGCTAAGGCTATTCGGAAAAGTTTAAACTAGAATTGTTGGGGAGTAGAAGCCAAACTGATGAGACTGGGGAAGGGGTGGTTGGCTCACAAATAGTGAAAGCTTGGAGACAGTGCGAGAGGGAGGATAGGCTGATGATACAGAAGGGATGCGCTCAGACTGATGGTTTGAGATGTGTCTATTTTAATGCAAGGAGTATTATGAACAAAGCGGATGAGCTTAGAACATGGATCAATACTTGGAGATATGATGTACCCATTACAGAGATTTGGATGGCTCAGGGACAAGATTGGTTACTTCAAGTGCCGAGCTTTAGATGTTTCAGAAAGGACAGGGAGGGAGGCAAAAGAGGTGGGGGTGTGGCACTGTTGATCAGAGACAGCGTCATAGCTGCAGAAAAGGAGGAACCCATGGAGGGATTGTCTGCAGAGTCTCTGTGGGTAGAAGTTAGAAACAGGAAGGGGGTCAATAATTCTACAGGTGTCTTTTATGGACCACCCAATAGTAACAGGGACATCGAGGAGCAGATAGGGAGACAGATCCTGGAAAAGTGTAATAATAACAGAGTTGTCATGGTAGGAGATTTTAATTTCCCAAATATTGATTGGCATCTTCCTAAAATAAGGGGTTTAGATGGAGTGGAGTTTGTTAGGTGTGTTCAGGAAGGTTTCCTGACGCAATATGTAGATAAGCCTACAAGAGGAGAGGCTGTACTTGATCTGGTATTGGGAAATGAACCTGGTCAGGTGTCAGATCTCTCAGTGGGAGAGCATTTTGGAGATAGTGATCACAATTCTATCTCCTTTACCATAGCATTAGAGAGGGATAGGAACAGACAAGTTAGGAAAGCATTTAATTGGAGCAAGGGAAAATATGAAGCTATCAGGCAGGAATTCAGAGACAGAAGTTGGGAACAGATTTTCTCAGGGAAATGTACGGCAGAAATGTGGCAAATGTTCTGGGGATATTCGCGTGGCGTGCTGCATAGGTACGTTCCAATGAAACAGGGAAAGGATGGTAGGGTGCAGGAACCGTGGTGTACATAGGGTGTTGTAAATCTAGTCAAGAAGATAAGAAGAGCTTACAAAAGGTTCAAAAAACTAGGTAATGATAGAGATCTAGAAGATTAAAAGGCTGGCAGGAAGGAGCTTAAGAATGAAATTAGGAGAGCCAGAAGGGGCCATGAGAAGGCATTGGTGGACAGGATTAAGGAAAATCCCAAGGTATTCTGCAAGTATATGAAGAGCAAGAGGATACAACACGAGAGAATAGGACCAATCAAGTGTGACAGTGAAAAAGTGTGTATGGTACCAGAGGAGATAGCAGAGATACTTAATCAATACCACTTCAGTGTTCACTACAGAAAAGGATCTTGGTGATTGTAGGGAGGACTTACAGTGGACTGAAAAGCTTGAGCATGTAGATATTAAGAAAGAGAGTGTGCTGGAGCTTTTGGAAAGCATCAAGTTGGATAAGTCTCCAGGACCGGATGAAATGTACCCCAGTCTGCTGTGGGAGGTGAGGGAAGAGATTACTGATCCTCTGGTGATGATCTTTGCATCATCAATGTGGACCAGAGAGGTTCTGGAGGATTGGAGGGTAGCGGATGTTGTTCCCTTATTCGAGAAAGGGAGTAGAGATAGCCCAGGAAATTATAGACCAGTGAGTCTTACTTCAGTGGTTGGTAAGTTGATGGAAAAGATCCTGAGAGGCAGAATTTATGAACATTTGGAGAGGCATAATATGATTAGGAATAGTCAGCATGGCTTTGTAAAGGGCAGGTTGTGCCTTATGAGCCTGACTGGATTTTTTGAGGATGTGGCTAAACACATTGATGAAGGAAGAGCAGTAGGTGGAGTGTATATGGATTTCAGCAAGACATTTGGTAAGGTACCCCATGCAAGGCTTATTGAGAAAGTAAGGAGGCATGGGATCCAAGGGGACATTGCTTTGTGGATCCAGAACTGGCTTGCCCACAGAAGGCAAAGAGTGGTTGTAGACGGGTCATATTCTGCATGGAGGCTGGTGACCAGTGGTGTGCCTCAGGGATCTGTTCTGGGACCCCTTCTCTTCGTGATTTTTATAAATGATCTGGATTAGGAAGTGGATGGATGAGCTTGTAAATTTGTTGATGACACAAAGTTTGTGGGTAGTGTGGAGGGCTGTCAGAGGTTACAGCAGGTCAATGATAGAATGCAAAACTGGGCTGAGATGTGACAGATGGAGTTCAACCCAGATAAGTGTGAGGTGGTTCATTTTGGTAGGTCAAATAAGATGGCAGAATATGGTATTAATGGTAAGACTCTTGGCAGTGTGGAGGATCAGAGGGATTTTGGGGTCCGAGTCCATAGGACACTCAAAGCAGCTGCGCAGGTTGACTCTGTGGTTAAGAAGGCATACGGTGCATTGACCTCCATCAATCGTGGTAATGCTTACAGCTATATAGGACCCTGGTCAGATCCCTCTTGGAGTACTGTGCTCAGTTCTGGTTACCTCACTACAGGAAGGACGTGGTAACTTTAGAAAAGGTGCAGAGGAGATTTATAAGGATGTTCCCTGGATTGGGGAGCATGCTTTATGAGAATAGGTTGAGTGAACTTGGCCTTTTCTCCTTGGAGCGAAGGAGGATGAGAGGTGACCTGATAGAGGTGTATAAGATGAGAGGCATTGATCGTGTGAATTGTCAGAGGTTTTTTCCCAGGGCTGAAATGGCTATCATGAGAGGGGACGGTTTTAAAGTACTTGGAAGTAGGTACAGAGGAGATGTCACGGATAAGGTTTTTATGCAAAGAGTTGTGAGTGTATGGAATGGGCTGCCAGCAATTGTGGTGCAGGCAGATACAATAGGGTTTTTTTAAGTGTCTCCTGGATAGGTACATGGAGCTTAGAAAAATAGAGGGCTATGGGTAACCCTAGGTAATTTTTAAAGTAAGTACATGTTTGGCACAGCATTGTGGGCTGAAGGGCCTGTATTGTGCTGTAGGTTTTCTATGTTTCTATATATTAAAAAAGTGAGGTAGTGTTCATGGGTTCAAAGTCCATTTAGGAATCTGATGGCAGAGGGGAAGAAGCTGTTCCTGAATCACTGAGTGTGTGCCTTCAGGCTTCTGTATCTCCTACCTGATGGTAACAGTGAAAAAAGAGCATGCCCCGGGTACTTTAGCTCCTTAATAATGGACGCTGCCTTTCTGAAACACCGCCCCCTAAAGATGTCCTGTGTACTTTGTAAGCTATTGCCCAAGATGGAGTTCACTAGATTTATAACCTTCTGCAGCTTCTTTCAGTCCTGTGCAGTAGCCCTCCCATACCAGACAGCGATGCAGCCTGTCAGAATGCTCTCTGTGGTACATATATAGAAGTTGTTGAGTGTATTTATTGTCATACCAAATCTCTTCAAACTCCTAATGAGGTATAGTTGCTGTCTTGCCTTCTTTATAGCTGCATTGATATGTTGGAATACAGTGATGGGTAGTGCATGGTCATGCACTTTGGTAGAAAAAATAAAGGGATTGTCTATTTTCTAAATGGAGAGAAAATACAAAAAGCTGAGGTGCAAAGGGATTTGGGAGTCCTTGTACAGGATTCCCTAAAGTTTAATTTATACATTGAGTCTGTGGTGAGGAATGCAAACACAATGTTAACATTCATTTCAAGAGGACTGGAATATAAAAGCAAGAATGTCATGGTGAGACTTTATAAAGCACTGGTGAGGCCTCACTTGGAGTATTATGTGCAGGTTTGAGGCCCCTTATCTTAGAAAGGGTGTGCTGAAACTGAAACTGGAGAAGGTTCGAAGGAGATTCGCGAAAGCTCCTATATGTTATGGTCTTATAAACAAGGAACAAATGAATGAATGCAGAAAGAACATATTAGATAGATAGATAGATAGATAGATAGATATATAGATAGATAGAGATAGATACTTTATTCATCCCCAAGGGGAAATTCAACATTTTTCCAGTGTCCCATACACTTATTGTAGCAAAACTAATTACATACAGTATTTAACTCAGTATAAATATGATATGCATCTAAAATCACCCTCCCAAAAAGCATTAATAAATAGCTTTTAAAAAGTTCTTAAAGTTATTAAATTTTTAACAAAGTTTATGGATTAATCACATCAAACTTTGTCAATACTCCAGCTTTGACTTAATGAGAAGGACAAACATTCTGAGCATGAAATAATCTTCTTTGTAAAGAGCTAAATAGCATGAGAGAAACATTCATCCAAGCAAATTTTACACACGGTAAGCGAGTACTAACTGCCATATTGTACAGCAGCAAATTACATAAAAATGTTCCCTGATAATTTTAATTGATAAGTCTAGATTCATGAATGCATTATGTTTCAATTAAAATGATTAGAAATACAAATAGAAATGTCAAGGAGGATGTTAAAGTTCTCGGCCTGAACCATTGACTGTTTCATCCACTCCATAGATGCTGCCTGATCTGCTGAGTTCCTCCAGCATTTTGTGTCTGTTGCTCAAGAATTCCAGCATCTGCAGAATATCTTGTGTCTTTGAGGTGCAGCATCCTATTAAAATAATTGGATCAAACACTTGACGATTTTCCATAACAGAGGGACATATCAGAAAAGAGGTGTAGAGTGGAAATTGTAAGTTCAGAACTAGTCCAGAAGACTGAACACCAATGCTGGGATTGAAAACTAAAGAATGCAGGCTGTATCCAAAATGAATTTAGATCAGAAACTCAGAACTTATGGGGAGGTAGATGAAGCCGAAGTGTCAACTTGCTTCGAAAAGAAGAATGATACCAATTTGCTAATCTTTGGTTCTTCACTCTAAGAATTTGCCTGGGCAGATTACGAACTAGTAATGCCAGTGTAACAGTTGTTGTTACAGAGACCTGTTTTAATTTTAGGAAATGTAAATTGTAAATGTAAAATGTATAATGAACAGGATTTGATAAGCGATCTTGAAGTAAAGGAGTCATTAGGAGGTAGTGACCATAATATGATAAGTTTTTATCTGCAAGTTGAGAAGGATAAGGGCAGATCGGAGGTGTCGGTGTTGCAGTTGAACAAAGGAGACTATGGAGCTATAAGGGAAGAGCTGGCCAAAGTTAACTGGACAGATATCCTAGCAGAAAAGACAGTGGAACAGCAGTGGCAGGTATTCTTGGGAATAATGCACAAGGTGCAAAATCAGTTCATCCCCCAGAGAAGGAGGGATTCAAAGGGGGAAAAGGGGCCACAGTGGTTGACAAAGGAAGTCAGAGATTGCATGGCATTAAAAAAAAGGAAGTATGACAGAGCTAAGGTGAGTGGGAGGACAGATGATTGGGAAATTTTTAAGGAACAACAGAACTTAACTAAAAAGGCAATACGGGGAGAAAAAAATGAGGTACGAACGCAAGCTAGCCAGGAATATAAAGGAGGATAGCAAAAGCTTTTTTAGGTATGTGAAGAGAAAGAAGATAGTTAAGAACAATGTTGGGCCCTTGAAGAATGAATTGGGTGAAATTGTTATGGGAAACAGAGAAATGGCAGAAGAATTTAATAAGTACTTTAGATCTGTCTTCACTAAGGAAGACACAAGCAATCTCCCAGATGTATGGATGGGCCAAGGACATAGGGTAACAAAGGAAATGAAACAGATTGACATTAGGAAGGAAACAGTGATGAGTAGACTGATGGGACTGGAAGGCTGACAAATCCCCAGGTCCAGATGGCCTGCATCCTAGGGTACTAAAGGAGGTGGCTCTGGAAATTGCAGATGCATTGGTAATCATTTTCCAATGTTCTTTAGATTCAGGATCAGTTCCTGAGGATTGGAGAATGGCTAATGTTATCCCACTTTTTAAGAAAGGAGGGAGGGAGAAAACAGAGATCTATCGTCCTGTCAGCCTAACATCGGTAGTGGGGAAGATGCTAGAGATGAAATAGTGGCATATCTAAATAGCATGATAGGATTGGGCTGAGCCAGTATGGATTTACCAAGGGCAAATCATGCTTGACTAATCTATTGGAGTTTTTTGAGGATGTAACCAGGAAGTTAGACAAGGGAGATCCAGTGGATGTAGTGTACCTCGATTTTCAGAAGGCATTTGATAAGGTCCCACATAGGAGATTGGTGGGTAAAATCAGAGCTCATGGCATTGGGGGGAAGATATTGACATGGATAGAAAACTGGTTGGCAGATAGAAAGCAAAGGGTAGCGGTGAATGGGTGTTTCTCGGAATGGCAGGTGGTGACTAGTGGGGTGCCACAGGGCTCAGTATTGGGACCACAGCTGTTTACGATTTACATCAACGATTTAGATGAAGGCATTGAGAATAACATCAGTAAGCTTGCTGATGATACTAAGCTGGGTGGCAGTGTGACATGTGATGAGGATGTTAGGAGAATTCAGGGTGACTTGGAAAGGCTGGGTGAGTGGGCAGATACTTGGCAGATGACGTTTAATGTGAACAAGTGTGAGGTTATCCACTTTGGGAGTAAGAACAGGAAGGCAGATTATTATCTGAACAGTGTAGAGTTAGGTAAGGGAGAAATACAAAGAGTCCTGGTTCATTAGTCACTGAAGGTGAATGAGCAAGTGGAGCAGGCAGTGAAGAAGGCTAATGGAATGTTGGCCTTTATTACAAAGGGAATTGAGTACAAGAGCAAGGAAATCCTTTTGCATTTGTACAGGGCCCTGGTGAGACCACACCTGGAGTATTGTGTACAGTTTTGGTCTCCAGGGTTAAGGAAGGACATCCTGGCTGTAGAGGAAGTGCAGCGTAGATTCACAAGGTTAATTCCTGGGATGTCCGGACTGTCTTATGCAGGGAGGTTAGAGAGACTGGGCTTGTACACGCTGGAATTAAGGAGATTGAGAGGGGATCTGATTGCAACATATAAGATTATTAAGGGATTGGACAAGATAGAGGCAGGAAATATGTTCCAGATGCTGGGAGAGTCCAGTACCAGAGGGCATGGTTTGAGAATAAGGGGTAGGTCATTTAGGACAGAGTTAAGGTTAAACTTCTTCTCCCAGAGAGTTGTGGGGGTCTGGAATGCACTGCCTCGGAAGGCAGTGGAGGCCAATTCTCTGGATGCTTTCAAGAAGGAGCTAGATAGGTATCTTATGGATAGGGGAATCAAGGGATATGGGGACAAGGCAGGAACCGGGTATTGATAGTAGATGATCAGCCATGATCTCAGAATGGTGGTGCAGGCTCAAAGGGCCAAATGGTCTACTTCTGCACCTATTGTCTATTGTCTATTAAAAGTATTCTATGAAATAACTGAAGAGGAGGTGTTTCCAGTTGGGGGAGTATAATACATAAATATGGTAGAAATTCAGGAACATCTTCCTTTTCCAAAGAACGTAAACACTGCTGCCATGTGTACCCTACAACACAAAGGTTCATAAGGGAAATTTTGATAAGCTCATGGTTCAGAGTGAAGAGTAAATGAATTGAGATAAACTAAGAAGAGAAGAGAATGATGTGGACATAAACAATTAGATATACACATCAGGCTGTATGTTTTATGTAGCCTACACAACTCTCTGAAATATTTAACAAAAAAAAAACATTCAAAGTTTTCTTCCACAAGAGAGGCATGTTCCCCCACAGGATTCTGTCTCCCATTTGATCTGTTCATCCATCAAGCAACAAGAAAAGATTATTTGGCAACACACTAGATTTATTTCTATAGCTTGTGGTGACACAAGGGTTTTTCTTTTAGAATGAGGTAATAGTCACCCAGGGGAAGCATGACAAGAAAAGGTGTCTCGTCTGCATAGTGCTGTCTGAAGCACAGAGAATCTCTCTTTACATAAGACCATCAAAAATTAAGAGCATTTGTCTCCAAGTCTCACTTAGTTTCCAACTTTTGTAATGTATCAAAGGCAGTCATTTGAACTTTCAGCTCACGCTGACTCAGGAAGTTTTAATATATTTTTCTAATAGTTCTAATTGAATGTCTTCTGAAATGAGCATGTTATAAAAAGATTAGCAAAGTTTAAAACAGCACATGAAGACTTGATGTGCTGCACCATCAAATCTCCATTGAAAAGGATGGAGACATTTTAGTAATACATTACATTGTATTGTTGATGTTAACCATAGATATCTGAAAAATTAAGCAAGTATATTAAAGGGACTCAAAAAACATAGGTGAAGCCAGTCATTAGATCTTAGATTACACAGATAAAGTCTACAACATACCATCAATTTGGCAACTAAACAAATGTATTGTTGTGATACTAACTTAGCTGAATAACTCCCTCTGAAAATACTTCAGAGTCTTTTGAAATTGAATTGAATTGACTTTATTTCTTACATCCTTTACATACATGGGTAAAAATTCCAATCTCTTATAACTTATATCTAATAATACAGGGTTTCAGAGTAAGATGAAGATAGGTTCATTTATATAAGGCAAACAGATCTCTGGGTTAGCAAGGGTGCAAAATATATCTAAGTGGGGGATCTTTCACCACTTTCATCTCAGACGGTTGAGGAAGTTTGGTATGGGCTCCCAAATCCTAAGAACTTTCTACAGGGGCACAATTGAGAGCATCTTGACTGGCTGCATCACTGCCTGGTATGGGAACCGTACCTCACGTTATTGCAGGACTCTGCGAGAGTGGTGTGAACAGCCCAGTGCATCTGCAGTTGTGAACTTCCCATGATTCAGGACATTTACAAGGACAGGTGTGAGAAAAGAGCCCCAAGGATCATTGGGGACCGGAGTCACCCCAAGTACAAGCTATTCCAGATGCTACCATCCGGGAAACGGTACCACAGCATAAAAGCCAGGACCAACAGGCTCTGGGACAGCTTCTTCCACCAGGCCATCAGACTGATGAACTCGTGCTAATTTGAGTGTACTCTATTTTACATTGACTGTTCTATTTATTATAAATTACTATGATTGCACACTGCACATTTAGACAGAGATGTAATGTAAAGATTTTTACTCCTCCTGTATGTGAAAGAAATAAAGTCAATCCAATTGAATTCAATGTCAATCACCAAGAATGGCATGGTACCACCATCACAGTCCTGAGAGGGACATTGCTGCTGGATGGTGAGTGTCCCTGTCAGCAATGGGAGGATTAAGCATCAGATGGTCTTTGCAGAGAAAGTCCTGTCTTCACACTGAGACTCACTCCATACGTGGCTCCAGAATCATGATAAATGAATGGTTTTGGCAGCTCAAAGCTGTACATTCATGAGATCCTGTGGACTATTAACTGTAGGCAGCTATTGCAACCCTTTAGTATAGCATACTGCATAGTCTACCACTGCTAACAGGTCAGGGTACCAACCCTTGTCAATGAGCAGTACAGAAGCCATACTAGCAGTAGCAACAGGCAACTCCAGATACAAATTGCCACATGTGACCAAACAACAAAAGCAGAGCTAAGCAAACTCATAATGAACTGAGAAGACCAAAGCCCTGGAGTCCGGTCACATCTGGAGGTGGATGCTGGTAGGTAATTGAATAGCTGGCAGGAAGAGGGGTGCCAAGAACTTCTTCAACCTCACTGATGGTGGGGCCCAGTGCAGAATGCAAGACTGAAGCATTTTCTCTGATCTTTGGTCACCAGAACAGCAAAGGAATGCTGAATCAACAATAACTTGTTTTTACAGTGTCGTTATTCTCAAGAACATAACAAATTGCTTTAAAAAATCATCACTGACAAAAAATTACTGAGTCTGAGTCACAGGATTAGAAGGGATAGTAATTCAATGTTGGTAGCTTTGGGGGAACATCTTAAAGGATGAAAGAGAGATGGTGAGATTTAGGGAGATAATTCCCGAGTCCAGGTCCTTGGCAGGTGATGGCATGGTTGCCAGTGAAGCACCAAACAGAGAAACACAAGGGTCTAGAATTAGAGGGGGATTTTTTTTTAGAATTGTAGCTCTGGATCAGATTGCAGGGATAGAGAATGTCAAGACTGAAGGAAATTCAAAACAAGGATGAGAATTTTAAAATGGAGTTGCTGCTTAACTGGCAACTGCTTTGCATAAGTGAGCCCAGGGATGATCTATTTAGAGTTAGTTGGTTTTAACCTACTTCTCACTTAACACTGCTGAAATAAATCCTAGACTACTTTACAGGATGTTAACTTTATGTTTACTATGTTGCCACCTGCAGTGACACTGAATTTCCTGTTTGTTTAGATACACCAATGCCTTTTAAGGAACTTCATGTAATGCAACATGATTATCCCAAGATCCTCCAGAGAGAGCAGGACTATTGGAACAATGTAAACAGCTTGTTTTGGTGTTCGCAGTCACAACAGTTTTCTGTATGTTCGCTTATACAGCAGTGAATGTGTTGATTCCTTTAACCAGTACAAACATTTCCCCAACAGTTTTGGACTTGGAATGAAATTCAGCTTTTACAGCATTTAAACAGCTATATTTCTGTTTTCACAGTATTAACTGTACAGGTACAGGTTAGTGCTAATATATTAGCTATAGCATAGTCTCATTTATCACTACATTCATTATTTTGTAGTGATGAAAGTAACTCATTTATATATTGATTGGTAGAACATCCTTTCTATTAATATATTGATTTATGAACTTTGGTTCATAACTGAATGTAGACTTCAGGAACGGGAAACAGGAGGTCCGTGAGCCAGTACTCATCAGAGGATCAGAGGTAAAGAGGGTCAGTAACTTTAAATTCTTCGGTGTCATAATCTTAGAGAACCTGTCCTGGACCCATCATATAAATATAATTGCTAGGAAAGCATGACAACATCTCTACATCATCGGGAGTCTGTAGAAGTTTGACATGTCATCAAATACCTTGACAAACTGTGTAGTGTATTAATGTGTAGTGAAGACTGTACTGACTGACTGCATCACAGCCTGGTATGGGAACACCAGTGCTTTGAGTGGAAAATCTTACAAAATGTAGTGGATTTGGCCCAGTAGATCACAGGTAAAGCTCTCCTGCGCACATCTACGTGAAATGTTGTTATAGGACAGCAGCGCCCATCATCAAAGATTCCCACCACACAGGCCAGGCTCTTTTCTCACTGCTGCCATCAGGTAGAAGGTACAGGTGTCTCAGGACTCGCACCACCAGGTTTAAGAACAGTTACTACCCCTCAACCATCAGGCTCTTGAGATATCGTGGACCCTGGCACCAGGGAGGCAACAGACCATTTGGCATTCCCGATCTCTTCCACAGAACCTCTTATCTATCGAATCCCCTATCACTACCTCTCTCCTCTTTTCCCTCCTTCCTTTCTGAGGTGAGGGTCCAGTCTCAGTGGCAGACCTCTTGGTGGGGGAGCATTTTAGTGAGAGTGACCACAACCCCCATAACTTCAGCATAGCTGTGGAAAAGGGAAAAAAACAGACAAACTGGTAAAGTGCTTAACTGGGGAAGGACTAACTGAAGGGATGAGGCAGGAACTAGTGAGAGTAAATTGGAAACAGATGTTCAAGGGTGAAAGCACAGAAGTAATGTGGAGGTGGTTTAGGGACCACTTGTGCTGGGTTCAGGATAGGTTTGTCCCACTAAGACAAGGAAAAAATGGCAGGAAAAGGGAACCGTGGCTGATGAAACACATGAGGCAACTCGTCAAGAGGAAGAAGGAAGCATATTTTAGATATAAGAAGCAGGAAGCAGGAGGGACTCATGAGAAATATAGGGTAGCCAGGAGGGAGCTTAGGAAACGACTCAGGAGAGCTTGAAGGGGGCATGAGAAGGCCTTGGCATGTAGGATTAAGGAGAACCCCAAGGCTTTCTATGCGTATGTGAAGAACAGAAGGATGACAAGAATGAAGGTGGGGCCACTAAAGGATAAAGAAGGCAACATGTGCCTGGAGGTGGAGGAGGTTGGGGAGGTCCGAAATGAATACTTTGTTTCAGTATTCACAAGTGAAAAGGACCTTGATCAGGGTGAGGTCAAAATAGAACAGGCCTGTGTGCTGGAAAATGTGGAGATTAAGGAAGAAGAAGTGTTGAATCTTCTTAAAAACATCAAGATTGATAAGTCCCCAGGGCCGGACATGATATACCCCAGGTTGCTGTGGGAAGTGAGAAAAGAGATCGCTGGAGCAGTAGCTATGATCTTTGAATTCTCTTTGGCTGCAGGGGAGGTGCCGGAGGATTGGAGAATGGCAAATGTAGTTCCCTTGTTTAAAAAAGGTAATAGGGAGAAACTTGGGAACTATAGACCGGTGAGTCTTATGTCAGTGGTATGCAAACTACTGGAAAGGATCTTAAGGATAGGATCTACGAGCATTTGGAGAAGAACAGTCTACTCAAGGATAGTCAACATCACTTTGTGAAGGGAAGGTCTTGTCTCACGAGCCTAATTAAGTTTTTGAAGAGGTAACAAAAAAAAATTGATGAGGGTAGGGCAGTAGATGTGGTCTACATGGATTTTAGCAAGGCATTTGACAAGGTCCCCCATGAGAGACTCATCCAGAAAGTCATGAGGCATGGGATCAGTGGAACCTTGGCTGTTTGGATAAAAATTGGCTTACAGGAAGAAAGCAGAGGGTAGTTGTGGAAGGAAAGTATTCTGCCTGGAGGTCAGTGACTAGTGGAGTGCCGCAAGGATCTGTTCTGGGACCCCTGCTCTTTGTGATTTTTATAAATGACCTGGATGAAGAGGCGGAAGGATGGGTGAGTAAGTTTGCCGATGACACAAAGATTGGAGGAGTTGTGGATGGAGCTGTAGGTTGTCAAAGATTACAAGAGGATATAAAATGGATGCAGAGTTGGGCAGAAAAGTGGCAGGTAGAGTTCAATCCGGTTAAGTGTGAGATGATGCATTTTGGAAGGACAAACCAGAAGGCTGAGTATAGGGTTAATGGTCGGTTACTTAAGAGTGTGGGTTAACAGAGGGACCTTGGGGTCCAAATCCATACATCCCTCAAGGTCGCCGCACAGATTGATAGGATAGTTAAGAAGGCCTATGGGATGCTAGGCTTCATTAACAAGGGGATTGAGTTCAAGAGTAGAGAGGTCATGTTGCAACTCTACAAATCTCTGGTGCGACCGCACTTAGAGTATTGTGTTCAGTTCTAGTCAACTCATTATAGAAAGGATGCGGATGCTATGGAGGGGGTGCAGAGGAGATTTACCAGGATGTTGCCTGGATTGGAAAACAAGCCATATGAAGCAAGGTTAGCAGAGCTGGGACTTTTCTCTTTGGAGCATAGAAGGATGAGAGGGGACTTGATAGAGGTCTACAAAATTATGAGAGGCATAGATAGTCAGAACCTGTTTCCCAGGGCATGAATAGCAATCACCAGAGGGCATATGTACAAAGTTAAGGGAGGGAAGTTTAGGGGAGACATCAGGGGTAAGTTTTTTACACAAAGGGTTGTGGGTGCCTCGAATGACTTGCCAGGGATGGTGGTGGAAGCTAAAACTTTAAGGATGGTCTCACTTTAAGGATTGTTAATCTTGTTATTTCACGTTCTCGTTATTTAAGGCTATTTATTTATATTTGTATTTGCACAGTTTGTTTAATTCTATGCTCTTGCTCTTTCATTGATCCTGTTTACAGTTACTATTCTTTAGATTTGCTGAGTATGCCCACAGGAAAAAGAATTGCAGGGGTCTATGAGGTGACATGTATGTATTCCAATAATAATTTTTACTTTGAACTTTTAAACTTTGGTGGTTATTTAGTTAATTATGCCTGAGCTGAATGAAGTGGATGAACATTCATAGGAGCAAATTTAACATTTTTTCGGCTGCTATTCCTGTTCTCTTCTAAGATCGGTGTTGTGCATCTTTTTAAAGTTAAATTGTGTTATGACTTGCACCTGCCACTCAGCTCACATCAACACAAAGTTATTTAATTTTCTTATTTAATCTTCCTTAATTAGTTTTCATTCCTGGCCATACACGGGAAAATTGTACAATATTAACATAAAATGTTGAACTCAAAGATCTCATCAAATAGTGGAAGCAATGGATTGAGCTTTTTAGTGATGAAACCATGAGGGTTTAGTGAGCAGAAAGGAAATCTCTGATAGCCTTTTTTGTGGCTTATTGAATATCCGAGCCATTTGATGTATTTTCCAATTGTCTTTGTGACTGAATGTTTTGGGAATCCTTGTATTGTTAATGTGGCAGATGCAGGTGAAACCATTCTGAGAACTGACGCTGTGCTCTGTATATGGAAAGCAACACAGCTCGTTAGACTCATTTGCTGTCATTGCTTAAGAAAAAGGTTATAGCAGCTGGTAGCTGGGCAATTAGATAGTCTCATGGGAAAATTATGACAGACATTGCCTCACAATAGAACTTCATTTCCCAATGCTCACTTGACAACTGTCTGAACTCTATTTGAGCTGTAATTTTTAAAGTTTTGTTTAGCACATTCCTTTTGCTGTCTATGCTATTGAGCATGCTTATTTCAGATGTGTATTCACTCCTATTAACTTTGCCTTGCATAACTAATAAAATAATTTCAATTTAATGTATGTATCTCCAATTGTTAGTAATTGCCATCCGGTCTGGCCCATCGTTTATTTTTTCTGGGTAAGACTCATCTGATTTTTTTAAATTCCTTATCAATTCCCTGAACATTAGATCATTTAAACCAACATCAGTGGAATATTTAGTTAAAAGGCAAGGGAGATGCGACAGCTTAACCCCCATCTCAGGTGCAGCCCAGAGGGACTGCTTAAAGTCAACGAACTTCTTCAATTCAACAATCAAAAGCTGATTCAGATTGGGTTACAGACCATTGAGAAACCAGATGAATAAGAAGAAAGCAGTGACATTTGGACACAATATTATAGAGGAATTATTATCAGGCTCACAGAAATAGTAGATGACTTTCTCAGTTAGAAAAATGAGTTATATGTTGAGAAAATGAAAGCACCAACTGAAACATCACATCACATCACATACCCCAGCATGCTATTTGGTTTGTACACAGGTAACATAGACAAAAGTAGGCCTCATCATTGTTTTGAATTCTGTGCAACAGAGGGAATTTGTCTGGCATCAGATTCATCCAACCAAATGCATATTGAATTTTCCAAGGAAGACAGGTGCAATAGGACACTTGCTGCTTGAGACATGGGAATAAATAAGGTGTAGACAGCATTGTAATTGTCAACACTTCGATCCAGTCAAATCACAAAGGGCACTCCACTGGCGCCAGACTACCATGATACACTCATTACTGTGATATAATTCGGTTACTTAATTGGCCTACTGCAAGATCTAATGAAATTCTATTGGGAGTCTAAGAAAGTATTGCATAAATTCAAGGTGTTTGCATCCCTGTGCCATCTTATGCATGGCAATGCTAGGTGTTGAAAACATTTCAACAGTGCCTTCCTTGCTGAACTCTCCCATCACTTTCTGCCATCCTACACAAACACAAATATCGTTGGTTACTACACCAAGATATACAAGTTCTTCAGTTCTTCAGATATCCGATGTGCACTTTAATCATCACAATTGCTATTGAAATTAACTTTAGAAGTCTTAGACACTGATGCCAGAAATCTAGAGCAATACACACGATGTGCTGGAGGAACTCAGCAGGTCAGACAGCATCTATGGATGTTAGAAGTCTTTAAAAGTCCTGCTAAAATACTCCACTTTCAAAATGATGCTTTACTAAACTTCAGAGGAAATGATAGAAACCCATACAATATTGGGATCAGAGCCACTCTGAATTCAATTGTTCAAAATGTGCTTCTGAAGCTTTGATTTCCAAATAGGTAATGTACAACAAAGACAGGGGAGAAAACATTAAGTTAAAACTAATAAAACATGAAACATTTGATTGATCATGGGATGCAAAATATCAGCACAAAGGGTTAAAAGGTCAGCACAAAGGGTCTGTACCGTGCCTACTGTTCTATGAGGCAGAGGCTGAATCTAAATGAAACTAAACTAAAGAAATGATTCTCAGCCCTGGTGGACTTTCCAGTATCTGTTCACTCAACCACTTTCAAATAACCAACATGATTTGGTGAAACACAAAAGGTTCTGCAGATGCTGGAAATCTTGAGTAACACAGAGAAAATGCTGGAAGATCTCAGCAAGTCTGGTTACCTGCCCAGACACTTCAATCTCAGACCTAAATGTCAACTGTTTATTCCCTTCCAAAGACCTGCTGAAGTTCAACTTGGGGGTTTATTTTAAAAGAGCAGTTAGCGATTACATCTTGCAGCAGCCTATACCTGTTCCGGTATTAGGTAAATTACCTTCACGAACTATTACCGAAGATTGCCATATTTTACAAACCGCCCTCTGGTGTTAATACCAAAATATACACCACGCTTGTTCAGGGGCATAAGTAGTTTGCAGTCACCTCATCGCTGCAGTAAATCGGAAGTTATATGAGCAGTCATTAGATCCGTCCGGCACCATGGATATTAGGAGTGGATAACAGGAAATATTATTTGGGAATTTGTGGCAGAAAAAACAACATCTGACGGCTGACATGTGAAGGATGCTCGTGGAAATGCTAACTGGAGCTTTGTGCAACTGTAGTTACATCTGGGTTCGGGAGCTGGCACTGCAGCTTTGAATTCAGGTGAACTTTCACTGTGCGGGAAGTTTACTATTCACATTCTGTCTTCTTGAGGGAAAGCCCCAGTAGGCGATGGGAGGATTATTGGAAGCTAGGGATCTCTGACAGGGTTGCAGGGTTATCATTAATGAATACTAAATATTAAATATTGTACTTCACTCATGGATTGTTCAAAAAATAAACGAGGCGTCCACTGTCTGTATCCTATCAATGAACCCATTGGGAATTGAATGTAATGCGTCTTATGCTGTGGGTAAAAGCCTTAAACACCAGCTTCCAAATACTTTTCTCCACATCTACTCTCCAATAAGCAGGCGGGCTCTCTGATACATCCTCCCTCCACTCCTTGAACAGCAGCTGAAAGGAAGTTACTGCGAAATGCTCCTGAGGTTTCTGCCCTGCGCAGACAGCCTGGCTACTGTCAGCTGGGGGCTTTATTTAATGTTGTAAACTCTTGAAGCAAATATTTTGTGGCTGTGCAGATCAGCGTGCTTGGAGTGTATCTCAGCGGTACTTTCGCAACCCGGCCACCCTTCACTCAGCCCCCAACCCCCAATAATCTTTCCGACATGTCCCTGAGAGGGTGTGAAATGTAATGCAATCATCTTACCTGCAATAAACTGATCGGGTTTCAGTCCGAAACCTCAGACGTCATCAGCAGCTGATCCGGAGATGTGGGATTCTCCAGTGCAACCGCTCCTTACACAACCCAAGGAGACTCTGAACACTTCGCTTAACTTCAGGCTGTTGGATTTCTGTTGAACTTTATTGGAATTCACTTTCGTTTGCTCCATAAAAAGGTACAATGAGGTTAATCTAAAATAATTACAATTCAAAGAAGCGTGACATACAGATAGCTCGAACTTCTGAGCTCTTAACGCGACATTACCCTTATATGATTGCCAGTTGAGTGATTGATTTTAACCAGAAACTGTATTATGCTGTATTTCTGAAGCGATTTGCATATACTCTGGAAGTTAAAGAGCTTATGCAGGCCATATCTATAAGCTAAAGTCAACTGTGTGGAGCTGAAGAGTTCCTAAGTGATTCAAAGCCGACGAGACCGATATGGTTCACAATTCAGGTTAAAATACCGAACGTCATTACTAACATACCCAAACTTTCCGTACTTCAGCTGACGTATTTGGATTCAGTTTAGCTTTATTTTTAATCTCCTGTGGAGTTATCCTTTTGAGTTGTGCCGGGAAGTATTTCAAATTTCAAAGCTGTTAGGTTTTATTTCGGGATCGGAATGTGATCGATTTGCAATGATTTTGATTTTCTCTTGGTTTTGATTTAAGCCTCGAAGGGTGTGGGGATAATATTGAGTTATCAATACTGCCTGTATCAGCGAAAGTACTTCCCGACACGTTAGATCTCTGTTTGAAATCTAAGTGCTATCATATTACAAGTTGAGTACTAAATAGTTGAAATAGAATTATCTTTTAATGGATTTGAAATTGTGCTGTACCAGAGGCACATTAACATGCAGTTTAATTAGATTTTTTGCCCTAATGTCGAAGTTTCTTTGGGCTGAATGACAGTTTGCCAGAAAGTGATACGTTGGTTCAATCACGCTATATTGTTACTCGTTATAACCTTGTATAAAACGAATACTGCTGCTCTTTGACGGGATTTACTAGTGCATTCAAGATAGTTTAGTGCAATTTCCAGTACACACGTGTAAAGGAGAACGAAATAATTGTTACTCCGGATCTGATGTAGCACAAAAAGCACAATAAAATAAAGAGCACATTAATAAAAACAAATAGAAATACGTACGATAACATATGTACATTGATTGTAAGTCCATAAGTGACGCTAGGCATGGGAGTATCTGTGCAAAAGGTAACTCTGACGGGAAATGATAGCAATGGTGGTGGGGGTGTGGTGGGTGGGTTGGTGGGTCTTGAAGAATATTGGCAAAATTTTAATTGCTGTGAGATCTTACTTGAAGTTTCAAGTTCTGGTGCACAGTTGCGTGGTATTGACAAGGTGCTTGATATTCGGAAAACTGCGTGCTGGGAGAATAGTTGGCTATGAATTTACCCACCGTTTTTTGTCAGTAAGATTTACGGATGCTTACCCAATGGTTCTGATCTATGATAGGCCAAATTAAAACTTATGTACTTCAAATTTTTATGTTGAACATTACTGGTATTATGAAGGGACAATCAACAACTGGAATAGAAAAATCTGTCCCATCCAAATATACACAACCATCTATTCATAGAAAGTCATAGAGTCGTCCAACAGTGTACTAGGCCCTTCAGTTCACCCTGCCCATGCTGACCAGCTATACTAATCCCATTTTCCACCACTTGTTCCACAGCCTTTTTTTTTACCTTTGGATTTCAAGTACCCATCTAGAAACATATTGAATATTGTGAGAGTACCTGTCTCAGGCAGTCCATTCCAGACTGTAACGACACTCTGGGTTAAAATAGAACAACCTCAGATCCCCTCTAACCTTCTTACATCTCACTTTAAGGTTACTTCCTCTATTTCTACACATTTTCATCATGAGGAAGAACAATTTTCCTTATCCACCCTTTCCAAGCCTCTCGTAATTTTGAGGTATTCCTATATCAGATCCCATCTAAGCTTTCTTTGCTTCAAGAAAAATAAACACAGTCTATCCAGCCTGTACTCATAATTGAACTTCTCAATCCCGGTGAATCTTCTCTGCACTTTCTCCACATACCTAGAGCAATAAAATTAACTTGCACTCATTATGACCTTGCACTGCACTTCCTCTGTAGCTTTTACATTTTATTATTTACCTTGTTCTACCTCAATACTCTGTAAAGATTTGATCTGTATGACCACCTTTAGATTGTATCGTAGTACATGTGAAAATAATAAAGCAATTCCAATTCCATCTTTCCTAATCTCCAGCTGTGCCTAAGCAATGTTTATAGAATGGTACAAGACACCCAAGCTCTGATATCTGATGACCTGGCTAATAATGGCTATGCTCTGTTCACCCCACCTCCATGTACTGTATCTTTGAAGATCACTGAACTTGTACCTCAGGATTAATACTCCCTGGAATCATACATCCTAAAATAATTAGGTGGTGGGATGGAGCGACATCTCTACCAAAGGAGGTGTAAAGCACTCCTTCCCTCTACTACGTAGTCTGCAGGTCACTATTAGGCAATTTGATCTGCTTAGCGCCCCCCCCCCCCCAATCAGGGTCATGAGAATCCATGGGAGCAGGTAGTGGATGGTCGTATGAGCAGTTGGTGTATATCACAGGTCCTGGTTATGCAAGCATTGATGCCAGGCAGACAATCTCTGAAGAGTATTGATAATGGCTGGGGTCACCAATCTTGTAAAGACACTGCCCAGAAGGTGGCAATGGCAAATCTCTTCCGTAGAAAAATTTGCCAAGACAACCATGATCACAGAAAGACCATGATGACCTACATCATACGACATAGCACATAATGATGACAATGATGAAAGTACTTCATCTTATACTTGCCAGTATTAAACTCCATCTACTGTACCATTGCCCTGCCCAACTTAGCAGCTGATCTATCTAATTCTGTAACCTCATTATAGAAACATAGAAACATACAAAACCTACAACACAATACAGGCCCGTTGGCCCACAAAGTTGTGCCAAACATGTCCCTACCTTAAAAATTACTAGGTTTACCTATAGCCGTTTATTTAACTAAGCTCCATGTACCTATCTAAAAGCTTCTTAAAAGACCCTATCGTATCCACCTCCACCACTGTTGCTGGCAGCCCATTCCACGCACTCACCACTCTCTGAGTAAAAAACTTACCCCTGACATCTCCTCTGTACCTACTCCCCAGCACCTTCAACCTGTGTCCTCTTGTGGCAACCATTTCAGCCCTGGGAAAAAGCCTCTGACTATCCACACGATCAATGCCTCTCATCATCTTATACACCTCTATCAGGTCACCTCTCATCCTCCAACACTCCAAGGAGAAGAGGCCACTCCTCACTATCAACAATACTAGCAACTTCATACCATCTGCAAACCTTCTAATCATTCCTCCTACATTTATATTCAGACTACTAATATATCTGACAAACAATAAGTGGGCCAACACTGAAACCTGTAGTGCACACTGACTCATCAATATACTGTATTTTGTTACTTCTTCAGAAAACTCAATATAGTTAGCCAAACAGGATCTCTCACCTATAAAGCCTTACTGATTATCCATGATTAACTCTTACTTTTCCAAATATAGATTAATCCTGTATTTCCCTACAACTTCTTTTACACAAGAACATAATTCAAATGTGAATTTGCTGACTTGTAGAACACATTTCCCTCAGAAGATTGGCACTTTTATTTTTTTTATTTCAGAGCTTTCTGCAAACTGGAAAATATATTGGCATAATCCCAAAGCGGTATCTGACAGTAGGCTTCATGCTTTTTCCCCAGTTGTCAGAGAATACGCCCTGGAACTCACTATTAGAGTTAGATTCATTATTATTAGCTTTATTATTATATGTCATGAAATTTGTCATACAGTGCAAAGACATAAAAATTACTGTAAATTACAGAATAAAAAGTAGGGTTTTCATTAATCACAAGACATTTAGACACTGTTGTGCATCTTTTTAAAATAGATACTAACTGTGGGAAGATCATGATGAAGATTGACTGCAACTCTATTCTTATTCAACTGAACCCTAAATTTAATCCATGGATATGAAAGATTTTCTTTAAAACAAAATGCACAGGATTTGTGATGTGCTTACAAGGCTGCAAAATCGCAACAAAATTGAGTCAAAAGGAGTCAATATAGTTTGATATTTAGCTTATAGATTCAAGCTGCAACTCACACTGAGTCCCGTGGAAACACACTGCTGCATATAATTCTAAATGTTGGAGAGAGGGCATGGAAGTATCATTTCTCAGTAAAGTTAAAAACAAAGTTTCTAAGGTAGTCTAATGGAAAAATGCATACTCTTAAATATGCGTTGCATTTGTTCCATATTAATTCCAAGTGGTTGTGCAAGTAACATGGGGCAGCACAGTAGCGTAGTGATTAGCACAACACTTTACATTACAAGCAACCTAGGTTCAATTCCCAATACTGTCTGTAAGGTGTTTGTATGTTCTCCCCATCACCATGTGGGTTTCCTCCAGGTGCTCAATTTCCCTCCCACAGTCCAAAGATGTACTAGCTTGTAGGTTAATTAGTCATTGTAAATTGCCCCGCGATTAGGCTGGGGTTAAATTGGTGCTTGCTAGTCAAAATGGCTCAAAGGTCCACATTATGCTGCCTTGATTGAAAAAGGATGGTGCAACTCAAAGTGACACAGATCTGAAGCATTTCACATCATCACATATAGCAATAAAACCTTACCTTCAATAGGAATCTTTAATCATTAAAGAGAAACTTCTGAGGTTTCACACCCACCATATTTTATATCTATGAGCTTTTATTTTGCAGTTAATATCCAACAAACAGATTTTCAAGAACTATTATATAGATAATGTGGGAATTTTCTTTTCATTTCTGCTAAGAGCAGTGCAAATCTTATACAATTTACAAGGCATAGTGATATATATATATATATATTATAAACTGTGACAGCCCTTACTGATGAGCCCTCAAGTATTGCATGGTCCTGCTGAATTTGAAACCAGAAACCTTGGAGAAAGTGACAGCCGTGAGTTTGATGAGGAGTCCCTGGAGAGCAGCGTAGAGCTTGAGAAGTAACACATTTGTAAGCATTCATTTTCACTCATGCAGGTTTTATTTTTTATTGGCAGGGGGTAAAATAATATTCTCATTTTAGTTCATTTGCAAGGTCTACTAGTTTAATAACTTTGTTTCCACATTTGTAAATTACACCACCATGCCCAGCTGTTAATTCTACTGTTGTAATACTTTGAGGCCAAGTCAGATTTGTATTTGGTTGTCTCATGTGAATAAACGCCCATATAGATAACTTGAGTTTGTCAATGCCGAAGTGGTTTTGGAACTACAACTGCATAGAAAATTTTGGACTGTCTTAGTATTCAAACAGAGCTCAGAGGGCAAAGTTGATCAATTGAATGTGCAATGTATCTTTATGTAAGGAACATTTTTGGAGATGTTTTCATGTGTTTTCAAAGCACAAATATTCAGACCTTTTGAGTAATTTCAAATATAAAGAACACAGTTGCTTCCAGTTGTTATAAACTAACATGTCAAAACAAATCTTGGGGGATATAATACTGTCACCAAACTGATGTCAGAACTTGATACATGGAAGTGAAGAGCACTGAACTTCCTAGGCATCCATGAAGCCAAAACTGGAAACTAAATATTTGATGGAGTGCTGATGAAATTACAATGGAAACTGAAAACATTTAAATCCTGATGCTCTTTAGGGTGTATTTAGAGCAACTAGTATGCTTATAATGTTTTATGTCTTTTTAATGTTAATAGTATGTGTCTGGAGTTAGGAATTATCCTCATCTCCAGAAAGATGTTACAGTATCAGAAACAGTTCAGACTAGACCACTCTCTGGAATGAGAATGTTATAAGGAAAGGCTTTATAGATTGACGTATTAGCCTTGTATCCACTCATGCTTTGAGAATGAAATAGGATTCAATTGAAACATTTGAGAGCCTGAGAGGTTTTGACAGGATGGATGTGGAGTTAATGTTTTCTTTTATGGAAATAAGGTGGCGCCATCTGAAATAGAGTTTTTTTTCTCTCTCAGAGGGTTGTAAGTCTTTGGAAATCTCTTCCTTAAAGAGCAACAGACACAGTCTTTGAAAATTTTGAGACAGAGGCAGATAGACTCTTGAGAAGCAAGGTGGTGAAAAGTTACCAAGGGTAGATATGAATAAAGAGCCTTGGTTATAGTCAGACCAGTCACAATCTTATTAAGTGACAGGGCAGACTAGAGAGTCTGAGTGGACTATTTCTGATCCTAATTCACATGGAATACTCCTATTTAATAGTTTATATGTGGCCAGTGCAGGTGGTATTATGAAAGATTTATCTGTGGGACAGGGTTCAAATTCACCTCTATCTAAAAGTGCTTCTTCTGTTAGGGATGAAAGCCCTTATAAATAACATTATCAATTCCATTCTGCTTTTTGTTGACTGTGAGTTGCAACAATAAATTTAGCATAAGATTCTTCATTCATCATGGGTGGAAACATAAAGGGAAATATCTCATGAGTGCATTTTCTTTCTTCTTCTGTTTGACTTGGATACATTCCATACTTTGGGACCTAAGGCCACAGTTGCACATTGACTCCTTTAGTATCTTCTACTTGTGGAACAAGTAGTTACAGCATCCACAGCACTTGTGGATTCTGCTGAGTGTTGTTTACTATCTTTGAGGAAGGTCAGTGCCACAAAGATCTACAGTAGGGTCAACAAAGAGGTATTTGTTCTTTTTGAATGCATCTTTTTCTGCCTTCCATTGGTGGATTTGGGCCTGCAGTATGGATGTTGGCTGGTGTTTCCAGGATGCAGCTGTGATTTGAACTATTTTCTTGATGGTTTGCCATGTTGTCATGAATGGAGATTCTGTTATTACAATAAATCTGTATCTCTGAAGTTACAATTATGTGTACAAAAATTTTCACTGTTCATTTAGCCTGTCCTGAACATGAATTGAGGAGCTTAATAAATGTTAAGATATAATGGTAAGGTTAATTTTGATAGGTCAAGTATGATGACAGAATATAGTATTAATGGTAAGACTCTTGACAGTGTGGAGGATCAGAGGGATCTTGGGGTCCAATTCCATAGGACACTCAAAGCTGCTGCACAGGTTGACTCTGATTAAGAAAGCATGTGGTGCATTGGCCTTCATCAATCGTGGGATTGAGTTTAGGAGCCGAGAGGTTGCAGCTATATAGGACCCTCGTCAGACCCCACATGGAGTATTGTGCTCAGTTCTGGTCGCCTCACTACAGGAAGGATTTGGAAGCCATAGAAAGGGTGCAGAGGAGGTTTACATGGATGTTGCCTGGATTGGGGAGCATGCCTTACGAGAATAGGTTGAGTGAATTTGGGCTTTTCTTCTTGGAGCGATGGAGGATGAGAGGTGACCTGATAGAGGTGTATAAGATGATGAGAGGCATTGATCGTGTGGATAGTCAGAGGCTTTTTCCCAGGGCTGAAATGGCTAGCGTGAGAGGGCACAGTTTTAAGGTGCTTGGAGAGTGGTGAGTGTTTGGAATGGGCTGCCGTTGACGGTGGTGGAGGCAGATACAATAGGGTCTTATGCCTCTAACTTTCACCCAGCCCTCAAATTCACTTGGTCCATCTTGGACACTTATCTCCCCTTTCTCGATCTCTCAGTCTCCATCTCTGAAGATAGACTGTCCACTGACATCTTCTATAAACCCACTGACTCCCCATAACTACATTGATTATACCTCTTCCCACCCTGCCAAATGCAAAAATTCTATTCCCTATTCCCAGTTCCTCCATCTCTGCCATATCTGCTCCAAGGATGAGGCTTTCCGTTCCAGGACATCTCAAATGTCCTCTTTCTTTAAGAATCATGGTTTCCCTCCTGCCATCATCAATGATGCCCTCACCCGCATCTCCTCCATTTTCCGCACTTTGGCCCTCACCCCATCCTCCCATCATCACAACAGGGACTGTGTTCCCCTTGTCCTCACCTATCACCCCACCAGCCTCCAGATCCAGCATATTACCCTCCTCAACTTCCGCCACCTTCAACAGGACCCCACCACTAAGGACATCATTCCCTCTCTACCCCTCTCTGCTTTTCGCAGGGATCGTTCCCTCTGCGACTACCTGGTCCGCACGTCCCTCCCCACAGAACTCCCACCTGGCACTTATCCCTGCAAGCATAAGTGCTACACTTGTCCCTACACCTCATCTCTTACCACCATTCAGGGCCCCAAACAGTCCTTCAAGGTGAGGTAACACTTCACCTGTGAGTCTGTTGGGGTAATCTATTGCATCCAGTGCTCACGGAGTGGCCTCCTCTGCATCAGTGAGACCCGACGCAGATTGGGGAACCGCTTCGTCGAGCACCTCCGCTCCGTCCGCCACAACAGACAGGATCTCCCGGTTGCCACCCACTTCGACTCTGCTTCACATTCCCATTTGGATATGTCCATACATGGCCTCCTCTACTGCCATGATGAGGCCAAACTTTGGTTGGAGGAACAACATCTCATATACTGGCTGGGTAGTCTCCAGCCCCTTGGTATAAACATCAAATTCTTCAACTTCCGGTAATTCCCTACCCCTCCCTTCCCCCATTCCACCTTCACTCTGTCTCCTCTTCCAGCTGCCTATCACCTCTCATGACTCTGCCTTCTTCTACTACCCATAGTGCTTTCCCCTTAGATTCCTTCTTCACCTCTCCTGCCTATCCCCTCCCCCACCCCTTGATCTTTCCTCTGATTGGTTTTCCACCCTCCCCCCACTTTCTTTATAGGGCCCCTGCCCCCTCCTTCTTTAGTCCTGATGAAGGGTCTTGACCCGAAACGTTGACTGCTCCTTTCAACAGATGCTGCGCGACCTGCTGAGTTCATCCAGCTTTTGTGTACGTCTTGATTTGACCACAGCATCTGCAGTGTACTTTGTGTTTAGGGTCTTTTAAGAGACTCCTGGACAGGTATATGGAGCTCAGAAAAATAGAGGGCTATGGGTAACCCTAGGTAATTTCTCAGGTAAGAACATGTTCGACACAACTTTGTGGGCTGAAGGGCCTGTATTGTGCTGTAGGTTTCCTATGTTTCTATAAATACCTGTAGATTGCTCATGACATAAAATCAGATAGCTGTCTATCCTTTGGAATATAAAGCATCCTATTCAACTGTACATAAAATATCCCAGAGCATGATTTAAGGAAGAACAGGCATTCCTCACCATGTCCTCTTTCAATAATCATCAAATGTCATCAGTATTGGTGAGTATACAGGGAGGGACAAAACAATGGGAAAAATACTCTGATTCAGCTATATACTAATCATCATAACCCATATATTGTCTTGATATTTATTAACACAGTTGTAGAATCGTAGAGTTCCATCCCAACTCAAGTGCCTACCTAAGTGACTTGCATTCGTACACGTTTGGCCCATATCCCTGTAAACCAGTGGTTTCCAACCTAGGGTCCACAGAACCCTCGATAAATGATCTATGTATAGAGAGGATTGGGGACCCCTGCTCTCAACCTTTCACATTCACGTTTGTCCAACTGTCTTTCAACTTTTGGACTTACTTTCAAGGACTCTTCATCTTACGTTCTCAATATTTGTTGCTTATGTATTTATTAGTGTTATTTCTTTTTGTTTTATTTTGTATTTGCACAGTTTGTTGTCTTTGGTACATTGGTTGTTCATTCATCCAGTTGGGTGAGGCCTTTCATTGATTTTATTATGTTTTTTGTATTTACTGAGTATATCTGCAAGAAAATGAATCTCCAGGTTGTATATGCTGACCTTTGATAACAAATTTGCTTTGAACTTTGAATTTGCTTTTGTACCTGCTTTAAACATGAAAAAATTGCTCCCTCAGATCCCTTTTAAATCTTTTGCCTTTCATTTTAAATCTTCACCCTCCAGTTCTTGATTCCTTTTAACTAGGAAAATGACTGCATTCCTTTATCCTATAAATCCCCTTCATGATTTAATACACCCCAAAAGGTCACCTCTCAGTTTCCTACATTCCAAGGAGTAAAGTTCTAGCGTGTCCACCCTCACCCTCCAACTCAGCTGCACAATTCCTGGCAAAATTCTCATAAATCTTCTAATCAAATAATCTGCTAGATTTTTCCATCCACCGTAACTTGGTGCTTGATATGATTTAAAAAAAAACTAGAAAAAGCTCTAACCTTGGTTAAAATATGTTGTGTTTAATATACATTAAAATAACTTGAGTAATGAATCCAAAAGCAAGCTTCAGCAAATTTTCAAACAATGAGGTATTTATGAGAAATATTTAACATGTGGCTATCCCCCTCAACAACAAATATACCACTTTTGACACTGTTGGGGGGCTGATCTAACAGAGGAAAATCACAGTAATCGGGTCTCTGGCACTGACTCTGCCTCTGTGACTCAGAAGGAAAGTGGTGGGGGTGGGGGTGGTGGAAGAGACATATTGTGGTGATAGGGGATTTGTTAGTTAAGGGAATAGGTAGGAGGTTCTGTATGCGAGAACAAAATTCCCAGGTGGCATTTTGCCTCCTGGGTGGCAGGGTCTGGGATATTTCAGATTGATAGATGGGTATATGGAGGAATTTAAGGTGGGTGTTTATATGGGAGGCAGGGTTTAAGGGTCAGCATGACATTGTGGGTCGAAGGGCCTGTACTGCTCTATGTTCTATGATCTATGAATCCTCACCATTCTTAGGTGTGAGGGTAAGTGGCCAGAGGTCGTGGTCCATGTAGGAAGCAATGACATGGGTAGGATGAGTGATGAGGTTCTGCATAGGGAGTTCAGGGAGTTAGGTGCTAAGTTAAAGGGCAGGACCTCCAGGGTGGTGATCTCAGGATTGTTGCCCGTACCATGTGTGAGAGAGACTAGAACTAGGACGATTATACAGTTTAATACATGGCTAAGGAATTGGTGTAGGAAGGAGGGCATAAGATTTTTGGATCATTGTGCTGTCTGCCGGGGAAGGTGAAACCTGTGCAGAAGGGATGGTTTACGTCTGAACTAGAGGGGTCCAATATCCAAGTGGGAAGGTATATTAATGCTGTATGGTGGGGTTTAAACTAGAGTTACAGGGGGATGGGAACCAGAGTGCCAGAACAGTTGGTGAAGAGGTTCTGAAGGCAGATGATGGTAAGATGTCAGACAAAGTTAAGAGTCAAAATGTTGAGCATGGTGGAACTAGTGTCCTGAGCTGCCTATACCTCAATGCAAAAAGTATTGTAGGAAAGGTGGATAATAGTGCTGAAGATGACGTAGTTGGTTTACAAACAGAGGCAATGTGTAGTGAGGCAAGGATGTTGATGGGGCAAGATTGCAGTCGACAGGATGAGTTGGAACGTAAAAGGTGGACAAAATCAAAAATGGTGAATACAGCACTGAAGGTGTTGAATCCTAATGCACCCAGTATGCGGAATAAGATCGATGAACTTGCAACACAGTTGCAGATTGGGGGGTATGTTGTTGGCATCGCTAAATCATGGCTGAAAGATTATAGCTGGTAGATAATGTCCAGAAATACACATTGTATCAAAAGGGTAGGCAGAAAGGCAGAGTGGTGGCATTGCTCTATTGGTAAAAAAATGAAATCAAATCATTAGAAAGACGTGACATAAGCTCAGAAGGTGTTGAATCATTGCATATAAAGTTAAGGAACTACAAGGGTAAAAAGACCCTGATGGGAGTTGTATACAGACCCCCAAGTAATAGTAAAGATGTGACCTACAAGTTACAATGGGAAATAGAAAATGCATGCCAAAAGGGCAATGTTACAATAGTCATGGGGGAGTTCAATATGCAGGTAGTTTGGTGCTAGATTACAACAGGTGGAAATTCTAGAGTGCCTACGAATTGACTTTTTAGAGCAGCTTATGGTTCAGCCCACTAAAGGATCAGTTATTCTGGATTGGGTGTTATGCAATAAACTGAAATTGATTGGAGACCTTAAGGTAAAAAGAACCCTTAAGGGAGACTGATCATAATATGATCGCATTCACCTTGAAAATTGAGAAGAAGGTAAAATCAGATGTATCAGCACAGGTGTCCCCCGCTTTATGAATGTTCGCTTTACGCCACTTTGCTTTTACAAAAGACCTACATTGGTAACCTGTTTTCGCATTACAAAGAAGATTTTCACTTTTATGGAAATTTTTCCCATATAAATTAATGTTTCTTCACTTTATGCCATTTCATAGGATCAATTTCATAGGAATGCTCTACCTTTGTAAAGGGGGGGGGGAACACCTGTATTACAGTGGAGTAAAGGGAATTACAGAGGCATGAAAGAGGAGTTGGCCAGAATTGATTGGATAAAAAACACTGGCAGGGATGATGGTAGAGAAGTAATGACTGGAATGTTTGGTAGCAATTCAGAAGGCACAGGATATATATATCCCAATGAGGAGAAGTATTCTAAAGGAAAGCTGACCCAACCATGACTAACAACAGAAGTTAAAGCCAACATAAAAGCCAAAGAGAGAGCATATAATAGAGCAAAGATTAGTGCGAAGTTAGAGGATTGGGTAGCTTTTAAAAACCTACAGAAGGCAACTAAAAAAGTCATTAAGAAGGTAAATATGGGATACAAAAGTAAGCTAGCCAATAATATTAAAGAGGATTCCAAATGTTTCTTCAGACACATAAAGTGTAAAACAGATGTGAAAGTAGATATCCGACCATTGGAAAACAATGCTGGAGAAACAGTAATGGAGGACAATGAAATAGCAGATGATCTGAGTAAATATTTAGCATCAGTTTTCACTGTGGTAGGGACTAGCAGAATAGTGGAAGTTCCAGCTGTTATGGAGCATGAAGTGTGTGAAGTTACCATTACTAGAGAGAAGGTTCTTGGGAAACTGAAAGTTCTGAGGGTAGATAGGTCACTTGGACCAGATGATGTACACCCCAGGGTTCTGAAAGAGGTGGCTGAAGAGATCATGGAAGCATTAGTAATGATCTTTCAAGAATCACCAGATCCTGGAATGGTTCCAGAAGACTGGAAAATTGCATATGCCATTCCACTCTTCAAGAAGAGGGATAGGCAGAAGGAAATGAACTATTGGCCAGTTAGTCTGATCTCAGTGGTTGGGAAGATGTTGGAATCGATGGTTAAGATGAGGTCTCAGGGTACTTGATACTCATGATAAAGTAGGCCATAGTCAGCATGGTTTCCTCAAGGGAAAATCTTGCCTGACAAATATGTTGATTTTTTTTTTAAGAAGTAACAAGCAAGGTGGACAAAGGAGAGGCAGTGGATGTCATTTACTTGGATTTCAGAAGGCCTTTGACAAGGTGCCACACATGAGGCTGTTCAACAATCTACGAGCCCATGGTATTACAGGGAAGATTCTAGCATGGATAGAGTAGTGGCTGATTGGCAGGAGGCAAAGAATGGGGATAAAGAGATCCTTTTCTGACCAGCTGCTGGTGACTAGTGGTTTTCCACAGGGGTCTGTGTTGGGGCTGATTCTTTTTACGTAATATGTCAATGATTTGGACGATATAATTGATGGCTTTGTTGCAAATTTTGCAGACTATATGAAGATATGTGAACGAGCAAGTAGTTTTGAGGAAGTAGAGAGGCCACAGAAGGACTGAGACAGATTAGGGAAATGGCAAAGGAAGGGAAGATGGAATACAGTGTTGGGAAGAGTATGGTCCTGAAGAAAATAAAGGGTTGACTATTTTCTAAATGGACACAAAATACAAAAAAAACTGAGGTGCAAAGGGACTCGGGAATCCTTGTGCAGGATTCTCTAAAGGTGAGAGAAGGCAAATGGTGGTGAGGAAGGCAAATGCAATGTCAACATTCAATTCAAGAGGACTAGAATATAAAAGCAATGATGTAATGTTGAAACTTTATAAAGCACTGGTAAGGCCTCACTTAGAGTATTGCAAGCAGGTTTCGGACCCCCTAACTTAGAAAGAATTTGCTGAAAATGGAGAGGGTTCAAAAGAGGTTAATGAAAATGATTCTAGGATTGAATGGCTTGTCATATGAACTGCACTTGATGGCTTTGGGCCTGTATTCACTAGAATTCAGAAGAATGAGGGGTGACCTAATTGAAACCTACCGAATGGTAAAAGGCCTTGATAGAGTGGATGTGGTGAGGATGCTTCCTCTGATGGAAGAGTTTAAGAGCAGAGGACATAGCCTCCAAATAGAGGGACGTCTCTGCCCAAAACATTAACTGTACTCTTTTCCATAGATGCTGCCTGGCCTGCTGAGTTCCTCCAGCAGTTTTGAGTGTGTTGTATATTGCACAAGGCTGTTTGTTCATGCAGTTATCATTCAGATTCTAAGTATTATCACATGTGTATATTTCTACAGGTATAGGATGGCAATGGCCAAAGACACCTGTTCCATTAAGTTAGAATGTTATTATACTGTTTGGTCAGAATAGAGCTCTTTCATCAAAGATCTGTGGAGCTCACCCCACCAAGTGAAATGTAAACAGCTTTAGGATTCGCCCTTAAACATTCAAAATTTAGAGCTCCCCAGGCACTGCTTTCCACCATATCATCCTCTGCCTTCAATAGATCATTCTTGGCAATAAAGTTAAATCTGAAACTTCGCAATAAATTTAAATCTGTATTCTTTGAGGTTTCAAAGAATCAGGGGTGATCTTATTGAAACATCTAAAATCCTAAGGGGATGAGACAGAGTAGATTTCAAGATGTTTCCTCTATTGTGAGAGTCTAGGAAGAGATGGCATAGTTTCATAAGTGGTTGTTTAAAACTGGTGTGCATGTAGGAACTTTTTTCACAGAGAGCAATATATTTCTGGAATTCCCTACCCTAGTAGGATATAAAAGCTAAATCACTGGACATATTTAGAAATGAGATAGATAGATATTGTATTTGAAAAATTGGGGAATTGAGAGAAATGTGGAATTTACACTGAAAGGAGCAGAACCTTGGGGCAGTTTGACCATGGTCATATTGAATGATGGGACATGCTTGAGGGGGCTGGTGTTCTACTCTTGCTTCTGTAACGACCTGGGAAAGGTTTCCCTGCTAATGTAATGGTTTCTGTGTAGTGCAGAGTTTGGGTTATGACTAGAGATAACAGAGGCTTTGGAATATGCGCTGGCCAATGAGGGGAGATGTTTTTCTTTCTTGTGTGCCTGAGCAAAAGTTTTGCAGTCTTTTGTTCGGCAGAAGATGGAGAGAAAAGATACCAGAATGGGGAAGTCATAGACTGCAGGACTGAGTGGACTTGGAATGGGGTTGGGAGTTGATGCCCGGGGGGAAATCAATAGAGAACGAACAAATGGCAAAACCGTGAGCTCCAATGTTGGACATTGGACTGTTTCATGAGAATGGGCCCTTTTATTTATTTATTTTTTTTCTTTACTAACCCTGTGGTCAAATTAAGAATTATAAAGCTCAATCATTTAATTGTATAGTGTTTGTTATTTTGTGGTACTGATTTGTAACATCACGCAGCATCCACCCAAACAAGATTTCTGAAGTTTGGCCAGTCCAGAGGCTGTCTTCCCCTAGATTCAGCCACTAGCCGAACCTAGGGTTACACTTCTATTTGCTTGCACTCCTGTGTTCTTAAAAACCTGGCTATCAGAAGAAGCCCTCATCATGTCTTCTCTGCAGAAGCATACCATTCTTCATATAGTTTTGTTCTTGTCAAGTGGCATTTGAAGGCACTTCATGTATGAAAGTTGTCACTGATGGCCCCTGGTGAACAGGAATATTTGAGCACATGCAGAAAGGAACGTATGTACTCACTGGAGTTTAGAAGAATGGGAGGGTGGGGGGAATCTCATGGCAAAACCTATCGAATATTGAAAGGTCTGGATAAAGTGGATTTAGATAGGGTGTTTCCTATAGTTGAGCTGTCTAGGACTAGAGGGCACAACCTCAGAATTGAGGGACAACCATTTAGAACAGAGGTGAGGAAAAAATTCTTTAGCCTGAAGGTGATTAATCTGTGGAATTCATTGCCACAGATGGTTGTACGAGTGAAGTGATTGGGTATATTTAAGGCAGAGTTTGATAGATTCTTGATTAATAAGGGTGTCAAGGGTTCTGTGGAGAAGGCAGGAGAATAGGGTTGAGAGGGATAATGGATCAGCCATGGTGGAGCAGACTCAGTGGGTCAAATGGTCTAATTCTTATTCTATGTCTTCTGGTCTTATGGGTGTTAAAAGCTCTTGAGTAAGAAAAGTCTGATGAAGAACAATGGAGACATTGGCAAAAAGGAACATTTCAAGATTATCATCTTAAACAATAATCTATTTTGTTTGGACATCACAGGCTGTTGCTGGGTAACTAATGGCTTTCATTTTTACACATGTCCATTAGTTGATTTTGTCCATAAAATGGACAAAAGACAACAATCACTCACTTTATATGGTAACTATACATCCACAGGAGTCTAATGAATGGCATGAAATGCACATCAGACTGGTAATGAAGAACAATACCAAAAGTGGAGAGAGAGTGGAAACTACATTTGTTGTTCATAGATGCAAACATATGTACACTCAGTGGCCACTTTATTAGGCACACCTGTACACCAGCTCATTAATGCAAATATTTAATCAGCCAATCATGTTCAGAGGTTCAAAGGTTCAAAGGTCCAAATTAATGTCAGAGATATTTTTACAATATACATATTGAAATACTTTTTCTTCGCAAACATCCACAAAAACAGAAAAGTGCCTAAAGAATGAACAACAGATAAATGTAAGAACCCCAAAGTTCCCCCCCAGCTCCCACCTCCCATACATAAGTGGCAGCAAGCAACAATCCCCCCTTCCCCACTGGCAAAAAAAGCACCGGTACCACCACCATACACTTAAGCATGAGCAAAGCAACAGCAAAGACACAGACTTGCAGTTACCCCAAAGGCTTACATTGTTCACCCGGTATTTGACATACCACAGGCTGTCTCTCTCCCTAATAAGGGAGAAAAAGGTGTCCCCATTTTTCACCAGCGAACAGGGAGACATAACAAACAACTCGCTGGTTTACAATGTTAAAAGTCCATTACATCGCTTTCTCTGAGCTCCGTGCCCAAAGATTGCAAAGTTCTCAGGTCTTTGGGCCCACAGCAGATATCCTGACTCCCCCGACGACACACGGGTCTTCTGCTGTGACACCAGCCCTCGATCTGCTCATCTCCAGAGCCCCGAGATCTTAGGCTTCCGAACTCAAGCCTGACTCTTAGGCCAAGCCCTTGGCGTGCTGAACAACAGCCAGTTATGGAACCCTGAGAGTGGGTTCCATTCCTACAAAGAACCGTAGTCAGCATGTAACTCCAGGTCAGGGTCTTCAAAGGAACCCTGAAAGGGAAAAATAAAGATATTAAAGATGGAAATAGAGCTGTTTCCAAAGATGCAAGCAAAGGAGTCACCATTTAGTGCCATCTTAACTTTGCCCCGCCTCCTCATGTGGCAACCACTCAATGCATAAAAGCATACAGACATGGTCAAGAGGTTCAGTTGTTGTTTAGACGAAACAGCAGAATGCATCTTTCAGGAATCAGTTGATCCTGGCATGGTCCCAAAGGACTGGAAGATTGCAAATGTCACTCCACTCTTTCAGAAGGGAGGAAGCAAAAAGAAAGGAAATCATAGGCCAGTTAGCCAAACCTCAATAGTTGGGAAAGTGTTGGAATCTATTATTAAAGATAATCTTTCAGGGTACTTGGAGACTAGTGATAAAATAAGTCAAATTCAGCATGGTTTCTGTAAATGGAAATCTTGCCTGACAAATCTGTTAGAGTTTTTCGAGGAAGTAACAAGCAGGATGGACAAAGGAGAGGCAGTGGATGTCATTTACTTGGATTTCCAGGAAGTGTATGATAAGGTGCCAAGCATAAGTCTGCTTAACAAGATAAGATCCTATGGCATTACAGGGAAGATCCTGACATGGATAGAGGAATGGCTGACAGGCAGGAGGCAGCAGTGGGAATAAACAGGGCCTTGTCTGGTTGGCTGCCAGTGACTAGTGGTGTTCCTCAGGGATCAGTATTGGGACCGCCACTTTTCACACTGTTTGTCAGTGATTTAGATAGTGGCTTTGTGATAAAGTTTGCAGATGAAACAAAGATGGGTGGAGGGGTAGGCAGTGCTGAGGAAGCAATGTGATTGCAGCAGGACTCAGACAAATTGGAAGAATGGGCAAAAAAGTGGCAGATGGATACTGTGTTGGGAAATGTATGGTAATGCATTTTGGTAAAAGGAACAATAGTGCAGACTATTATCTCAATGGGAAAAGGTTCAAACATCAGAGATGCAGAGGGACTTGGGAGTCCTCATGCATGACTCGCAGAAGGTTAATTTAGAGGTTGAATTTGTGGTAAAGAAGGCAAATGCAATGTTGGCACTTATTTCAATTAGAATTAGAATATAAAAGCAAGGAGATAATGCTGAGACTTTATAAGACACTAGTCAGGCCACACTTGGAATATTATCAACAGTTTTGGGCCGCATATCTCAGAAAGGATGTATTGTCATTGGAGCAACATGTACAACACACTGGAGGAACTCAGCAGGTCGAACAGTATCCATGGAAATGAGCAGTCAACGTTTCGGGCCGAGACCCTTCGTCAGGACTGTGGTGGAGGCCAAGTCCATGGGTATATTTAAGGCAGAAGATGATAGTTTTCTGATTTGTCAGGGCATCAAAAGATATGGTGAGAAGGCAGATTTATGGGGTTGAGTGGGATCCGGGATCAGCCATGATGGAATGGTGGAACACTCAATGGGCTGAATGGCCTAATTCTCCTCCTGTGTGTTATGGTCTAATGGGAGGAAAAGTGATCTAAGTGACTTTGACCATGGAAGGATTGTTGGTATACAGACAGGGTTGTTTGAGTATCTCATAACTGCTCATCTCCTGGGATTTTCATGCACAGCAGTCTCTAGAGTTTACAGAGAATGATGCAAAAAACAAAAAAAAAAATCCAGTGAGGGTAAGTTCTGTGGGTGAAAATGCCTTGCTAACGAGAGAGGTCAGAGGAGAATGGTCAGGCTGGTTCAAACTAGCAGGAAGGTGACAGTAACTCAAATAACTGCACGTTACAATGGTGATGTGCAGAAGAGCATTTCCGAATGCACATGTTGAACTGATTGTACGTCCAAGTCTTTCTACAGCAGAAGGGCATGGACATACACTCACTCAGAGGCCGCCTTATTAGGTACAGGAGGTACAGTATCTAATAACGTGGCCTCCGCGTGTATGCTTGCAAGACTTCTGAATTTAATAATATTAGGTGGGCTTTTTAATACCTAGTGGCGTCCATAAATTCAATCTTCATAACTGGGGTAGACTGTGTAAGGAGATAAAGTTTTTATCGAGGTCTAGTGCCCTTAGAGCAAGACCCCAAGAAAAAATATATATACACACCTAAGTCCAAGAATTTGCAATTGAGTCAATGAACTAGAAAGAAGACATTCAGCCTATCGCGAGTCCATGCCAATCACCAAGAATTCATCTAAACTGATTGCATGACAGAAAGGAAGGGAGGAAGGAGATGCGGGAGGAGAAGTTTTATTTGGGTTGAGACCTTGTGCAACTCGCCGAGTTGTCACTCGGAGAGCGAGAAACCTGTGCCTGCCCTGTGCTGTCGGTTATCCAGCGCTGGAAGGAGTTGACTGCGCTCCGAGCTCCGGCTGGACTTCTGCACCTGTCATTGCGGAATCTCACCTGATCCGAGCCAAGCTCTCGGGGGCCGCTCTATATTTAGCTGTTGCCGCTTTCGCTCTTGCTTGGGATAGTTCCCTAGCGGCCTGACGCTTGTTAGGGACAGTGGCTCTCTCGAACGAAACACTTGCCCAAGGAGGCATTTATTTTTGTGGGGAGCTCAAATCTCTCGCCTACTTAAAAAAGCGGGGAAAAAACCTTATAATTCACTAACTTAATGGAACGATTCAAAGCAGTGTGAATTAATTGAGAACAAGCTTCGGGACTGTTGTATACATCCAAACATGACCCGGAGTCTGTCCTTGCCTTGGGACTGCTCAGATTACCCCTCTCTGCGATAGTGGTTGAGCAGAGGGGCAGTTTCTGCCTGAGCTAATGCGAGACGCTGACCTAGTGTGACATTCCTTGTCCACTTCACCCCCTTTGCTCAGGCATTGTCAGGCGTTGGTGAGCGGGGCTGTGCTCGGCTGTTTACCTCCCTCCAATGTGCGATGTAATGCTTTCACAGTAAGAGGAATGAGCAGAGTCATCGCGCTCCTGAAATCCGAAGCCGCCACTGATCCTCTGGAGCAGGTGATCAAGGCTTTCTCTTGTCGCAAAGCATCTCCATATGGATATTTCAATAACCCTTCAACCGAACACCACCCGCAGTACAGAAACGCGCATATGCACACTGCTACAGGCATATCCATGCACATACTTGCATATAAACACGGACACTACAAGGAAACATAGAAAATAGGAGCTAAGCAAGCAGTTCGGCCCTTCGAGTCCTTTCCAACAATCAAGGCTGATCATACAAATACTAGCGCTTATACGGATGCATACTTACATGCGCATGGAAATACATGCAATTTTTTATGTTCTCACACACATGCAAATTCATTAAAAATAACGTACATACAGTACTGTGCAAAAGATTTTGATATATATATAGCTAGGGTACCAGACTTTTGCACAGTACTGTATTTGTCAACGTGGAGCAGAGAACGAGTCTGTAAATCTGGCAGGAGAAGAGGATGTTGGGAATGGCGAGGATAGAGTGCCATGGGAGGGGTGTGGGACAAGTGGCAGAGAAGGAGTGCGAGGGGCGAGGGGTGGCTGGGATGTAGGCACACTCAGCCCTGAGATACCAGGTGATGTCATTTGATTCCAAACAATTGGTAAATTGATCATTACAGAATGTCAGAATGTCTCTCTGGTGCTTCCAGTTCTCTCCGCTCTCCCTTCCCCTTTTCCCAACCATGATTCCCTTCTCCCTGCCCCCTTCCCACTCTCAGTCCACTACAGAGACCCATATCAGAATCAGGTTTATCATCACTCACATCTGTCACGAAATTTGTTTTTTTTTTGGTGACAGCAATACAGTACAATACATAAAATTACTACAGTACTTAGGTGCCCGAACTATATATTTGTGTGTGTGTGCCTAAGAATTTTGCACAGTACTGTGTGTAGATGATTACATATATACAAACACACACATGTATTTAAACAAATGTACACATGAGAGCTTTTTTGTTCTCAGTTTCTAATAATTTTGATTGAAATTCACATTTTAAAATCTAAAGTTAATGATAGGCAAAATAAAGATTTGCCTATTACACCTAGAATAAGGAAGGAAGTAAAATGTATCATGAAATCCCCCTGACTGACAGGAGCTGACCTTACTGGTTGTCCAATATCAAAGTCAGAATCAGTCTGCCTGGAAATAATGAACAATGGAAGTGTGATTCCATTGATTACTGTCAATCAGAGGGAAGGATATTGAGAAGCAACTTTACAGGAAGTTGTAGACTTGTGCAGAATTAGAGCATGGTGTAAGTAGGAAGTTACAACTATTCAGATATAGGCTGGGATTGCTATAGAGAAGAGGCAAAGGTGGGCGAGGAGGTGTGGAGGTAGATTATCTGAAGAGTATGTTTCTAGCCAATGAGAATTGGACTTGACCTGGCTTTGGAAAATGAGCCAGGCCAAGTGGAGCAAATATCAGTGGGGGAAACATCTAAGAAAGCGATCAAAAATCATAAGGTTTAGAACAGTTATTGAAAAGGATATGGATAACTCCAAGATAAAAACAGCCAAATGGAAAAAGGCCAGTTTCAATAGGATGAGAACAGATCTGGCTCAGACTGATTGGATACAAAGCTTAGCAGGAAAAACAATAATTGAATGATGAGATATAAAGTGTGTTATTTCAATGACAGCCCAGGTACATTCCCACAAGGGAATGGTATGAAAGTTCAAGCCAGGAAAGACTGAAACAATAGAGAATAAAACAGAGCTGGAAATCTAGCACTTGAGATACCAAGGTGTGGCTGATATAGAGAGGTTATTAAGAGATCTGAGAGATGTCTTTAATATGATGAAGGGTATTAGTAAAGAAGTTACTGATAAACTGTAACTCTCAGCATGCATTGACAAATGAATCGAGCATTTGGTGAGGTCTCCCCATGCACTGTGGAGGCAGATTTAATTGTAGCTCGTCAGATATCTGAATGGCAAGGGCTGCAGATAGTGTTAGTTACATTGCTTTTGCGCAAAGCTTTGTACTTATTGGGACAAATGATTTCCCTCATTACTCAAACCAATCTATGATTTTGTGAACATATGTGGGGAAAAAAATCTTTCTAATTCATTTGTAGTAGAAGCATAGCCAGGAAGAAGTATCCATTTGACTAATTCTGGGACCAGAGAGCAGGGCAGACCCTCAGGAGCCTGCTGTTTATCTGGCAGCTGGCCAGAAATCCAAAGAATTTTCTCATGCTGCAGATGATTGTTTACAGCAGGTCCAGTGAATGTTACACAGAGAAGGAGACTATGCCCCTCATTAGGTTTTGGTTCTCTGGTATGCCTTCAATATTAGAATAATAAAATTTGAATTAATTAAACTTGGGTGGGGGTGAGTGATTTTAAAAAATACCATTTAGCTATTAAAGGAGCAAAAGGTAATATGCATGAATTTTTTATTCCCTTTTTCTGAATGTTCTGCATCAACAAATGTTTACAAATAATTAAAGAGTGAAACATCCTGGGAAATTAATATGTCCACTTTCAGTAATTCAATAAGAAAATGTCCCTGGACCAGCTGTCTTTTTACGTTTTCAGCTCTTGTATTATACTATAAAAATGATCACTAATGGTATAATTAAGGCTGACAGCACAGGAAGAAGAGATTTGACTCTTCTTTATTAGAGCAAACCAGAACTAATCCCATTGGCTTTGCTCATTCTGCTATTTAATTTCATTATTTTCCACCACATAAGAAGTTTAAGCACTTTTCCCTTTAAAGATAAAATCATGGCCAGTGTAAACCACTGGGTACAATAGCATGAGATGTTCAGGACTGTGATCAATATATTTTTGGATGTCAAGGAAATAAGTGTTTTAAATTAATAATGGTATTGTCAATACAGTGAGATAGAGTTACAATGAAAACTAACTTTCAGCAGCATCACAGCACGTAGATTCAGACAACACACAGAACATAAACTGTACATAAAGTAGACAAGGCAGTGAAGAGCAAAAAAAGTATAAAAACAAGACATTATTGCAGAAAAAAAACACGATCAGAAACAAGTCCTTGGTAGTGCAAAATGTGTGTATATAAGACCAAAAGATATAGGAGCAGAATTGGCCCATTTGGCTCCTCAAGTCTGCTCTGCCATTTCATCATGGCTGATCCAAATTTCCACTCAGCCCCAATCTCTTGACTTCTCCCTATATGCCTTCATACCCTGATCAGCCAAGAATCTATCACCCTCTGCCTTAAATATACATAAAGGCTTGGTCTCCACAGCTGCCTGTGGCAAAGAATTCCACAGATTCACCATTCTTTGGCTAAAGAAATTCCTCCTCACCTCCATTCTAGAAGGACCACAGACTCAACCTGCAAATTAACCTCTAGGGATCCTACACAAGGACTCCCAAGTCCCTTTACACCTCAGAACTTGGTATTTTCTCTCCATTTGGAAAATAGTCAACCCTTTTATTTCTTCTATGAAAGTGCATGACCAGACACTTCCTGACACTGTATTCTATCTGCCACTTCCTTGCCCATTCTCCTAATCTGTCTAAGTCCTTCTGTACCCTCTCCACTTTCTCAAAACTACCTGAATCAATTGTACCTGCAGAATAAGATAAGAATGACCTAGGAGACTTGATGAGGATTGTTCTCCTATTTCTTATGTTCTGATGACAATGGTTTATTTTTAGTCTTTCTCCTTACTTCCTTATTTTCCTGATTTTTCCTTGTTATTGACTCAGCAAACCAAGGAAGTGATCCCTTTATATTCATCCAATGAAGATCTCTATCCAATATCCTCATGGCTAACTTTGTTCCAATAGAAATGTTCCCAATGCTATGCCTCTCCTCATCACTAGAGATTCCTTTTTCTGGCTCGTCCTTTATTTTTTCTTCCATGGGATGTAGGTGAAGTCAGGAGATATTGTCCACCTGTAACTGTCCCCCTGAACCTCTGATTTCCAGAAATGAATTGCATTCCTTCCTCTTTCCAAGTTTGAGCAATTTAGCGGTAGGTTTGCATTGCAACTAAAAGCCATTTTCAGAACTTGGATAAATATTGCCTATGAAATGACTAAAATTGTCCTTAAGTAATAAGAAATGATTACTGACTGATCATGAAACTGTCCAAAAGAAGAATCCCTGGCATATTTGTTATTGTAAAATGACTTTGTCATAAAGTCATACGACACAGAAACTTCAACCCACTACATCCATGCAATCAACAAATGTGCCTCCATACTAATCCCAAATACTACCACTTACTCTGTAGTTGTCTCTGTCTTGATGAATGTTGTGAGAGTACTTTCACAACATTTAGGCAGAACACTCTAGATTGCAACTGTCCTCTGAGTGAACCTCAGGCTCCTTCCTACTCCTCACCTTAATCCTATGACCTCTGGTCTTCTCCTGATTGAAATGCTCATAGGCACCATTCTGGTAAATCTCCAAATGTATGGTGACCAGAACTGTACACAGTACTCCAGCAATGGCCTAACTAAAAGTTTTAAAGTTGTATCATGATCTCTGTATTTTTACATTGATGCCCTGACTAATGAAGATCAGCATCCCATATGTCTTCTTCATCACCTTTTCTACCTATGCTGCTACATTTAGAGGTCTGTGAACTTGTACGCCAAATTCCCTCTCTTCCTTGGTGCTCCCCAGAGTCCTGCCCTTCTTCTATCTCCCACACACTCATCAGGATTAAAGTCCACAGAAGCAGGACCAGACAAATGTTTGCATCAAAAAGGAACTTTCAGACAGCTATCTAAAATTTGATCAAGGTGTTCAGTTTTAAGGACTCTCAAAGAAGATAAAAGACAGGGAGAGGGAGAGAAGGGGAGAGGGGGAGTGGGGAGAGAGGGGGAGAGGAAGAGAGGGGGTGAGTGGGAGAGAGGGGGAGGGGAGAGGGGGGATAGGGAGAGGGGGAGATATCCCTAGAGAACTTAGAATGTAAAAGAGTATGGGGGTGTCAAAGTACAAAGTTAGAGGAAATTAGGAAAATAGGAAGGAGCCTGAGGAGATTACCTCCAACACTCAATAAAGAAGCACATCTTCAAAAAATACATTGTAACTTTAAAACATCTTGTCATAAATAATTAACCCAATAAAGCTGCAAATGTGTCATGCAAACCACTACGCTACCGTGGCAACTATGACAAAATAGATCAATATGGTGATATAAATTAAAAGGAACTAAAATTGATGGGTGATCTACTGCTAACTTTTTGCATTTCCTTTGGTTTTATACAAAGTGACACACTATTTACATCTCCCTCTCTCAGGCAGTCTCTTGGCTGATGATGACTTGCTTTCACACCATTTCTGTGGGCTCTGAAATGGCAGATGAGACCAATGTGGGACCTCAGACTCTGCCACAAGTGATACAGGGAGTGTTTAACCTAGTGGGGAGTTGGGTAATGTGGATGGATAAGCATTCCTACCCTTGTTTATGCTAGGCTTCAGTTAGCTCTCAATGAATGAACTGAAGGCTTTCAGGGATATACTGAATACTCCTTCATGTTGAACTATTACGGGGCAGGGATTCCTTCATGTTGTTATATAGTTTAAAGAAGGGTTTGAGAATCTTCTGTATACTTGCTAATCTCTCACTCCGACAGACCTTGGACCAGAGATTCTGGTGCTGGGTGTGAGTGATGTGGTCTGTACAGTGGAGCTGACTGAGGGGAATTATGATCTTAATACTGGGATTAACCCTGGGAAAATATGGCAACAATACTGAAATTTCCATGGGTTTTTTTTAGAGCTAGCATGATTTTTTAAAGTCAATGATAGTGTGATTCATAAAGACTGCATCATCCCTACCCTACAATTTATCCTGATTCATTCTTTCATCTTCAACTGAAGTAAAATTTCAAATTTTCATAATTACCAACATATTGTATTATTTGTTCTATGTTGGCTCCAGAGTCACCAATGTAATGACTCTTAACTTCTTGCACAGTTTGGGAATAATTAGGGTGGATAATAGATGGTGCTATTGCAGTGGCATTCTCATCGCTTGAGTAGGTAAATCAGGATGCTGTGCGAGTTGGAGGTGAACATACAGATGGATGGAGTCCATCACAAAACTTCACTCATTGGATATTTTGGCTCATTCAAAGCTTAACCTTGCACTACTTCAGACTATAACCCAAAGAGTGCATCAATAACTCACAAAAGTCCCAGCACTGACTTGAAATGCTGCAAACATCAGTGCGCTTTTAAATCCAGTGTAGATGCAGGAAAAGTCATAGGTTATCCAGACTTCATGTTCAGGCACTGTATAATTACTCAGGTGAAATATGGTCCAATTTAAAGATGAGCCATAAATTGGTTGGAAAAACTAAATATAGAAATAAATGTTTAATCATCTGATTAGTGGGATGTGTCAAGTGATGTTTCTCAGTGGAAATATCTACTTTTCACAACTTAAATTTAGGGCTGCACATTGATGCAGCTGTTAGTGCTGTACCTACATGGTCCTAGAGACGCTAGTTCAATCCTGACCTCCAGTGCTGTCCATGTGGAGTTTGCATGTTCTCCCTGTGACAACATCAACATTCTGCCTCATCACAAAGAAGTGCTTTGACAAAAATACATTACCTCTAGATCCTTTTTTATACATTATCCCATTCTGTAAGTAACTGGCAGAAGAGGCAAGAGATAGTAAATGTAAATGAGGGAAAATTAATGAACCAATGAGACCAATGGGGATGCTCTGAGCGCTGGTATGGACTTGAAGAGCTGAAGGTCTTCCAATGTCATGAGGAAATATGAAAAGTGTTGAAATAGACATTAATAGAAATAAAAGAACATGGTACTGTGTCTAATTTAAAAAGAAGGTGTAAAGGAACAGCATTATCAGCCATGATCATATTGAAAGGACAGCCATGCTTGAGGGGGATTGATGAATGACTCCTGCTCTCATCTCCTTGTGTTTTTGTGACATAGTAAATGTGCAACAACTATAGGAGATAGAGTTCATCGTACAGATCTCAGAAGTCATATACTTTGAATCCAAGTGAGACAAAACATATTTTTTTAATTGTGAGAGTCAGCAAGTTCTTAGGGATCAAGTCATAGTTATGGGAATGTGTACAGTTTACTGAGAATGCATTACCCAGGGTTTTCACTGTTGTGAAGACAGGGAGTAGAGGAGATGTCTGGATGCTGTATGTTGAAGATTGGGACATAGATGTGACAAATGTACAGACTGTTTTACAGTTCTGACTGAAGAAACATGGGTGGGAGGGCTGGTTGGATAGAGGTTCTCACAGAAAGAGCAGATCTTGGTTCATGGTTGGCCAGTTAGGTGGCAGGTCTTTGTTCTTAGGCACATGGGCCTAGGCTTTCATAGGGGTGAGGAAGGTGGAGCTTTGTGGGAACAATGGTGTCCTTGAGGAAATGGAATCACATGGTGGTGGGTTGCGCCCTGGCAGTGTTGGGAATAAGTGTGTTGGGTGGGGGTTGGCACTGTGCTAGTGGTGAAGGAGCATAAATATTGGATTTACTTTACTGAGGTCCCAATCCAGAGAGGCACTAAATACTAAATATGAAAAACTAAATATGTTGGAGCTCTCCAACAATGAGACAACTAGGTGTAAGATTTTGCACAGTAAACTAAAAGGAAGCTTTTATCTTACATTATACCAGAGATGGAGATGTAATGTTCTTTTTTCCAGCTGAAAATGGGCTTTACCAAAATGAATGTTAATAATTACCTTTAGCACATTTTCTATCATTCCAGAAAGTTAACAGATCATTTGTCAAAACGATTTGCCCTTCAATGTTTCGTTGAGTTCATGTGGTAGATATGCTGGTTGCAAAGATTGGAGGTCGGGGAGAAAGTTGGCTACCATATCATGAAGACAAAAATATCATGTCTGGCCTAGCAGACCTACCTGGCCACTTGTGAGCCCAAACCTGATCTTTCTGTGAGAACCTCCTCCCAGCCCAATCCTTCTGTCAGAACTGTAATGGAGCCTATATGTGCTCCAATCTTCAAGCTACAGCAGCCAGCTTTCTCCCCACCATGCTTAAAAACAGTATGAATAACCAACAAATGGGCATTGGACAATGAAGGGAGAATCATTGTGAAAGGTGCTCTCACAAACAAGAGAAAATCATCAGATGCTGGAATTCCAAGCAACACACACAAAATGCCTGAGGAACTCAGCAGGCTGGGTAACATCTGTAGAAAAAAAGCACAATTTACGTTTCAGGCTGAAACCCTTCAGCAAGCCAAGATTCCTCCAGCATTTTGCGAAAAGCACTCTGTTCGCTTTGTGGATGATACAAAATTACCTGAAAATGGTTGTTTACATTCATTTCTGGGGAAAGTCAATTTTCAATTGGATAAGGCTGGAAAATTACTACATTAGAAGCATGTTATCCTTCAAAACACTGAGTGGAAATACATTCCCGCTTAAAGGGTTAAATTATGACAAATGATTTCAAAAATTGCTTTGCATTCCCTTGAGTTCCAACATTGAGGGATGATTTAATTGAGATGCTTTAAATGATAGAGTGTCTCAGTAATGCAGATACTATGGAACCTGTCCAGAATAACATTGTATAATAGAATATTGTATAATATCGTATATCTATAATATTGCATAATAGAAAAAAATAGGAATCATTTATTCACATAAATGGAATGAAATATCTGGATGCAGGTCATTTGAAGTGCTCAGGTTAGGCCAGAGGATTTTTGTATCCAGGCAGAACAAGTGGATGTCATTGGTGATAGGTTGTGTTAAAGTTTGGCGATAAACTAATGAAAGAAGCTAATAACTTGGAAGAAATTAACACTTGCTACTGTTCTTATGTTACTAAACAAGACAGGTGAAGTTGACAGTTAAATATTCAGTAGCCTTGGAAGGCATGAAACTATTCAGTGTCTTATGATTTATACATATATATAAAGAACTTACTGCACTTTGAGCGTCATTCCTCAGAGCTCCCTTCCCACCTTACTACATCCATCAACAGATCCTTACATTTTTCTCTTGTGTATCAATCTAACTTCCCTGTAGATGTACCTCAGTGACACCACAGTAAATTTTATATCTTTCTGTGGTCTCTGCTGTTTTATGGCCTGAGTTCAGAGCACTTCATAATTTTAAAAACTTCTTTCAGGTTAATTCTCAACTTTCTCTTTTCTGAGATTGCCCCATGGTTCAATTTTAAATTATGTACCTTTTCAGCTCTGTATCTTGTGAATCTTTTTTTATTGTCTGGTATTTCGACATCCTTCCTGTTACATAGAGACCAGAATGATGAGTGTGGTCTAACCAAGGTAATTTATCTTTTTCACTTTTTTTTCTTTAGATATCAATCATTGTGACCTTATACAACAATTCAAAGTTCAAAGTAAATACATATATGTCACTATATACAACCCTGAGATTTGTTTTCCTGTGGGGATATTTCAGTGATGGGGTAGGTGAAATTGAATGAAGTTGTCCCCTTTAGTTCAAGAGCCTGATGTTTGAGGGATAGTAACTGTTCCTGAACCTGGTGGTGTGAGTCCTGAAGCTCCTGTACCTTCTTCCTGATGGCAGCAGTGAGAAAAGAGCATGTCCTGAGTGATGGGGGTCCTTGATGATGGATGCTGCTTTCCTACATTACTACTTGTGATAATTTGTGAACCTGTAGTGCCATGCTTGGTAACTTAATCCCATTTACATAGATTTTTCAAGGAGTAGAAGTCGGAGAGTCTCCCTCAAAATCTCCCAAACTAGCTCCAATAAAAAGGAGCAACCAGAGAATCTAGAGCACATCATCACGTGAATCAGAGCCCACAATCCACAAACAGCATGGGTTAAACTTTTCTCTGGCACCATTATGAATTCTGCAAGTTTTGATGCATTTTTCCAGTTCTGGGGTTAAGTGGGGAATAACTATGGGCCCAGCATTAATTCCCCAAAACACTCTTCACCTTCTACCCTGCACCCCCACCCCGCCCAGCCCTGTGACGGGCGGCCCACTATCTAACTCATCACTGGGATTTACTCCTCCATTCACATTTGCATGTGCAAATCCTTTTTGCAGTACAAGTCTAATTCGTTAAAGAATACTATTTCAGTGCAGCTCCAAGCAGCCCTTGGCTGTTGCAGCTCATGGAGAGGGGGTTGGTGAGGGGGTGGGAATGAAGAAGACATGTGGAAACACCACATTTCCACATGCCAAAAGATTCCTGCCCCATAGTAACTAGCAAATCCATCCTGCCTGTCTTTCAAACACACATCTGTAGGTATGAGGAGTCCATAGGTCGGACATTCAGAACCTGGGAGAACTTGTACTGTCATTGCTTGGCCAATTAATTTTGTAGAAATGCTAAATGTTGTCTTGTGTAGCCTGGACTAACATTTTGGCATTCATTCTGAAAATCTATACTTAAATTTATTTTTATTTTTATTTTTATTTATTGAGATACAGTGTGGGAAAGGCCCTTCTGGCCCTTCGAATCATGTTGTCCAGCAACCCCCTGATTTAGTAATCATGGGACAATTTACAATGACCAATTAACCTACTCACTGGGTTGCCTTTGGACTGTGGGGAGAAACTGGAGCACCCAGAGAAACCCCACACAGTCCATGGGGAGGACGCACAGAGTCCCCTTCTAGAGGACGCCGGGATTGAACTCCAGGCTCCGACACCCTGAACTCCAATAGAATCACAGTAAATGCTACATTACTGTGGTGCCCTGAATAAAGGGAAAGTTTAGCATGAACTCTGACACAGACTGAGTCAAGATAACTTTCAAATAATGCTAGTATCGAGTTGCTCTGTGCTATTATATTTTTATTGAAATTCTGCTTATAAATATGTCTTAAAATCATTGTGATTTATTGTATTCTAAGTTAATGTTTGCATATGTTTCATTGGCATGATTGTTTGATTGCTCAGTGACAGGGCATAGCTTCAGGATGACCACAAAAGGAGACTGGATAGAAGTCTGCCTTAGAGGGGATCAGTCAGTGGTGGAACTCACTGCCTCAAATCACAGCTAAATCAAACTCACAGGAATTTCAATGTTGAGGAGCCTAATTTTTTTAAAGTAAAGCTATTAGAAGGATGGTAGAGCTGTAATATTTCTTCGTTCTATAGAGCAACGAGTATTAACTGAATAATGGGGTCTCAAAATAAACAGGAGTGAAGATTAGTGAATGAGACAGAATTACCCAATCAGAATCATTTTTAAAATGAGATGGATTGAACAGACTTCTTCAAAAATAATTATTGAGACTGATTCCTTCTACAGACCGTAATACTGATGTAGTGAGGATGCACTTATAATGGCAGCTTCACATCTGTGCAAAATGGTTTTAAGTGTACACTGATATGAAAGATGTCAGTGCAATTCAATCTGGAAAGGACATCTCTGGTCTACCGAATGTGGAACTTCAAACAAGTGCCCATCTCATTGTTGTTACACTTGCATTATCAGCACCTCTCCTAACAAGGTTAAACTGGACTTCACTGGATAGTCTGACTGAGCACGTGCAAATTGGAATCTTAAAAACAAAGCCTAAACTAATCCAGTCGCCTCTTGGGAACTTTGAAAACTTTCCGTGTTGGCAGAAACTGGAGCTTGTCACTGCTGTCTTGTGCTTTAACAGCCCAAAGAAAATCACATCCTACCTTACTTTGACATGAAAGCTTCGTTGCTGTACATTGGTCTTGTTTTTGAAGTGATCTGTAAAATCTTCCACCAGCACATTACATGTTTTAATGTGCAACAGAGTGATAAACTTACATTGATAAGCCTCCAGGAAAAAATACATCAATTTTCATATACTCTGCAAACTTAATAACCACACCTCCTACAACTATATCAAGTTAACTAATAAATATTATAAACAGCAAGGGTCTCAGAACAGATCTCTGTAGTAAAAGCAATACACACAAAATGTTGGAGGAACTCAGCAGGTCAGGCAGCTGATGCACCATCAATAACTCTCGGAGACGTGAGTTAAGGTAGGCTTTTATTGGCTGGAAGAAAGCACCATCAGCAGCAAGCGACCACCACACAACATCCTGGAGACTGAGGGAGGAGCAGTGCCTTCGATCGCCTTTATATACCGGGGTCTGTGGGAGGAGCCACAGGAGCAGTCAGCGGGGGGGGGGGGGGGGGCTGTCCTGACAGGTATATGTAGTTCACCACAGCAGCATCTATGGAAAAGAGTAAACAGTCGACGTTTTGGGCCAAGACCCTTCTTCAAGACTTTTTAATTCTGTCACCTTCCATCTTCATTCCAATCCTGTTGAAGAGTCTCAGCCCAAAACATTGACTGTTCACTCTTTTCCATAGATGCTGCCTGACCTGCTGAGTTCCTTCAGCATTTTGTGTGCATTCCTTTGGATTTCCAGCATCTGCAGAATCTCTCATCTCTGTAGTAAAACACTGGTCACAGACTTGCAGTTACAAAAGGTAAACTTTTATTACCCTCAGTCTCCTATTACCAAACCAATCCTCTCATCTTTGGATCTCATGGGTCTTAACCTGAAACCTTGCAATAACTTGGTAATATTTATATTAGGCTCTATCAAATACATAACGAACCCTACTTGATACCTTCCCCAAAATGTGATACCTCCTTCCCTTAACAAATCCATTCTGATTGCCTGCATCCTTGTAAATGATGTTTATGGTATGTCTTAGTTTGGATACCAATGATTTGTCCATCATTGATGTTAAATAAACAAACCCATAAAAGTTTATCTTATTCCTTTCTTCCTCTTTAAATTATGGTGCGGGCTTAGCAGTGCTCCAGTTCCCTGGCTCCCTGTAGTTAGAGAGGATGGAAAATTGTAATCAAATCCCCCAGAATTTCCTCCTTTGCTTCCTTTAATAACCTGGGATATATTTAATCTGTGCTGGTTATTAATCCATTTTCAAAGATGTTAAACCCCCTTAATACTTTCCCTTTAACTCTGTTTATTCCATCTAATATTTCACACACATTCACCTAAGTGACACCATTGACATCATCCTCCTTTTCTGTAAAGACTGTCACAAAATACTCATTCAGAACCTCACTTGCATATTCTGCCTCCATGTATGGGTTACGCATTTCATTTCTGAGAGGCCATACTCTTCCCTTTGGCTCTTTCTGTACAAGTAAAATATTGGCTTGCTTCAATTTTAGTTCCTCATATTTTTGCACAGTCTCTCTTTGTTTTCCTAATTTTCCTTTAACATTCACAGTTACACTTTTTACATTATCCTAGGTTTTCCATTGTATTATGCTTTCCATGTCTGGAATAAGCTTCTCTTTTCTGCTCTCTATGCAGTCACTTAGGGGGTGTGAGATTTCCTTTCTTCCTGGGAGCATGTTACTTATAATTATTTATTTTGAGATTCAGCACGGCCAGGTCCTTCTGGCCCAACGACCCCGCGCCACCCAATTAGCCTATTAACTCATATGACTTTGGATTGATATGCATTCAAGTAGCTGTTTCCAGTCTATGTTTACTAAATCAATTCTCAGTAAAGCGTGCCTTAGCCTGATTTAGACAATTATATTTGTCCTTTTCTATGACAAATCAGTTTAAATTATAAATGCTACTGCAACAATGTCTTTCACAGTTCCTTCTTCCTAAACAAATTTGGAATTGGCTTATTATTGTCATATGAACTGGGATACAGGTAAAAGCTTTCATTGGCATGACATACTGACAGATCATTCCAAAGGTAAGTACATTTTGGTAATAAAAGGGGCAAACAGAATGCAGAATAGAGTGTTACAATTACAGAGAGTTTGCAGTGCTGGTAAACAAATAAAATGAGCCAAGTAGATTAGGAGATGAAGAGGGCCAACAATACAGGATAAATATGTTTTCCTGAATGTAGTTGGAGAATTCTGTGCTCTCCATATCTTTTACACTGACTGTATTCCAAATAAATTAGTGTAATTGAAATCTCCTACATAAATAACCCTCATGTTTTTGTGCATATCAGAAATGTACGTACTTACAAACTTGCTGTTCTAGCTTCCATTTGTGCTTTTTTTCTCCCCATGTTAAGAATTTATAACTGCAGGATTCATTCTTTAGTTGAATGCCCCACCCATTTCAGAGGCGAGCCCTCTTGGCACCAGCTGGTTTATACTCAGCTCACTGCCTGCCAATTGAAATTGCAACCAGAGCTACTCGAGCAATTGCCACTTCCATTCTAAGACAATTTGAATGGTGGAAATTAACACTTAAGGTTCTTGGCATAGTGTTTCAAGTTCAAGTTTATTGTCATTCAACTGTACACATGTATACAACTAAATGAAATGGACCAAGGTGCACAACACAGAACATACAACTCAGACACATAACACGCAAAGTAATATTACCACAAGTAAATTAACAAATCAATTCAATTCAATATTAAGGTGCATATAAGATACAAGTTAACAGGTAAACAGTATAACGCTACTGGTGCTTTGTACGTGATGAGAGCTGGGTGGTGGCAGGGAGTTTAATAGTCGCATGGCCTGTGAGCTGCTTCCTATCCTAACAATTCTTTTTCTAATGCTATGGTATCTCCTGCCTGATGGTCCAGCTCAAAGAGATTGCTGGATGGATGGAAGGGATAAAAATCTCTAATGGGTGGAAGACAGACCCCGATGAACCTCTCAGAAGTCAAACATCAGTTGTGTCTGAGATGCAAGCCCTGGAATCGCATACTTTTGTAGCAAAATTGCACCATCCTCTTCACCTTTCCTGAAGCTGGGTGTGGAAGTTTAACCATAAGAATGATCACCACATGTTGCTTAATGTGAACATTGGTTTGAGGGTCTATGGGTGGCTGATGACTACAGCTACACAAATGGAGTAAGTCAGCTGGAAGTGGTTATTACTTTGTTTCAGTTGGTTAATGCTGGGAAGGAGCAGTGTTGTGTGACTGAGTATACAGACACATATATTTGGAACACTTTATAAGAAGGTGGACAATGAACAGAGAATAAAAGAATAAGGAAAACCCCAATTAAGGAGGGCAGCTAAAAACTAATCATTGGTCACATTTTGTGTCCAAAGGAGGATTAATAATTTGGCAGGAGTTTGGAAAAGTCAACTGGTGGTGGAGAAATACTTATAGTAAATCCTGCTCTCCACACTAATCTTGACACATATTTCAGACTTGGTCACAAGGTTCAAAGTTCAAAGAGAAGTGTCACAGTTCGATCATTCCTTGACCTAAATCATACACCCTCAACTTTTACATACTGTTGAGATTTTCTTCAGTGGACAACACAGGAGATTATCTTGAATTAAATATGCAATCAGTAGTAAGTTGGAAGAATGGTTTTATTTAGTCAACTACATGGCATGATTCAACTGCTTAACTCATTTGTTACGGAGGCAAACATTCTAAAGTGCTTAAATAATAAGTATTCTTCAAAACAATGAGACTTTGAATACTAATCACGTGACATAACAACTTCATTGCAATGTTCAAAGGAAGTAATGACAAATCCATTTGCATAGCATCACATGCTAAATTCCTCCTGTTTACCTTGCATTAATTCCATACCATGCAATTTATTCACCTTCTGAATATTTTTCCCCTCTGGTGAATCACAGTGCAATTGGGCATATTTACCTGTGAAACAGGCTGACCCAAAATGAAAGAATGAGATCATGATCCAAATGGATAACATACAGTTTGGAGCTGTGTGGAAAAGAATTGGATCTCAGATTCCTACTCAGGAAAGCTCTAAGTCAAATCAGGCTTCTCATTGCTGGGATCAACAAATTAAATCGATAAATTCGTAAATTGTTTTTTTATTGTCATGTATATCGAGGTACAGTGAAAAACGTTGTTTTGCTTGTCTATTGTACAAATCATTTCATTGCATCAGTACATCAAGGTAGTACAAGTGAGAAGGAATAAGAGAATGCAGAATAGAGTGTTACATTTATAGAGAAAGTGCAGTGCAGGCAGACAGTAATATGCAAGGACATAATAAGGTAAATAGTTTGGTCAGAAGTGTATCTTATTATATATAAGTAGATCCTTCAATAGTTTTATACAGTGGGATAGAAGCTGTCCTTGTGCCTGGTAGTATGTGCTTTTAGTCTTTTGTATCTTCTGCCTGATGGGAGGGAGGAGAAGAGAATACGTCTAGGGTGGGTGGGACCTTTGATTACGTTGGCTGCTTTACCGATGCAGCAAGAAGTGTAGACAGTGTCCATGGAGGAGAGGCTGGTTTCTGTGAAGTGCTGAGCCATGCCCCTCAACTCTCTGCAGTTTCTTGTGATCTCAAGTAGAGCAGTTGCTGTTCCAAGCTGTGATGCATCCAGGTAGGATGCTTTCTATGCAGCATCTATAAAAATTGGTGAGGTGCTGAGGGGAGAAATTTCTTTAGCCTTCTGAGGCTAGTTTTGACCATGGTGCCTACTTAGAGCCCTCAACCCTTTCAATCTCAGTACCATTGTTGTAAACAGGACCCTGTGCACCTTCTGGAAGTTAATGACCAGCTCTTTTGTTTTGTTGACATTAAGGGAAAACTTGTTGTCTTAACAACATGCCACTAGGCTGTTGATCTCCTTCCTGTACCCTGACCCATCGTTATTTGAGATATGACCCATTACGGTGATATCTTCAGCAAATATGTAGATGGAGTTAGAGGAGAGTCTGGTCATGAGTGATCCTACGACAACCTTCAGAAAGATGGCAATGTGTTTGGATGCAGTGGTCTCCTTGGAGCCAACCCAAGGTGTTTTTGTCTTTTTGTAAATGTTGTTATGATCTCAATACACTGCTAATCATTTAGAACTTCAAGTACTGCACGTCTATCCCATCTAAACCTGGCGTGGACTGTGTTGATGCCTGCTACAGAGAAGCATCCGAGTTGGTGTATGAAGCCGTTGTACAGTCTAAGAGCAAGTGATTTTCTTGTGCATTTTATTGTGATCACAAGACCCTGTTGGACAGAGAATACTGCAAATCCAGTTCATTGGTTTATTGGATGGTGGGCTTGGTTGTAGTGAGGACTAGGCCTCATGCCGTGAGGTTACCTGTTGTAGCCGCCAGGAGGGGAGGCGCTGGAGATGGTGTGGAGCAGTGTCCATGCTGGATTGGGCTCAGTGCAAGATAAGCTGGATTCTTTGTATGCATGCGTGTTTGCCCACAGACTGCTGAGAGCTTGTTCTTGTCGATAATCATCCACGCTCCATCAATCTGTGGAACATGTCACTCAGAGACTTAGGCTATATGTATATATATTTGTGTGACTTAATGTTTACTGCTATCTTGAATGTGTTATACATGCCTTGTGCTGTGTATGACTATTGGTACATTGCTTTCACCTTGACCCTGGAGTAAGGCTGTTTGGCTTGACTGTATTCATGGGTATTCATGGTCAAATTACAATCAAACTTGAACTTCAAGTTTATACAGTTGAGTCATAAAATAAATAGCATACAAGCCCATCAGTCAATTTCTAAGCAGGCATCTTTTGTGTCCAACCCTTAATATCATTGTACAGACTCCCCAGTCATCTCTATCTACCCATCCTGCATCCACCAGCCTTACTATCCACTGAGACCTGACCATGGATGTCCACGCCCTGCCACCGACCTGCATGTCCCCCGACACTTTGATCACTCCCAAGCAATTCCACGAGGCCCTGAAATATATCCCGGTGGTTGTACATTTGTAAATGAAATCAATTATCAAAAACATGAGAGCAGATGTTTGGTATTGATTCATTCATGTCACTCAGGACTTATCTTTGCAATTTATGACAATGTTAAAACATATCAACTAGACAATTTTCTTGTGTCGTTTTAAAATATTTATCATCTGGTCAGTGAATGTCACCATGGAAACAGGGTCTTCCACCCAACTGGTTTGTCCATGCCATTGTTCATCTAAACCAGTCCCATTTTCCTTTGTTTGGCCCATATCCCTCTGAATCTTTTTCAAACATGTATCAATCTTTTAAAATATTGTTAAAGTACTTACTTCAAACTACATCCTCTGAGAGTTTATCCTCTTCTCCACCACCCTTTGGGTGAAAATGTTGCCTCTCAGATTTCTATTAAATCTCTCCCCTCTCACCTTAAACCTATGCTCTATAATTCTTGATTCCCAAGCCCTGGGGAAAGAAAACTGTGTGCATTCACCCTGTCTGGGTCCCTCATAATGTTAAACATCTCTATAAGGCCACTCCCCACTCTTCTATGATCCAATGAATAAAGTTAAGTCCTAGCGTGTCGACCAATCCCCATAACTTGTCCCTTGAGTCCTGGCAAAATTCTCCTAAATCTTTTTTGCACCCTTTCCAGCTCAATGGTATCTTTTCTATAGCAGGGTAACCAACATTGTAAACAATATTGTAAATGTGGCCTCATCCACTGCAACATAATATCCCGACTCCTATATTTAATGTCCTGACTGATGGTCAACATACCAAAAAACCTCTTCACTGCCCTGTCTACCAGTCAAAAAAGTCTTCTTCACTGCCCTATTCCTAATTATTCTACTTAAAATTAGAAATGTGCACTGATTCTCAGAATACACAATACTCTGATTATTCAATGCTTAATGCAATGTACACAGAGGGAATAATGTTTGCATTGATTCCCATTGTTGTAGTCTAAAAAGTCCAAGTTCAAAGTAAATTTATTATTAAAGTATATATATGTTATCATATACAACCCTGGGGTTCATTTTCTTGTGGGCATACTCAATAAATATATAGAATAGAAAATAACAGAATCAAGGGAAGACCAGAAGACAACAAACAGTGCAAATACAAAAAGAAGAAATAATAATAAACAAATAAGCAATAAATATGGAGAACGTGAGATGAAGTGTCCTTGAAAGTGAGTCTATTGGTTGTGGGAAAATTTCAATGATGGGGCAAGTGAAATGAAGTTAAGTGAACCTTTGGTTCAAGAGCCTGATGGTTAAGGGGTAGTAAGTGTTCGAGAACTTTGTGGTGTGAGTTTTCAGGCTCCTGTACCTTCTTCCTGATGGAAACAGCGAGAAGAGAGCATCAAAATATTTTTTTAAAAAATAAGCCCATCAAAAAATTTATGAACTTAAAAAGACATGGGCTCTTTGGTTCATGTGGTGTAATATGGCAGCCATGCACAAGAATCTTCTCCAGTTCTAAAAGCCTCTTCTCATCTTTCCAATCCTACATACAGGAAACTCCTCACAGAGGACATCAAGGAGAAACTTCGTAGGGCTCTGCATCTAGCTCTAAAAAACAAGTAGAAATGAATGAAAGTTCAAAGGTCCAATTTAATGCCAGAGAAATGTATACAATATACATACTGAAATGCTTTTTCTTCGTCAAACATCCACAAAAACAGAGAGGTGCCCTAAAGAATGAACAACAGTTAAACGTGAGAACCCCAAAGTTACCCCCAGCTCACCGCCCTGCATGTAAGCGGCAGCAAGGCATCGATACTCCCTACACCCCCGGCAAAAAAAAAGAGAACCCGCTACCGAGCACAAGTGTGAGCTCGGCGATAGCAAAGACACAGACCTTGCAGTTACCCCAAAGACCATCGCATTTCATCCAGCATTCGACAAACCACAGGTTCTCCCTCTCTCTAATAAGGGAGAAGGAGGTGTCCCCCATTTTCATAATGAGCGGGACATATAACAGCAACCCACTGGTTTACAATGTTAAAAATCCATTTTGTCACTTTTTACGAGCTCTGTGCCTAAAGATCGTAAAGATCTTGGGTCTTTGGGCCCACAGCGAAAGATTTTCTGACCTCCCCAATGAGACAAGAGTCTCCTGCCGTGAAACCAACTCTTGGTCCACTCGTCTCCAGAGCCCTGAGGCTTCCAAACACTAGGCTGCCTCTCAGGCCAGACCCTTGGCATACCAAACAACGGCCAGTCCTGAAACCCCAAGAATGAGTCCCATTCCCACAGAGAACCAAAGTCTAAATGTAACTCCAGGTCAGGGTCTTGAAAAGAATCCTGAAAGGGAAAAATAGAGATATTAAAGATGGAAATAGAGCAGTTTCCGAAAATGCAAACAAAGGAGTCACCGTTTAGCGCCATCTTAGCTCCACCTCCAACTTCTAATAGCAGAAAGTATCTGACTTGGATAGAAATAGTGGAATAATAGAAACAATGCAAAGGAAATAGAGAAAACAAACTATGTAAACTCATAAAGAAGTTTGTATGGACTTTGGTGTGAATAAATTTACTGTTGGAGATAAGTCTGAACTGCAAAACTACCCTTGATATGGTTATTTGAACACAGAGAATTCTTTTGGCATATATTTTACACTAAATATTACTAAATTATTGGAAGTCCACTTGAAATCAGTATAGATTTTGAACATGGATGGATGCAAAATGAGTATAGAGCATAGACCTTTCTCATCAACAAGGTTCACAGAACTGCTGATTACTGAACGTTTTTTGTTCTTCACACTAGTCTTCATAAAATCCAGAGACTGTTGTACGTGAAAATCCCAGGATATCTGCAGTTTCTGAGATACTTAAAGCACCATGTCTGGCACCAACAATCATTCCACAGTCAAAGTCATTTTGATCACATTTCTCAAGGAAGAGAAAATTAGCAGTTGCTGGAAATCCAAGCAAAAAGTAAAAGAGTAGACAGGGTGATAAAGAAAGGTCTCAGCCCAAAGCGTCGACTGTTTACTCCCTTCCATAGATGTTGAGTTCCTCCAGCATTTTGTGTATGTTGATCACATTTCTTCCCCATTCTGATGTTTGGACTGAACAACTGAACCTCTTGGCCATGTCTGCATGCTTTCATGCATTGACTTGCTGGCACACGATTGGCTGATTAGATATCTGCATTAACGAGCAGATGCATGGGTGTACCTGAGTGTATATTAATGACTTGCAAATTAAAAGTAACTGGCCTTGCTCAATTTTCTGATGAAAATAAAATACAGCTGAAGCAGACTGTAGCACAAACAATCTACAGAAAAGATTAAGATGAGTTCTACAAATTTTACTTATTTTAGAGATACAGCGTGGAATAGACGCTTCCAGTGTTTAGAGCCATACTGACCAACAAGACCCGACAACCCTGATTTAACCCTAATCTAATCACAAGACAATTTACAATGACAAATTAACCTACCTGATATGTCTTTGGACAGTAGGAGGAAACCAGAGCACCCAGAGGAAACCCACACATTCCATGGGGAGGCCGGCCAGAGACTCCTTACAGAACGACAACAGAATTGAACTCAGAACTCTGAAATGCCCTGAGCTGTAGTAGTATCACACTAACTGCTACGCTAGCATGTCCCCCAAATGTACTATAACTAACCACAAGAATTTACACAGGTATATGGAAACCAGTAAAATATAAAATACCTGCTGTACAATCTGATGGAAATTCTCTATCACATCTGGTAAAGTTGCCATTACAGTCTCTGACTAGAGGTGGTGCTGTAGCACCTCAGTCTTGCATTGGCCAACAAATGGGCAAACAGAAAACCACATGCTGGCAAAACTCAGCAGGCCAGGCAGTATCTATGGAAAAGATGCTGCCTGGTCTGCTGTCTTCCTCCAGCATTTTGTGTGTGTTACTTGGATTTCCAAAATCTGCAGATTTTCTCTTATTTATGAGAAAACCTGAAACATTAACTTTCCTCTGAAACTGATATGTTCCAACCAGTTTCTGAAACTGCTATAAACTTTGTTGCACCAAAATACAGTTAATAGAAACATGAGAGACCACAGATGTTGGAGGAACTCAATGGACCTGGTAGCATCTGTGGAGGGAAATAGACAGTCAATGTTTCAGGGCAAGACCCTTCATCTGGGCTGGATATTGTATCAGATTATTATGTGATATACAGTAGAATGCCCAACTCTAACATGGAGGCTACACATTCTTTCATTATATGCCGTGTCATATGACATGGTCTTCCATCCGTCTTTAATCTGATTCCTTTTTCTTCCTATGGCCATGAATATTCTTGGCAATTTTTTTTTCAGAAGTGGTTATCAATCCTCTTCAGAGATTGTCTGCTTGCGTAACCAGTAATTGTGATATGCACCAGCTGCTCATATGACCTACTCCCATGGCTTCACGTGGCCCTGAATGGGGTGGGAGGGGGCTAAGCAGCTGTTACACTTTGCCCAGGGTGACCTGCAGGCTAGCAGATAGAAGGAACATCTTACAACTCCTTTGGTAGAGACGTATCTCCACCCCACTACCTACACTGTGATCTAATTAGGTCCTGCTTGTGGCTCATATTTCATTGAGGTCTAATGATTTTCTGCCTCACCACCTAAAGACACAGTGGGAGTAATTCACCCTTGGTCACCAACGTCAAACCAAATTTTGGGACTGCAGAGCTACTACTATATACATTCAGGGTTGCCGTCCATGGACAAGCTTCCTGGTATAGCAACTGGATTTTGTAGTTCTGGTATTTTAGGAACTAAAAGAGCTTGCCATGTTGCCAGGGCTATAGGTATGTTTACTTACTTACTTGGGCCCTTAGCTCCCAGTGGAGCATGGGCCATCGATATCCTCCTGTCTCCATCATCCTCTGGTGTCGATGGTATGATTGGAGTTCATCAATGCTTCTACCAGAGACCAGTTGGCTGACCTTCCCCGCTCCCACCTCTCACAACCAGAACATAGGGTTGGACTTTGAGAGGCAGGCATTTACTCTGGGACCTGTTCAAAATATGTGGAGTGTGGAAAGATCATTATTGCTGGTGATCTCTCCTCTTCTACATCTTTCAGACTATGATGCATTCTCTCAAGTTGATGTAACTGAATGTCTTTTCAGGAATAGGCAAGTCCCTCTTTCCCATCCCCCACTTCGCTTCTCACCTCAGACCATCCCTCATCACCTCTCTCTACACAAGGAATTTGAAAGGGATCACTTGCTCCCTACATATTTCCTTGTTACAATTCTATATGGGTCTGATGCTTTCTAGAGTTGGCTCAAGTTGCAAAGGCCACAAAGAGTGGTGTGGCAGATGCAGATAGGCTTTCTGCTGACTCTGGGCTTCTATTTAAACCAGTTGCTCCTAGACATTTGTTCATGAAGAGACATTCCACTGAGAAGAATACACAGAGTAGTGCCTGTTACTGGAACAGGAAGAGGAGGGGGGAGAATAAAGCTCTTATGAAGAATCTATACTCAACCAGTTGCATACGGGGAAATTATCTGTTCCTTCTATTTGATTTTTTGATCTTATGGAAACCGGGTACAGTATATAGAATTATTGCAGGAAATTACATATTGTAACAGATCAACCGTGAACTCAATTAATGGCGGAACAGGCACAGCCTACTCCTGCTTCTAGTTCTCGTGTTCTCATGATCCGGTGAAGCTCAATGGGTGAAATGGCCTATTGTGTGTAATACATGTTCCAGTACATATGTGCATTCATGTAGGTATGTGTGGGTGTGTGTGTGCTGAGTGGAAGTGACCATGTGTGTGCATGTGTACGAGCAGGAATGTGTGTCTGTGCCTCTGTGTGCACTTGTGCATACATGCATGTATGTGACAAAGGTGTGTGTGTGGGGGGTAAAAGAGAGACTGGGTGGGAAGGGACCTGGCCCTTTATGCCTTTACAGTTAAAGGAGACAATTCCAGAGGAAGCCTGGCATGGACATGTTGGGCTGAAAGGCCTGTTTCCTCACTGTAAGCCATATGACTCCCTATCTCTGTCCTCATTCAACATCATTGGCAAGTCCTGGGGTCAGTACCAAAGATTAAAGCTCAAAAGTCAATCAGAAGTTCGGAAGTCAAGACCTGAATACCGAATCCCTGCATCTGAGAGTGCACTGGGGAAGCCAAGTCCACTGGAGACTGGATACCAGAGACAGCCTGTCCTGCGGTTGGAGGACCTGTATGTGTCTCTGAGTGGGAGGGAAGAACGGGGCTTGTTTTGCTGTTGTTGTTTTGTTGCTTGCTGTGTCCTGTGTTGTTCTGCTGAACATTGTGGGCATGTTACATTGGCGCCAGAATGTATGGTGACAGTTACGCATTGTCTTCAGCAAAGGTGGTGTTGGTTGTTAACAGAATCAGTGCATTACACTCTACGTTTCATTTCAATATACATGTGATAAATAAATCTGAGTCTGAGATATCAGACAGCATGGTTATTGAATGAAAAGATGGGAAGCAGATGAGGAAGTGTTTACAGGGGACAGATTCTGGGTGACAGATTTTTATTCAAGGGTAGTGCGACAATTATCTATGGCTACAACCAAGTCCTTTGGGCAGGAAGTTTCTAGGGAGGTTGATGAATGCCTGCACCTCAAGAAAGTCGACAATGCAGGAAGATATTTACCAGGTCTGTCTATTCCTGTGGCTTGAAGAAACAGTAACAGAAATTTCCATTCATAGGGAACGGAGTTCACAATGAGATGCGGCAGAGATGTGTAGTCTCAATTTGGGGTTGGTATATAGGGTCCACTGCACAGGATTGGGAAAAGCTGCAGAGGGTTGCAAACTCAGCCGGCTTTATCATAGGCACTAGTCTCCCCAGCACTGAGAACACCTTCAAAAGGTGATGCCTCAAAAAGGCAGCATCCATCTGTAAGGGCCTCCACCAGCCAGGCAGGCCCTCAGGGAGGAGGTACAGAAGCCTGAAGACACACAGTCAATATTTCAGGAGCAGCTTCTTCCCCTCTGCCATCAGATCTCTGAATGGACATTGAACCAACCCATGAACGCTACTTCAGTATTTTTCTCACTTTTTGCACTATTTAATTTTTATATATATATAAAAATTGTAATTTATATGAAATGTACTGAAATTTTACAACTTATGTCAGTGATGTTAAACCTGATTCTGATTCTCAGTGAAAATGAACTTTGCATCTAGATGTCAATTGGGAATATTTATGTCTAAAAAGAATATGCTAGTGAGAATAAACATGCTGCCAAGATAATTTTCCCTGTAGGTGCTACGGAACTCAGAAGTGATTGCTCTACCCTGTGTTAACTCAGTTTTCCATAATGCAGTACCATTTCTTTAGGAGTTATGTAAAAGGATTTCTAGCATTCTCTGTCTGCATTTCCTTCATTTTGGAATATGCACATTTAGACAAATGTGCCAGTAACATATACCTGCACATCTTTATTTTTGGTTTTTTAGAGTTTGTGAGGGGATTGCTTCATCACACAACTAAAGCTTAGCAGGTGTTTCTCAGTCCCTGCACCACTTCATTGGTACATTCATAGAAACTTGATTAATTTGCAGCTACCTTTGCCTGAAATATAAGGTTTGTTAATGTTCGTATTTATCAGATTTCAGATTATCAAGGTATTGCCATGATTAAAATTCTCCTAACACAACCTATTATTCAAGATTCCAGTATCTCTGATGCATTAAGGTACTTCTTGTCACTAGATTTTTTTCTCCTGTGTTCATTAAGCTTGGCCCCTAATATAAAATCGTTGAGCTTTGATGCTGTGCTCTTGTGCAGCTTTCAAGACTGGCTTCTGCTTTGAAATCCAATACTTTGACACCCCCTATCATGAGACCATGAGTCTGGAAGGCTTCCTACCTTGCTTTGAACAGAGTATCTTGTTCCTAGTTTCTACTTCCTGCATTAACATCTCCAGTAAAGTAACCTGAGATATTGGAGCCTGTTCTCCACACACCCTGACCCTTCACTATTGCACAACAACTACCATGATGTACCTCCATTTTAAGATATGCAGACAGTTATCAATCAATCACAATATTGGACATCTTGCTAAAGCCACTTATGCCTGATGGATACTACTGTTATTGGTCTTCTCTCTGCGGTACACTGAATAGTATTGGCCAATTTAATTGGTCATCCTTTCCCCCTACTTTGTTTTCCAGGAGACTGAACATAGCCATTTTTGGCCTTCTGGTCTCCAGAAGCACAAACCTTGTAATTCTAATGCATACAAGTATCAACTACATCAAATCGACAAATTCTGTCATGGATATGCTACTGATCATTTCAATTGCAAATGAACTTGGGCTTGACACTGAAGTAGCATTGAACTTTCCTGTAGTTGCAAATGTGCTGTCTGGGATAGAAGGCATTTAGAGGTTCCAGTCTATTGCAGTGGTATTAAGGAGTTCTTGTCCCAGAATGCTCTTCTGCTGGGAAAACATAGTTTGATTTCCAACACAATGCATGTAAAAGAATTGATGCTGGGAACAAGACCATAAGACCATAAGATATAGGAGCAAAATTAGACCATCAAGTCTGGTCCACTATGGTTGATCCATTTTTCTTTTCAACCCCATTCTCGTACCTTCTCCCGATAAACTTTGATGCCCTGCCTAATTAAGAAGCTATCACCCTCTGTTTTAAGTATACTAAATCACTGTCTCAGCCGTCCGTGGCAATGAATTCCATAGATTCACCACCCTATGGCTGAAGGAATTCCTCCTCATCTCCGTTCTAAATGGACGTCCCTCTATTCTGAGGCTGTGCCGTCCAGACTCTCCCACTGTAGGAAATATCTTCTGCACATCCACTTTTATATTTGATAGGTTTCAATGAGATCCATCCCTCATTCTTCTAAACTCCAACGAGTACATGCTTAGAGCCGTCAAATGCTTTTCATATGTTAACCCTTTCATTCCCGGAATCATTCTCACAAACTTCCTCTGGACCTTCGCCAATGCCAGTACATCCTTTCTTAGATAAAGGGCCCAGAACTGCTCACAATACTCCAAGTGAGGCCTCCCCAGTAATGATAAAGTCTCAACATTACATTGTTGCTTTTATATTCTAGTCCTCTTGAAGTTAACGCCAATGTCCCATTTGCCTTCCTCACCACAGACTCAACCTGCAAATCAACCTTTAGGAAATTCTGCATAAGGACTCCCAAGTTCCTTAGCACTTCTGATTTCTGAATTTGCAGCCCATTTAGAAAATAGTCTACACCCTTAATTCTTCTATAGAAAAAGTGCATGTCCATGCACTTCTCAACACTGTATGCCATCTGCATTTCTTTGTCCATTCTCCCAACTTGTCTAAGTAAGTCCTCCTACAGCCTCTCTGTTTCCTCAACATTACCTCCATTTATCTTTGTATTGTCTGCAAACTCGGCCACAAAGCCATCAATTTTGTCATCCAAGTTGTTGACATAGAACATGGTAAGAAGCGATCAGAATACTAACCCTGCGGACCACTCATCCCCAGCAGCCAGCCGGAAAAGTCTCCCTTTATTCCCACTCATTGCCTCCTGCATACATCATCACTGTAAGTAAAATGGCAACCAGTGTCAGGTACAGCACAGGAATTTCCCAGTCAAATGTCTAGGGTGGCACAAAACAGTTCATAACAGTTTCACTCTTGGTAGATATAATTTTCAGTTAAACAAATTTCTGGGACTAAATGTCTGAGCCACAGTTTCTTACAGATAAAAAACAATCATAAAATGGTATGGATTTTTCAGGTGATGAAGCAGTTTAAACTCATAAGTCCAGTCACCAAAACAAACATTCAGCTCAACTCAAGTTATTATTACTTAAACAGTGCTGTACTTTAACACTTCACTTACAGTACATACAGTTCTGCTTTAATACAAATACATTGCTTGTCACATTCAAGCATATCTGTCCACTTAAGACAACTAGCCAGAAATCAAAAGTGCCCTATTTGAAATAGTTCATGCAGGCTGTGAAGTTTTGGTTCAAGGGGTTCTCGTAGTACATTTTGCACTGGATGGGGTCAAAGATCAATGAAACATAGCTTGAAAGTAGATTTAAGATAAAAATAAACAGGTGATCGTTATGTGTCCAATATGTTAATGGTATAATAACTAATGAATTATATATGGAGGGAAGCTTCACATTACTTGAATGAGCAGAATAATTCTAAAGTTAAAAATTAAAGTTCTAAAGTTAATTGTAAAGTTTATTTTGTTGCATTTTACTCGATGGATTTACATTTATTAAAGTTTTCTGAAATGTGAGTCATTCCTTTGACAGCAGGAAGAGAACCCACAGGAGTGAACACCACATTATTTGGAGAGGGGGTAAAATCCATAAATTGATTGATTATATACTGTCTATCAAAATCCTTTTGATAGACTACCTGAGTGTTTTGTTGCCATCAATAACTTAGATGTTGTTGCTATCAAGATCAGCTGTAAAAGAATTTAAAATGGTTCATTATAAAAAGGTAAAATATTTACAGTTCATTTTAAAAATAATGAGCAGTAAGAGGAAGCAGAATATATCAGATAATCAAATCTGCTTAAAAATGCCAGAGAACATCACAATAATCCACACATTATTCCTGCTGTCCCAGTGCACAGCTTATACCAATAGTGTATGTTGATTAAAGGACAGGGAGACTGTAATGACAACTCATTAAGCATTGTGCTGAGAATGAATAGTCCTGCAGCCCTTTTTCCACAACCTTTTCAGGAAGTTAAGCATTCCCCAAGGTAAATCAAAGAGGAAAGGTTTTAGATTTTTTACTCATTCCACGAGAAGGTGGAAGACTTGCACCTGAACTGGAACAGGTTCATCATTCTTGCAGGGAAGTTTGCTCATGCTTCGGGGAGTTAGGACAAAGAGCAAACTAATTTTAAACACAAGAGTTTCTGTAGAAACTGGCAGTCCAGAGCAACACACACACACACACACACACACAATGCTGGAGGAACTCAGCAGGTCATCGGTATGGGATCCACTGGCCATTACTATGATGCAATAGCTGTTCTAACATGATTTGATGAAAAAGCACCATAAAAAACACGGTTTCACCCTGAATGACAATGCCACTTCAATGAGGAGCCATTCTGTACCTGGCATATTACACAGTCAGATTAGGAACAATTCCTAGACTATGTAGTGAGTCCAGGGAATAGGTAATATTCCCATCTGACCCTTTGAATATTCCAGAATTTTCATGCTGCAGTGTGCGGACATGGAATTTTGAAATACTCTGACATATATACACACAAAACAAGATCCCAATCTTGCCAGAATCACTGGTCAGCCATTGACACAACATGACTCACCTTACACAAACATTGAGAACTGAGGTACTTTTTACAAGACAAAGGGAGAGCAATTTTATTAAGTGCAACACACACAAAGTGCTGAAGGACCTCAGCAGGTCAGGCAGCATCTATGGAAATGAATAAACAGTCAACGTTTTGTGCCAAGACCCCTTCATCAGGACTAAAAAGGAAGGAGGAAGACATGGTGGGGTGAGAGGAGGAGAAGGAGGACTAGCTAGAAGGTGATAATTGAAGCCAGGTGGGTGAGAAAGACAAACAGTTGGAGAAGAAGGAATCTTAAAGGGGAGGACAGTGGACCATAGGAGAAAGGGAAAGAGGAGCACCAGGGGAGGTGATAGGCAAGTGAGGAGAGCTAAGAGGTAATTTGCCTCTAATTTGATCTAATCTAATTTAATCTAATAAAAATGGCAAACTAATTTGGCAGCAGAAATGTCCAGCTCAGGGTGGAAGTTTGGTGTAATATGGAAGAAAAGCTAAACTATTAGAGTCTGCTGACCAGGCCTGGGCAGGATAAAGTACATGGAGGGGAATGCAAGGCTAAATTGCATCTACTTTGATGCAAGGAACCAGATTGGTGAGGTGGATGAACACAGAGTTTTGATCAGCACATGAGAATGTGATATTGTTGCAAACACAACAATGTGGCTGAAGAAAGGGTCGAACAGGCAACTCAACATGTGATAGTGGAGCAATTAGGAAAGGAGGAGACATTACTCTACTATTAAAGAAACCAGCACTGCAGTCATGAGGGAGGATGTCCTAGAAGGCTCTTTAAGTTATACTATGTAGGTAGAACTTAGAAATATAAAAGGGTTCCCAACGGACATTGTGGTAGATGAAGGAGCAGATATGTAAGCAATTCAAGGAGGCCTAAGAGCAGTAGAGAATTTCAACTTCCTTGATTTAAACTGGAACACTTTAAATGTAAAAGGCTTGAAAAGGGTAGAAGTTTAAAGTGCTTTCAAGAGTGTTTTTGAGGGCTTGATACAGGAAAAAAGGAAGCATATTGAGTATAGAGAATGAGTTAGGGAAGTTATTAAAATATAATTAGGAGGGTAATGAGGGGCTACAAAATATCACTGGCAGACAAGATAACGGAAAATCCCAAGGGCATTTTAAGTATTTTAAGAGGAAATGGGTAACCAGAGACAAAATGGGGTACATTAGAGATGAAAGGGGCATTCAGTACATGAAACCAGAAGATGTGAGTGGGATATTAGCTGAATACTTCTCAAAAGTTTGGAGCCCATGGGGTACAAGCCAAGTAGGCAAATTGAATCCAAACATGAGTTGGCATTAAAACAGAGGGTGATAGTGGAGGGTTGCTTTTGTGATTGGAAGCCTGTGACCAGTGGGGGTAGCAGAGGGATTTGTGCTGGGACACTTGCCTGTGTGTGTATATATAGTCTTCAGCTCCAGAACAATACTGGACAGGGCAATGGCACATGGAATTTAATACCAATAAGTGCAAGGTGATGCATTTTTGAAGAGGGGAGGTTTGCAAGTATAGAGCATACTGTACATCATGAATGGTAGGCCCAAAGGAGTACCTGAGGAACAGAGAGATATTGGTGGAGAACACCATACATTCCTAAAGTTGACAGCAGAGGGAGATATAGTGGCCTTTATCAGCTGGGACATGAAGGTCATGGTAAAGCTATAGCTGGAGTATCTTATGCCTTTTTGATCAGCTCACTTTGGGAAGGTTATGATTGCACTGGAGAGGGTGCAGAGGAGATTTAACCAAATGATCTCTGGGATGGAGAGTTTCAGTTATGAAGAAAGATTGGATAGGCTGCAGTGAGGAAAGGTTCTATTATCTTCTTTGCATTAACAGACAATATTTTCTTGTTGCAGTGCTGTCAATCGCAAGAGGGTGTAGATTTAGGATAATGGGTAAGGGATTTAGAAAGGATGTGAGGAAGGATTTTTTTATCCGGAAGATGTCGGGAATCTGGGACACACTGAGTGGATGGTGGAGGCAGATCAGTTCACAATATTTCAGAAGTATCTGGATGAGTATTTGAATCACCAAGGCAGAGAAGGTCATGAAGCAAATGCTGGTAAGTAATATTAGAGTAGATGGGTCAGTGTGGACATGATGGGCCTAAGGGCCTGTTTCTGTGATATGTGACTCTATGAGCTACTTAACTTCAGTTTCATTTGTGTACAATTATTTATCAATTATCATGTTTACTGTCTGTTTCTAGCACAAAACTGGTTAACATGGAATAATAAATAAATATTCAATCCAATATGTAGCAGGAAGTGGCCTCTAATATGTAAGATAATCTTGGGGTTCAGGTGACTATTCTAAATTGTTCAAACTCTGCGTATATGTTATCTGAAACCCTTGATTAGATTACAAGTTTGAAACTTATCCCTGGTCTTAATTATTCTATATTTAAAATACTACACTGTATTTATGTGGCTCTCTGCAATCTAAAGTTTCAACCTGATAGCAATGCTACAGACTGTTCACAACCAAACTTAATATTAAATGCTTCATTCAGATAGGTGCTCATTGGGTTAATAAAAGAAACATGATGAGACTACCCAATACATGGATGAGTGGTGATGTAACAATCAAACAAGAAATAAGATAAAAAGTCTCTGCATAAAAACACTACTGCTAATTGTGCCACATTAGTACATGTCCAAGTCAAGTTTATCGTCATAAGTAGAAGTTGATTTAAGGCTGTTGTAGCTGGGGGTGGTAATGGGGATAATCTCCCACTATATATTAAATGCTCCCAATGGCATATGCCTCAGGTAGCCTCTGACAACCAAGTCCAGCTCCTGGCCTTCACATTTAGCTTGGCTACTAAGCCCAACAGCACCCATTTCTACTGACAGTAGAAGGGGCAAAGACAGATTACTGGTGCTTTAAATCCCATCCCTACAGGGTGATGGGGCTCATCTAGGAGAAGGAAAATTCTGATCTCAAACTTCCGCTGTTTTGCAGCTGTACCCACTCATGGGGAAGGCTTCGGGAGTGAACCCTGAGGAAAAGTCCCAGAGCTGGAGTACCTAAGGCAGTCCTACATTGAGTTCAATGCTGATTGGCAACTCCTGCGACGTTGCTGGTTTCAAACTGTATCAGTCTCTGCCATTCCTTTGGATTCATCAGCAGTACGGAGAAGGGGAGGCTGCTGCATAGAAAACAGTTTGCTCTCCATGTCGTATTACCCTGGCTTGCATATTGATTTTGACACAAAAAGATAGGATGCAATATCCATGATTGACTCTGACCATTGAAGGGCTTTACAGAGGTTGATAGATTCTTGGTTAGTAAGGAGTCAAAGGTTACAGGGAGAAAGCAAGAGAATGTGGTTAAGAGAGAAAATAAATGATTGAATGGCAGAACAGACTTGAAGGTCTAATTCTTCACTTACTGGATGGTTTGTGATTTTATGGTGAGATACAGGTACAATGAAAGACTTGCTTGCAACCACACCACAGGCACACATACACTGACAACAACTCATAGCACATAAATTATACAAGACAGTGAATAAAAGATGTACAAAGCGACAAAAAACCACAATCAGAATCAAATCCATGGTGGTGCAAGTGCTGTTCTATAGCATTCATTGCTGAGTTAGGATTAAGGTTGAACAGGTCAGTTCAAGAACTTGATTGTTGTAGGAATGAATGGTGGGAATCTTTGATGATAAATGCTGCCTTCTTGAGGCACCACTTCATGTAGATGCATTCAATGTTGGGAGGGTTGTGCTTGTGATTGACTAGATGGTGTGTACTGCCCTCTGCAGCCCCTTGCTTTTGTGCTTTGGAATTGCCACCAGTCAGGATACTTTCAACAGTACATACGTAGAAGTTTGTTAGAGTTTTTGGTGACATGCCACATCTTCTTAAGCTTCTAAGATAATAGAGGCACTGCATGCCTTCTTTGTGATTGCATCAATGTGCTGAGCCCAAGGCAGGTCATCTGAAATGTTAACACCCAGGAATTTGAAGCTGCTAACATGCTCAATCTCTGACCCACCAATGAGAACTGGCATGTGGTCTCCTGAATTTCAAAATCAGTAAATGTAAAGAACAATCAACTTGCAATTAGTTAAAAGAGAAATGTTGGGTGGGATTTTGGGTGAAGTGCCTTTTTGTGATTCATGGTATTTTTAAAATTTCCTTTAAAAGGTAGAAACCTCATCCCTAGTAAAAACACCACATATTTATGAGAAAGAATCATTAAAACTATGCTTCTTGTGGGAACTGCATGCCAGCAAATAGCTTCATCCCTTCTAACGTAAATGTCCAGTATGGCAATTGGTTGTTGAACACTTCATAATCGACCCTAATTGAAGAGACTGGCTTAAATTCACAATTTTCTCACTCAGACTGTGCCTCAGTGACCATTAATCAATGTATATTCTTCACTGAATTAAAATTGCCAGAAAATTCATCCCCAGATGAAGCAAACAGAATGAATTTCAGAGGACCAGAGTACAACTTAGCATTATTAATGGTGAATACATTTCTGGGAAACTATCTGTTTGCCGTCCTGCTGTTTCTCCCACTAGAGAACATTTCTTTTGAGAGATTACAATATTGTTCTCTTTGGGATTTCATTTCTCATAAACTGACAGCTGCACTTCTTCAGTTTATGATGGTTTACTCTGTTAAAAATTGCTTTGGGATACCTTGTGACTGTTGAAGTTGTAAAATGGATTCAAGTTGTTTCTTTATTTCCCTTTCATCAGATGCAGTTCAGAAATCTCTGAAGGATAAAGTCACATTAATGTGACCATTATTAACCTGTAGTGCAATATCTTGAATCCTAGATGACAAATTCCTGAAGACACAACATAAGAACATAAGAAATAGGAGCAGGAGTAGGGCATTCAGCCCATTGAGTCTGCCCCCCCAATCAATAAGATCATGGCTGATCTCTCTGTAAACTCAGCTCCATTTACCTGCCTTTTCCCCATAACCCTTAATTCCCTTACTACGTAAACACCTATCTAACTGTATTTTAAATATATTTAGTGAAGAAGCCTCAACTGCTTCCCTGGGCAGAGAATTGCACAGATTCACCACTCCCTGGGAAAAACAGTTTCTCCTCATCTCCATCCTAAATCTTTTCCCCTGAATCTTGAAGCAATGTCCCCTAGTTCCAGTCTCACCTACCAATGGAAACATCTATTCTAATTCTATCTTATCTATCCTTTTCAAAATTTTGTATGTTTCTATAAGATCCCCTCTCATTCTTCTGAATTCCAGAGAGTACAATCCCAGGCGACTCAATCTCTTATCATAGGTTAACCCCTTCATCCCTGGAATCAACCTGGTGAACCTCCTCTGCACTGCCTCCAAAGTCAATATATCCTTTCTGAAGTATGGAGACCAGAACTGCACACAGTACTCCAGGTGTGGCCTCACCAGTTCCCTGTATAGTTGCAGCATGACCTCCCTGCTCTTGAATTCAATCCCTCTAGCAATAAAGGACAACATTCCAATTGCCTTCTTAATAACCTGTTGCATCTGCAATCCAACTTTTTGCGATTCATGAACAAGCACTCCCAAGTCTCTGCACAACTGCATGCTGCAATCTTTCACCATTTAAATAATAATCTGCCTTTCTATTATTCCTTCCAAAGTGGATGATCTCGCATTTATCAACGTTGTATTCCATCTGCCAGACCTTGGCCCACTCACTTAACCTATCTATATCCCTCTGCAGACTCTCCACAGCTTCTGTACAATTTGTTTTTCCACTCAGTTTCGTGTCATCAGCAAATTTTGCTACCCTACACTCAGTCCCCTCTTCCAGATCATCAATGTAAATGGTAAACAGCTGAGGGCCCAGCACCGACCCCTGCAGCACCCCACTCACCATGACTGCCAACTGGAGAAACACCCATTTATACCAACTCTCTGCCTTCTATTGGTTAACCAATCCACCACCCATGTCAATACACTTCCTCCGACTCCATGCATCTGTATCTTATTTATGAGTCTCTTGTGTGGCACCTTATCGAACTGGAAATCCAAGTATATGACATCCACCTGTTCCCCTCTATCCACTGCACTCATTATGTCCTCAAAGAACTCCAGTAAGTTTGTCAAGCAGGACCTGCCTTTTATGAATCCATGCTGCGTCTATCTAATGGAACCACTCCTTTCTAAATGTTTCGCTATTTCTTCCTTAATGACAGCTTCAAGCACTTTCCCGACTACAGATGTTAAGCTAACTGGCCTATATTTGCCCGTCTTTTGCCTACATCCTTTTTTTAAAAGTGGCATGAAATTTGCTGTCTTCCAATCTGCCGGGACCTGCCCAGAGTCTAGAGAGTTTTGATAAATGATTACCAATGTGTCTACTATAACCTCTGCCAATTCCTTCAGCACCCTGGGATGCATCCCATTAGGACCAGGGGACTTACCTACCTTCAGGCTCTCTAGTTTTCTCATCACTATCTCTTTAGTGACAGTGATTTTATCGAGGTCCTTGCCTCCCATTTTGTCTGTAACATTCTTCTTTGGCATATTAGACATGTCCTCCACCATAAAGACCGACACAAAATAGTCATTCAATCCCTCAGCCATTTCCTTATCACCCAATATGAATTTCCCCTTCTCGTCTTCCAAGGGACCTACGTTGACTTTAGCCATCCTCTTCCACATTATATATTTATAAAAACTTTTGCTATCTGTTTTTATATTTTGTGCTTAAATACACTATCTTCCCTTTCCTTATTTCTTGTTTAGTTGTTCTCTGGTGCTTTTTAAAGTTTTCCCAATCCTCCAGTCTCCCACTACTCTTTGCGACTTTGTACACATGAGCTTTTAATTTGATACTATCTTTTATTTCTTTAGTTATCCAATGCTGGCTCTCCCCACACTTACTGTCCTTACTTTTAACTGGAATATACTTCTGTTGAGCACTGTGAAAAATCTCTTTGAAAGTATTCCACTGTTCCTCCACTGTCCTACCAAATAGCCTGTGCTCCCAATCCACATTAGGCAACTCCTCCCTCATCCTGTTGTAGTCTCCCTTGTTCAAGCGTAATACACTAGTTTTAGATCTAACTATTTCATCCTCCATCTGTATGTGAAATTCAGTCATACTATGATCACTCTTTCCAAGAGGATCTCTGACTAAAGATTGTTAATCTTACCTGTCTCATTGCACAGGACTAGATCTAAGATAGTATTTTCCCTTGTAGGTTCACTAACATGCTGTTCAAGAAAGCCATCACGGATGCATTCTATGAAGTCCTCCTCAAGACTTCCTTGACCAACCTGATTCACCCAATCTGTGTGGAAGTTAAAATCCCCCATGACAACTGCTGCTCCTTTCTTACAAGCCTCAGTTATTTCTTGGTTAATCACCTCCGCCACTGCAATATTTTTATTAGGTGGCCTATAGATAACACCCACCAGTGAATTTTTCCCTTTACTATTCTTAATCTCCACCCAGATAGACTCAACATTCTGCTCCATAGTTCTTATATCGTCTCTCACAATCACCTTGATCTCATCCTTAATTAAGAGCGCCACCCCACCTTCTTTGCCTTCCTGTCTATCCTTCCGTAATACCTGATATTTAATTCCCAGTCATCTCCACCTTGCAACCAGGTTTCTGTAATGGCCACTAAATCATATGGCTTGGTACTGATCTGTGCCACAAGTTCACTAACCTTGTTTCTAATACTACGGGGATTTAGATAAAGTGCCCTTATTCTCATTGTCCTTTTAGAATCTAGTGACTTATGGGATTTTTGCTTTTTAATTTTATGCACCCTACTCTTACTTCTTTCTTCACTAACTCTAGCTTTGGTCTCTGCATCACTTCCCTCTTCTTTTCTGTGTGGGTTCCCATCCCCCTGCCATATTAGTTTAAAACCTCCCCAACTGCACTAGCAAACAATCTCTCTTGGACATTGATCCCGGCCCGGACCAGATGTAGACCATCCAGACGGTACTGGTCCCACCTCCCCCAGAAGTGGTTCCGATGCCCCAAGAATCTGAAACCCTTCCTCCTGTACCACTGCTCAAGCCACATATTCATTCTAGCTATCCTGCTATTCCAACTCTGGCTAGCTTGTGGCACTGGTAATAATCCTGAGATTATTACCTATGAGGTCCTACTCTTTAATTTATCTCTTAGCTCCCTAAATTCAGCTTGCAGGACCTCATCCCGCTTCCTTCCTATATCGTTAGTACCTGCATGCACCATGACAGCTGGCTGCTCACCCTCCCCTTTCAGACTGCCTAAATGGTGCCTGTTATTACACAGCCCTTCTGGATCACACAGGATGGCACCTTCCAGTGGCTGTTTCACCTTATAGACATACTGGTCTGATTGGTAAAACATGCTGAAGTATAGCTCAAAGTTCAAAGTAAATTTATTATCAAAGTACATATATGTCACCATATACAACCCCGAAATTCTTTTCTTTTCCAGTTGAAAATGACATCTGGCTAAGCCTGTCATCCAAGCAGAACCAACTGCCAATGTTCTAATTATCTTTGAAGATCAGAATCAGGTTTGTTATCACCGGCATGTGACATGAAATTTGTTAACTTAGCAGCAGCTGTTCAATGCAATACATAATCTAACAAAGAGAAAAATAATAAATTAAAATAAAAATAATAAATAAGTAAATCAATTACGGTATACGTATATTCCATGTTACAACAATGCCTTTTATAATGCTCATCCATTTCTGGGTCCTTGTGTTGATATTGCTCTTTCAACTTTGGAACAACATAAACCTTCACACTCATTTTCCTTTAATGCTGCTGTAAGTGAACTTGAGAAGGAATCCACAGCAAGACTTCAAAAGCAGCAATGTAATGACAAGCAGATATTAATTGCCAGTGAACGTTGTTGAGTGAGAACTTCCTTGGCCTTATTTTAAATGAGGTCAGGAAGGTTGTGCCTTAAAATCTGAGAGAACACCTCTGACTGGGTAAAATTCTCTCAGGATATAGTTACCCTCTGGAGCAGGATTTGAACCTATTTTTTAACTAATAAGTGAGCATGCTTCCACTGAATGACAGTTGATGTAATATGGTTCTATAAGATCACTTTGCATCCATGTCATATTACAACTGAAATTTCTCTGCTGGTGTTTGGTCTCTGTTTATAAATCTAACTATTTTAGTGTGTCAGTTATAGTCCATTCTTCCTGAAAAATGCTGATACTAGGCTACTCTTCCTCAGGGGAAAAAAAAACAATTCTGTACATTCATACAAGATTGAATATCGTCACTGACAGATGTAGAAGTGTCATCAGTATTGATGACCGTCAAAGTGAATTGAGTGAATCCAGAATAAATCTGATCTTTCCTTCTATTGAAGTTGATATTTGGTGAAATATTGTGTAAATGCATGGTGCTGCTTTATTTCTAAATACAGCTTGTTTGATTTTGGAAGGATATTTAATCTAAAAGAGTGACATCTCAGATTTGCTCATGACAAAGATGGAGGCTCTTTGGCCCACCAAGTTCACTGCCTCTTAGACACATTCTTCTCAATACCATCCCCCGCTTATTCCCCTGTAACCTACTTTCTCTCACATGCCCATCATCTCTCTTTGATTTTCCTATCATCCACCCACACGAGGAGTAATTAACAGCAGCTATTCAACCTACCAATCATCACATTTATGGATGGGTAGTATGACAGGGGGAAACCAACACAACCATACCAGGAGTGTACAGCACCTCACAGACAACCCTGGAGATCAATATCTAACTTGAATTACTGGAGCTCTAAGGCAGTTGCACTACCTGTGTGAGAAAGTGTTTTTCTCTATTTTTCACTATCTTTGACTTTTTGGTTATTTATAGATGATGAGTTCACCCCTCTAACTGTTTCTGCCTTGGTGAAACATACCACCTTTGTGTATCTCAAGAGATCCACTCCACAATCAACTACTTTCTAATTGACCCAAACGTTTTACCTAGCTTTGCATTATTTATTTATTGGGATTCAGTGTGGAACCCTGATTTAATCCTCGCCTAATAACTGGGCAATTTACAATGACCAATGAACCTACCAACCAGTACATCTTTGTACAGAGCACCTGGAGGAAACCCATGCGGTCACGGGGAAAATGTACAAACTCCTTGCAGGCAGGGGTGGGAATTGAAATCCGGGTAGCCTGTGCTTACCACTACGCTACTGTGCCGCCTTTCATACTTGCTTTCATTTAAATTTTTAATCCTACTTTTCAATTCATTCACCCACTTGTCGCTGGTGCTACATATTTCTATTCCCAAAACAAAATTATGGCAATTTCACCTGGAAGATGGAGCAGTACCTCACAGGTAAAGCCCTCCCAAGCATTGAGCACATCTACATGAAACGTGGCTGTACAAAAGCAGCGTCCGTCATCAAAGATCCTCACCACCCAGGCCATGCTCTTTTCTCGTTGCTGCCATCAGGTAGAAGGTGCAAGAGCCTCAGGATCCACACCACCAGGTTCAAGAACAGTTACTACCTCTCAACCATCAGGCTCTTGAACAAAGGGGATAACTACACTCACTTGCTCATCCATTGAGATGTTCCCACAACCGATGATCTCACTTTCAGGACACTTTATCTTATCTCATGTTCTCATTATTTATTGGCTATTTATTTATATTTGCATTTGCACAGTTTGTTGTTTCCTGCACTCTGGTTGAACTTTCATTGATGCTGTTATAGCTACGTTTCTGGAGATTTGCTGGGTATGCCCACAGGAAAATGAATCTCAGGGTTGCATATGGTGACATATACAGTATGTACTTTGATAATAAAATTTATTTTGAACTTTGTACTTTGAAGGTTATGCTCAAATCTGAAATCTATGCTTTACAAAGAACTAGCACTGGGGAAACTAGTTTCTCTCATCAGAACAGGGAAGACTACAAGGATATTGGTGATAATATCTCCTCCTGACTGACGATCAACACTGGCGCACCTCAGGGGTGTGTGCTTAGCCCACTGCTCTACTCTCTGTATACACATGACTGTGTGGCTAGGCATAGCTCAAATACCATCTATAAATTTGCTGACATTGTTGGTAGAATCTCAGATGGTGACAAGATGGCATACAGGAGTGAGATATGCCAACTAGTGGAATTGTGTTGCAGCAACAACCTGGCACTCAATGTCAGTAAGACGAAAGAGCTGATTGTGGACTTCAGGAAGGATAAGATGAAGGAACACGTACCAATCCTCACAGAGGGATCAGAAGTGGAGAGAGTGAGCAGCTTCAAGTTCCTGGGTGTCAAGATCCCTGAGGATCTAACCTGGTCCCAACATATTGATGCAGTTATAAAGAAGGCAAGACAATGGCTATACTTCATTAGGAGTTTGAGGAGATTTGGTATGTTAACAAATACACTCAAAAACTTCTATAGTTGTACCGTGGAGAGCATCCTGACAGGCTGCATCACTGTTGAGTAGAGATGCAGACACTACATCACTACCAGACAGTCTTAGTGCACAGGACCAAAAGAAGCTGTAGACAGACAGACAGACATACTTTATTGATCCTGAGGGAAACTGGGTTTTGTTACAGTGAAACCAACCAAGAATAGTGAAGAAATATAGCAATATAAAACCATAAATAATTAAATAATAATAAGTTAATCATGCCAAGGGATGTAAATTTAGTCAGCTCCATTTTGGGCACTAGCCTACTAAGTACCCAGGACATCTTTAGGGAACAATGTCTCAGAAAGTCAGTGTCCATTATTAAGGACCCCCAGCACCCAGGACATGCCCTTTTCTCACTGTTACCATCAGGTAGGAGGTACAGAAGCCTGAAGGCACACACTCAGTGATTCAGGAACAGCTTCTTCCCCTCTGCCACCCGAATGTAAATGAACATTGAACTCTTGGACACTTCCTCACTTTTTTTAATATACAGTGTTACGTACCCCGTAACTGGGTCACTTACCAGCAAAGATAGAGAGGTCCGTTGAAGTCTGATGGTACTATTTTAACAGTATTTATTGATAAAAATACACAAAAATAATATCAATGCAAACACACAGATAATATATGTCGTCAATACTAAATCTAAAAGCGCGGGTATAATAATAATCGATAAGGAATAGCTCTATCGTTGTCTAGGGGTTAATGTATTGTCTGATGGAAATATAAAAGTCACTCAAGTTCATTCAAGCTGCAGCTTCTTGGTTGGAGAGAAAGACGGAGGTTTAACCTGCCCATTCCTTTTATGATGTCAATCCTTCGAGAGTCGTTGGGGACTGGTTTCCCCTTTGTGGTTAGCTAAAGCCGTGCTTCCGTGGTAAAGGCCCACCAATTCCGAGGCAAATGGAAAAGGACGCACGTGGGCTTTTCCACCAGCCTTCGCTGTTACGCTGTTACAGGAGTTCTAGCGTTTCTTCTGGTGCGTCTGAAGGGGCTGCTCCCCAGACCCTCTTTTATCCTGACTCACAGGGTCTCAGATGTCAATCAGGTTGGGATGATGCAATCCCTCCACCAAACCCCCCCTCGGTTCATTGCCTGGGGGCTTCGATGAATCGTACAGTATTCAATATACAATTCCGTCTCCAAGAGACAATAACCGTTATCAATGGTTCCACCTTTCGGAGGCCAGGACACATTCCAAACTCTTTCTCTCATTTCCAGGGTCTCCTGAACTGACTTAATAGTGTTCTTGCGATTCTCAAAAAGGAGGGGGCCATGGACGTAACAATAGTATTCCTGTTTTTTGCATGTTTTTAAATATATTCAATATGTATACTATAATTAATTAATTAATTTATTTATTTATTAGTATTTTTATTTTACTTATTTTTTTTTCTATATTATGTATTGCATTGAACTGCTGCTGCTAAGTTAACAAATTTCATGTCACATGCCAGTGATAATAAACCTGATAAACCTGATTCTGATTTTAAAGAAGTATTCAAAATACTGAAGAGTCCAGATCTCTGTAAGTTATCCTTAGTGTGCAGATGGTGGTGGAATCTAGGGGGCAATTAATGGGAACATGAGAAGTATAAAATGGGTTAGGGTAGGATTCGTGTCAAAATCAGCACAGGCTCTTTTGGCTGAAGGATGCGTTTGTTGCTATATATCTTTCTCCAAAATAATCTTGGGACATTATTACCAATAACTAAAAACTGCATAACCAAAATGGACAAAATTAAAGTGTCCAACCAAAAACTGGAAGTACAACAAGAGAAAAAAGAATAACTTTTAAATAGCACCAGATTAATTTTAGAATGAAGCAACAAATGGAGCCAAAGCCAGATGTTTAAATAATGAGCAGTACAATGGGAGTAACTGGAGTAATCTTCAATAGACTGATACAAATGGTCTTGTCCACTGTAACCTTCCAGTTTCTTTACTCTGTTTGTCTCAGATTGCTTCCACCGACTACTTTTACACCTTTCACCACAGTTGCAGTGTGGGATAATGCCACCATTGGCTAATGGAATGAAGTTTCCTCTTAATTCTGTGGGAGATGGAGAAGTAGTAGTTTGGAGAAATGAAGGGGAATATGAGAGAGAAACACAGAGCTACCAACACATGTAAACTGCTGAAGGAACTTAGCAGGTCAGGCAGCAGCTACAGAGGGGAATAAACAAGACCCTTCGGCAGTCCGGATACAGAAGTTGCTCCATATGTCCATATGTGCAGAATCTTTTGTGTTTAAACACAGAGTTAGAGAAACGAATAAGAGAGGGGCACTTGAGGGAGAGAGAGAGAGAGATGGAGGAAATGAAAGAGAGGTGGAAGGAGGAAGAGGAAGAGGGAAGAGGAATAGCGGGAGCATAGAGAGATGTAAACAGAGAGAGCTGTGGGGGAAAACAAAGATAAGAGGCAAGAGGGGAATGGGTGGGGTAAGGGGATATGAGAGGAGATGACTGGGCAATGAGTAATGGAGAAGAGGAAACAGTGGGAAGAGAGAGGTGGAGCGTGGAGAGATGTAGGGGGAGAGAGGCATGAGGCAGTGGGAAAGAGGGAGTAATGGGAAAAAAGGAATATCATAACAGAGGGATGCAAGGGAAAGAGGGAGGGAAATGGGCAATGGCTTGGAGAAAAGAGAAAAGACAGGGAGTCAGTAGGACATGGGGCAAGAGATAGACAGAGTCATGGAGGTTACAAAGGCAAAGACGTTGGGGGGAGGGGAACATGCGGTGGTGATCTGTGGTGAGAGAAAAAGATGCGGCAGGTGAAAGGAGAGAATGTAATGATGAGAGGGGGATGGGCAGAAATCTGTTTTGAAAGTACCCCACTGCTCTTCACCAGTGTTATCAGCTTCAATATGCTCCAGCTCTGTACTCAGTCCCTCAAGAATCAAACCAGTTTATCACATATTTCTGTTCTTTTTTATCATCTTAGAAGTATATTATATTACAGCTCCTACTGCTTACATTTTTCTGATTTTAATTCTCTTATCTGCTCTGGCGTATTCCCAATAACTGAAAACTGATCCTGTGGCAAATTCTCTCTTGTTAGGCTTTTTATATCTTGAGCAAGAAGGCAGTCTTGTACACATTGTAGAATTTACATTCCCGTATATAGGGACATAAGAAATAGCAGCAGTAGGCTATCGAGGACTCCCCGTGTGTCCAGCCATTCTATATCACCAGCTTTGATTTTTTACCCCACCCCCACTTTCCTCCACTCCACAAACTCAGTGAATCTTTCAATACCTAAAACCTTGCCATCTCTGTCCTGAATATGCTCAATGGTTGAGACAGTCCTAGATAATGGCACATATTCACTACCAACTGGATGGAGAACTATCTTTTCATTCTTGTGGTAAATGGCTGACACACCTATCTTTAGACCGTGATGTCTGTCCTTAGACAGACCAACGAGGGGAAATATCATCTCAGCATCCAGCCTATCAAATCCTGTGAAAATTTTGGGCATTTTGATGGGATCATCTCTTATTCTTCTCATATCAAGAAGCATAAGATATGGTATCCATTTCATTTCAACTATAAATTTCAGATAGGGAAAACATACCTGTACATCATTCCCCATATGGGTTCGCCCAAGGTCTCTTGCAGTAAAGACCAGCATTCTATTTCCCTTCCTAATTGACAAGTCTTTTCAACTGTCTTCATTCCATTTGTTATGGGCTACCCTAACTCTCCATTTTCTCTTCTTTGACTATCTGTATTCTTCACTATTTAATTGCAAATAATTTACATCCTTTGTCCAATTAACAGTTGTTATACACCATTTTGAACTCACCTTCAGCTCTTTTCTCTATTAAGTTGTTGTTGACAATACTGCTGTGTGATTGATCCTTTATTATCTTTGATCTCAATCCGAATGAATTCAGAATTTATCTTTTATCACCGGCTATTTTCCCACTGTGATCGTAATAATTGGTAAGCATTGCCATTCCACCATTTTTTTCTCATGGTCTAAATACTTTGTGCATAAAATTTGTAACTCTTCCTCCTCTTGTGTAATTTCTGGCTGTATTTTTTCTGTTGTTCTGCCTTACCTGCTTTATCCCAGTGTGTATTACCTCTACTTGCTCAATTGTTACCACAGACATTGTATCATTTGCTATGCAGATAATTTAAATATATTTTAATAACATTTCCTCTTTTCAGTTTCCTGTTCTATACCTCTGGCTACTCCCTTGTCGTTAACACCCTCCCTTACTTCACTCTTTCCTGTGCTCTGTTTTTCCTGCTCATGGAGGAATCCAATATCTTGAAAGGATGTAAAACCGGTGTTAATCCTTAATTATGCTAACCAATGGGCCGAACAAAAGTAACCTCCTGAACATCTGGATATAGCTCAAGGGAAATAAGACCTCAATGAATTTTAAGATGTTCTTGGCCATTTTTCCCTATTTCCTGGCCGGAAAATGAGAAGACCAATTTCTATCCTTTACCATCTTGTGATTTTTTAATTCAGTGATTTAAAAAAACATTTTAAAGACTAAAACAGTATTAATTCCTAATACTATATATGTTGTTAATATTTGCAAAATTTTATTTCTCTGTTGTTGGTTATCTTGTACATCAGCAGCCAGCATACTTTACATAGTTGAATTTATTGTTGGATTAATTACTTCAGTTTACTGTAATTTTTGCACATGTATTGAGTTGATTGCTAAGGACGTTGCAATGTTAGATACTGATTCTTATTAATATGCTAAATTTCTATTTCTGCAATGTGTATTATCGTAGTTTTTGATTATTCTTATTTTTTCTCTGTTATTTTGTAATGCAGCTGTTTTGCTGAGGAGACGGAGAGACCTAAATTGAAGGGCTATAGAATGAGAGGATGGCGTGTTTCCTCAAACATCCGGGGCCTGACAGTTTACGCCGATTCACCAGAGAGTCTTTGGCTGAAATTGAGAAAAGGATTGCAAAGGAAAAAGCTGAAAAGACAACAAAGCCTCTTGTAGAAGAGGAAGAATGCAAGCTGAAACCCAAAAGTGACCTTGAGGCTGGCAAAACTCTGCCCTTCATTTATGGAGATATTCCTCTAGAGTTAATCGGCGAGCCTCTCGAAGAACTGGATCCCTACTATGGCTCAAAGAGAGTAAGTCCCAGGCGGATCCATTCAAAGATCCAGAATTCTAATTTTTGAAAGAATACAGCCTCTGAATGAGTGCTATCAGCATCAAGTTGCAGATTCTGGTTTTAGAAATTGGCTGTGATATTTTTGCAGGTGAACTATAAATGTAAATTAGACATTTTCTTGATACATGGGGACATTATTAATTTAATTGCTAATGCTGTTCATTTGGCACCTCTCAAAATGCTTAACTAACCAGCTAACTAATGGCAGGTGAGATGAGTTCAGCTTTGATAAAAGTGAAACTAAGCAAAATCAAATGAAGCAATGAATTAAGAATGGAGATGATTCAATCTGTTGAAAGACTGGTTTAAAATATTAAGTATAGATGTTTAGCTTCATGTATGGGATAATATAGGTTTTGAAATACTTTTGCAACTATAATTCCCGGTTCAAAAATTATTTGCGTCAATACTTTGTGTCAGTCATATAAAACATATTTAATTTAGTTTAATTATATATTGCCTCTGGATTTCTAGGCATTTTACTTGTTTTCAAAAATAACCTCCAAGAGTTTCAGTTTTCCTAGAAAGAGACTGACATACACAGAAAACAGGCAGCCATCTGTTTAATGCAGCAGACAACAGGAAAAATCACAAATGTAATTGCTTTGAAGGATTGATGTTTAGTATAAGATTATTACTGCTGTTCTGCATGTACAGGAAAATTGCTGTGTTTACTTAAAGCCACAAGAAATTGCAGAGAGTTGTAAATGCAGCTCAGTCTATCATGCAAACCAGCCTCCCCTCCATTGACCCCATTTGCACTTTCCGCTGCTGAGAAGCAGCAACATAATCAAGGACCTCACCCATCCTGATCATGCCCTCCTCCCCTCTCCTGTCAGGCAGAAGATATAAAAGTTTGAGAGTACATACAACTGGGCTTCTATCTCCCTGTTATCAAACCCATCAACAATCTAAAAGGTGAACTCTTCATTTCCCGGTCTACCTTGTCATAGTCCTTGCACTTTATTTGTTTGCCTGTATTGCACTTCCCTTCAAAATGTATCCTGCATTCTGCTTTGCCTTTTTATTTTGTCAATGTACTTAACACACCTATTGTGTACTATTTTGGCCACTTTATTTAATGAAGAACATATTTGCATTTCAGGTAGTTCAGAGAAGGCTGATAGGTTGGTCCCTAAGATGAAAGGGTTGTCTTGTAAGAAAAGGCCTATATTCATAAATGAATGAAAATTTTAAAAAAAACTGAAAATAGAAGTTAGAAATAAAAACAAAATATTGAAAATATTTAAAATAATCACCGAATTATAGGAAAGATGTCAACAAATTATAGAGAGTACAGAGGAGATTTACTGGAATGTTACTTGGGTTTTAGCACTAAGTTACAGAGAAAGGTTGAACAAGTTAGGTCTTTATTCTTTAGAGCGTAGAAGGTTGAGGGGGGACTTGATAGATGTATTTAAAATTATGAGGGGGATAGATAGAGTTGATGTGGACAGGCTTTTTCCATTGAGAGTAGGGGAGATTCAAACAAGAGGACATGAGTTGAGAGTTAAGGGGCAAAAGTTTGGGGTAACACGAGGGGGAACTTCTTTACTCAGAGAGTGGTAGCTGTGTGAAACGAGCTTCCAGTAGAAGTAGTAGAGGCAGGTTTGATTTTGTCAATTAAAAAAAATTGGATAGGTTATGGACAGAAAAGGAATGAGGGTTATGGGCTGAGTGCAGGTCGGTGGGACTAGGTGAGAGTAAGCGTTCAGCATGGACTAGAAGGGCCGAGATGGCCTGTTTCCGTGCTGCAATTGTTATATGGTTATAAAAAGCTCAGCAGATCAGATACTTTTTTTCTTTACCACTTCTGATGAAGGGTTCTGCACTTGAAACATTAACTGTTTTTCTTTCCACAATTGCTGCCTGACTTGCTGATTTTCCAGAATATTCAGTTTTAATTTTACACATGTTTATTATAGTTTAGAAGAATGAGATTAGATCTTATATGATTTAGAGGGGATTCGAGAGGTTGGTCTCTGAGTGAATGTTGTCATAAAAGAGCATTGTTTCAGAATAAAGAGTTGGTCAAGAGGAGGAATTTTCTCTTTGGGCTCAGGAATTCCCTCCCCCTATGAACTATGGAGCAGAATCTTTGACCATTTTCAAGTCTGAGAATTGAAGCTTACAGGGAAGTTAAGGCAAGAAATTCGGACCTTGATAAATCCTTTTGGATTGAGGAATAAGCTCAAGAGGCCATTATGCTTCCTCCTATACCCATTTCCTGTGAAATTATGCCTTCATGAACTCTTGTCATGATGTTGGATCTGTACAAGTGACAAGTACTCCAACATGCTCTTGTTTTGGAGTTACAGGAACTGGTTCAAGATTCAGAAAGTCAATTACTTGCAACCTCAGATCTGCCTCTGTAGCCAAGTGTGGCTGATCTGGTTACGTTTCCATTTAGTGTTGACACACAGGATACTGTTGGTGAGGGACTTGGCAATAGTAATGTTGCTAAATGTCAAGGGAAGGTGATTTATCTTTCAAATATTGGAGATATTTCCAACCTCTTATGTGACATGAAAAATTACAGATCACTTCAGTGCAAGCCTGAATAGTGTCCAGATCTTGCTCTGTGTAGGTGCAGACTCTTTTGTTATTTTTTAAGAAGATGCAAACAAAACTTAAACAATTGTAAACCAGTCATTAAAAATCTTCATTTTAAGTGTTAAAATGTAGGAAATATATAGACAGAAAAAGTGAAAACTATTTGAGCCTATGAAACAGCCCTTAGAAACGCAAGCAATGATATCTTGAAGGAATGGTGGGGAAACTATTGACATTGTCCTCAAAGCACCTATTGTTGAGAATTCCTGGGATGACTATGTTATAATATTCTTTTTGTGCTGGGACCCAGCTAAGCTAAGTCCCATTACTTATCAAGTTCTCTTCCAGTGTCTTTACTTCTCATCCAACATTGCCAAGATTTCTCGTGACTGATCCCACTCCTGCTCCATCCCAATAAGCCCAAGGCCCACCTGTGGCCCCCAGCTACTGTGATCACCCTACCTCATTGAGGAACTGCCACCCACCAAGTTCCCAATGCTTGATTACTCCATATTCTCTAATTATTTATCGTCTCCACTGTATCTAGCCATTGCAAATTACCCAAACACCAAATCCAAGGTCAAGGCTTCCACTTCCGTCCATCCCTACACAAGGTTCCAATCTCTAACCAGCCACTGCCCTCCCTCTCACCATTGCTGATTGATTTTCCCTCACCATAGACTTTGCAGACCTTGCCCCAGTCCATCAGTCAATTTATTTTTGTTTGTGCATCCAGCAACATGTGAGGGAAACTGTAAGCCATATCCATAATCAAAGTGCCCTTTGATAGCCTTTACTTTGACACTACAGTGCATTAATCAGGACACACAATTATTTCTAGTTCTGAGACACAGTTTTTGATTATAGACTTAGCTGCTACAGCCATATCTTGTTTTAAAATGAAGCAAACTAATGTGGTTTGTTTAGCTTTTGTGATTATTTCTTTATACAACTCATTTTGTGAGTTCTTGCCATTATTACAAAGGCCAGCATTCTGCACTCACTCTAGCAAGTGAACAGTATTCCTGATGTTTGGAATGTAGATGCTGGGCAGTCTTTGGGGTATGACGATATGTGACTCTCATTATAGGATACCCAGACTCTAGTGGCACAAGAGGCAGCAGGCACTGGAACCTGGAGCAAAAGCTAGGAACTCAACAGTGTCTGTAGGGGGAACTATTGATGTTTTGGGTCAAGACCCTACATCAGGACTGAGTGTCGAGTTGGCATGAAGAAGAGAGGAGGAAGAGTGAGATAGGGGCTGGTAGGTGATAGGCTGGTCATAGACAGGTGAGAGATGATGGACAGGTAGAGCCAGGTTGGGCAGGGAAACCTTTGAAGTTGAAAGGCAAGGACAGATAACTGGGGGCAGATCTGGTATTCTGACCACAGGATTCACTTGCTCACTGAGCTGGCTTTTTGGACAATGTTATTCCTGGGGTCTCAGCAATTAAAATGGGAGGGATGAGTCTGAGATTAAGCACATACTAAGTGATGACACGTTTGATGTCCCTACTGGTGAGGATGAGGAAGCCTGTGGAAACTGCTCCTCTGATTAGTTGTTAACTTGCATGGTGCCAAGCTGCAGATTTTGTTATAGATTACATAACAGTGTGAGAGTCTCCCCTGTAAAGTACAGCTGAATATACAGCTCTCTTCAGAGCACTACAGCTATATTATCCTGGGTCCATACGTACATGGTATAGGATTGGAATCCATGTACCAAGTTTTCCTGCTGAACTTCTATTGTTCCTCCTCCTGCTTCTCCTCCATTAAACACAAGCGTGCCCTTCCAGTGCTCCTTTACCTGTTGATTGACCACCAATTGGCAAAAGAAAAGCGTTCCATCTTCTCGGCATTCCTTTCTTATCTTTGCTGCATTTTAAATGAGAGTCATGGAAGTTTTTGTGTGGTATTGTACGTCACTGGCTGTTTCCTAACCTTTGGGGTAGGGGGAAATTTAGGAAGTTTCTGTGGCAGAATGGATGAACACAAAAACACTGTTGACTGTCTTGATGCTGCTTGTGGTCACAAATTGCAGATATTTATGAGGCCCTCTCCTTCTAACAATAGGTTTAGCCACCTAAATATTGTATACTGCTGCATGTAAAATATTTCAAGTGGATCTTCATGCTAAGTCACCTGTGTCAGGAAATTTAATTGCTACTTCTTCTTCCTAAGCCCATCTCCCCCATTGGGGCACAGGCTGCCAACAGCAGCTCGCCAGAGTCTGCGATCATGGGCGGAAGTTTGATTGGCCCTGTGGCTTCCACTTTCACCACACAACTTCAGACATCTTCTATGAAAGTCCTTCCTCTCCCAGGGATGAGGTCTTTGGCACTTCTGTTGGTGTTTTTGTAGCTCTGAGTTTTTATGTGATGGGGTCTGGAATGAAACACAATAACGTTAATTTCCAGGTTGTTATGCATTACTCTGAAAGACAACCCATCAAATCCTGTTGTCCCCATATTGTGACCACTAACATCCTCCAGATTCCGCCTTCCAGTCTTCATCTGACCCTTCCCTCAATGCCCCAAACACTTTCTCATGTATTAACATATACAACACCCTGTTTGTTGCAGCCAAGGCTCTGGATTTATGCTGAGCTGATAATTGTGATGTGAACATCATCTTGTGCCCATCACCTGAACAATTCCAGCACACTCTACTGGGTGTGCTATTTCCTTAGCTGAATTTCCACCACCTCTCACTGATAGAAGATCAGCCCCAATGTTACATCATACAGCGACAGCAGAAGGAATATATGGAATTTATTTATTGACTAATGCAAGGTAGATTTTTCTCTCTATTACCTGTGATATATTGCATACAGAATACAGAAAAGAAAATTCGATGCAAATGGTAGGAGGTTATTGACTGACACAGATAGGATTCAATTGCAGTACATAGGCCAACATATTATTTCCTGTTGTGCTTCAGTCATATTCATCAAGAACAGGAAATTTTGAAAATTACTCCATTCTTTTTTATAGTCATCAACAAACAAAATCATTAAGTCACAAATTCTGTGCTTACAGATTGAGATAGTGCCTGCTCATCATAGATAAGGAAGAATAGATTACTTTCAACCAACAAGGCTTTAAAACACTAGATTTCTTAAAATATTTCTATAACTATCACCCACCTTCGTCTGTCTTGGAGCCTGTTTTGTATAGACATATTCCTGCTTTTGTTTACAAATTTCCTTTTTCCTAGTTTGTACCAGCTAGATTTTCAGGAGGATTTGATGAGAATGTGTAAAGAATAAAACAAAGGGATTACTGTGAGATCAGTGTAAATGGGTGATTGTGGACAAGGTGGGGTGCAGTGTTTTTATTTGTGCTGTATCTCTCTATGGCTTTATCACTGATTGATTTGCCCTTGCGAGTTAGCTTAAAGCAATATATTTTTACATCTTTTCCCTATTACCTGGCTTGTGTCTTTCCATAAAATCACTGATAGGTGATATAAATATGTATAAAAAATATGTATTTTTTTTGTAACTTTGACCCTTGATAGATACATGGTGGCTGATTTTTGTGTCTTGATTTTCATACCAGCTGAAAAAATAGCAGATTGAATTTAATGCAGACAAGTGCAAGGTCTTGCACTTTGGTAGGACCAACCAGGGTCAGTCTTACACAGTGAACAGTGGAACACCGAGATTGTGGTAGAACAAAGGGATCTGGGAATACAGGTCCATAATTCATTGAAAGTTGCGTCACAGGTAGATGGAGTCATAAAAAAGGTGTTTGACACATTGACATTATTAAATCAATGTATAGAGTACAGAAGATGGGATGTTATGTTGAAGTTGCATAAGGCAATAGTGAGGTCTAATTGAAGTATTGTGCGCAGTTTTGGTCGCCTACCTACAGGAAAGACGTAAACAAGGTTGAAAGAGTACAGAGAAAATTTACAAGATGTTGCCAGGATTGGAGGACCTGAGTTACAAGGAAAGATTGAATAGGTTAGAACTTTATTCCTTGGAATGTAGAAGTTTGGGGGGAGATTTAATAGAGGTATACAAAATTTTGAGGGGTATAGAGGGGGTAACTGTAAGCAGTCTTTTTCCACTGAAATTGGGTGGGACTACAATGAGAGGTCATGGGTTAAGGGTGAAAGGTGAAAAGTTTCAGGGGAACATGAGGGTAAACATCTTCACTCAGAGGGTCTTGAGAGTGTAGAATGAGCTGCCAGCACAAGGGGTGCATGCAGGCTTGATTTCAATGTTTAAGAGAAGTTTGGATAGGTACATAGATGGTAGGGATGTGGAGGGCTATGGTCCCAGTGCAGGTTGCTGGAAGTAGACATTTTAAATGGTTTGTCATAGACTAGGTGGAGCTGTGCTGCATTTTTCTATGACTCTGTGTAGGCACAGACTGATTTGCTGTAGTTTATAACCACTTCTGAATGTCCTTCATCGTTTAACTCTTGGGCATTCATCCCCCACCCATTCTCTGCACCTTAAAAATACTTTGCCATCAAATTTTCCCAATCTCGATGAAACATCACATTAACCAGTGATGTTTGCTTCTCCACAGATGCTACCTGAACTGATGAATGTTTCCTAAATCTTCTGCTTAATTATACAATGATACTGTTATTTGAGGAAAATGGGAGATGGGGACGGATGGGCTGGTGGCAGGGTACTTTTAGTAGCTAGTCATCCACTTACTGAACAACCAGAAATCACTAGCGAAGTATCTCATATCATTTCAGATGGGTCTTGAAATTGTTGCCAACACTCTTGTCTGTAAAGAATGGAATGCTATTGAATTATTTGTGGTGATTCGGTATGGCATCTAAAACTTTGACAAACTTCTATGGATGTGCGGTGGAGAGTATATTGACTGGCTGCATCACAGCCTGGTAGGAAACACCAATGCCCTTGATTAGAAAATCTTACAGTAAGTAGTGGATTCTGCCCAGTCCATCACAGGTAAGACCCACCCCACCACTGAGCAAACCTACGTGAAACGCTGTTGCAGGAAAGCATCATCCCCACCATCCAAACCATGCTCTCTTTTCACTGCTGCCATCAGGAAGAAGGTACAGGAGCCTCAGGGTTCACACCACCAGGTTCAGGAACAGCTACTATCCCTCAAACATCAGGCTCTTGACCAAAGGGGATAACTTCATTCAACTTAACTTACCCCAGCACTGAACTGTTCCTACAACCCATGGACTCATTTTCAAGGACTCTTTATGTCTTGTTCTCAAAATTCATAGTTTTTTTTCTTCTTTTGTACTTGTACGGTTTGTTGTCTTCAGCACTCTGGTTGAACGCCCAAATTCAGTGGTCCTTCATTGATTCTGTTATGGTTATTATACTGTAGATTTATTGAGTATGTCTGCAAGACGATGACTCTCAGAGTTGTAAATAGTGACGTGTACTTTGATAATAAATTTATCTTGAACTTTGAAAAATCCCTTTACAAACATGCCTATCTGCTGTATTACTCATTGTGACCTATTACAGGGGTGGTCTTGGAAACAGACAAAATGGTGGCATTTAAAAATTGTTTAGACAGGCATGTAACATTAGGGAACAACACAATGTTTGCTTGAAATGAGCTGAAACTGAACATTCCTGGACTGTTTTGTTGGACCTTATAGTTGATGTTTTATATTCTGTGTTTTTGCTTCCTTTTTGCTGTTTATGCAATTTGTTCTTTTTTCTGCATTGGGGGTTTGATGTTTTTCTTTGAAAGGTTTCTGTGGTTTTCTTTATTTCATGGCTTTCTGTCAGAAGACGAATTTCAGGGTTCATTCTTACTTTGAATTCTGCATTCATACTTTGAATCTTTGAAAATCTATCTTGAATTGAAAGATATGGCTAGGCAAGTGGGATTAGCTTTATTTGATAATATGGTGTACAGACATCCTGGGCTGTTCCATGTATGTTCTGTGTTCTCTATCTATCCAATGCAAGCAATGATTCATTGGGGCCAAAAACTGAAAATGATTCTTCCTCGCATCTGTCGTGGCAAGTATAGTGCACATCAACGCTATAATATCATGTTTTGGATGTTGCCTTCTGACCTGTTAATTATTACCCAACACATGTAAATTTCAGCAGCAGTAACCTATGGTTCAGTAGTAATAGGTAGGAGAGAGGGTGCTTCTAACTGCTACGTATGGGTTTCCACCAATTCCACTGTCATATTAACCTGTGTTTTATCTTCTGTTCCAGACATTCATTGTCCTAAACAAGGGGAAGGCCATCTTTCGATTCACGACGACACCTGCAGTCTACTTGCTGAGTCCCTTTCACCCCCTAAGAAGAATCGCCATTAAAGTTTTAATACATTCATATCCTTCTGTCCTAATGTTAAAATCACAAGTCAGTAAATATCACTGATCTTGTAGATCTTCTAGTTGAGTGCAAGCATGGAATTGGGGATAAACCTGGAAAATAAGTTACAATTAACTGGATGAAACAAAGGAGTGGGAGAGATGTGATGAATATAATAAACTGCTAAATCAAATGGATAACTCTCTGGAGCAGAGGTTCTCAACCTGGGGTCCACAAACCCCCTCGGTTGATTGTAAGGATCCATGGCATAAAAAAGGTTGGAACCCCTGCTTTAAAGCTCCAGAATAGCTTTTGGAGAGGAAAGTAATTCAAATGCTAATGCTCATTAGCACAAATAGTATGAATTAACTTCTGTCAATTGTTGCATGTGAAATTATCTCATGCTCCATCATGGGCACTAGCTTTCCCAGCTTCAAAAGGCAATGCCTCAAAAGGTGGTATCCATCATTACGGACCCACATCACCCAGGATGTGCCCTCTTTTCATTGCTACCATCAAGGAGGAAGGACAGGACACTAAAGAGACACACAATGTTTCAGAAACAGCTTTTTCCCCTCCACCATCAGATTTCTGAATGGGCAATAAATCCATGAACATGGCCTCACTAGTGTTCCCTCTCTTTTTGCACTTATTTAATTAATTTATATATATTTTTTTACATATATATATGTGTGTGTGTGTGTGTGTGTTTGTTTATTTTTATTGCAGTTTATAGTTTATATTATTAAGCATTGCAATGTACTGCTGCCACAAAGCATCAAATTTCATGACGTATGGTATGTCAGTGATATTAAACTGGATTGTGATTCTGATTGGAGCTTACTTTCCCTTAAGTGAAGAGCTAAGTTCAACATAGGACTTAGTATGAGTTACGGGGTGGGGGTAGACATGTATAATGATTAATCTTCATTCCTTTTCCTTAACACTGATTTGCAAATTATTTAGCTTGTTCATCATGTTTACCATATTAACAAACTGCGTCTTCATGACCATGAGTGACCCAGAACCTTGGACTAAAAATGTAGAGTAAGTTTGTAAATTAATTTTACTTTTTCATCCCATGAGCAATATTTTTACTATTGCAGGTGAAAAGACTTTGTTCTGTTCTGGCAAGAAATGTAAAAGGACTGCTCAGTCTGAACAGCTTGGTGACATGGCTGATAGAGCTACTGCCTCACAGGGTTTGACCTTGACCTCCTGTGCTGTCCGTGAGGAGTTTGTATGTTCTCCCTGTAACTGAGTGGATTTCTTCCAGGTGCTCTGTTTTCCTCCCACATCCTAAATACTTGTGGTTTGATAGGTTAATTGGTTGTTGTGAATAGCTCCTGGTGTACAGGTGGGTGGTCACTGATGGGATGATGGGAAGAATCAATCAGGATTAGTGTAATTGGTACAGATTTTGTTTGCCGAAGTCTCTGTTTCTCTGTTGTGTGACTCTATGGCAGAAGAGAAGCTTTCTGATATCACTTGCCATTGCCCTCTGCTTTTTGTTCCATGAAAGAATTTAAAGAAGTATTACATGTTGTTTCACTCTAGCAGTATGGAACTGCCCTCACTATATTGGTTTTAGAGGTTTCATAGGAATGGACACCCCAGCTCCTTGAGGACACTGGAGTGAATGCTGTTCCTGTCTGCATATGTTCTATATGTTTTAAAGCAGTCCACCATTTTAAGAATATTACCGTTTTAAATAATTTTAATATCACCATTTTAAATAATTACTATTATTTAAGCCAATGTGGTATTTCAGCATCATTAACAGAGCCAGAGTTATCTATTTTAAGCTTTCCTTTAGGAAGTGGTTTTGGCTGTTTGTGTGAATTGCTGTGACAAATTGTGCTGGAAGGGCTCCTACCATGCTGTTGGGAATGGAATTCTAGGATCTTGACACAGAAGTGACTAAAGAATGGCAGACATTTTCAAAGTGAGGTGATGCATGATCGGCAGAGAAATTTGGAGGTGGTAGGGTGTTCCCATGTCCCTGCAATACTTGCCTTTGTGGAGGTAGAAGCTGAGGTTTGTGTGGAGCTGTCATAGAAGTTTGTGGTGCTTCCCTGGTAATCTATTACTGGATGACATCTTCATCAAGAAATTATTTCTATAGTTCAGTGCTGCTGGGATAGGAGAGGATTTTACCATCATATCCCATCCAGTGCTTTGTAGATAACGGACATGCTTTGGGTAGCTGGAGATCAGTCACTCACAGCCTCAGACTTGCGGTCACAGTTTCATTAATTATGGGTATGATGTCTTCACTTCCCAGGACACTGATTATACAGGACGTAGCAATGGCTTAGTCAGGGTGTCCAAGGTTATGGGGAGAAGGCAGAAGAATGGGGTTGAGAGGGTTAATAAATCAGCCATTATGGAATGACGGAGCAGACTCGATGAGCTAAATGGTCTAATTCTGCTCTTATGTCTTATGGTGTTACATTTTGAGTGTATCCTGCTTTTTAGTGGACACTTCATAACAGGTTAATTTTCCACTTTGCCAGGAAAATATCTGTATTGTGATTATATTAGAGCAGCCTTGGTAGAGGGGTGGATGGTTCTGGATTATATCTCTGGTATTATGGCTCAGATATTTTTGGAACCTATACCCTGTGCTCTCAGGTTGTTCTTGACCTAGTCTGTAATGTGGAAATTGTCTGAGTCTGGCTTGGGTAAAAGTGGTGATGTCAGGGGGAAACCAAGGCCATCCACTTGAAACTTCTGCCCAAAGCAGGTTGCAGTCTTGCTATCACTAAGATTGAGAATAGTCCTAGTACCTCATCCTCCTACTGGGTACTTAAATGATCATTATCATTCATGACTGGGGGTTTGAAGAGTTGCAGAGCTTTGATTTTATCCAAAAATTGCAGCATTGCTTATCCTTGTCATCTGGTGTTTCCATGACTCAGCACACAATGGGTTACATTTTCCTCAGATGGGCACCAAGTCTGGGTATGCAGGACGCTAACCCAGATCTGCTTTTCTCATTAAGTTAAGGTTGTTCCTCTTGCTTTCTGTGAATGGTAGAGCGGTAGGTCGTTAGATTATAGTAGAAAAGATTGGTGCAACTGCTGATGGCTACATTGTTTTATAAGCACAGTTCTAAATTGTTTGATCTGCCTTGAACCTATCGATTTTAGCATGCATTGGTACTAATTCACAAACCTGTTGGGCTGATTAGACTATCTGTGCTTATCAGTTGTTGGAATGCAATAGATGATAATCGGCAATATGTTATCTTACCCATGTTTGCTTTGATCTCGTTGGATCCAAAGTCAATGTTGTGAATCTACCACCCATGCCTTCACGGCAAAGCAGTTCCAACATTGCTCATTCCCTTTCATTGATTCAATCAGTTGTGCACTAAAATATCAAGGAACTTAATTCAGAGAAAACTGAGGTAAGCGTATGGAGATAGACCAAAGAACAGATAATAAATGGTGCAATATTGATCAGTGTGGAAGAGAGAACCTTGGAGAATACTTGTAGAGGTATTGCCAATAAGGTAGTTAAAAAGGCAAATATATTAGCTGAGGCACAGAAGGCAAAGTAATGGAGTTTAAACTGAAACTGTAAACAATGCCAAATACGCCACACCTTGAATATTAATTGTCACAGTTGTGATTGAGCTTGGTAGAAAGATTAGAGGAGAAATGAGGAAAACTCCTTTGAAAATCCCTCTGTCTGAAACCATGACAGAGATAGAAACTAGCGAGATTTTCTCCAGTGTTTCAATCATAGATCTTGGAGTGATGACTTGCAGGATCCGGACCTAGTGCCAGAAGGTGGGATTACCATGAGACCATAGAACATATGAGCAGAATTAGGCCATCTGGCCCACTGAGTTTGCTCTACCATTCAATCACAGCTGATCCTTTTTTTCTATCTCCTCCTCAACCCCAGTTTCTGGCCTTCTCCCCGTAACCTTTGATGCCACATTCAATCAAGAAACTCTCAATCTCTGTCTTAAATACACTCAACAACCTGGTCTCCACAGCTGCCTGTGGTAATAAATTCCACAAATTCACCAGCCTCTGGCTAAAGAAATTTCTTCACATCTCTGTTTTAAAGTATGCTCCTTCCTGAGGCAGTGTCCTCTTGTCCTAGGCTCCCCCACCATGTGAAACATCCTTTCCAGACCTACTCTGTTTAGGCCTTCAAGTCAAGTCAAGTCACTTTTTATTATCATTTCAACGATAAATTGCTGGTACAGTACACAGTAAAAATGAGACAACGTTCCTCCAGGACGATGTGCTACATGAAACAACACAAAACTACATTAGACTATGTGAGACGACTCACAGCTACACTAGACCACATAAAACTACACAGGACTACATAAAGTGCCTTACAACATTCAAAAGGTTTCAATGAGATTTTCAGCCTCCCAACCTCATCCTTTTAAATTCCAACGAGTACAGACCCAGAGCTATCAAATATTCCTTGTATGATAACCCTTTCATTCCCAGAATCATCCTTGTGAACCTCCTCTGAACCCTCTCCAACACCAGCACATCTTTTCTCAGATGAAGAGCCCAAAACTGTTCACAATACTCAAGATGAAGCCTCACCAGTGCCTTATAAAGCCTCAGCATCACATCCCTGCTCTTGTATTCTCGACCTCTTGAAATGAATGCTAACATGGCTTTTGCCTTCCTCACCACTGACTCAACCTGTAAATTAACCCTTAGAGTGTTCGGCACAAGGCCTCCCAAGTCCCTTTGCATCTCATATTTTTGGAATTTCTCCCTGTTTAGAAAATAGTCTTTACATTTATTTCTATTACCAAAGTGTGTGGCCACACATTTTCCAACGTTGTATTTCATTTCCATAAAAACATAAGAAATAGGAGCAAGAGTAGGCCATCCAGCCCATCGAGCCTGCCCCGCCATTCAATAAGATCATGGCTGATCTGTCTGTAAACTCAGCTCCATCTACCTGCCTTTTCCCCATAACCCTTAATTCTCTTACTATGTAAAAACCTATCTAACTGTATCTTAAATATATTTAGTGAAGAAGCCTCAACTGCTTCCCTGGGCAGAGAATTGCACAGATTCACTACTCTCTGGGAAAAACAGTTTCTCCTCATCTCTGTCCTAAATCTTCTCCCCTGAATCTTGAGGCAATGTCCCCTAGTTCTAGTCTCACCTACCAATGGAAACAACTTTCCTACTTCTATCTTATCTATCCCTTTCAAAATTTTCTATGTTTCTATAAGATCCCCTCTCATTCTTCTGAATTCCAGAGAGTATAGTCCCAGGCGACTCAATCTCTCCTCATAGGTTAACCCCCTCATCTCTGGAATCAACCTGGTGAACCTCCTCTGCACTGCCTCCAAAGCCAGTATATCCTTCCTCAAGTATGGAGACCAGAACTGCACACAGTACTCCAGGTGGGGCCTCACCAGTACCCTATATAGTTGCAGCAAGACCTCCCTGCACTTGAATTCAATCCCTCGAGCAATGAAGGCCAACATCCCGTTTGCCTTCTTACCTTTCTTGCCCATTTTCCTAATCTGTCTAAGTTCTTCTGCAGCCTTCCTCTTTCCTCAACATTGCTCCTCCTTCAATCTTCATATCATATGCAAACTTGGCAACAAAGCTATCTATTCCATCATCTAAGTCATTGATATACAAAATAAAAAGGAGTGGTCCCTACACTGACCCCTGTGGAACACCACTAGTCACTGGCAACCAACCAGACAAGGATCCTTTCATTCCCACTTAATTCCTCCTGCCAATCAGCCAATGCTCTAACCATGCTAGTAACTTTCCAGTTATACCATGGGCTCTTACCTTGTTAAGCAGCCTCATGTGTGGCACCTTGTCAAAGGCCTTCTGGAAGTCCACTGCATCCAAGGATGGGTACTCAGGATGTGTGCGGCACAACTGGCAGGTGTGTTTACAGACATTTTTAATCTCTCTCTCTCTCCCAGTGTAGAGTGCCCTCCTGCTTCAAAATGTCCACCATTGTCCCTGTACCAAAAAAAAACAAACAAAAAAAAGCAAGTTAACATGGCTGAACGACTGGCATCCTGTCGCACTCACTTCAATAATAAACAAATGCTTTGAAAGGCTGATCAAGGACTACATCTGCAGCTTGCTGCCATCCACGATGGACCCCCTAAAATTTGCCTACCGACACGACCAATTGACAGATGACACAATAGCCACAGCTCTACACATCGCCCTTACACATCTGGAGAAGAAGGATGCTTATGTGAGAATGCTGTTCTTGGACTCCAGTTCAGCATTCAACACCATCATTCCCTCCAGGCTCGACAAGAAGCTCAGAGACCTCGGCCTTGACCCTGCCTTGTGCAGCTGGATCCTGGACTCCCTGTCAGATCGCCGGCAGATGGCAAGAGTGGGCTCACTTGCCTCTTCCCCTCTGACCCTCAACACATGAGACCCCCTCCTTTTATTCGCTGTACACCCATGACTGTGTCACCACCCACAGCTCCAATCTGCTAATTAAATTTGCTGAGGACATTACATTGATTGGCCTTATCTCAAACAATAACGAGGCAGCCTACAGAGAAGAAGTCATCACCCTGACACAGTGGTGTCAAGAAAACAACCTCTCCCTCAATGTCACAAAAACAAAGGAGATGGTTGTGGACTACAGGAGGAATGGAGACAGGCTAACCCCTATTGATAGCAATGGATCTGGGGTTGAGAGGGTGAACAACTTTAAGTTGCTCATCACTGAGGATCTTACGTGGTCTGTACACACCAGCTGTGTGGTGAGAAAAGCACAACAGCGCTCTTTCACCTCAGACGGTTGAAGAAGTTCAGCATGAGTCCCCAAATCCTAAGGACTTTCTGCAGGGGCACAATTGAGAGCATCCTGACTGGCTGCATCACTGCCTGGTATGGGAACCGTACCTCCCTTAATCGCAGAATTCTGCAGAGAGTGGTGCGGACAGCCCAGTGCATCTGCAGTTGTGAATTTCCCATGATTCAGGACATTTACAAAGACAAGTGTGAGAAAAGGGCCCCAAGGATCATTGGGGACCGGAGTCACCCCAAGTACAAGCTATTCCAGATGCTACCATCCGGGAAATGGTACCGCAGCATAAAAGCCAGAACCAATGGGCTCTGGGACAGCTTCTTCCACCAGGCCATCAGACTGATTCATTCACGCTGACACAATTGTATTTCTATGCTACATTGACTGTCTTCTTGTATATCTTAATGTACATACTATTTATTACAAATTACTATAATTTGCACATTGCACATTCAGATGGAGATATAACATAAAGATTTTTACTCCTCATGCATGTGAAAGACGCAAGAAATAAAGTCAATTCAAATCTATCCTACTGGTAATCTCTTTAAAAAAATTCCAACAACTTCGTCAAGCAAGATTTTCACTTAAGGAAACCATGCCGACTTTGTTCTATCTTGTCCTGTGTCACCAAGTACTCCATAGCTTCATCCTTAGCAATTGACTCCAACATCTTCATAACCATTGAGAATTTCCTTTCTGCTGCTTTCCTCCTTTCTTAAACAGTGAAGTGACATTTGTAATTCCCAGAGTCCAATGATTTTTTGAAAGATCATTACTAATGCCTCCACAATCTCTACCGCTACCTCTTTCAGAAAAGAGGTAGCAGAACTTTCAGAACTGTCCTAAGGGCAGTTCTGCCTGCCCTTTCAGAACTCTAGGGTGCAGTTCATCTGGTCCGGGTGACTTATGTACCCTTAGGACTTTCAGTTATTTGAGCACCTTCTCCCTTGCAACAGTAACTGCACTCACTTTCTCTTCCCTCACACCCTTCAACATCTGGAACACCGCGTGTGTCTTCCACAGAGAAGACTGATGCAAAATACTCATTTATTTCATCTGCCGTCTCCTTGTCCTCCATTATTATTTCTCTGGACTCATTTTCTAGTGGTCCTAAATCCATTCTCATCTCCCTTTTATTCTTGACATACTTGCAAAAGCTTTTACTATCCACTTTGATATTGTTTGCTAGCTTGCTTTCATATTTCATCCTTTCCCTTCTGATGATTATCTTAGTTGCTCTCTATAGGTTTTTAAAATCTTCCCAATCCTTTATATTCCCACTAATTTTTGCTTCGTCATATGCCCTCTCTTTTGCTTTTACATTAGCTCTGACTTCCCTTGACATCCCTGCCAGCACCTCCTTCCAACTCCTCTTTCAAACCACAGTAATTTCCCTTACTCCACTGAAATGCTGGTACATCAGACTTTACTTTCTCCCTCTCAAATTTCAAGTTGAACTCAATCATATTGTGATCACTGGTTCCTAAGGGTTCTTTTACCTTAAGCTCGCTAATCACCTCTGGTTCATTACATGACACCCAATCCAGTGTAGCTGATCCCCTGGTAGGCTCAGCGACAAACTGCTCTGAAAAGCCCTCTCATACGCATTTAACAAAGTCACTCTTTGAAATCCATTACAAACCTGATTTTCCCAATCGACCCTCGTGTTGAAATCTCGCTTGACTATTATAATATTGCTGTCTTGACACGCCTTTTCTATTTCCTGTTGTAATCTGTAGTCCACATTCCAGCTACAGTTGGGAGGTTTGTGTATAACTGCCATCATGGTCCTTTTACCCTTGCAGTTTCTTAACTCAACCCACAAGGATTCAACATCTTCCGATCACGTCTTTCTACTGATTTGTTGCCATTCTTTACCAGCAGAGCCATCCCACCCCCTCTGCCTACCTTCCTATCCCTCCAATACAACGTGTAACCTTAGACATTCAGCTCCCAACTACAACCATCTTTCAGCCACGATTCATTGATGGCCACAACATCATAGCTGAAAATTTGCAATAGTGCAACAAGATCATCCCCCTTATTTCTTATACTCTGTGCATTGAGATACAACACTTTGAGTACCATATTTGCTACCCTTTCTGATTCTGCATCTCTAATACACTGATACTCACACTGGGCTCCGATTATGTCCTATCATCTGCCTGCCCTTCCTGACAGTCTGACTGCACACTAACTTTGCTTTTTTACCATCCGTCCTATCCTGTGTCCCTTCACTCCAGTTCCCACCCCCCCTGCCAAATTATTTTAAGCCCTCCCCAACAGCTCTAACAAACCTGCCTGTGAGAATATTGGTTCCCCTCGGGTTCAGGTGCAACCCGTCACTTTGGTACAGGTCATACCTCCCTTCGAAGAGATCCCATTGATCCAAGAACAATGATCCAAAATTACATGAGGTGACCTTTATCTCTCCAGTACAGATACAATAGGTTAGTACAACACTATTACAGCTTGAGGTGTTCTGGATTTCAGAGTTCAAATCTGGCATGTTCTCCTCATGAAATGTGCCATTTTCTCTAGGTGTTTCATTTCCTCCCACAATCCAAAGACATACCAGATAGATTAATTGGTCATTGTAACTTGTCCCGTGATTAGGCTAGGGTTAATTGAGGCTTGTGGGGCCAGAAGGGCCTATTCCACACTGTATTGATAAATACATGAATTTCCATGATTCTCATGTGAGCTATCCCAGGATATTAGACAATAGACAATAGGTGCAGAAATAGACCATTCGGCCCCTCAAGTCTGCACTGCCATTCTGAGATCATGGCTGATCATTCACTATCAATACCCAGTCCCTGCCTTGTCCCCATATCCCTTGATTCCCCTATCCATCAGATATCTATCTAGCTCCTTCTTGAAAGCATCCAGAGAATTGGCCTCCACCATCTTCCGAGGCAGTGCATTCCACACCTCCACAACTCTCTGGGAGAAGAAGTTTTTCCTCAACTCTGTTTTAAATAACTGACCTCTTATTCACAATCCATGCCCTCTGGTATTGGACTCTCCCAACATCTGGAACATATTTCCTGCCTCAATCCTATCAAATCCTTTAATTATCTTAAACGTTTCAATCAGATCCCCTCTCAATCTCCTCAATTCCAGTGTGTACAAACCCAATCTCTCCAATCTCTCTGCGTAAGACAGCCCTGCCATCCCAGGAATCAACCTAGTGAATCTACGCTGCACTTCCTCAATTGCCAGAATGTCCTTCCTTAAACCTGGAGACCAAAACTGTACACAATATTCCAGGTGTGGTCTCACCAGGGCCCTGTACAAATGCAAAAGAACATCCTTGCTCTTGTATTCAATTCCCCTTGTAACAAAGGCCAACATTCCATTTGCCCTCTTCACTGCCTGTTGCACTTGCTCATTCACCTTCATTGACTGATGAACTAGGACTCCTAGGTCTCTTTGCATTTCTCCTTTACCTAACTCTACACCATTCAGACAATACTCTGCCCTCTTGTTCCTGCTTCCAAAGTGGATAACTTCACATTTATTCACATTGAATGACATCTGCCAAGTATCTGCCCACTCACTCAGCCTATCCAAGTCTCCCTGTATTCTCCTAACGTCCTCTTCGCATGTCACACTGCCGCCCAGTTTAGTATCGTCAGCAAACTTGCTGATATAGTTTTCAATGCCCTCATCTAAATCGTTGATATAAATCGTAAAGAGCTGTGGTCCCAATACAGAGCCCTGTGGTACCCCACTAGTCACCTCCAGCCAGTCTGAGAAACACCCATTCACTGCTACCCTTTGCTTTCTATCTGCCAACCAGTTTTCTATCCATGTTGAAACCCTGCCCCCAATGCCATGAGCTCTGATTTTACTCACCAATCTCCTATGTGGCACCTTATCGAATTGATGGAAGAATCTGTGTTGTTTCCGGGAATAGGATGGTGTCAGGCTGTTGCTCGATTCATGTATGTGGGATAGCTCTCCTAGATTGGCATGGATCCCTAGATTGTGCAAGTTTGACTGGCGGACTGAGCCTTTGTCTTTGTAGAATATGCAAACCAAGGTCAATGTTGGGTCATCTTTCCAATTTTACTCCTGTGTTACATATTCACAATCTTACACAATTGAATGGTTTGCTCGGTCTTTCAGAGAAAATAAAACACATTGTTGTTGGTCTGTACTGATGTAGGTTGGAGAAGAATGGGAGATTTCCTTCTCTAAAAGACATTAGTGAACTTTTGGTTTTAAGGTCACCTCTGCTGAAGCTAAGCTTGTAATTTCAGATTTTATATGGCCCAACTTCTGTAATAAGCTTTTCCAATATATTATCCCAGCTTCCACTACCTTAGTATTACAGACGACACACACAAATTGCTGGAGGATCTCAACAGGACAGGCAGCATCTATGGAAAAGAGTAGAGTCGATGTTTCGGGCTGAGACCCTTCAGCAGGAATTGAGAAAAAAAAGATGAAGAGTAGATTTAAAAGTGGGGGGGGGGGGAGGAAGAAACACAAGGTGATAGGTGAAACCTGGAGGGAGAGGGGTGAAGTAAAAAGCTGGGAAGTTGATTGGTGAAAGAGATACAGGGCTGGAGAAGGGGAACGTAATAGGAGAGGACAGAGGGCCATGGAAGAAAGGGAAGGAAGAGGAACACCAGAGAGAGTTGATGGACAGTTAAGGAGATAAGGTGAGGTAGGGAAACAGGAATGAGGAATAGTGAAGGAGAGGGGAGTGGGGGACATTACTGGAAGAAGAGAAAGGATCATGGGATGGGAGGCCTAGGGAGAAAGAAAGGGGGAGGGGAGCACCAGAGGGAGATGGAGAACAGGCAGAGTGATGGGCAGAGAGAGGAAAAAAGGGGAGGGAGGAAAATAAATAAATCAGGGATGGGGTAAGAAGGGGAGGAGGGGCATTAATGGAAGTTAGAGAAGTCAATGTTCATGCCATCAAGTTAGAGGCTACCCAGATGGAATATAAGGTGTTGCTCCTCCAACCTGAATGTGGCCTCATCATGGCAGTAGAGGAGGCCATGGACAGACATCTTGGAATGGGAATGGGAAGTAGAATTAAAATGGATGGCCACTGGGAGATCCTGCTTTTTCTGGTGGATGGAGCATAGATGCTCGGTGAAACCGCCTCCCAGTCTCACCAATATACAGGAGGCCACACTGGGAGTACCAGATACAGTAGATGACCCCAACAGGCTCACAGGTGAAGTATTGCCTCACCTGGAAGGACTGTTTGGGGCCCTGAATGGTAGTGAGGCAGGAGGTATAGGGGCAGGTGTAGCACTTGTTCTGCTTGTTGTATCCCAGTCACTGTTGTACCCCACTAATCACAATTACCAACATAAAAACAACCTGTTTACTCCCACACCTTGTTTTCTGTCCAATGACCTTTTCTCAATCCATATCAAAAATGAAAGGAGTATTGAATGAAGACAAAGTCACAGTGCTATTTTGAAGTGCTTTTAGAAGTGGGAAGAAAAATTGCCAGGTAGTGAGTTTCAGAGGGTTCAAGGGAAGAGCCTACGGAGTTGGTCACTGTTCCATTAAGAAATAAAAAATCTACAATTGTTGAAAACATGAATTAAAAACAGAGAATGCTAGAAGGTCAGGTCAGGCAGTATCTTTAAAGAGAAAAACAGAATAAATATTTCACATCTGAGACTCTTTATTGATTGTTGGTGGAATAGGGAGATGGCTGGAGTCAGAAGAATGAAGTAATCAGTTCTAATGTACAGTTGGAGGAAAAGCAACTATAGTTATGGCGAAAAATATAAATGTGTTCTAAAGTGTTGAAATCAGTGGCTTGAGGAACCAATCAAGTTCAGTAAGAATAGTCAAGCTAGATATAGTTCAGGAAAAAATATATGTCGTGAAGCTTCAGCACAAATGACGATGAGCAAAGGAACCTGAAATTTCCGCAAGGATGACACTGTACATTTCAGTTAGTCCTGACGAAGGGTCTCGGCCCGAAACGTCGACAGTGCTTCTCCTTGTAGGTGCTGCCTGGCCTGCTGCGTTCCACCAGCATTTTGTGTGTTGTTTGAATTTCTAGCATCTGCAGATTTCCTCGTAGTTGAATATCTATATTGGATGGATTTCAATAACATTGGGATGAACTCTTGGGAAAGTTGGTGGTGATGCAGAGATCAAAGTGATCTGGCAATGAAGATAGATGCCTGGAAAAAGTCAATTCCATTATTGTCAAATGTCTCTGGTGCTTAAAAATGTTTTAAAACAATTTAAACATCTTAAAAGTTGTAAAGATAGCAAATTTAGCTCAAAATATTGAATCTGCCGTAAATTAAAACATAAGTATGAAATGAAATAAAGAACAATAACAAAAAAGTCTTAACCTGAGCTTGTTTTACAAATGAAGATCAAACAGTCCATTCAAATGAATGGGATAATTCCTTGAACAAACAAGAGAAAATCTGCAGATACTGGAAATCCAAAGCAACACACACAAAATGCTGGAGGAACTCAGCAGGCCAGGCAGCATCTATGGAAAAGAGTAAGCGTTGACGTTTTGGGCCGAGGCCCTTCATAAGGACTGGAAAGAAGGAGGAGAAGTCAGACTAAGAAGGTGGGGGGAGTGGGGGGAAGTGCAAGGTGGTAGGTGAAAAAGTTAATCCATCGTTGCTGGTGTTCCTTGAACATCAGCTGTAGTTACTTCCAGCCCACAGCTAAGTGCAGCCTGGAGTTGTTGCTGTACTCAATGGTGTACAGGACAGAGTAGGAGAGAGGTCATGTTTGCTGCCATATAACATGCAACACATCTCCTACTTCTACGTCAGAAAGCAGGGACTAATCTAAATTTTGTTATTTTTACAACTTCTGAAGAATTTGGCTGACTCTCACTAAGTCTAATCATCAGACCCTCAAACATGTCAAAAATAAATGTCTAAAATCTAACAACATTGTTTTTCTTTGCTTATCATCTGTGCTACATAAATAGCAGCACATTGATATGTGTAGCGTACTGAGAATAAGCTCGTCTGCATCATTGCCAACATGTGGTCATTACATTCCTATGTCCCTCTGAGGCTTCACTTCATACATTATTAAAGTCCATTCAAATCAAGTAATTGATGCATCACTTATGCCTGCAATAAAATTTGTTAAATTTTCCTGCAATCTAAGCTCACAAATTGGTCCTCTGTAGTGAAGCTTATGAAGAGTCGAGGTTATAATTATACTGATTCTGAAAAGAAGGACACCATTTGTCGATGACTGTTTTACTCACTCACCCTCCATTCAAACTTCCCTTTTTTTATTCAGTTTTCCTTTTGGGGGGGGAAGGGTCTCTGTGTTTCACTGCCACTACCACCCATGCCTAACTTCCCCTGAGAAAATCGTGGTGAGGTGCCTTCTTGGACGTCTACAATTCTTTTGCTGAATGTGTTTTACATTACCGCTGGAAAAGTAATTCCAGAATTTAGTTTCAGCAGTGATGAAGGATTAGTGAAAATGTTACAAATCAAGATGATGTGTAAATTGAAGGGGAACCTACAGGTGATGGTACTCCCCGGTGTCCTTGAGGCCATCGGTTTGAGAGGTGCTACCATAGTAGATTAGCTGAGTAATTAAAGTGCATTTTGTGGACTGTACACATTGTCGTACTTCTGCTGTTGGTGGTTAGAATGAGGGTTTAGATTGGTTGATGTGAATCAAACAGTCTAATTTGTTCCAGATTATATTGACCTACTTAGGAGCTATGGGAGCTGTTCTCATCCAGGCAAGTGTAAAATATTTTATCTCACTTGTGCCTTAAAATGATGGAAAGACAACGTGATGCTCCGAGTTGAGTAACTCACCACAAGCAACCTCTGCCCAAAAGTTATCTTGGTATTACTGCACACAGGGATGGATTGTTTCATTGACTAAGGAATTGTGAATGGGATTGACAAACAATCTCACTCTTGGCTTAAAGATCAAAGAAATGATCCAGAAAGCTTTGCATTAAGGGGAGAAAGGTTTTATGATGCGGGTGCACATTGACTTTGCAAAGATTGGGAAAAATAGCCTAGCAATTTCTAATGGCATTTACTCCATTAATTTCTCTCATTCGATAGATTAGTTCATTCAGTTTTTGTTAAGTATACTGTATGTAGTTGTTGCTAAGAATTTTTTGGAGCATGAATTCAGTCATCTAGTTTCTTTTCTTTGCGTCAGTCCTCTACTCAGAAATAACCCAAGGACTAAATATTTGCTTAATTGAATACTCACCCATGGACCAATGCTGCTGCGTCACAAGCCCAGGTCTGATCAACCCTGGCTAGGTTGCCTGGGTAAGAGTGCCTGATATTGAAAGATGCGAAACACCCAATAACTCCAGGTTACATCACTGATGATGTGTCCCAGCGTATTGTAGGATGGAAATAAGCAACAGGGAGAGCAATAAGAATTCTGATACACTACTCCCCTATCCTTTGGCTGAGTTGATCATAACAATGCATGCAGTGGTGCAGCTATCAGCACTGCTGCCTCACAGCTACACTGACTGCAATCCAGTTACGACTTCCAGTGTATGGAATTTGCATGTTCTCCCAGTCACTCCAGATGATCTGGCTTTCTCCCACATCCCAAAAACACATGGGTGGTTTAGGTTAATTATCCACATATAAAATATACTTTGGTGCTAGAAAGTTTGTGAACGCTGTGGAATTTTCTTTATTTCTGCATAAATATGACTAAAATGTGATCAGATCTTCATGTAAGTCATAAACCTGGATAAGGAGAACCCAATTAAATAAATAACACAAAAAAATTATACTTATTCATTTGAAGAGATACTAGGGTAGGACTTACAGAGTGACTGGTAGGGCAATGAGGAGTGTGGTAGAACAGAAGGCTCTGGGAATACAGGTCCATAATTCATTGAAAGTGGCGTGACAGGTCGATAAGATTGTAAAGAGAGCTTTTGGCACATTAACCATAAATCAAAGCATTCATTCATTTGGGAGTTGGGATGTTATGTTGAAGTTGTATAAGGCATTGGTGAGGCCAAATGTGGAGTACTGTATGCAGGTTTTGTCACCTACCTACAGGAATGATGTCAATAAGATTGCAAAAATATAGAGAACATTTACAAGGATTTTGATGGGACTTAGGACCTGAGTTACAGGGAAAGGCTGAATAAGGTTAGGACTTTATTCCCTAGAGTGTAGGAGAATGAGATGAGATTTGATAGCGGTACACAAAATCATGAGGGGTCTGGATAAAATAAATGCAAGCAGCCTTTTTTTCACTGAGGTTGGGTGAGACTAGAACTAGAGGTCATTGGTTCATGTGAAAGGTGGAATGTGTATAGTTGCAAGAAAAAGTTTGTGAACCCTTTGCAATTACCTAGTTTTCTGCTTTAATTACTCATAAATGTGGTCTGGTTTTCAACTAAGCCACAATAATAGACAAACACAATCTGCCTATACTAAGAACAAACAATTGTTCTTTTCATGTCTCTATTGAACACATTCTTTAATCATTCACAGTCCAGGCTGGAATAAAGTATGTGAACACTTATATTTAATAACTGATAGAACCTCCTTTAGCAGCAATAGCATCCACCAAATGTTTCCTCTAGCTGCTGATCAGACTGCACAACAGTAAAAAGGAATTTTAGGCCATTCTTCCATACAAAACAGTTTCAGTTCATCAATATTTCTGGGATACCTTGCATGAACAACCTTCAGGTGACGAACTGCTACCCTGACACTCTCCTGTAAAATGTCTTGATCCAATTTTGAATTCATTGTTCCCTCAATGATCACAAGCCGGCCAGGCCCTGAGGCACCAAAGCAGCCCAAAACCATAATGATCCTTTCACCATGCATTGTAGTTGGGATGAGGTTTTGGTGTGGGTGTGCAGTGCCCTTTTCCCTCCAAACATAGCAATGTGCATTTCTGCCAAAAAGTTCAACTTTTGCTCTCATCTGTCCACAGAACATTGTCCCAGAAGCATTGTAAAATATCCAGGTGGAATTTTGCAAACTTGAGACATGCAGCAATGTTTTGTTTGGAGAGCAATGGTTTTCTCTGTGATGTCCTTCCATGGACACCATTCTTGTTCAGTGTTTTTCTTATAGTGGATGCAGGAACAGAGACTTTAGCAAGTTCTAGAGATCTGAACCCATTTAGGTCATATTTATGCAGAAAAAGAGGCAATTCTAAAGAGTTCACTAACCTTCTAGCACCACTGTAAGGGAACTACAGCACAATAAAGAACCTTCGGGCCACAGAGCTGTGCTGAATACGTCCCTACCTGAGAAATTACTGGGTTTACCTGTAGCCCTCTATTTTACTAAGCTCCATGTACCTATCTAAAAGTCTCTTTAAAAGTCTTTTAAAAGACCCTATCGTATCCGCCTCCACCACTGTTGCTGGCAGCCCATTCCACGCACTCACCACTCTCTGAGTAAAAAGCTTACCCCTGACATCTCCTCTGCACCTATTCCCCAGCACCTTAAACCTGTGTCCACTTGTGGCAACCATTTCAGCCCTGGGAAAAAGCCTTTGACTATCCACATGATCAATACCTCTCATCATTTTATATACCTCTATCAGGTCACCTCTCATCCAATGTCGCTCCAAGGAGAAAAGGTCGAGTTCACTCAGCCTATTCTCATAAGGTATGCTCCCCAATCCAGGCAACATCCTTGTAAATCTCCTCTGCACCCTTTCTGTGGTTTCCACATCCTTCCTGTAGTGAGGCAACCAGAACTGAGCACAGTACTCCAAGTGTGGTCTGACCAGGGTCCTATATAGCTGCAACATTACCTCTCGGCTCCTAACCTCAATTCCATGATTGATGAAGGCCAATACACCGTACACCTTCTTAACCACAGAGTCAACCTGCACAGCTGCTTTGAGCGTCCTATGGACCTGGACTCCAAGATCCTTCTGATCCTCCACACTGCCAAGAGTCTTACCATTAATACTATATTCTGCCATCATATTTGACCTACCAAAATGAACCACCTCGCACTTATCTGGGTTGAACTCCATTTGCCACTTCTCAGCCCAGTTTTGCACCTATCAATGTCCCACTGTAACCCCTGACAGCCCTCCACTCTATCCACAACACTTCCAACCTTTGTGTCATCAGCAAACTTACTAACCCATCACTCCACTTCCTCATCCAGGTCATTTATAAAAATCACAAAGAGTAAGGGTCCCAGAACAGATCCCTGAGGCACACCACTGGTGACCGATCTCCATGCAGAATATGACCCATCTACAATCACTCTTTGCCTTCTGTGGGCAAGCCAGTTCTGGATCCACAAAGCAATGTCCCCTTGGATCCCATGCCTTCTTACTTTCTCAATAAGCCTTGCATGGGGTACCTTATCAAATGTCTTGCTGAAATCCATATACACTACATCTACTGCTCTTCCTTCATCAAAGTGTTTAGTCACATCCTCAAAAAATTCAATCAGGCTCGTAAGGCATGATCTGCCTTTGACAAAGCCATGCTGACTATCCCTAATCATATTATGCCTCTCCAAATGTTCATAAATCCTGCCTCTCAGGATCTTTTTCATCAGCTTACCAACCACTGAAGTAAGACTCACTGGTCTATAATTTCGTGGGCTATCTCTACTCCCTTTCTTGAATAAAGGAACAACATCTGCAACCCTCCAATCCTTGGGAACCTCTCCTGTCCCCATTGATGATGCAAAGATCATTGTCAGATGCTCAGCAATCTCCTCCCTCGCTTCCCACAATAGCCTGGGGTACATCTCATCCGGTTCTGGCGACTTATCCAACTTGATGCTTTCCAAAAGCTCCAGCACATCCTCTTTCTTAATATCTACATGCTCAAGCTTTTCAGTCTGCTGCAAGTCATCACAACAATCACCAAGATCCTTTTCCATAGTGAATACTGAAGTAAAGTATTCATTAAGTACCTCTGCTCTTTTCTCCAGTTCCGTACACACTTTCTCACTGTCACACTTGATAGGTCCTATTCTTTCACGTCCTATCCTCTTGCTTTTCATATACTTGTAGAATGCCTCGGGGTTTTCCTTAATCCTGCCTGCCAAGGCCTTCTCATGACCCCTTCTGGCTCTCCTAATTTCATTCATAAGTTCCTTCCTGTTAACCTTATAATCTTCTAGATCTCTAACATTACCTAGCTCTCTGAACCTTTTGTAAGCTTTTCTTTTCTTCTTGACTAGATTTATTACAGCCTTTGTACACCACGGTTCCTGTACCCTACCATAACTTCCCTGTCTCTTTGGAACGTACCTATTCAGAACTCCACGCAAATATCCCCTGAATATTTGCCACATTTCTTCTGTACTTTTCCCTGAGAACATCTGTTTCCAATTTAAGCCTCCAATTTCCTGCCTGATAGCCTCATAATTCCCCTTACTCCTATTAAATGCTTTTCTAACTTGTTTGTTCCTATCTCTCTCCAATGCTATTGTAAAGGTGATAGAATTATGATCACTGTCTCCAAAATGCTCTCCACCGAGAGTTCTGACACCTGACCAAGTTCATTTCCCAATACCAGATCAAGTATAGCCTCTCCTCTTGTAGACGTATTTACATATTGTGTCAAGAATCCTTCCTGAACCCACCTAACAAACTCCACCCCATCTAAACACCTTGCTCTAGGGAAATGCCAATTGATATTTGGGAAATTAAAATCTCCCATCATGACAACTCTGTTATTATTACACCTTTCCAGGATCTGTTTCCCTATCTGCTGCTTGATATCCCTGCTACTATTGGCCGGCCTATAAAAAACACCCAGTAGAGTTATTGACCCCTTCCTGTTCCTAACCTCCACCCACTGAGACTCCGTAGACAATCCCTCCATGGTGTCCACCTTTTCTGCAGCTGTGACACTATCTCTGATCAGCAGTGCCACACCCTCACCTCTTTTGCCTCCCTCCCTGTCCTTTCAGAAAAATCTAAAACCCGGCACTTGAAGTAACCATTCCTGTCCCTGAACCATCCAAGTCTCTGTAATGGCCTCCACATCATATCTCCAAGTACTAATCCACACTCTAAGCTCATCCTCTTTGTTCACAACATTCCTTGCGTTAAAATAGACACATCTCAAACCTTCGGTCTGAGCGCTTGAGGGGAACTCCTTTACTCAGGAGGCAGTGTGTGTGTGAAACGAGCTGCCAGAGGAACTGGTGTACACAGGTTCGATTGCAACATTTCAAAGTAGTTTGCATAAGTACATGGATAAGATGGGTATGGAGGGCTATTGTCCAGGTGACAGGCAATGGAACTAGGCAGAATAATAGTTTGACATGAACCAGATGGGCTGAAGGGCCTCTTTCTATGCTGTAGTGTTCTATGACTCTAAGACTCTTTTAACTCAATGAAGTAGCAAAGTGGATATTTCTACTTAACTGTCTCAATTATTTTTGGCAGATATACCTTCACTGGGATCTACACTTTTGAATCAATGATAAAGATATTTGCCCGAGGATTTGTAATTGAATCCTTCACATTTCTCCGAGATCCCTGGAACTGGCTGGATTTTAGTGTCATCACAATGGCGTAAGTACTACAATTACCATAAAATTCCTAAAGGTAAAAGTTGCAAAGATTCATTCACATTGTGAAACATGCTAGACAAAATATTTTGTGCACTGTCTGCCAGATCACTGTCATGGCTAGTGGAGCTCCTTATTGCCAGCATATCTATTGGAACTGGCACTAGCATGAAACAATTACTTCTATTTGTGTTTTCCTATTGTTCAACCTAAAAAATTTATAGAGGTGAAGGCAAGGAAAGGATACATCCCTTTGGAGATATACCTATATAAGTGAATTTGGGGATGTTTCTCCATCCTTATCTTAACTCCATAAACTTTTATGCATCAGTGTACTTGAGGTCAGATGGACAGCTGTGTTACAATGGGAACATATGAACTCATCCACTTTGAAGTCCTCAAATTGTCATATATTGTTAGGCATTTGAAGGAGGTGCCACTGAACCTCCTTGATAGCACTTCTCTTAAGATTTAGTGAACTGTTTTCTGGTGCAAACCTCCAGCATGAAGCAAGGGTCATGGAATTTTTGCTCCTTCTCAACAGCTTGTTGTGTTTTGCAGTTTTGCTTCTTCTCTCTGATTTCTTCTTCATTGGTACATTGCAAGGACTTTTCTCTCTCCTGCTTTTTTAACCATCACCTCTGTCCACTTCACCAAAATAAAATATATCATAACTGTTCCTCACCATTGTCTTGTTTATTATTTATTGTAATGCCTGCACTGTTTTGTGCACTTTATGCAGTCCTGAGTAGGTCTGTAGCCTTGTGTAGTTTTTGTGTTGTTTTTACGTAGTTCAGTGTAGTTTTTGTATTTTTTCATGTAGCACCATGGTCCTGGAGGAATGTTGTCTCATTTCTACTGTGTACTGTACCAGCAGTTATGGTCGAAATGACAATAAAAAGTGACGTGACTTGACCACCTCCACTCTCAAATCCTGCAAAAAAGTGACATGCAACTATTAAACAATAATCAGCAAATTATCTGTAAAGTCAGTTCTATCCATATACTCATAAACAATGATCACCCAGCTAAACTACTGAACTCCTGCTCTACCTTGCGTACATATTCTCCATAACTGCCATCTGACCTGCTGGTTACTGGGTTTGAAATGCTAATTTAATGTCCCTTGTGTATACAACCATGATGGGTATGTGCCTCTCTTTACGAGCAATGGAGATTCAATGGAACATTTTCATTTTATATCATCAGTGGTATATATGTGTGAGCCCCTTTAATGTACATCAACAATTGTGGGCAGAATGCCAGTGCTTCTCTGATGCCCATTGCTAGCGGGCAAGTTTCCTGACTACGTTCTTACCATATTAAAACAACTTATAGTGGATTCATTTGCAAAGCAACAACTGTTTTATGGAAACCACAACAAAATGTCCAGGCCAGCAAAATTTATTTAAAATGCTATGGTCATGTCACAAAATACTGGAGCCAAGCAACAAATATTTTTAATATTCAAGTTAATGGAAACCTTCCAGCACTTGTGGCTATATTAACTTTCTACTTCTGCCTCCGGGAATTGAGTAATAATGAAAGTTCTAAGAGCAGAATAGGCTTCCTCTCCTGAACTGGGTATTTGCATATATCAGGAATCCGGATATCATCCACTACTGCCCAAACCAGCACATGAAATTTAACAGATATTAAAATGTAAAACAGGATATTACAGAAACCTGGGAACAAAGTGGATGTTGCACAGTATTTCCGTGGACCTTCTGATTATGAGTCTGCTTCCTTTTCAGGTAAACATAAGGGTCTCAATGTTATTGAAGCAGAGCAAAAAAGTTCCCTTGATGTCCTGGCTATTATTTATCATACAACGAATTATGCACTTGTCCCTGATCACCATGTATGGGAGTTGACTGTGTGTATACAATGACACAGCAAGCAACTGCACTCAGTGATATTCAATAGTTGTGAAATGTTTTGGGATTATCTGAGGTCAAGAAAGGTTGTGTAAGACTACAAGTTTCATCCTTGTCTTATGTATGTTGCTTGACATAAAATTCAACCCCAAAATCCAAATAAACAACATCCACTGATTCTCCTTTGACTATCCTGCCTGTTGTTTTCCTACAAAGAATTCAAACAGATTTTCCAGGCAAATTTCCCCTTAAGGAAACCATGCTGACTTTACCTTATTTATCTTGTGCCTCTATGTACCCGAAAACCTCATCTTTGCGAATGGACTCTAACACCTTGCCAATCGCTGCAGTCAGGCAAAGCAGCCTATAATCCTGCCTTTTGCATCCATCCCTTCTTAAAGAGTGGAGTGACATTTGCAGTTTTCCAGTCTTCCGGAACCATCCGAGAATCTAGTGATTCTTGAAAGATCATGACTAGTGCCTCCACAATTTCTTCAGCCATCTTTTTCAGAGCACTGTGGTGTAGACCATCTGGTCCAGGTGACTTATCAAACTTCAGACCTTTCAGCTTCTCAAGAACCTTCTCCCTAGTAATGGTAACTTAACTCACTTCTGCCCCCTGACACTCTCAAACTTCTGTCGTACTGCTATTGTCTTCCACAGTGGAAACTGATACAAAGTACTTATTCAGTTCATCCACCATTTCCTTGTACCCCATTATGACCTCTCCTGTGTCATTTTCCAATTGTCCGATACCTACTTTCTTGACTATCTTTTGCTGTTTATATATCTGAAAACCTTTTTCATATCCTCTTTTATACTATTGGCTAGCTTACTTTCATATTTCATCTTTTCTCTCTTTACGGCTTTTTAGTTGCTTTCTGTTGGTTTTTAAAGTCTTTCCAATCCTCCACCTTCCCATTAATTTTGGCTATATAGTATGCCCTCTCTTGCTTTTATGTTGTCATTGATTTTCCTTGTCCACCAAGGTTGTCTCATTTTCCCTTTATAATACATCTTATTCTTTTGGGATGTATCTATCCTGCATCTTCTGAATTACTTCCAGAAACTCCACCCTTTATTGTTCTGCTGTCATCCCTGCAAGTACCCCTTCCAATCAACTTTGGCCAGCTCCTCTCTCACACCTCTGTAATTCCCTTTACCCCACTGTAATACTGATACATCTGACTTTATCTTCACCCTCTCAAATTGCAGGGTGAATTTTATCATATCATGATCACTGATAAGGGCTCCTTCACCATAAGCTACTTAATCAAATCTAGTTCATTACACAAACACCAAATCCAGAATTGCCTTTCCCTTAGTGGGCTTGACCACAAGCTCCTCTAAAAAGTCATCTTGTATACATTTGACTAATTCCTTCTTTTGGGATCAGGCACCAAACTGATTTTCCCAATCTACCTGCATATTGAATTCCCCCAAGACTATTATAACATTGCCCTTTTGACATGCATTTTAGATCTCCTATTGTAATTTGTATACCATATCCTGGCTACTGCTTGGAGGCCTGTATATAATTCCCTTGCAGTTTCTTAGCTCTACCTACAAGGATTCTACATCTTTTAATTCTATGTCACTTCTTTTGAAGGATTTTATTTTAATTTTTCCCATCAAAGCCACCCTACACCTCTACCCACCTGCCTGCCCTTTCGAAATGATGTTACCTTGGATCTTAAGCTCACAACTTCTTTCAACCATAACTCTGTGATACCTACAACATCATACCAGCCAGTTTCCAACTGTGCTATAGGATTTTCTACCTTATTTCATATACTGCATGCATTTAAATATAACACTTTTAGTCCTGGACTCATCACCCTTCATTTAGATTTTGTCTCCAAGTTCAATTCTTTTCCCTTTCTAAGCATTTTTAAGACCATGAACTATAGGAGCAGAATTAGGCCATTTGGCCCATCGGGTCTGCTCCACCATTTCATCATGGCTGATCCAATTTTCCTCTCAGCCCCAATCTCTTGCCTTCTCTCCATATCCCTTCATGCCCTGATCAATCAAAAATCATTCAACCTCTGCCTTAAATATACATAAAAGCTTGGCCTCCACAGCTGCCTGTGATAAAGAATCCCACAGATTCACCACTCTCTGGCTAAAGAAATTCCTCCTCATTACTGTTCTAAAAGGATTCCTCTCTATTCTGAGGCTGTGTCCCACCATAGGGAACATCCTCTCCACATCCATTCTATCAAGGCCTTTCACCATTTGCTCGGTTTCAATGAAGTCACCCCTCATTGTCTTAGACCATAAGGCCATAAGGCGTAGGGGCAGAATTAGGCCATTCAACCTATCGAGTCTGATCTGCCATTCCATCATGACTGATGTATTATCCCTCTCAACCCCATTCAAAGGTTCAATAGGTACATTTAATGTCAGAGAAATGTATACAATATACATCCTGAAATGCTTTTTCTTCACAACGATCCACAAAAACAGAGAAGTGCCCCCGAAGAATGGACAGCAGTTAAATGTTAGAACTCCAAAGTACCCCCCCCCCAGCTCCCCCCCTTGCACATAAGTGGCAGCAAGCAACAATCCACCCCCCCCCCACTGGCAAAAAAAGCATCAGCACTGGCCACCGAGCACTCAAGTGTGAGCAAAGCAAAAGCAAAGACATAGACTTGCAGTTACCCCAAAGAATTTGTTTTCACCTGGTATACAACAAACCACAGTCTCTCTCACTCTCTCTCTCTCTCTCTCTCTCTCTCTCTCTCTCTATAATAAGGGAGAAAGAGGTGTCTCTGGTCTCTGGGCACACAGCCTTAGATCTTCCATTTCCCACGACACACCATTCTTCTGCTCGGACACCAACCTCCGATCCTGTCTTCTTCAGAGCCACAAAATCTTGGTCCTCCAAAGGCGAGCAGAGCTCTTAGGCCAGTTGTGAAACCTTGAGAGTGGGTCCCATTCCCACAAAGAACTGTAGCCACTGTGTAACTCTAGGTCAGGGTCTTCAAAAGAACCCTGAAAGGGAAAAATAAAGATACTAAAGATGGGAATAGAGCTGTTTGTGAAGATGCAAGCAAAGGAGCTGCCAGTAGGTGCCATTAACCCTCCTAAGCTCCACCTTCAGAAGAAGCTCCGCCTTCTCCTGCCTTCTCCCCATAACCTTTCATACCCTGATTATTCAAGCACCTATCAACCGCTACCTTAAATACACCCAATGAGTGGCCTCCATGGCCGCCTATGGCAGTGAATTTCACAGATTCATCACCTTCTGTGGGTGATTAGGGTCATGTGGGAGCAGGTGGTGAATGGTCGTATGAGCAGCTAGTGCTTACCAAAAGTCCTGCTTATACGATCACTGATACCAGGCAGACAGTTTCTCAAAAGTATTGATAATGGCTAGGGTCAGCTATCTTGTAAAGGCACTGCCCAGTAGAAAGAAATTCCAAACAACTTCTGCAGAAAAAATTGCCAAGAACAATCATAGTCAAGACCATGATCACCCATGCCATACATCATGGCACGTGATGATGATGATGAATATGAACAGATTGCTTTGGGGTTATTGGCAGATTGCATTTGAGCAGAAGTTAGATAAGCACTTATGAAAGGAAAGAATATAATATACTATTAAATCCTGGGTGCATTTGGATTGAAGGAAGATCTCACGTGTCATGAAGTTAGGTCAAAGGGCTTGTTCTGAGCTCAAGTTCCATGTTAGGCCACACATAAATCTTATGTTTAAAAGCTGATTTTAATTTCTTACCATTAGGAAAGAAGATTTTTTTGTGTCTTCTCCTCTCTTGTTTTGTTCCGGAAGTAGTGATTTTAGTGATCTGACTGATATACAGCATCTTTGAGCATAGAAACATAGAAACATAGAAAATAGGTGCAGGAGTAGGCCATTCGGCCCTTCAAGCCTGCAACACCATTCAGTATGATCATGGCTGATCATCCAACTCAGAACCCTGTACCTGCTTTCTCTCCATACCCCCTGATCCCTTTAGCCACAAGGGCCATATCTAACGTCCTCTTAAATATAGCCAATGAACCGGCCTCAACTGTTTCCTGTGGCAGAGAATTCCACAGATTCACCACTCTCTGTGTGAAGAAGTTTTTCCTCATCTCGGTCCTAAAAGGCTTCCCCTTTATCCTTAAACTGTGAGCCCTCATTCTGGACTTCCCCAACATCGGAAACAATCTTCCTGCATCTAGCCTGTCCAATCCCTTTAGAATTTCATAAGTTTCAATAAGATCCCCCCTCAATCTTCTAAATTCCAGTGAGTATAAGCCTAGTTGATCCAATCTTTCTTCATATGAAAGTCCTGCCATTCCAGGAATCAATCTGGTGAAACTTCTCTGTACTCCCTCTATGGCAAGAATGTCTTTCCTCAGATTAGGGGACCAAAACTGCACACAATACTCTAGGTGCGGTCTCACCAAGGCCTTGTACAACTGCAGTAGAACCTCCCTGCTCCTGTACTCAAATCCTTTTGCTATGAATGTACCTATAAAAGCTTTTACAGTCAGTTTTTATGTTCCCTGCCAGCTTTCTCTCATAATCTTTTTTCCCTTTCCTAATTAAGCCCTTTGTCCTCCTCTGCTGGTCTCTGAATTTCTCCCAGTCCTCAGGTGTGCCGCTTTTTTTTGCTAATTTATATGTTTCTTCTTTGGACTTGATACTATCCCTAATTTCCCTTGTCAGCCATGGGTGCACTACCTTCCTTGGTTTATTCTTTTGCCAAACTGGGGTGAATAATTGTTGTAGTTCATCCATGCGATCTTTAAATGCTGGCCATTGCATATCCACCGTCAACCCTTTAAGTATCATTTGCCAGTCTATCTTAGCTAATTCACGTCTCATACCTTCAAAGTTACCCTTCTTTAAGTTCAGAACCTTTGTTTCTGATTTAACTATGTCACTCTCCATCTTAATGAAGAATTCCACCATATTATGGTCACTCTTACCCAAGGGGCCTCGCACGACAAGATTGCTAACTAACCCTTCCTCATTGCTCAATATCCAATCTAGAATGGCCTGCTCTCTAGTTGGTTCCTCTACATGTTGGTTCAGAAAACCATCCCGCATACATTCCAAGAAATCCTCTTCCTCAGCACCCTTACCAATTTGGTTCACCCAATCTATATGTAGATTGAAGTCACCCATTATAACTACTGTTCCTTTATTGCACACATTTCTAATTTCCTGTTTAATGCCATCCCCAACCTCACTACTACTGTTAGGTGGCCTGTACACAACTCCCACCAGCGTTTTCTGCCCCTTAGTGTTATGCAGCTGTACCCATATCGATTCCACATCCTCCAGGCTAATGTCCTTCCTTTCTATTGCGTTAACCTCCTCTCTAACCAGCAATGCTACCCCACCTCCTTTTCTTTCCCGTCTATCCCTCCTGAATATTGAATATCCCTGGATATTGAGCACCCATCCTTGGTCACCCTAGAGCTATGTCTCTGTGATCCCAACTATATTATATTCATTAATAACTATATGCACATTCAATTCATCCACCTTGTTACGAATGCTCCTCGCATTGACACACAAAGCCTTCAGGCTTGTTTTTACAACACTCTTAGCCCTTATACAATTATGTTGAAAAGTGGCCCTTTTTGCTTTTTGCCCTGGATTTGCCTGCCTGCCACTTTTACTTTTCACCTTACTACTTTTTGCTTCTACCCTCATTTTACACCCCTCTGTCTCTCTGCACTTGTTCCCATCCCCCTGCCACATTAGTTTAAAGCTTCCTGAACAGCTGTAGCAAATACTCCCCCTGTGACATTGGTTCCAGTTCAGCCCATGTGCAGACTGTCCTGTTTGTACCAGTCCCACCTCTCTCAGAATTGGGTTCCAATGCCCCAGAAATTTGAATCCCTCCCCCTTGCACCATTTTTCAAGCCACGTATTCATCTGAAATATCCTCCTGTTTCTACTCTGACTAGCACGTGGCACTGGTAGTAATCCAGAGATTATTATCTTTGCGGTCCTACTTTTTAGTTTATCTCCTAACTCCCTAAATTCACCTTGTAGGACCTCATTCCATTTTTTACCTATATTGTTGGTACCTATGTGCACCACGACCACTGGCTGTTCACCCTCCCATTCCAGAATGTCCTGCAGCCGCTCAGAGACATCCTTGACCCTTACACCAGGGAGGCAACATACCATCCTGGAGTCTCGTTTGCGGCTGCAGAAACGCCTATCTATTCCCCTTACAATCAAATCCCCTATCACTATAGCTCTCCCACTCCTTTTCCTTCCCTCCTGTGCTGCAAAGCCACCCATGGTGCAATGAACTCGGCTGCTCCTGCCTTCCCCTGATGAGACATCTCCCCCAACAGTATCCAAAACAGTATATCTGTTTTGGAGGGAGATGACCTCAGGGGACTCCTGCACTACCTGCCTACTGCTACGCTGTTTGGTGGCCACCCCTTCCCTTTCTGCCTGTGTAACCTTTACCTGCGGTGTGGCCAACTCACTGAACGTGCTATTCACAACTTTCTCAGCATCGCAGATGCTCCAGTATGAATCCAATCGCAGCTCCAGACGCTCAATGCGGTCTGCTAGAAGCTGCAGCTGGACACACTTCATGCACACATAGTCGTCAGGGACACTGGAAGTATCCCTGATTTCCCACATGCTGCAGGATGAACAAACCACGGGGCCAATCTCAGCTGCCATGACCTACCCAATACTTGCCTCAACTTTTGAAACTTTCTCCTTTGAAAGGAATTTACCTGGCCTCACCTCACTTGGAGTGAAGTTTGTCCTCAGCCTCTTCTCGTCGAAACCTCTCGAGTCAAAGCCTCAAATCTCCACTCCTTCAGTGGCCCACTCACTCACTAGCCACTTTCCTGTGATATGTGATATGTAATCCAAGTGATTGGGCTAATCGCATCTATAGAAGTTTGTCAAAGTTTTCGATGTAATGCTGAATCTTTGCAAACTCCAAAGCAAGTAGAGACACTGCTGTTCCTTCATAATTGCGCTTACATGCTGGGCCCAGCTCAGATCTTCTGAAATGGTGACACTGAGCAATTTAAAGTTGCTGACTCCCTCCACCTCTGATCCTCCGGATTTCTCCTCCTGAAGTCAATAATCAGCTCCTTGGTCTTGCTGACATTGAGTGAGAGGTTGTTGTTGTGGCACCACTCAGCCAGATTTTCAATCTCCCTCCTATATGCTGTGGGCGGTGGGGTGGAGATGTGTCTCTGCAAAGGACATGTAAGGCCCTCTTTCCCTCCGCTAGCCTGCAAGTCACTCTCAGTCAAGGTGTAGAACCTGCTTGGCTCCCCCCAGTCAGGGTATCGCAAAGCCATGGGAGCAGGTGCTGGTTGGTCGTATGGGCAGCTGGTGCATATCACAAGTACTGGTAATATGACCACTGACGCCAGGCAGACAATCTCTGAAGAGTATTGATAATGGCTGGGGTCACCTGTCTTGTAAAGACACTGCCCAGAAGAAGGCAATAACAAATCACTTCTGTAGAGAAATTTGCCAAGGACAGTCATGGTCATGGATAGACCATGATCACCCATATCACATAATATGGCACATAACAAACAAACCTATATGCTGATTCGCCACCACCTTAGATACGGCCAATGCCAGTGGTGTCATCAGCAAACTTAAATATGGTGTTGGAACTGTGCTTAGCCTCGGTCATAAGTATAAAGTGAGTAGAGCAGGGGGATAAGCACAGAGCCTTGTGGTGTACTTGTACTGAGGGAGATTGTGGAGGAGACGTTGTTGCCAATCTGAACTGAATGGAGTCTGCAAGAGAAAAAATCATGGATCCAATTGCACAAGGAGGTATTGAGGCTGAGGTATTGAAGCATATTGATTAGTTTTGAGGGGATGATGGATGCTCTTTATCAAGCTATAGTCAGTAAAGAGCATCCGATGTATGCATCTTTGCTGTCCAGATGTTCCAGGGTTAAGCGTAGAAACAATGAATGACATCTGCTGTTGACTTGTTGTACTGGTAGGCAAAATGGAATGAATCCAAATTGCTTACAGGCAGGAGCTGATATGTATTATCACTAACCTCTCAAAGCACTTCATCACAATGCATGTAAGTGCTACTGAACGATAGTCATTGAAGCACATTCTTCTTAGGCACTGGTATAATTGAAGCCTGCTTGAAGCAGGTAGGTACCACATGCAATCAAAGTGAAACATTAAAGATCTCAATGAGCACTCCAGCCAGTTATCAGCACAGGTCTTGGGTACTCCAGGTATCCCATCTGGGCTGGATGCTTTCTGTGGATTCTTCCTCTTGAAGGATGTGCTCACCTTGGTCTCAGAGACTGAAATCACAAGGTCATTGGGTTCTGTGGGAGTTTGTGCCTTCTCTGAATCACCAGTTCAGTCCATTCGGTGTATCAAGAAGCCCTCGGGTTCAAAGTGAGACGTGTCTCCATGAAACACAGAATGCAACATTTCCTCATTTCCCTTTGATACAGCAATCTTGCCTTTAGGTCCTCAGTCTTGTTCTCCAGCAACTGTACAATTGCTAACACAATGCTGGGTAGAGGAACTATCATTGCTTGGCATTTCAGCTTGGCTTGGAGTACTCCCCGCCTCCCAACGATCTTCATCCACTTATAAGTGCTGAACCTGTGTGCTTTGGAGGTCCACTGAGCCCTTCAGAAGATTGTGAAATCACTAGTTCATTAAGACAGTACATTGCTTTAATGGAAATTACAGGCTGCAGATTGCAGTGAGAGTAGTTCAGAAGACGTATATTTAGAAGTTTAGTACGCAGCCTGCAACACGTCATTGTGAATCACCAGCACCATCTTAGCATCTTGGAATCTTGTGGAAGGAGATTAAAGAATTCTTCCAAAGTTGTGATAGATATTTGTCCCTCAATCAAGATCACCTAAAAATAGAAAACCTATTTATTAGCCATTTGTAGAATCTTGACTCTGTACTTGCTTTTATCAGATGGACTGTGTTGAGGATGCAGGTGTATAAGAACTGTACATCAGTCTTTCCTCATTCACAAACCGTTCCTCTGTTTGATGTCTTAATAAGTGAGTACTCTATCAATTACTCTAAGTAATTGGGTTAAAATAGTGGGAAAATAAACTTCATCAATGATCTAATGCACCTATTCTGCAATTCCATTCCTCTCACACCTTTTAAATATAAGTCTTACTTTATTAAGACATTTTAATTTAACTTTGCATATTAATGAAATGCTCCTTTAGAGAAATTCTGTCCCTTCCCACAATTCTCTGTCAATGATAATACAGCTATCTATCAATAATATTGTAGTGTCTGAATCAACAGCATTTAATAAAAGTTTGTTGCTCTTTCTGCTGTTTTCATTGATTAGATACGTTACTGAGTTTGTGGATTTGGGTAATGTCTCTGCTTTAAGAACTTTTCGTGTTCTGCGGGCATTGAAAACCATTACAGTTATTCCAGGTAGGTGCTGGGAAAATAAATGTGTGTGTTTATTATGCTGCTGGTTAGATTATGTAAATAAATTATTCACTTCAACTAGCATGGCTGCTAAATATATGTTCAACTAGAATATAGATACTCAGACAAAAATGCATCATTTCTAAGGAATGAGGCAATCTTATCAAACTGCAAGGTTCTTAGACTAGCTTGGGGTAGATGCTGAGAGGATATTTTTGCTCATGAACAGGTCAGAACTAGACAGCATAGTCTCAAAATAGGGGCACCCATTTAACATCCTCTCCTTTTCAGAGAAATGTTAGAAAGTATGAAAATACCCGTGAGAGTCTTCAAGAATTTGTAAATACAAATATCAACTGCCAGGTTATGAATAAAGGCAATTACACAGGGTTTATCTGAGCTGGCATGAGAGAGGGATGTTAATCCTGTGGAATGGAATTCTTTTCATTTCAACTTCCACTGTCAGAATCCCTTTAAAAGTAATGCCTTGACAGGTGCACAAAGTTCCCACTACACTGCTCTAACAATATTCCACGACTCAGAAGAGGATTTTGTGTTAGTAATTCTATATCAACTCCAGCCATCTAATGATCTCTCTTTGTGGGACTGCCACCTAATGCACAATTAGGATTTTTGTTTTAATCTTCTTTTAAATCTACAGGAAGTAGAACAAGTCCAAATGTAGGATCCATGGAATGTTAAGAGCAAGGAGACAGATTTGAATTCCTCTCTCAGAAATGACAGGCAGGCTTCTAAAACAGTGCAAGTCTTTGATTGCATTGATAATAATAACTTTCATTATCAAAATTCATAGTCCACTTTATTGAGCTACAGTGTATAGACTATTTACCACAGTGGGTGTTTCTTTATAAGGCATTGAGTTATATGTAGTTTTTTTAAACAAAATATACTTTATTCAAAAATAAAATTAAATACAATAAACCATTCAATGACTCTCAATCCTTTACAACTGTTTCCATTACGGTCTTTACATTTTCACACTTTTCGCCACCCACGTGGCACTCTGTTATTCCATATTCACATTCCCTTGTTGAGGGGTATACACCCCACCCCCCACTCCTGTGGGAGAAGAACCCTAGACTGTGGTCCTTCCCCACCAGGCCCTTGCGGTGGCTGCACCATGTTTGAGTGCGTCTCTCAGCACGTACTCCTGCAGCCGAGGATGTGCCAGTCGGCAGCATTCCCCCACGGACATCTCCGTGTGCTGGTAGACCATCAAGTTTCGGTAGTTTCTGTCAGTTAACAATGTCTCAGTAAAAGAGATATGATGATCATTTAGGGGATAATCAAAAAGCAACTAGCAGAGGAACTCCTTAAAGTTGTGATGACAATGTTAAAACTTTAATTTTTAAAATAACTATCTAATTAAATCCCAATTTGTGCTGAATTTTAAATGGAAAGGCAAATTCATTGCTGCTGTACTTTGTAATTAGTAAGATATACATTCATGGCATAAAACATACTCCTATCATCGGACAAGGATTCATTATAACGGCATGTTTTTTTCTGTTTGTTAGGATTGAAAACTATTGTTGGAGCTCTGATCCAGTCGGTAAAGAAATTATCCGATGTGATGATTCTGACCGTTTTTTGCTTAAGTGTATTTGCACTTATTGGTCTCCAGCTTTTTATGGGAAATTTGAGGCACAAATGTGTGATATGGCCTCCACCAGCAGAACTGTTTTACAATAATACCTTCATTGAAGATGGGTCCGGAATGGACAATTTGGTTGGTAACATCACTGGTGGATTTAACTGGCATGACTACGTTAATAATGAAGGTACAGTCTGTGTAACTTACATGACTTCTGATTAAGTATTCTCTTCCTAACGCAGTTCCTTGGGGTCAAGGATGACGCTTCCATTCTGATTTTGAAGTGACTGATGAGGCCAATGTGGGTATCATAGATCCTTCAATAGATGGGGCAGTTGGAACAAGACAAAATGGAGGGGTCTGAGATTTTAGAGATGATACACTCTTTCTTCTGGCTATCTGAATCAGAATCAGAATTAATATCATTGGTATATGTCATGAAATCTGTTGTTTTGCGGCAGCAGTACATTGCAATACATAATAATAAAAACCATAAAGTTACAATAAAAAATATATATAAAAATGAAAATTAAATTAAATAAGTAGTATAAAATGAGAGGAAAAGTACTGAGGTAGTTGTCATGGGTTCATTGTTCATTCAGAAATCTGATGGCAGAGAGCAAGAAGCTGTTCCTAAAACATTAAGTGTGTCTTCAGGCTCCTGTATCTCCTCCTTGATGGCAGCAATGAGAAACGAGCATGTCCTGGATGATGGGGGTCCCTAATGGAGGATGCTGACTTTTTGAGGCATTGCATTTTGAAGGTGTCCTCAATGCTGGGGAGGCTGGTGCCCATGATGGAGCTGGCTGAGTTTATAACTTCCTGCAGCTTTTTCCGTTCCTGTGCAGTGGTTCCTCCATACCAGACGGTGATGCCACCAGTTAGAATGCTCTTCACCGTACATCTGTAGAAATTTGTGAGTGTCTTTAGTGATATACAATTTCCCTCAAACTCCTAATAAGATATAGCTGCTATTGTACCTTCTTTCTAATTGCATCAAAATGTTGTGCATAGGAACTTGAGACAGCTCACATTTCCCACTTCTGATTCCTCAATGAGGACTGTTGTGTGTTTCCTTGACTTCTTCTTCATGAAGTCCTCAATCAATTCCTTGGTCTTACTGACATTGAATATAAGGTTGTTGCCGTGGCACCATTCAACCTGCTGATTTATCTCGCTTCTGTATGCTTCCTCATCACCATCTGAAATTCTGCCAACAATAGTTAAATCATTGACAAATTTATAAGTGGTGTTTGAGCTGTGCCTACCCACACAATCATGGGTGTAGAGAGAGTGCGGCAGTGGGCTAAGCATCCATCCTTGAGGTGCGCCAGTGTTGATTGTCAGTGAGGAGGAGATGGTATTTCTGATCGGCACTGACTGTGATCTTCCAGCGAGGAATCCAGTTGCAGAGGGAGGTACAGAAGCCCAGGTTTTGGAGCTTGTTGATTAGAATTCAGCGTATGATTGTGTTGAACACTGAGCTGTAGTCAATAAACAGCAGCCTGATGTAGATATTGCTGTTGTCCAGGTGATCCAAGGCCAAGTAGAGAGCCAGTGAGATTGCATCTTTCGTAGACCTGCTGTAGTGATAGGCAATAGGCAAGTTGCAGTGCACAATTTGACAGTATGGAATTAAGTTTCTCATTGCTATCCTGAGCAGTCATGGGCCAGGGATTCCTAGAGTCTATGTAGATGTTGACTTTTTTAAAAGAAGAGTTTCAGAACATCCTTGATTCAGGGTGGTTATCACAGAGTTTGAAAAAGACTGTCCATTTCACAGGTTTGATGCTGGTCTAGTGACCAGTGTGGCTTTCCAGCAGAGCTGAATTTGGGCCTCCTGGTGGCCTGGTAGAGAAGACTGATATTGATTTGATTATCCTTCCAGTGAATTTGAAAGATTTTGCAGAGACACTGTTCGTGCTACCTTTCCAGTGCCTAGAGTCAGGTATCACTACTTCCCTGTAGTCTGTGAGCTTTGTATCAGGTTAAAACTCTTAATTTTCAAACACCCTATTCTTCAGTCAACCTAAGTCTGTGCTGGCATAATGGTGGCTCTTGAAATATGGAAAGTGATCCACATTTTTCATTTTTTTACTGTGAACCTTTATTTTTGGAGAATGGTCTTGCACAGTGGAAGCAGACAATTAGAAGACCTTTCACAAACATTGTGAAGACCAATCTTCTCCTATTGTTTAAGTATTAAGTTGGCAATGACTTGGAGCGCAACCCCAAAACCTGCAGAAGATCTTCTTATTGCAGCTTGCCTACTGAGATTATTTAACCTTTGTTCTAGTGTATGGGCACCAGTGATTGAACAAGTACCCTTTAGTGCTGTAAATTGTACTTAAATCCAAAAGGATGCTTGTTGAAAGTGAGGTACAGAATTCTGTTGAAGAAGATTGAAAAGGTGGGCTAACAATATTCTGCATTGTGATTGATATTCATCAGCCACTGTCTGCTCTTCAGTAACCATAAATGCTTCTTGTCCATATTAGTCTGTTAAATGGATAAATATGAAGGAGTTTGCCACCACTGTTTCACATTGATACCATCACAAATGCAGAACTTTCCTCCTTCAAAGCTCTGCCCATTTTGTTGAATCCCTGTTATAATATCCACTATAGTGATACTAAACAGGTATTTTATTCTGACTTCTAGTCTTTTTAAGCATTTTTGTGTCAGAATTAACGTTGCTCTTCTCCCAGCCAGTCAACTAACTGAACCCCTCGAAGTATCTTGATCACAATTTCAGAAACTCTTCGATGGTTAAGGAACAGATGCTGTTGAATGGTTGTGGAATTGCCCATTCTCTTGAACAGACCAGGTTTTACAGATTTGGATGAGATGCATTGTTTTTTTTATTGATAATGCGCTTAACTTCTTACTTCCACACTTTCTATCCTAGCATTCTTCCGCCGACTGTTGTAAGCCAATGGTTGTCAGGTATTGCAGAAGCAAAGCTGTAGCCATTGATCCTGCTTTACTTTTGAAAAGAATATAACTTTAATCCAATAGGGGATGAACAAAAATTATTTCACTCTGATGATGGTAAGAATCTGGATGAGAATACTGTATATGTACATCCTCATTTCATTTGAACAGTACATGAAGTGTGACTTTAGTTGTGAAGCTCCTTTTTCCAATTGGTGTGGACAAAGATTAGCTTTATTTGTTATATGTACATCGAAACATACAGTGAAATGCGTTGTTTGCTTCAATGCCCAACACAATCTGAGGATGTGCTGGGGGCAGCCCGCAAGTGTCTCCAAGCATCCAGCGCTAACATAGCATGCCCATAATTTAATAACCCTAACCATGCTGTTCATCTTTGGAACATTGGAGGAAGCCAGATAACTCGGAGGAAACCCATGCGGTCACGGATAATGTGGGTTGAATGATCTTGTTCTGCATCCTAAATTGTCTAAGACTCTCCTATTCAATAACTCAGTGAGGTACAAAGGATAATCACATATTTTCTAAATTACTCTTTAACATCCTACTGTAAATGCAGATAAGAAAGACAATTTATTATCGATTCCAATCAAAGTAAGCTGCAGAAAGGAGGAAATACCAATGACAAGTAGAGAAGACTCTAAAGACCTTAATGTCACAAGCGCAAGAGTTTGCATTTGTCTTTGTGCATGGGCAACCTAAGAATGCTAAAAATATTTTTGTTTTTTTTTGAACCCCAAGAAAATCACTACTTTCTTGAAGATGCTGCTGATGCTCTGCTGTGTGGGAATGGCTCAGATGCTGGGTAGGTTACCTCCTCTTATTTTCAATTCCTGATATAACAATCACATTGGAAAGCTGCAGAAACCTTTGGGCTGGGTCTATCACTGCATGATTATTTCAATACTGAGCAGCGGGAAAGTGAATCAACAGTTGATGGGCAGGAAATGTGACAGAACCACCTGTTCTTAGTGATAAATCTCTGATTGAGTGCACATGTATACAGAGATTGTTCTTTTAACTTAAGAGGAATTAATATGTTTTATTTTCCTCTGTTGGCTACTTTTAACGCGCTGCTTAACATATTGTCAGCCAGAGCTGAGTACGGGCCCTCTGGTGTCTGGCTTGGAAGGTTGTGTATTCAGTTCCCACTCCTGAAATCTGAGTCCACAATCCTCTCATTTAGAGTAGAGCGAGTCCTGAATGTCACCACCAGTTCCCGGCCTTCTCCTCATAACCTTTGATGTCATGTCCAGTCAAGAACCTATCAAGCTCTGCCTTAACTACACCCAAAAACCTGGCCTCACAGCTTCCTGTGGTAACAAATTCCAGAAATTCACCACCTCTAGCTAAAGAAATTTCTCCACATCTATGTTTTAAATGGACAGCCCTTTATCCTGAGGCTGTGCCCTCTTGTCCTAAACTCCCCCACCATGGAAAACATCCTTTGCATATCCACTCTGTCTAGGCCTTTCAACATTCAAAAGGTTTTAATGAGATTCCACCCCCCCCCCCATCATTCTTCTAAATTCTAGCGAGTACAGACACAAAGCCATCAAACATTCCTCATATGATAACCCTTTCATTCCTGGAATCATCCTTGTGAACCTCCTCTGAACCCTCTCCAATGCCAGCACATCTTTTCTAAGATGAGGAGCCCAAAACTGTTCACAATACTCAAGGTGAGGCCTCACCAGTACCCCAGCATCACATCCCCGCTCTTGTATTCTAGACCTCTGGAAATGAATGCTAACATTGCATTTGCCTTCCTCACCTCCAACTCAACCTACAAGTTAACCTTTTGGGTGTTCTGCACAAGGACTCCCAAGTCGCTTTGCATCTCAGATTTTTGGATTTTCTCCCCATTTAGAACATAGTCTGCATATTTCTTCATTTCTTAATCATCTCTCTTCTTGGGTTGATATTCAATACTTCCATTTGATATTAATGAGACAACTTCATCCAAGCTTTCTGTTGTGACAAAGCTTTAAAAAAAACTGATGAATATATTATATTGAATATGAAGTACCATAATCAATCAGAGAATTTCAGTTTCTCATTGAAGATAGTATGGACTATCTGAGATTTAATATTTTGGTGAGACATTAACGTAAAGCCACTGCTTGTCTATTCAAATGAGTGAAAAAGGCACAGGGGAACTACATAAAAATGTGTAAGAACATTTTCTCAGTGTTGTGACCAACATTCTCCACTGAAGCAGATTACCTGCTTCGTTATTTCATTGTTATTTGCTAGGCCGTGCCAATGGAAAATTGGCTGCTGCTTTTGCCAGCATAAAAGCAGTGATAGTGAAATTCTTTAAGATCTCTCAAGAACATTATTTGTTTGCTGAGAGTGCTGCATGATAGGTATCATGCCATCACTTTCTGGTGTTGAATTTTCCCTAATTAATTATTTGCTGGCTTTTCCAGGAGATGTCCTGATGGTTATATGTGCATTAAGGCTGGGAGAAACCCTAACTATGGCTACACCAGTTATGATACCTTTAGTTGGGCATTTCTGGCACTTTTTCGACTTATGACTCAAGACTACTGGGAAAATCTTTTCCAGTTGGTAAGTGTTAGCAAACATTTTGCGCTGAATCTATTTTGCTTTCTCCCGTCACTCCTCACGCACAATTACTGAGTGGAGTTAGAAAGGACCTCAGTAGTTTTTGTAAAACGATTTGGTATGAATGCTCCAAACGAGCTGAGAAAGCTGAGCAGACTGGATATGCAAAATTGTGCAGCACACTGCAAGGATGCTCTGTAGGTGGCCATGAAGAGCTGGAAGCTATTATGCTTAGGGAGAAAAAGCTAAAGCAAAATATAGCCATAAGCTATTTTTGTATATTTATAACATCTCACTGGTATTATTAAAAGTACAGTCTTCTTTCTCTATCTGCTTCTCATGCATTTCTTCAGAATCTAACCTTCCCTTTAAACTAATTTTATTTTTCTTCATTTCTATCTGTAAGTTTCTATTTATTTCTGCCTTCCTACTCACTGCTTTCTATCTCTATTGCATTCATTTGCTTTCTGTCACACTCTTTACCCACCCTATTCCACCTTCTTCTCCAGTTATATTGATGTGAGAAAAGATATGGTGCTATTATTAATGATGTGCTTTACTTGCTCTGAAGGGTTTTAATTCTAGTGTCTCTAGAGATAAAATTTACTGCCTATGAGTTTCATCTTGATTGCTTTGGTCTTTCCAGTGCAATTTCCTTGATGTAAGCAAAAAGTTGTGCAACTTAAAGCATGAATTGTATTCAATACAATTGGAGTTTCCGCAATCTTTCAACTCTTTTTTAAAAACATTGTGTTGGAACCTGGTCCCATCTACAAAGCTGGCCACATTTCCAGAGGGAATTGATCATAAAGGGTGTTTCCACTAATTGTGCCCAAATGCAGGCTTTCAAGAGAGCATGGACTTATTGAGATCATTCTTTTGCTGGCAAGATATGTTTTGAATGATTTTTTTTATGCTTTGAATGTTTTTTTTTAGCTTATTAAGGGAGTATTTCTAAACTGCCATCTTACAAGAAAACTTTCAAAAGTCAGTTAAAATTTCTTATTCACAGCAGCGAGTTTTTTGTTGTTGCAAAAAAATCTTTAGGATGTTTATTAGTTAGACTTTATTGAGCTACTACTTTCAAAGGTATCAGCAAATATTTTTAAAACCTGATTTTATTGTCTTAACAGACTTGCCTTTTGATATTGGTAGATTTTGCATTCAGCATTATTAAAATAATTTTGAGCTGATAGAATAAAAACATTTAGTTTTCAAAATGGATGCAAATTTTTGTAAAGTGCAATGTAGTTATCAACCGTGCTCAAAGTGAACATTTAATTGAGTTCATTTACGTTAACCTGCTTTGTTTTATTGAAATCACACCTTATATGAAAATAAGTGCATTTTGTCTTGCTCAGTCCTGCCCTGAGCTTCAACTAAAAATCAGTAATGAAGGAACACAAAATGCTGCCTGGCCTGCTGAGTTCCTCCCGCATTTTGTGTTGCTCGGATTTCCAGCATCTGCAGATCTTCTTTTGTCAGTAATGAAGATGGTAGTCAGGCTTTCACTTGGATGTTTCAAAGAGGCCAAGAAACATACAGATGAGAGTGCAGCAAAATCACCATTCACATCTTACAAAAAGTACTCTTTGCCAATTTAATCAGAGACACCTACTTACTATATTGCCAATTTTTAACTTTTAAACAGCCAATAACAAATTCCTTAAATCTGTACTTGACTGTATATACACAGTACTATGCAAAAGTCTTAGGCAAATATAAATAGCAATGGTGCCTAAGATGTTTGCACAGTACTGCATTGGTCAACATGGAGTGGAGAGCAAGTCTGCAAATCTGGCAAGAGCAAAGGATGTTGGAAATGGCGAGGGTGGATCACTTCGGCAGGAGTTTGGGGCATATGGCAGACAAGGTGTGCCAGAGGTGGTGTGGGGGGGAGGGGGGGTAGGACAGGTTCAGACACACCGAGCCCTGAGACACCAGGTCTCACAATCACTCTTTCCCTGTTCTCCATCTCCCTCTGGTGCTCCCCTCCCCCTTTCTTTCTCCCAAGGCCTCCTGTCCAATGATCCTTTCCCTTCTCCAGCTGAGTATCCCTTTTGCCAATCACCTTTCCAGCTCCTCCCCCTCCTGTCTTCTCCTATCATTTTGGATTTCCTCCTCCCCCTCCCCGTCCCACTTTCAAACCTCTTACTATCTTTTCGTTCAGTTAGTCCTGATGAAGGGTCTCGGCCCAAAACGTCAACTGTACTTCTTCCTATAGATGCTGCCTGACATGCTGCATTCCCCCAGCATTTTGTGTGTGTTGCTTGAATTTCCAGCTTCTGCAGATTTCCTCGTGTTTGTGTGATTATGTCATTGTTAGTCACCAGCTGTGGAAATTTCTAGAGATCGAATCCAGCTGTACCCAATTTACTGGTTAATTTACTGACGAAGGGTCTCGGCCCGAAACATCAACTGTACTTCTCCCTATAGATGCTGCCTGGCCTGTTGCATTCCACCAGCATTTTGTGTGTGTTGCATGACATAATCACACTCCACTTCAAGAGCCTCAGTAAAGATTGCCTCTATTAGAGTGTTCCGAGGTTAAGTGATTTTGATAGATATCAGTATCTGAAAAGCATAACTCCTATATTTGTTAGCATTCAGTGCCTGGGTCTATTTTTATGATGTTTGGAATAAGTTCAGTCTTATTTTTGAAAATTATGTTGCAAATCCTCACAAATTCTGGGAAATGACCATAACCAATTGGATACAGTTAGGTAATTGTCTTTGAGTCAGGAGGGCATTGGATCATAAATCCAGTTAGCCTGGTTTATAGACCAACGGTTGGGAAGATGTCGGAGTCAATTGTTAAGGATGAAGTGATGGAGTACTTGGTGACACAGGACAAGATAGGACAAAGTCAGCATGGTTTCCTTAAGGCAAAATCTTGCCGATGAACCCTTGGGGAGATTACAAGTAGGATAGATAAAAGGGATGCAGTGGATGTTGTATATTGGGACTTACAGAAGGCTGCTTACCAAGTTAAGTGCCCATGGTACTACAGGAAAGTTACTAACATTAGAGCATTCACGAGGAAATCTGCAGATGCTGGAAATTCAAACAACAACACACACAAAATGCTGGTGGAACACAGCAGGCCAGGCAGCATCTATAAGGAGAAGCACTGTCGACATTTTGGGCCAAAGGAGATGTCTTCCTTTTTTAAACAAAGGGGCTTCCCTTCTTCCACCATCAACTCTGCTCTCAAATGCATCTCTCCCATTTCCCGCACATCTGCCCTCACCCCATCCGCCCACCACCCCACTCGGGATAGGGTTCCCCTTGTCCTCACCTACCACCCCACCAACCTCCAGGTCCAACGTATAATTTTCCGTAACTTCCGCCACCTCCAATGGGATCCCACTACCAAGCACATCTTTCCCTCCCCCTCTCTTTCTGCTTTCCACAGGGATCGCTCCCTACGCAACTCCCTTGTCCACTCGTCCCCCCATCCCTTCCCACCAATCTCCCTCCTGGCACTTATCCTTGTAAGCGGAACAAGTGCTACACCTGCCCCCTTACACTTCCTCCCTCACCACCATTCAGGGCCCCAGACAGTCCTTCCAGGTGAGGCAACACTTCACCTGTGAGTCGGCTGGTGTGTTATACTGTGTCTGGGGCTCCCGGTGTGGCCTTTTATATATTGGTGAGACCCGACGCAGACTGGGAGACTGTTTCACTGAACACCTATGCTCTGTTCGCCAGAGAAAGCAGGATCTCCCAGTGGCCACACATTTTAATTCCACGTCCCATTCCCATTCTGATATGTCTATCCATGGCCTCCTCTACTGTCAAAATGAATCCAAACTCAGGTTGGAGGAACAACACCTTATATACCGGCTGGGTAGCCTCCAACCTGATGGTATGAACATTGACTTCTCTAACTTCTGTTAATGCCCCTCCTCCCCTTCTTTCCCCATCCCTGACATATTTAGTTGTTTGTTTTTTCCTCTCTCTCTCTGCCCATCACTCTGCCTGTTCTCCATCTCCCTCTGGTGCTCCCCTCCTCCTTTCTTTCTCCCTAGGCTTCCCGTCCCATGATCCTTTCCCTTCTCCAGCTCTGTATCACTTTTGCCAATCACTTTTCCAGCTCTTGGCTTCATCCCACCCCCTCCGGTCTTCTCCTATCATTTTGCATTACCCCTCCCCCCACTACTTTCAGAACATTAGAGCATTGGTTGATTGGTAGGAGGCAACGAGGGGGAATAAAAGGATCCTTTTCTGGTTGGCTGCTAGTGACGTTCCGCAGGAGTTGTTGTTGGAACCACTTCTTTTTATGCTGTATGTAAATGATATAAATAATGGAATAGATGGCTTTGTTGCCAAGTTTGCAGATGATATGAAGATTGGTGGAGGGATAGGTAGTGTTGAGGAAACAGGTAGGATGCAGAAGGACTTAGAGAGATTAGGAGAATGGGCAAGAAAGTGGCAAATGAAATACAATGTTTGGAAACGCATGGTCATGCACTTTGGTAGTAGAAATAAATGTACGGACTATTTTCTAAATGGGTCGAAAATCCAGGAATCCAAGATGCAAAGGGACTTGGGATTCCTTGTGCAGAACACCCTAAAGGTTAAATTGTAGGTTGAGTCTGTGGTGAGGAAGGCAAATGCAATGTCAGCATTCATTTCAAGAGGTTTAGAATATAAGAGCAGGGATGTGATGCTGAGGCTTTATAAGGCCCTGGTGAGGCCTCACCTTGAGTGTTGTGAACAGTTTTGGGCCCCTCATCTTAAGAAAGATGTGCTGGCATTGGAGAGGGTTCTGAGGAGGTTCACAAGGATGATTCCAGGAATGAAAGGGTTATCATATGAGGAATGTTTGATTGGTCTGGGTCTGTACTCACTGGAATTCAGAAGGATGAAGGGAGATCTCATTGAAACTTTTCAAATGTTGAAAGGCCTAGACAGAGTAAATGTGGAAAGGATGCTTCCTGTGGTGGGGGAGTCTAGGAAAAGAGGGCACAGCCTCAGGATAGAAGGGTGCCCTTTCAAAACAGAGATGCGGGCAAATTTCTTCAGCCAAAGGATGGTGAATTTGTTGCCACATGTATTTGTGGAGGCCAGGCTGTTGGGTGTATTTAAGGAGGAGATTGATAGGTTCTTGATTGAACATGGCATCAAAGGTTATGGGGAGAAGGCTGGAAACTGTGATTGAGGAGGAGATTGAAAAAAGAATCAGCCATGACGGAATGACAGAGCAGACTCGATGGGCTAAATGGCTTTATTCTTTTCCTATGTCTTATGGGTTTATGGCCTTATAAACATAGGGCAATATTTAGCATGACTTTGTTAGAGACACCATACTGGCAGAATATATCAAACATGCAAAAGATGCACTGCATTATTTTACTCATTTACAGTAAATGAACTTGTTAGGTAGAACAAAATTCTTTGCTTCCCTTGAGGAGGAGGATGTGAGTTTTCCTGATCTGTTACTGCCCTTACGGTGAAAGTACTTCCGCAATATAATTGGGAAGAGAGTTCAAGGTCATCTGATAGAAAATTTGGATGAGGAATTACTCGCAGGACAATTTACAATGACCAATTGACCTACTATCTGATCGGCCTTTGGACTGTGGGCGAAAACTGGAGCGCCTGGAGGAAACCTACGTAGCCATGGGAAGAATGTACCCACTCCTTACAGACAGTGGTGGGAATTGAACTTTGAACTCTGATGCTCTCAGCTGTAATAGTGTTGTGCTAACTGATATGGTACTGTGGCACCCCAAGTAAATTGAGCAATTTCTGTTTTCATTACATTTTTGCAAGGGTTATATACCAGTCATTAGCCACTTTGTTAATAGATAGCCCTTGTCATCCACAAGTAAGTTTTTCCATGCTGTGCTGGATTAACTGCATCTGGTAGAGTACACTGCTGTGCAGTGAATAATTGTCAATATTACTGTGCATTAACCAGCAAAAATTTTTGTCCACACCAGCTGGATACTGAGGGAAAAGATTTACTTTCAGACTGGTGCATGGCTACAATGGCAAGTGGTGTTGGGAGAGCAATGTATGAATCAACGTTATCCACATTAAGGAGCTGCTGGCAAGCCATGTGCTCTCTCCACCTGCTCATCTCTGGCAGGAAAAAAGCTGAGTTATGATAAAAAAAGTTATATCTATTCATTAACTTCCATCTGGAATGTACAAGATCATGTTTTATGAAAGTGACTCCAACAAACTTCATGAGAACAACATGACTGCACAACAGAGTTATAGAGGGATGCAGCACAGAATCAGGCTCTTTAGACCTTTGAGTCAGTGCTAAGCACCAATCAATCAACAATTTATACTGCTCCTAAGTTAATCACTTTTTGTTTCATCCTCTGCACATTCTCATTGCATTCCCCCAGCTTCTATCACCCGCCTACACACTAACAATAATCTACATAACTTTTGGTTGTGAGGAAAATGGAGAACCCAGAGGAAACCCTCACAGTTTCAGGCCGAATTTGCAACTCTCACAGATTAGGGTTGAACCTGTGTCTCTGACACTGTGGAATGGTGGAGTGGCAACTATCCAACCATTCCAAAATTAGAGAATGAGTTTTTCAGTACACAATTTGCATGTAACTTCACTGAGACATCAATTCTTTCTGAGTTTTTTTTTTAGTAATTTATCACCATTTATCCCAAGAAAAGTCAACACAACTTAGATTGAATAAAAATAGAAATTGAAAATGAAAGTGATTGGACTTTTGATTTACAATAAATTGAAACCATCACAAAAAGTTACCACAGTATAGGAACAAGGACCGTTAGGATGGCTAATAGCTTCTTCCCCAGGCTGTGAGACTTATGAACACTCTGGTAGCACCCAGGTCACATTATTGATGACAGTACCAATAGCAGTACTATCGTTGTATATTTAACTATCTGTCATATATGCACTTTATGTCAACTTGTACATCTACATATTACTTTTTAATCTGTTAGTATTATTTGATGTGCTGTATGTGACATGCGTGCTGCTTTTGCAACTTGGTCCCAGAGGAACATTGTTTTGTTTAGATGTGTACGGTTGAATGACAATAAACTTGAACTTGAAAAAAAATGTCTAAGCAGAAGAAATTCTGCAGATGCTGGCAATCCAGAACAATAGAGGGCAGAAGCCAGTTTTCCTATCCAGTCTTGATGAAGGGTCTTGACCGAAACATCAGCTGTTTATTCATTTCCATAGGTGCTGCATGACTTGCTGAGTTCTTCCAGCATTTTGTGTGTGTTCAAAATAAACCAACTGTTAAAGGTGTATTAAAAATTCAATGCTGAACCAGGCAGCATCAATGGAACTGAATAAACAAGGTTGCGAAGAAGGATCTCAACCTGAAATATTGACTGTTTATTTTTTCCCATCAATGTGGTCTGACCTGCTGAGTTCCCTCAGCATTTTGTGTGTATTGCTAAGGAATGGTCAAGATTTTGGTTCAAGGCCCTGCATCGACTGGATACATCCAGTATGCTCAGCTGTTTCTTGATATTGTGTGTGGTGATTCAAATTAGCTTAAAGAATGCCATTGGGGATTCAGGAGAAGAATGATTTGGATCACGAACTTGGTTGGAATTTGTAATTTTAGAATTGACATGTTGAGCTCCATCACTACTAATGATGAGCATATTTCGGAAGCCTTTACTTCTTGTTATTTCTTTAACTGTCCACTGCTATTGTTGACAGGGTAGTCAAGATTGCAGACTTTGACATTCTGCTTCCACTGTAAGCGTGCTGGAAAGGCTACATAGTGACCTCACAAGCAGGGCACCTCATTTTTAGTTCAATTTGGTGCAACTCCTGGATTGCTTTTCTACGTCTCAAAGTTGGTTCCGTGACTGATGGTAATAAGGATGCTTGAGAGTGTGGAGTATTATTTGGCAGTAGTAGATGCCCAGAGCCTCAAGAAAAGTTACGTTTAAGTGGATAGTTTTGTTCCAGATCTGGGCTAACTGGCATTGTGATAATTGTAGACACATCATGGAGAATGGCCTCAGTGGTGATACAACTCATCATCTCCACAAGGACCATGCAGTAGTCATTCCTGTTAATACTGCTTTGGCACTAGTGGTATCTATGTGCCCATAGTGCATCAGCAACAGGTAATTTTATGAGGATGAGATCATGATTTCCCTCCATTTTGGCTCACTCATCAAACAATTTGAGGGAAGATCTTACACTCAGTGGTCACTTTATTATGGATCTCCTGTAACTAACAAAGTGGCCATTGCGTGTACGTTCATGGTCTGCTGCTGCTATAGTCCATTCACTTCAAGGTTCAATGCTCTTGAAGGTGATGCATTTAGAGATGTTAAGTTGCACACTACTGTTGTAGCACATAGTTATTGAGTTACTTTTGCCTTCCTGTCAGCTTTAATCAGTCTGGCCTTTCTTCCTGAAACTCTCTCATTAACAGTTAAACTACCACTCACTGGATGTTTTTTTTTTGTTTTTCACACCATTCTCTCAAAGTTCTACAGAATATTATGCATGAAGAGCCCAGCAGATCAGCAATTTCTGAGATACTCAAACCATCCCATCTGGCACCAATTTTGGCCCATGACGTTGTGCTGAACATGTACTTACTTTAGAAATTACCTAGGGTTACCCATCGCCCTCTAGCAGTTTAGAGTAAACCTCTTTGGTTTACAATCTGAAATACACTGCCTAAGAATGGAGGCAGGAAGATTCACATTTAAAAATCATCCGGATGAGAACTTGAAACATTAAGGCAAAGAAGGCTACAGACCAAGCACTAGTTAATATGTTTATAAATAGGTATTTGATGTTAACATAGACATAATGAGCTGAAGGGCCTACATGGCCTTTGATTCCATGTTTAACATAGCAATGTAAACTGTGGGCAAAACGATTTCACTGAAGTTAGCTACTTTCACTCATTAGTTTCATGTTCCATAGTGCAATCCAACTAATTCACAGGAATAATAATTTTTACGATACAATCCAGGATTGTGTTCTTAAAATGCATACAAAGTAAGGGCAGTAATGCCTCTGAAATTCAATCTACTGAATTTGATGGAATTAATTTCAGGGTCAGGGTCAGAGTACATTACAAAAGAACAATTCTACTGCACATTTAGTGGATGGCTGAGGTTAAAAATAACATTTTACAAATTCACAATCTGGATGTTGAGCCTTACGCACAATCGACAGCTACCAGCAATTAGTGCACGTGTTCCTCATCTTCAAATGCCAAAAAAAGCATCACTCAGGTGTAGTCAGTTAGCCAACGTAGTGAAATCTGGCAGCCAGTCTGTGCTTAGCAAGGTCCAAAGGAGAATGAAATGCAACCAAATACAAAATTAAGATGTCTTAAGTGATATTGATTATTGAATATTGAGCATGGGTCTGCTCATCCTTTAGCCTAAACATTCACTCTGCTCACTGTCTGAAGCCAGAGTCTTTCTCATTTAGCATTCTAGATGTCTTTCACCTAGAAGGACAATGAGAACACCACTACCTACAGATCCTCAGCCAAATTTTCTATCAGATGACCTTGAACTCTCTTCCCAATTATATTGCAGAAGTACTTTCACCGTAAGGGCAGTAACAGATCAGGAAAACTCACATCCTCCTCCTCAAGGGAAGCAAAGAATTTTGTTCTACCTAACAAGTTCATTTACTGTAAATGAGTAAAATAATGCAGTGCATCTTTTGCATGTTTGATATATTCTGCCAGTATGGTGTCTCTAACAAAGTCATGCTAAATATTGCCCTATGTTTATAAGGCCATAAACCCATAAGACATAGGAAAAGAATAAAGCCATTTAGCCCATCGAGTCTGCTCTGTCATTCAATCATGGCTGGTCCTTTTTTTCAATCTCCTCCTCAATCACAGTTTCCAGCCTTCTCCCCGTAACCTGTGGAAAGAGAAACAGAGTTAATACTTCAGATCACCTGTAGTTTTATTCTGATTTTCAGTTCTTTGCCAAATGTATATAGTGTACATATAATGGAAGTCATAGTATTTTATTATGGTCCATATAAACAGAAATGTCATGGACTTGATGAGCTGATCAGCTGAAATAATGACTGCAAGCTACTGGAAGCTGCTACTAAAAATGTCACAGCAAGGTAGAGTCATAGAGAAGTACAGCACAGAAAAAGGTTCATCTAGTCTGTGCTGAAACAATTTAAAGTGCCTACTCCCATCAACCTGCTCCCAGACCATAGCCCTCCAACCCCTACCATCCATGTATTTATCCAAATTTCTCTTAAATATTGATGTCGAGCTCTCATGCACCCCTTGTGCTGGCAGCTCATTCCACACTCTCATGACCCTCTGAGTGAAAAGGTTTCCCCTCATGTTCCCCTTAAACATTTCACCTTTCACCCTTAACCCATGATCTCTAGTTGTAGTCCCACCTTAAATAAAACCAAGATTATTAAAGCAAAATCAACATCGTTTTGAAATTCATTTATTGTAATTCTTTGAAGAAATAGCATTTGATTTGAATAAAGCAGGGCTCATGAATCTACTGTACTTAGATGTTCAAAAGCCCTCTGATAAATTGCCAAATTATGGTTATTGTGGAAAATAAAACTACATGATACAGGCAGTAATGCATTTTATTGACAGACCATTGGGAAACATGGAATGGGCCCAAGAGCCTCTTTTGGTTGACAAAATATAAGTGGTGTAGCACAAGATTTGGTGTGGGGGGCCTCAGGCTTTTGCAAATGGTCCAAATAATCTAGATGAAGGCACTGAAAGTATGGTTGCTAAATTTGATGACACAATGATGGGTAGGAATGTTAATTGTGAAGACAAATAAGACAGCTATAAAGAGATGTGCATAGTTTGGTGTGTGGGCAAAGATCTGTCAAATAGCTGGAAAAATGCTGGCAAATGGGACTAGCTTCAATGGTGTATCTTGGGAGGTATGGACCAGTTGGGCCCAAGGGCCTGTTTCTGTGATGTATAACTCCATGAGTTTAAATGGAGTAGAATGTGGGAAAATATGGTAGGCTAAATAAAAAAAAAAGAAACATTTTATCTAAATAATGAAAGAATACAGAGCTTTGAGAGCAGAACGACTATAAAAGACCAGTATATTGGTTCCACGGATAATTAGGAACGCTAACAGAATGTTATTGCTTATTGCTAGGAAAAAAACTAAAACAAAAGCAGACTAGTTTTACTTCATATATAGGATATTGGTGAGACCATGTCTGGAATATTGCAGACAGTATTAGTTTCTTTATTTAAGGAAGGGTTGAATGCTTTGGAAATAGTTCAAGGAAGGTTTACAAGGCTAGCACCTGAAATGGGTGGGTCATCTAATGATGGAAAGTTAAATCTGCTGGAATTTAGAATAGTGAACACTGTTTATTGATTGAAACAAGATTATGTGCAGTTTTATAGGTGGGTGTGGAGAGGACCATTTTCTCTTCTGGAAGAATGTGGAATAATGGATCACTATTAAAGAAGAAAGAAGTGAATTTTTTTCTCTCAGAAGGTTGTGAGTCTTTAGAATATTCTTTCTCAAAAAGTGGTGGAAGCAAAATCTTTGAATTTTTATAAGGTTGGGTTGGGTAGATTCTTGGTAAGCAAATAAGTGAAATGTCATCACATATGACAATCCAGAATTAAGATTATAATCAGTAAACCTTGATCTTATTAAGGCTTGAGGGCCTTGTTAATGGTCTACTCCTGTTCCTAATTTAAAAACTTGTACGTCTGTATGCTCTAATACTCAAAACCTCTGGCCATCCCTTAAATGTTCCACAACATTGTAAAAATAGTTGAACATCTCTTTGCATCAGATTGAAAATAAAGAGTGAAGATGTAAGGAAGGGAAGGAGGAGGAGGAAAAGGAAGGGCTGAAGGGCCTTTATCTGGCCAGCTGCACAGGAACACCCTTTCAAGTACAGTATAATACTAATGGCTCTAACCCCATTTTCCTATTTATCAGTGGTGCACCTGCACTATGAAGGCGCATGAAATATTAATTCCAAGTTAAACCATGCTATATTCCATAAACGTCAACTAAACACTATGTGTATTTATTTAGTTCCTGTCTCTTTTGTCTTTGCCTGTTCAAGTGCTCCTACTCAGTGCAGTGTTCTCTCAGATACAGCTTGGGAAGAACTTACTTCCAATCCAGTTCGTTAAGTTCTGAGATATGCTTATGCTTTCAATAGATTTGTAGAATTTTGCAATAGTGGTATTTCTACAAAGAGGCTTTCTGTTGGTTGCTTCTATCAGAATTTTACAGGAGAGCTGAGATCACTGCTGGGCAAACCAGAAACTTTGTGCTTTTCTTGAGGTTGTGATGTCCAAACACTCTTCCTCAGACTGGTGAAGGATTATGTGGGTGCAGTGAAGGTGATAGTGAATTTCATCAGAAATTTCTATAATGACTGAGAGATGGCTCCTTGAGATAGGCGATGCAGACCATTTTTCTGAGTCTCATTGTGGACTTCTGTTCCACACCCCTCCACACCCCCAGTCACCACTACTTTATCATTTCCTGTCAGTCACCTTACGTATAGGCTCTCCTGGGCCTAGCGTCACTTTATAGACATACAATCGATCTATGTATATAAACTATCTTATGTACTTACATTTATTGTGCTTTCTACTATTGTGTTCTTTATCCTGTGTTTGTGCTGCATTGGATCCAGGGTAACAATTATTTCATTCTCCGTTGCACTTGTGTACTAGAAATGACATTAAACATTAACATTATTTTCAGGGGATGATGTTGTATAGCAGGGATAAATTGGGAGAGAACTTCTGTTTTGAAAGATTTCAATGTTTCAATGATTGAGAACTCATCTCATTTGGAGGAAACTTGCTGAATGATTGGCACTAACGAAATGAGAAAAACTAATGGAGGTCTTGGAATGAAGATGCAATCTTGCTTGATACAATCTGCATTGAAGTTGGTTTTACAGTTGCTTAAAATTATGGCTTGCCTGCCTTCTTGTAGCAGACATAAGATGAAGGTAAACTTCTGCAGACCGCAAATTTGAAAAGATTGGTGCTTAGTCCTTCTCATCTGATAGACTCATAAGCTTTTATAAGATAAAGCAAAGGCCATGTGTAGTGCTTGATGATGTTCTTGGCAGTGATAGTTAGTGAAGATCTACTCCAGTACTTGCTGCATGGTTTATGGGTGGTTAATTACTTCTGAAGAGATTGCAAATAGCCTTGGAGTCAACTTGAGATAGTTGTGTGCCCAGAGCTTGCTGTAGAACTGCAGCTGGATAGTTCCAGGCAAGAGCAGAGCAATAGGGGAGGGGAGAATGATGTCATCTTGAGAAGTGATAGCAGATTTGTACTTCATGAAATCATTATTATTGTTGCTATCTTTCCCTAAGAGTTCTGGCCAGTTATTGGAAAGTAGATTACTAGACAATTAAGAGACCATACAAACAACTTGCATGCTCTAACTAACAGTCTTATGGGAACACTCTGTTTCCATGACAGCAGTGGTATAATGGATGCTACATTAGTCATCAGATTACAGTTGAGCCTACAATATAACAATAGTTCCTCTTTCCACTGGAGGGGTTTATGCTCCATCTAAGGCCTAGGGTTAACTTGAATTGAAACACTTTTTTACTCCTTGACATTGCACATATTCTTCTGACAAATCTGTCAATCCACCAAACATTCCATTGTTCACGCCCACCAGCTTTCTCCTGTAGGCTACCTCATCAGGGAGCTTACCCGAGTGCTCTACTGCAGAGCTTCTGTGTAATCTCACCTCCTGGTAAACCAGAACCTACATTGTCCCAGCCTCCAACTATGGTTGAAAGTCATCATTGCTCTAGTACAAATCTTGCCATAATGCTAACTTCCAGATAATGGGTGGTGAGCTGGGTGTGAATGTGAATGTGAAATTGTATGTTAGCATGTCTTCATCATCACTGTCATCTTGATTTTCCTCCATCATCTGAATAAAAGATAACATTTGATTATCTAAAGTGTAAAAATGGAAAGGAGAAGCAGAAGGTGAAGGATTGGTAGAAATATAACTCAGGAAGGCAGACTATTTATGAGGATGCAGCATTTTTCCATGGTTCAAACTGTCCACTGATTACAAGGTCAACAAGAGCTGTGGTAATCATCATCTCCCCCATGGGGGTTTGGATTTGCAGACACCTGCTCTCCTCCCATGAGTTCTTGTTGTTCCCGGCTTCAGATTTACGCTCTGTAACAAGTTGGAAAGTGTGTTTATGAGTTCCATGTTGATGTTGGGGTCATTGTTGAAGAACTGTCATAGATGTTGGTTACTGGGTACAAGACTTGCAGCGGTGCTAAATGTGTAATGATGAGGCAGTGCAGGTGAAGTTCCAGTATACTGTATATCCTGATGGTTAAAAATTAATGGAAATATATTTCCCTTTTTTAAATTCTACTTTCTGCATTTATTTTAACATTGGCTATTTTACTCTTACTCTACTGGGTTGAAACTTTGCAGTATTTACCAACAATCTTTCTGACTTATTTGGTTAAGGAGATGTACAGTATGGTTGGTTATTTTGCTGGGCACCTTGCAGAAGGACTGCACAGTTTCAAGCTTCCATCTGATACTTGATAGCTTATAGAAATTAAACAGAAAAATCTGTCTAAAGGCGAGCAGTATTAGTTCTCTGCTTACTTTAATTTCAAGATCACTGTATTTTAACTTCCTATGAAGACACATTAACAAGCGTAATGTGCAAAATCACCCTTTCTGGACTCACACTATGTCCATCAGATAATACTCTCCTATTAATGCCTTTATTTATCCTCACAGACCTGTGTCCCAATTCTTTATTCTCCTAGGTTAACTAACATCCTCACCGAAAGGATGATTTAAATGTCATCCATATGTTTCTAAATACAAGCCATTGTAAAAAGTCCAATGTCAACACCAGACATTGCCAACTCCTGTTTCTCCTACAGACCCTGCGTGCTGCTGGCAAAACCTACATGATCTTCTTTGTGGTCATCATCTTCATTGGGTCGTTTTATCTGATTAACTTAATTCTGGCTGTCGTGGCAATGGCCTATGCTGAGCAAAATGAAACCACTCTCCGGGAGGCTGAGGAAAAGGAGAAAGAGTTTCAAGAGCTTCTAGAAAGCATAAGGAAACACCAGGAAGAGCAAGCAGCGCAGGTTAGTAAACCATTTGTACCTATTTACTCTGCCTGCTATTTACACTATTTGTTCTCAGCATTTAGGCATTGCTACCACCACCATCTACCCTGAGGTGGTGAGCTTCCAACTCGGGAACAATTTCATGTCAGTGAAACCCTGACTAGGAGAACGTAAAGTTAAGCAACTTAGTGTCAAATTGGAGTTACTTTGTCATCCAATGGGAGTGAGTAGGTCAATAGGTTTTCTTCATTAAATTGTATTTGTGAATCATTTGAAATTTTATAGCAATCCAGTTATTTCATGGCCACCTTTGCTAGTTCTAGCATTCACTTATTTCAGTGAATTTAGATTCTAAAGCTGTTGTTTGTAGGATCTAGACACTTGCTCCCTAACCTTTTAGACTTCTGAGCACTGTGTTGTTTTTATTACACGTTTACACCATCCACAGTATTATCTACCACAGGAATCAGCACACTCAATACAGGTCCACGGCCTGTGAGACTTGCCTGCTTTGCAGAGTGCATCCTCAATGCCTTAACTGGCTGCACTTACAAATTTACTCTCAGTGATTAAAAATATGTGTGTATGCCAGAAATTTTAAATGTAACCAAAAAAGTCTGAACTGCTAAGTGCTTCCAATATATTCTGTTTTCATTAATCTACTTTTGTTTTGACTGACATTGGCTTGCACTTTGTAGATGGTATTTGTGGTGAAAGGGTAACTACTATAACTTACCCATTGCATCTTGATCAGAACAGTTCCAATGCACAGCTCCTCCCCCAGATTACAAACTCTGGGGAGGCCCTCATAGAGGTGCTTACTTTATTGTTAGCCACTAGTGATATTCCAGAAGACTGGAAGGTGGCTAATGTTTGTCCATTGTTCAAGAAGGGTAGCAAGGTCAGGCCAAGGAACTATAGGCATGAATGCAGTTGTAGGAAAATTATTGGAGGAGGTCTACCATCACCTGATCATGAACAGTCAGTATGTTCTGTGCATGGGAGGTCATTTATGGCAAGAGATCTAGACCCATTCAGGAGATGGGCTGAAGAATGGCAAATGGGTTTTAACTTAGATAAGTGTGACAGTAAAGCCAAGGTAGAGCTTGTGTGGTGAATGTGTTTGCATAAGTGCAGTTGCAACATTTCCAAGGTGCAGGATACTGTACATGGAGTGGAGGGCTCAGAGGGGTATGGGCCAAATGTGGGCACTGGGACTAGCAGGGAGGATGTGGTGCTCTGCATGGACTAGAAGGGCCAAAAAGTCATTTCAGTGCTCTATTACTCTAAGACCTATACTATAAAACCTGACTTATGTACAATCTGTACATATGAACGAGCATTTGGGAAACTGGTGGGCCGGATTTGCCAGCTGCTGCAGGGCTGCAGGCACCTTTTGCTATCTGGGAACTCTGTTTACACCTGCTTAAGTTCATAACTCCTTGGGTTATGATCATTTCACAGGAACAGAACCCTGCCGTTACCTAGGGAGGACCTGTATGTTGTTATTATGAGTAGATTCCAATTGCAAATAATTTATGTATAGCTCTGGTTAATGCAACGTGCAATTCCCTACCCCTCTGCTATCCGCTAGAGTGGCTGGCATTATAAATATACTGTAGACTACCCAGAGGGATGTTATTCACCAATAAATGCCATCTTTATACTTGTACCGTTTCGCAGTAAATAATGAATTGATTGTTTTTTTTTCTTTCTTAGGTGACTGAAACATCTTATAATAGCATATTTTATGTGCATTTTAATTTAGACTAAAATGTACAAATTATTTTTGTTCCATATGCGCAGAGCAAGAACAACAATGGAGCAGTAAGATTAAATTGAGTCATGTTAGCTACAGTACATGCTGGACAACTTACAGTGCAGAAGCTATGAGCCGGGCCTGCCAAGACAAAAGCCTGCGCAAAAAAAAAGAGCCTCCTGCATGCAGGGGGCCCAATCTATTCACCATGCAATCGATTAGCTGCATGCAAGCGTGCTATACTCTCGCAATCAATCCGATATAGTTCATCCCTACCCCCACCCCCACACCCACACATAGATGGGAACCACAGGGTAAGGGAAATGAGAAAAATGATGAGATGTCTATCTTGTTCAATACCAGGCAACTGGCTGACACACCCTTGTGGAGCACTGTGGGGGTACCAGCTTCTCTCTCTGTAGCTTCCCGATTAGCTGATGTTGAGGACAGAGGCTGTGAATCTCCTCTTCACTTACTGATGTGTCCACTGATTCATCTGCTGGGATACTGGCTTTATCAACAGAGGATACTTCTGTTGCTTCCCAGGGTCCCCCACGAGTTCAGATTCGTTCTGTAGAGACTTGTTCAGAACATCAAAGGATTTCTGCCTAAGTTCTCCTAAGTGCATGCGGAGCAGCTTGAGTTTCATTGCTTCCTCCAGCTTTGCCACTGGCGTGAAAATTGGTAGAAGTTAATTCTGGTCCAAGAAGGTTTTCTTCCATTACAGCCAGCTTCCTGCAGTCGGTTTTGCCATAGGTGCAGCCCAAAACGGATTGGGTGCTTGGAGTAGAGTGGCCATTCTTGCTTTGATCGCACCCTCGTCGCCAACAGTAACGTATGCGCAGAGCAAGAACGACAATGGAGCAGTAAGATAAAACGTTTTCACTGACTCATGTTGATAACAGTACACGCTGAGCAATTTACTGTGCGGGATCTGCAAACTGGGCCCGCCAAGATGAAAACATGCGCACTTGAAAACCTGCACAAAAATAGAGTGCCTCCCGTGCAAAGGAGGCCCATCGATTCACCGCGCAATCAATTGGCTGCACTTGCCATATTTCGCAATCGATCTGATATGGTCAAATTTCTGTGCTATTTTCTGTATTATACATTGCCTTACGACAAATAAGGAGTCTATTTGTCCCATCAATCCCACTTCTGCACATCTCCCTGTAACCCATTCTCTCTCATATTTCCATCAACTCCATCCCAAGTCTGTGCGTTCTACCTAGTAGCCAGAGCTGTGGGAGGGAACTAGAGCATGGGAGAATCAGAATCAGGCTGATTATCACTGACATATGTCATGAAATGTGTTGTTTTGTAGCAACAGTACAGTACGAGACAGAAAATTTACCATAAGTTACAAAAATAAATAAATAGAGCAAAAGAGGACAAACATACATTGTCAAGTGCAAACTCCACAAAGACAACACCTGAGCTCAAGATCAAACCCAAGTCATCGGAGCACTACTTGCAGTGTTAGTGTGCTGGTCTGGTTATAGTTACACATAGGATAAATATTCTTCATTGTACTATATTTAAAAAATCATCGATAACTGGAATGCTTTCAAGGGAGTAAACAGAATTTTTGAAAAAAATCTTACCAGCTCACTTCTAAAACCTGAATTTGAAAATCTCCTTGTCTGACTGGATATATATTTTCTTTCCATAAGGTCAATAAAGATCCTAAATTAAATAAGTTTTAGTAGGAGGGATGTTAGAGGTAGGTTTTTTACATAGGCAGTGGCAAGCACGTGGTACAGGCGTAGTAGAGACAGATACAAAGGTGACATTTAAGAAACTCTTAGATAGGGACATGGATGATAGAAAAATGGAGGGTTATGTAAGTTAGATTGATCTTGGAGAAGGTTAAAAGGTTGGCACATCATGGGATGAAGGGCCTGTACTGTGCTGTAAAGATCTACATTCAATGTTCTCAACTTAGATCCAGAGAAGAACAAGTCCAGCACTTAAGACTGCAAATAATTTGGACTCCGTTTTGGTTCTCAGGAGATTTCTGCAAGATAGTTTATATGAAATATGTTAAAATTAATAGGAATGCTGCTATCGTCAATGATCATGCTAAAGATAATGTGATTAAAGGCTATTGGGGAGAGTTTAAACTCGAATTGCTGGGTGGGGGGGGGGGTGGTTGAGAACCAAACTGAAGAGACAGGAAAGGGAGGTTGGCTCACAAACAGTGAAAGCTTGCAGACAGTGCGAAAGGGAGGATAGGCAGGTGATAGAGAAGGGACTCAGACTGATGGTTTGAGATATGTCTATTTTAATACAAGGAGTGTTATGAATAAAGTGGATGAGCCTAGAGCGTGGATCAGCACTTGGCACTATGATGTTGTGGGCATTACATATAGATTGGGTGAACCAAATTGGTAAGGGTGCTGAGGAAGAGGATTTCTTGGAATGTATGCGGGAGGGTTTTCTGTAGCAACATGTCAAGGAACCAGCTAGAGAGCAGGCCATTCTAGATTGGGTATTGAGCAATGAGGAAGGGTTCATTAGCAATCCTGTCATGCGAGGCCCCTTGGGTAAGAGTGACCATAATATGGTGGAATTCTTCATTAAGATGGAGAGTGACATAGTTAATTCAGAAACAAAGGTTCTGAACTTAAAGAAGGGTAACTTTGAAGGTATGAGACATGAATTAGCTAAGATAGACTGGCAAATGATACTTAAAGGGTTGACGGTGGATATGCAATGGCAAGCACTTAAAGATCGCATGGATGAACTACAACAATTGTTCATCCCAGTTTGGCAAAAGAATAAACCAGGGAAGGTAGTGCACCCATGGCTGACAAGGGAAATTAGGGATAGTATCAAGTCCAAAGAAGAAACATAGAAATTAGCAAAAAAAAGCGGCACACCTGAGGACTGGGAGAAATTCAGAGACCAGCAGAGGAGGACAAAGGGCTTAATTAGGAAAGGGAAAAAAGATTATGAGAGAAAGCTGGCAGGGAACATAAAAACTGACTGTAAAAGCTTTTATAGATACGTGAAAAGAAAAAGATTGGTCAAGACAAATGTAGGTCCTTTACAGTCAGAAACAGGTGAATTGATCATAGGGAACAAAGACATGGCAGACCAATTGAATAACTACTTTGGTTCTGTATTCACTAAGGAGGACATAAATAATCTTCCGGAAATAGTAAGGGACCGAGGGTCTAGTGAGATGGAGGAACTGAGGGAAATACATGTTAGTAGGGAAGTGGTGTTAGGAAAATTCAAGGGATTAAAGGCAGATAAATCCCCAGGGCCAGATGGTCTGCATTCCAGAGTGCTTAAGGAAGTAGCCCAAGAAATAGTGGATGCATTAGTGATAATTTTTCAAAACTCCTTAGATTCTGGATAAGTTCCTGAGGATTGGAGGGTGGCTAATGTAACCCCACTTTTTAAAAAAGGAGGGAGAGAGAAACCAGGGAATTATAGACAGGTGAGTCTGACATCGGTGGTGGGGAAAATGCTAGAGTCGGTTATCAAAGATGTGATAACAGCACATTTGGAAAGAGGTGAAATCATCAGACAAAGTCAGCATGGATTTGTAAAAGGAAAATCATGTCTGACGAATCTTATAGAATATTTTGAAGATGTAACTAGTAGAGTGGATTGGGGAGAGCCAGAGGATGTGGTATATCTAGATTTTCAAAAGGCTTTTGACAAGGTCCCACACAGGAGATTAGTGTGCAAACTTAAAGCACACGGTATTGGGGGTGTGGTATTGATGTGGATAGAGAATTGGTTGGCAGACAGGAAGCAAAGAGTAGGAGTAAACGGGACTTTTCAGAATGGCAGGCAGTGACTAGTGGGGTACCACGAGGCTCAGTGCTGGGACCCCAGTTGTTTACAATATATATTAATGATTTAAACGAGGGAATTAAACGCAGCATCTCCAAGTTTGCGGATGACACGAAGCTGGGTGGCGGTGTTAGCTGTGAGGAGGATGCTAAGAGGATGCAGGGTGACTTGGATAGGTTAGGTGAGTGGGCAAATTCATGGCAGATGCAACTTAATGTGAATAAATATAAGGTTATCCACTTTGGTTGCAAGAACAGGAAAACAGATTATTATCTGAACAGTGGCCGATTAGGAAAAGGGGAGATGCAACGAGACCTGGGTGTCATTGTAGACCAGTCATTGAAGGTGGGCATGCAGGTACAGCAGGTGGTGAAAAAGGCAAATGGTATGTTGGCATTCATAGCAAAAGGATTTGAGTACAGGATCAGGGAGGTTCTACTGCAGTTGTACAAGGCCTTGGTGAGACCGCACCTAGAATATTGTGTGCAGTTTTGGTCCCCTAATCTGAGGAAAGACATTCTTGCCATAGAGGGAGTACAGAGAAGGTTCACCAGATTGATTCCTGGGATGGCAGGGCTTTCATATGAAGAAAGACTGGATCGATTGTTTCCGATGTTGGGTAAGTCCAGAACGAGGGGTCACAGTTTAAAGATAAAGGGGAAGCCTTTTAGGACCGAGATGAGGAAAAATTTTTTCACACAGAGAGTGGTGAATCTGTGGAATTCTCTGCCACAGGAAACATATGAGGCCGGTTCATTGGCTATATTTAAGAGGAAGTTAGATATGGCCCTTGTGGCTAAAGGGATCAGGGGGTATGGAGAGAAAGCAGGTACAGGGTTCTGAGTTAGATGATCAGCCATGATCATACTGAATGGCGGTCCAGGCTCGAAGGGCCGAAGGGCCTACACCTGCACCTATTTTCTATCTTTCTATTACAGAGACTTGGATGGTTCAGGGGCAAGAATGGTACTTCAAGTGCCAGGCTTTAATTGTTTCAGAAAGGACAGGGAAGGAGGCAAAAGAGGTGGGGGCGTGGCACTGCTGATCTGAGGAGGAAGTCATGGAGGGGCTTTCTATGGAGTCTCTGTGGGTGGAAGTTAGGAATAGGAAGGGGTCAATAATTCTACTGGGTGTTTTTTGTAGGCCACCCAGTAGTAACAGGGACATCGAGGAGCAGACATGGAGACAGATTCTGGAAAGGAGTAAAAATAACAGGGTTCTTGTGGTGAAAGATTGTAATTTCCCAAATATTGATTGGCATCTCCCCAGAACGAAGGGATTAGATGGGGTGGAGTTTGTTAGGTGTGTTCAGGAAGGTTTCCTGACACAATATGTAGATAAGCCTACAAGCCTTCTGTACTTGATCTGGTATTGGGAAATGAACCTGGTCAGGTGTCAGATCTCTCAGTGGGAGAGCATTTTGGAGATAGTGATCTCCTTTACCACAGCATTGGAGGGGGATAGGAACAGACAAGTTAGAAAAGCCTTTAATTGGGATAAGGGGAAATATGAGGCTATCAGGCAGGAACTTGGAAGCATAAATTGGAAACAGATGTTCTCAGGGAAATGTAGAGAAGAAATGTGGCAAATGTTCAGGGGATATTTGTGTGGAGTTCTGCATAGATATGTTCCAAAGAGACAGGGAAAGGATGGTAGGGTACAGGAACTGTGGGGTACAAAGGCTGTTGTAAATCTAGTCAAGAAGAAAAGAAGAGCTTACGAAAGGTTCTAAAACCTAGGTAATGATAGAGATCTAGAAGATTATAAGGCTAGCAGGAAGGAGCTTAAGAATGAAATTAGGAGAGCCAGAAGGGGCCATGAGAAGGCCTTGGCAGACAGGATTAAGGAAAATCCCAAGGTATTCTACAAATATGTGAAGAGCAAGAGGATAAAACGTGAAAGAATAGGACCAATCAAGTGTGACAGTGGAAGAATGTGTATGGAACCGCAGGAGATGGCAGAGGTACTTAATGAATACTTTGCTTCAGTATTCACTACAGGAAAGATGTTAACGATTGTAGGGATGACATGCAGCGGACTGAAAAGCTTGAGCATGTAGATATTAAGGAATTGGATGTGCTGGAGCTTTTGGAAAGCATCAAGTTGGACAAATCACCAGGACCGGACAGGATGTACCCCAGGCTACTGTGGGAGATGAGGGAGGAGATTGCTGAGCCTCTGGCGATGATCTTTGCATCATCAATGGGGACAGGAGAGGTTTGCAAGGATTGGAGGGTTGCAGATGTTTTTCCCTTAGTCAAGAAAGGGAGTACAGATAGCCCAGGAAATTACAGATCAATGAGTCTTACTTCACTGGTTGGTAAGTTGATGGAGAAGATCCTGAGAGGCAGGATTTATGAACATTTGGAGAGGCATATATGATTAGGAATAGTCAACATGGCTTTGTCAAGGGTAGGTCGTGCTTTACGAGCCAGATTGAAGTTTTTTGAGGATGTGACTAAACTCATTGATAAGGGTAGAACCATAGATGCAGTATATATAGATTTTAGCAAGGCATTTGACAAGGTACCCCATGCAAGGCTTATTGAGAAAGAAAGGAGGCATGGGATCCAAGGGGATGTTGCTTTGTAGATCCAGAACTGGCTTGCCCACAGAAGGCAAAGAGTGGTTGTTGATGGGTCATATTCTGCATGGAAATCGGTCACCATTGGAGTGCCTCAGGGATCTGTTCTGGGACCCTTACACTTTGTGATTTTTTATAAATGACCTGGATGAGGAAGTGGAGTGATGGGTTAATAAGTTTGCTGATGACACAAAGGTTGGGGGTGTTGTAGATAGTGTGGAGGGCTGTCAGAGGTTACAGTGGGATATTGATAGGATGCAAAACTGGGCTGAGAAGTGACAGATGGAGTTCAACTCAGATAGGTGTGAGGTGGTTCATTTTGTAGGTCAAATATGATGGCAAAATATAGCATTACTAGCAAGACTCTTGGCAGTGTGGAGGATCAGAGGGATCTTGAGGTCTGAGTCCATAGGACCCTCAAAGCTGCTACGCTTGTTGAGTCTGTGGTTATGAAGGCATACGGTGCATTGGTTTTCATCAATCATGGGATTGAGTTTAAGAGCCGAGAGGTAATGTTGCAGCTATATAGGACCCTGGTCAGACCCCACTTGAAGTGCTGTGCTCATTTCTGGTCTCCTCACTACTGGAAGGACGTGGAAACCATAGAAAGGGTGCAGAGGAGATTTACAAGGATGTTGCCTGGATTGGGGAGCATGCCTTATGAGAATAGGTTGAGTGAACTCAGCCTTTTCTCCTTGGAGCGACGGAGGATGAGAGGTGACCTGATAGAGGTGTATAAGATGATGAGAGGCATTGATTGTGTGGATAGTCAGAGGCTGAAATGGATAGCAATGAGAGTGCATAGTTTTAAGGTGCTTGGGAGTAAGAACAAAAGAGTTGTCAGGGGTAAGTTTTTTATGCAGAGTAGTGAGTGCATGGAATGGGCTGCCAACAGCGGTGGTGGTGGCGGATACAAGAGTGTCTTTTAAGAGTCTCTTGGACAGGTATATGCTGCTTAGAAAAATAGAGGGCTATGGATAAGCCTAGGTAATTCTAAGGTAAGGATATATTCATCACAGCTTTGTGGGCTGAAGGGCCTGTATTTTGCTGTAGGTTTTCTATGTTCTAAATATTGATTCTTACTTGAATGAAGGTTCAGAGCGGGTCTTAAATATGTGGCTTAAAGATTGGTTTAATAAGAGGCTCAAGGACTGGTGTGAGAGAAATGGAAATAAATTCATGGGATTTTGCACCAGTGTTGGAGAAGGAGAGAGTTGTTCTGAGGGACCGGCTCCAGCAGCACCATGCTGAGGCCAAGGTCCTGAGAAATTGAAGAGCAGTGCATAGAGCTTTAAACTAAATTTTAGGGGGTGGCGGTAGCCAATACTATAAAGAAAACTACCAGAAGCATTTTTTGGATATATATACAGAGCAAAAATAAGACAGGAATGTACATTGGACCACTGGTGAATGACTGGAGAGGTAGCAATGGTGGATAAATAAATGGAAGATGAACTTAATAAGTAATTTGTATCAGTCCTCACTGTGGAAGACACTAGCAGTGTGCCTGAAATGCTGGAGTTTCAGGAAAAAGAAATGAGTGTACTTGTTAATACCAAGGAGAAGGTGCTTGGGAAGCTGAAAGGTCTGAAGGTAGATAATTCAAATGGACTACATGTGCTACACTCCTGAAGTTCTGGAAAAGATTGATGAAGAGATTGTGGGAGCATTTGTAGAAATCTTTCAAAACGTGCGAGGTTCTGGATTGGTTCCTGAGTACTGGGAAATTGCAAATGTCATGTAAGAAAGGAGTGAGGCAAAAGACATAAAATTGTCACCCAGTGAGCCTGACTTCAGTGCTTGGAAAGATGTCCATTATTAAAGATGAGATTTTGGGGTACTTGAGGGGAAATCTTGCCTGAAGATGTATTTGAATTCTTTGAAGACATAACAGGTAGGATAGACAAAGGAGAGTCAATGGATGTTGTGTACTTGGATTTTCAGAAGGCCTTTGCTACGAACCCATGGTATTACAGGAAAGATACGAAGATGGATAGAAGATTGACTGACTGGCAGGAGGCAAAGAATGGGAATAAAGGGGATCTTTTCTAGTTGGTTGCCTGTGACTAGTGATGTTCCCCAGGGGTTGGTGTTGGGGCCACTTCTTTTCACATTATATATGTCAATGATTTGGATGATGGAACTGATGGTTTTGTGACCAATTTTTCAGATGATACAAAGATAAATGGGTGGTGGTGGTAGTAGTGAGGAAGCAGGGAGTCTGCTGAAGGATTTAGACAGATTACGAGATTGGGCAAAGAAGTGGCAGATTGAATATAGTGTGAAGAAATGCATGGTCATGCATCTTGGTAGAAGGATTAAAGGTGTAGAGTATTTTCTAAATGGGAAATTAATTCAGAAATCAGAGAGGCAAAGGAACTTGGGAGTACTCGTGCAGGATTTCCTTAAGGTTAACTTATTGGGTGGGTCAGTGGTAAGGAAGGCAAGTGCAATGTTTGCATGCTTTTTGAGAGGACTTGAACATAAGAGCAAGGATACGATGCTGAAACTTTATAAGGCATTAGTCAGACCACATTTGGAGTTTTGTGACCAGTTTAGGGCCCCTTATCTAAGAAACAATGTGCTGGAATTGGAGAGGGTCCAGAGGAGACTTATTAAAATGATTCTGGGAATGAAAAGGTTAATGTATGAGGTGTGTTTAATGACTCTAGGCCCGTACTCACTGGCGTTCAAAAAAAATTAGGAAGGGCAATCTCACTAAAACCTACTGGATATTGAAAGGCCTAGATCAAGTGGACGTGGTGCGGATGTTTCGTATACTGGGACAGTAGGACTAGAAGGCACTGTCTCAGAATGGAGGGATGTCCATTTAGAACAGAGCTGAGGGGAAATGTCTTTAGCCAGAGGGTGGTGAATCTGTGTAATTCATTGCCATGGATGGCTGTGGAGGCCAAGTCATTTGGTTTTTTTAAAACAGAGATTGACAGGTTCTTAATTAGTAAGGGTATCAAGGGTTATGGGGAGAGGAGAAGGCAGGAGAATGGGAAGGATAATACATCAGCCATGATCAAATGGCAGAGCAGACGCAATGGGCTGAATGGCCTAATTTGGCTTTTATGTCTTCTGGTCTTATCATCTTATTATTTCCAATACTCTGGATACTAAATCAAAGACTTCTGACATCAGTTATCCTTTAATCCCTGACACAGTTTACACATCAGTTTTACATTGGATGATGTAATTCTCTGATTAATATTCTTTTTGAAGTATTTCAGAGGAATTTAAGTTAAATTATTCAGGAATTACAACTGTAGCACATTCCCACAACAACAAAGTCCTTGCATGGCACAGTAGCACGTAATGAATGACTTAATCTTCTCTTTCGTCTTTGGTTATTTTCCCACAATTGCATCAGTTACCACCCCAAATCTGACAGCCACTTCATTCCTGAACCCTTGATGCTCAAGCCCAGGACCTTAAACCTTTCAATTCCTCTTGCTTGCCCTGATTAAAATCAATCACTGACCTTTGGATCCTTCTAATCTCCAGATTACTGAGACCACTAATGTGTACCTAGTTTCCATTACCCAGTGCCAGTTAGGTGCACCAGGTCAAACTCAATTCTCAGCATCGAGGTTTCTCACTTTATGAAGCCTGTGTATGAAGACATGTTCAATACCAATAATATGTTGAAATGTGCATTTATTCCTTCAGCTGCATTCTGCTAAAGACCTGATCGGCAGCCACTACTCACTCGCAAGTGACAGTGTACAGAAAAAAGATGATTCCCACAATGGTCCCATCGAGGATGAGTGTAGCATGGTAGAGGAAGGAGGGAGTCATCGAGCATCTCTGACTGTCCCACACACCAAGCCAGTCATCTCCGTAACAGTGAATGGAGTTGTTTCACAAGATACTGAAAATGGGACAGCACCCAATGGCAGGGTTTTGCCACCCGGACTCATGAATAAAGTAGACATGAGCAATGGAGTAAGTTACTTTTTATTTTGATTTCATCATTGCGTTGACTAGTTTAGAGCATATGTTTCAGGAGTACGACAGGAAGGTAGCCATGGAAGAATAAGGTGGAGGAATACTCATGCATGGGAAAGAACTCAGAGAACTTGCAGATAAATTAACTGTGGTTTAGATTCAGGTTTCAAAAAACATTGGTCCATAGAAGCATTGTAATGTAGTGGTCAGCACAACACTTTACAGTACCAGTGACCTGTGTTCGATTCCCGCCGCTACCCGTAAAGAGTTTCTACGTTCTCCTTGTGACTGCACGTGTTTTCTCCAGGTTCTCCAGTTTCCTTCTACAGTCCAAAAATGTGCAGGTTGGTAGGTCAATTGGTCATTGGAAATTGTCCCACGACTAGAATAGGATTAAATTGGTGATAGCTGGGCGGTGCTGCTCGAAGAACCGAAAGGGCCTAATCTGTGCTGTATCTCAATAAATAAATACATAAATAAATAAATGAAATTTTCAGAAGCATCTACAATGTACATTTAGGAGTAATGTACCTTGCTTCCTCAAACGAATTTTATAAAAAGATGTTATGGAAATTATAATCTTGTACTACTTTGGGGATGGAACAATTGAAGGGGAAAAAAACTGCTTCTGCAAATAAATCATTATTATCATAAGTTGAAAGAGCACTAAAGCAGGCTATTTGGCCCATTGATTTTGTGCTGACCATCAATCATCCAATTATACTAACTCTGCTAATTCTACATTAGGCCCATTTTTTATCCTTTCCACTTTCCCATTAGGTCCCACCAAAACCATCACCCTCTGTCACCCCCACTTGTTAACCAGAGCATTTAATTTTAAGTTCATTTAAAAATAACTGGAAGGAATTTGAGTAGAAATTTCATTCTCCAGAAAGCAAGATGAACAGAAATTTGCTCCAAGTAAATTTTCTGCAGAGCAAAGCCATTATTTTTGATGCCGAACACAAACTTTGTTCTCAAGATACCAAATCATACATCACCGCCATACCAATCCCCGGGCGCACCTTGACACTTTTTGAGGGAGAACCAAACTGTTTCTAACCTGAATGGATTTGTGTGCCAAGGTCTTCAGTTCCTTAATGTTTTCTAAAATATTCCCAGTCATTCTATATCAAGGGTTCCCAACCTGGGGTCCACAGACCCGTTGCTTAATGGTATTGGTCCAAGGCATAAAAAAAACTTGGGAACCCTTGCTCTATAAGTTTACCTTTATTAGGACTCCTGAAGTGCATCTCCTCACATTCGGGATTAAATTCCACCTGTCATTGCTCTGCGCAATTTACCAATTGATTAATACTTTTCTGTAAGCTAGGACTATCCTCCTCACTATCAACACTGTCACATTTGTGACAAAAACCATAACAAAACTATTCAGCATGTTTATGATCATTTCTGGGATTTCAAGAACAGTTCCAAGAAGATTGAGAGGAGATTTGATAGAGGTATACAAAGTTATGAAGGGTATAGATAGGGTAAATGCAGTCAGGCTTTTTCCACTGAGGTTGGATGGGACTACAACTAGCAGTCATGGATTAAGGGTGAAAGGTGAAATGTTTTAATGGTAGAGGAACTTCTTCACTCAGAGGGTCATGAGAGTGTGGAATGAGTTGCCAGTGCAAGTGATGCTGGTGCATGCAAGCTTGATTTCAATGTTTAAGAGAAGTTTGGATAGGTACATGGATGGTAGTGGTATAGAGAGCTATGGTCCCAGTGCAGGTTGGTGGGAGTAGGCAGTTTAAAAATTTCGGTGTGGACTAGATAGGCTGAAGGGCCTGTTTCTGTGCTGTGCTTTTCGATGACTTTATGACTCTGTGCTACCATTAATCAGATAATAATTTCAATGAACAGAGTACTAAAGAGCTGTTTTTTTTTCCAGTGTTGTAGTGCAGTCAATTTACCCAATTATTGCAAAACTGAAACATCAATTGCTTTCACAAGCTTGAAAAAATCTGCAGATGCTGGAAATCCAAGCAACACACACAAAATGCTGGAGGAACTCAGCAGGCCAGGCAGCATCTATGGAGAAAGGTATAGGCGATGTTTTGTGCTGAGACCCTTCAGGCCTGCTGAAGGGTCTTAGTCCGAAACATCAACTGTTTACTCTTTTCTATAGCTGCTGCCTGGCCTGCCAAGTTCCTCCAGCATTTTGTGTGTGTTGCTGTCAATTGCTTTGCTTTATTGTCTAAGAGTATGTTCATTGGCAATGGCATTGGTTTTTGATTCACAACCAATATCTTGTTCTGAATTTCTCCCTGCTCCTTTGTAGGTATCTGGTAGGGATGCTGATGACGAAATCCCTGGGTCAAAACATACCTCCCTGTTTCTAGAAGAACCAGCATCCTCAAAGAAAGATGGGAGTGTAGCCAGTGTATACAGTAATGCTTTACAAGATGGTAAGATCCTTCTACATTTGAAAAGGAATCAAAGATCGTATAAACTTTAGTGTGAAGTGAAAACAGAAAATGCCGGAGATACTCAGGTCAAGCAGCATCCACAGAGAGAGAAACAATGTTAACGTTTCAGGTCAAATGACATTGTTCAGGTGACAGGTCACTAAACTGAAACATTCACTGCTTCTCTCTTTACAGGTGCTGAGTATCTCCTGATTTTTGTTTTCTAACTCCTCCTGCAAGTTGTTCATAAGCATTCCAGCTCTGATAGATTAATTTGATCCTCATTTAATGCTTGACCAGTTCTTTCCATGATTTGAAAGAAAAAAATTGCATGAAGAGAAAGGAATTAAAGACAGTGTTTGTTTTGGCGCAGAATTGCTGTCTCTTGCTCCTTGTTCTTCCAGCATGACCTCCAGCAGAGTTTCTTGCTTGGAGGTCAACTCCAAGTCTCAGTTCAGGCAACCTGGTGCATACACAGAACAGTTTTGGACAATCTGAGGGTTCCTGCCTCAGACTCGCTGTCAGTGTGATGTCTTTGACATCCAGAAGCACTTGACTACACTCTGGGCTCATAAGAAATGTATAATGTTTAATTAATTTTACTTATAAAGAGCTAAGATACAGTATATACAAAGATAAGAAAAAAATCAGCTGAAATAATTGAATCTGACTTGAATGAATAATTCAAACAATTAGAACTTTGTTGAGGAAACCAGTGAAAGGGGACTTGTGTACTTCAGCCAATGTTAATCCAGTGAAGAGTGAGTGCCAGAACTCAAACTGGAAATTCTGGACAGGATTTGCTGTTTTATTGAATTCCATGAGCAGCCTACTGGAGCAGAACAGGAGCAGCCTCAATTGACAGGTGCAGGGAAGTAGAAACCACTATCAGTTGACAACCACAGTAGACATGGACAAGAGATTTCCATGGGCTTACCTAGGTAAGTCTTAGAGTTAGTGCTGACTTCTGAATAATGAAAGGTCTTTTCCATTTGCTTTCAAGTGAAATATATTGACATATAACTTCTGTTATTCCCTAAAAATAGGCAATTAATGAAAAAAACCATAAAAGGACTCAAGTTGCCCCCTAAAGCCCAGCTAGTTCCTTAATGAATCTCCCTTCCTGGACTGTTTACTGCTACCCTTGTCTTCCACACTGGAGGATGAGTGATGCCCTCAAGTCTCTCAGTGCTGCCATGTCAAAGTTGTCAATGTCCATGGAACACATTATAACAATAAAAAAATGCAGAAATATTTTCCACGGAGCGACATGGCGCCACAGTATAGTGTAGCAGTTAGCACGACGCAATTACAGTTCAGGGTGTTTCACAGTTCAGAGTTTTTTTCTGGCGGCATTCTGTAAGGCATCTCTGTAGGTCCTCCCTGTGGAATGTGTGCCATTTCCCCGGGTGCTCCAGTTTCATCTCACAGTCCAAAGACTTACTGGGTAGGTTAATTGGTCATTGTAAATGGGTCCATGATTAGGTCAGGGTTAATTGGGTTGGTCAGAGGTTGCTGGGGTGACATGGCTCAAAGGGCCAGAAAGGCCTACTCTGTGCAGGAACACTAAATAAACAAATTACCTCTTCAAAGATTTAGCTTATGCAAGTTTCACATGGCCATTTCTTTTGGCTTCATTCTGATATGAAGAAAATCAGAGTCAGAGAGTCATAGAAAACTACAGGACAGAAACAGGCCCTTCAATCCATCTAGTCCATGCCAAACCATTTAAGCTGCTACTCCCATCAACCTGCACCGGAACCATAGCCCTCCAGACCCTTCCCACCTATGTACCTACCCAAACTTCTCTTAAGCGTTGAAATCAAGCTCATATCCATCAAATGTACCACCCTCTGAGTGAAGCAGTTTCTCATTTTCCCCTTAAACTTTTCACCTTTCACCCTTAACCCTGTCCTCCAGTTGTAGTTTCACCCAACCCCAGTTGGAAAAAACATGCTTACATTTACCCTATCTATACTCCTCAATTTTATATACATCTATCAAATCCCCCCTCAATCTTTTATGTTCGAAGGAATAAAGTCCTAACCTATTCAACCTTTCCTCCAGTCCCAACAACATCCTCGTAAAATTTTTCAGTACTCTTTCAATCTTATTTACATCTTTCCTGTAGGTAGGTAGATCAAAACTGCACACAATACTCCAAATAAGGCCTCACCAATGTCTTATACAACTTCAAGATAACATCCCATCTCCTGTACTCATTACTTTGATTTAAGATGACCAATGTGCCAAAAGCTTTCTTTACAACCCTATCTACCTGTGATGCCACTTTCAATGAATCGTGTACCTCTATTCCCAGATCCTTTGTTCTACCACACTCCTCAGAGCCTGACTGCTCACTGTGTCAGACCTACGCTGATTAGTTCTACCCAAGTGCAACACCTAACACTTGCCTGCATTAAATTCCATCTGCCATTTTTCAGCCCATTTTTCCAGCTGGTCCTGATCCCACTACAAGCTTTCATAGTTTCCCCTCGCTGCCCACTACATCCCCAATCTAAGTGCCATCTGTGAAATTCTTATCCAATTAACCACATTATCATCCAGACTATTGATATAGATGACAAACAACAACAAACCCAGCACCAATCCCTGCAGCACAGCACTAGCGTAGGCCTCCAGTCAGAGCGGCAACTCTCTTCTACTACTGTCTGACTTCTCCCACAAAGTCAACGTCTAACTTCATACTAACTCCTCTTAGATGTGCAGCAAGCTGGAGGAGCTGGGAAAATGAAAAACTGTAGACGTTCAGGTTTTAATGAGAGTTAATTGCAAGTTCTTAAAGCTACACAGACATTTTTAAGGTCAAAATCATTTAAATTTTGGAACTGATAAAATGTTTTTTTTCTAGTTATTCCCAGCATTTGCCAAGACAAAAGGAAAAGTCTAAAAAAGAAACTGACAATAAGACAGGAAATTTTTCAAAATTCTGTAAACACCTTTTTTTTTAAAATGATTTCCACAGGCAGTTCTTTTAGGGCAGAATTAAAAACTTCTCTTTGCTAATTATCAATTGTTGGTTTATGTGCTGTGTCATATACAATCAAGTGGAGATTAAGAATCATGAGCCTTGAAATTTTTGTGGAAATCTTTGGAACTTAAAGGTTCCTGCCACTGTCTGTAAGGAATTTGTACATTCTCCCCGTGACCATGTCAGTTTCCTCCCACAGTCCAAAGATGTACTGGTTGGTAGGTTAATTGGTCATTGTAAATTGTCACATGATTAGGCTAGGATTAAATTGGGGATTGCTGGCCGGCACGGTTGAGGGGCTGGAAGGGCCTATTCCGCACTTCCTCAATAAACCAAAAAGACTATTCCACGTTGTATCTCAATAAACTAAAAAACAAATACATCTTTGCTCAGATCCAGAGTAATCGCTGTGTTTGAGTGCACCACCACTCTCTTTTCCTGTGTCCTACTTTCACTCAAAGCCCATCATCTCTCTGGATTCTCCCACTAAGGTTAATTTACAGTAGACAATAGACAGTAGGTGCAGGAGTAGGCCATTCGGCCCTTCTAGCCAGCTCTGCCATTAACTGTGATCATGGCTGATCATACACAATCAGTACCCTGTTCCTGCCCTCTCCCCATATCCCTTGACCCCACTATCTATAAAAGCTCTATCTAACTCTCTCGAATGCATCCAGAGACTTGGCCTCCACTGCCTTCAGGGGCAGAGCATTCCACATATCCACCACTCTAGGTGAAAAAGTTTTTCCACATCTCTGTTCTAAATGGCCTACCCCTTATTCTTAAACTGTGGCCTCTAGTTCTGGACTCACCCATCAGTGGGAACATGCTTCCTGCCTCCAGTGTGTCCAATCCCTTAATAATCTTATATGTTTCAATCAGATCCCCTCTCATCCTTCTAAATTCCAGTGTATACAAGCCCAGTCGCTCCAATCTTTCAACATATGACAGTCCCGCCATTCTGGGAATTAACCTTATGAACCTACGCTTCACTCCATTAGCAAGAATGTCCTTCCTCAAATTTGGAGACCAAAACTGCACACAATACACCAGGTGGGGTCTCACCAGGGCCCTCCCTGTACAGCTATAGAAGGACCTCTACTCCCATACTCAGTTCCTCTTGTTATAAAAGCCAGCATGCTATTAGCTTTCTTCACTGCCTGCTGTACCTGCATGCTTGCTTTCGTTAACTGATGTACAAGAACACCTAGATCTCGTTGTACCTTCCCTTTTCCTTTTCCATTTAGATAGCAATCTGCCTTCCTGTTAGTTATCCACTTTGGTGGCAACTCATATTTATCCACATTAAACTGCATCTGCCATACATTTGCCCACTCACCCAACCTGTCCAAGTCACCCTGTATTCTCATAACATCCTCCTGACATTTCACACTGCCACTCAGCTTTGTGTCATTAGCAAATTTGCTAATGTTACTTTTAATCCCTTCATCTAAATCATTAATGTATATTGTAAACAGCTGTGGACCCAGCACTGAACCTTGCGGTACCCCACTGGTCACAGCCTGCCATTCTGAAAGGGACCCGTTAATCACTGCTCTTTGTTTCCTGTCAGCCAGCCAATTTTCAATCCATGTCAGTACTCTGCCCCCAATATCATGTGCCCTAATTTTGCCCACTAATCTCCTACGTGGGACTTTATCAAAAGCTTTCTGGAAGTCCAGGTACACTACATCCACTGGCTCTCCCTTGTTCATTTTCATAGTTACATCCTCAAAAAACTCCAGAAGATTAGTCAAGCATGATTTTCCCTTCATAAATCCATGCTGACTCCTATTGATCCTTCTACTGCTATCCAAATGTGTCGTAATTTCCTCTTTTATAATTGACTCCAGCATCTTTCCCACCACTGACGTCAGGCAACCGGTCTATAATTCCCTGTTTTCTCTCTCCCTCCTTTCTTGAAAAGTGGGACAACATTAGCCACCCTCCAATCAGCAGGAACTGTTCCTGAATCTATAGAACATTGGAAAATGATTACCAATGCGTCCACAATTTCTAGAGCCACCTCTTTAAGTACCCTGGGATGCAGACCATCAGGTCCCAGGGACTTATCAGCCTTCAGATTCAGTCTATCCAACACTGTTTCTTGCCTAATATAAATTTCCTTCAGTTCATCCTTTACCTTAGTTCCTTTGGCTACTATTACATCTGGGAGATTGTTTGTGTCTTCCCTAGTGAAGGTAGATCCAAAGTCCCTGTTCAACTCATCTGCCATTTCTTTGTTCCCCATAATAAATTCACCCGTTTCTGTCTTCAATGGCCCAATTTTGGTCTTAACTATTTTTTTTTTGCTATTCACATACCTAAAGCTTTTACTATCCTCCTTTATATTCTTGGCTAATTTACCTTCGTACCCCTTTTCTTGGCGTATTGCCTTTTTTGTTACCTTCTGTTGCTCTTTAAAAGCTTCCTAGTCCTCCGGTTTCCCACTCTTCTTTGCTATGTTATACTTCTCTTTTATTTTTATACTGCCCTTTACTTCCCTCATCAGCCACAGCCACCCCCTACTCCCCTTTGGATCTTTCTTCCTCTTTGGAATGAACCAATCCTGCATCTTCTGCATTATTCCCAGAAATACCTGCCATTTTTGTTCCACTGTCTTCCCTGCTAGGGTATTGCTCCATTGAACTTTTGCCAGCTCCTTCCTCATAGCTCCATAGTTCCCTTTGTTCAACTGTAATACTGACACATCCGATTTTCCCTTCTTCTCAAATTGTAGGTTAAAACAAATCATATTATGGTCACTATCTCCTAATGGTTCCTTTACCTCGAGGTCCCTGATCAAATCCGGTTCATTGCACAACACTAAATCTAGAATTGCCTTCTCCCTGGTAGGCTCCAGTACAAGCTGTTCTAAGAATCCATCTCAGAGGCACTCCATAAACTCCCTTTCTTGGGGTCCAGTACCATCCTGATTTTCCCAGTCTACCTGCATGTTGAAATCCCCCATGACAACTGTATCATTACCTTTGCGACATGCCAATTTTAACTCTTCATTCAGCTTACACCCTACATCCAGATGGCTGTTTGGGGGCCTGTAGATACCTCCCATTAGGGTCTTTCTACCCTTAGAATTTCTCAGTTCTATCCATACTGACTCTACACCCCCAGATTCTATGTCCCCCCTTGCAACGGACTGAATATCATCCCTCACCAACAGAGCCACCCCACCCCCTCTGCCAGTCTGTCCTTTCGATAAGATGTATATCCTGGAATATTCATTTCCCAGGCCCTGTCCGCTTGAAGCCATGTCTCTTATTCCCACAACATAGTACTTGCCAATTTTCAACTGAGCATCAAGCTCATCTACTTTATTCCTTATACTTCATGCATTCATAGATAATACTTTTAATTCGGTAGTCCCCTCTCCTTTCATATCAATTCCTATTTCACAGCCATACTGTATGATTTCTTCTTGAGCTTTCTACTCCATTGATTCTGTTGTCCTTTTCTTATTTTCACTTTCCCTTTAACTCCATCCTTGTATGTCCAGTTCATCCCCTCCCCCCCCACTACTTAGTTTAAACACATCCGTATTGCAGTGGCAAACCTGTCTGCCAGAATGCTGGTCCCCCGCCTATTAAGGTGCAACCCATCCCTTTTGTACAATTCATCCCTACCCCAAAACAGATCCCAGTGGTCCAAGAATGTAAACCCTTGCTTCCTGCACCAGTTCCTCAGCCACACATTGAGATCCATTATCTCCCTGTTCCTGCCCTCTCAAGCACGAGGAACTGGAAGCAAACCAGAGATAACCACCCTGGAAATCCTGCTTTTCAGCCTTCTTCCGAGTTCTCTGAAGTCCCGCTGCAGAATGTCCTTCCTCTTCTTCCCAATATCATTTGTGCCGACATGCACTACCACTTCCGGCTGTTCACCTTCACCCTTGAGGATTCCCTGCAATCGGTCCATGATGTCCTGGATCCTAGCACCAGGGAGGCAACACACCATCCTCAAGTCTCACCTGTTGCCACAGAAACCCCTTTCCATACCTCTTACTATGGAGTTCCCTACTACCATGGCTCTTCCTGATGTCTGACTCCTCGGCTCTGCTTCTGCAACAATTTTCAGCTTGCAGACCTGTCCGCCTCTCAGACTGGCAGTATCTTCTGTCCTGACAGCTTCCAAGAAGGTGAAGCTGTTTACAAGAGGTACATCCCCTGGGGTATCCTGTACTTCAAGCATCCTTTCCTTCCTCATCATCCCCTTTCTCTCTTCCAGTATCCTCAGTGTAACAACCTCACTGTAGGTCCTGTCCAGAAAACCCTCATTTTCACAGATAAACCTGAGGTCATCCAGTTCTTTCTTCAGTGTTGCAACATGCTCCTTCAGAAGCTGGATCTGGACACACTTTCCACAACTGTAGCAGTCAGGGGCACCATCAGTGTCCCTGACCTCCCACATCATGCACGTAGCACAATGAATCAGCTTAGCAGTCGTGTCTTCACCCTCTGCAATTGTGCCTGGCATAATCTCCTCACCAAAGACTAGCCCTTTTCACACCAGGCACTTCCCTCAACCAGGCCACTCTGTTGGAGCTCTCCCTCTTTTTACTTGCTTGAGCTTTGCAAGCTGCAAGGTCACCTGACCTCGATTGCCCAATCAGCTGTTTTCTGCTGAGTCTGAGCTATTCAAATCTTGATTGCCAATCAACTGCTAATCTATTCTTGATTGCACTATCCAACTGCCAGAATCTCTCGAGCCAAAGACTAGCACTTTTCACACCAGGCACTTCCCTCAACCAGGCCGCTCCGCTACAGCTCAACCTACTAGTCAACTTACATACAAGTAAACCTTTCAGATATGGGAGGAAACCAGAGCAGTCCACCTCATATACAATAGATATGTATGTGGTGTGTGTTCCATGCAGAGTACCCAAGGCTGGGATTACACTGGATCGTTTGAGGTGTCTGGAATGCAGAATAACTGCAGCACCACTATCCTACCGTAATGTACAAGGAATACTGCTGTCATGATGTACGCTGGCAATATCGAAACCCAAGTACGGAGGAAAGACAGACTCTGATGTAGAGATGGTAACGAGAGTTTATTCATAATAATTTCAAAGAACATCGGTGGCTCCGCTGAGCGACATCACAAGAAGTAACATTCTCAAAACTAGGACCCCATGATTAACACTAATCAGACATCCGCTTAAATAATACAAGTAACACGGAATTCCTGACCCTATCAAAATAAAGATAGATAGATACTTTATTCATCCCCAAGGGGAAATTCAACATTTTTCCAGTGTCCCATACACTTATTGTAGCAAAACTAATTACATAAGTATTTAACTCAATATAAATATGATATGCATCTAAAATCACCCTCCCAAAAAGCTTTAATAAATAGCTTTTAAAAAGTTCTTAAATAGTTACTAAAGTGCATTGAGTGGTAACTTAAGCTCAGTCCTAACCCTGGCACTTTAACATGTCTTGCCCCTGGTGGTTGAATTGTAGAGCCGAATGGCGTTGGGGAGTAATGATCTCTTCATCCTGTCTGAGGAGCATTGCATTGACAGCAACCTGCCACTGAAGCTGCTTCTCCGTCTCTGGATGGTGCTGTGCACAGGATGTTCAGGGTTTTCCATGATTGACCGTAGCCTACTCAGCACCCTCCTCTCTGCCACCAATGTCACACTCTCCAGTTCTGTGCCCACGACAGAGCCCGCCTTCCTTACCAGCTTATTAAGACGTGAGGTGTCCCTCTTCTTAATGCTGCCTCCCCAGCACGCCACCACAAAGAAGAGGGCACTCTCCACAACTGACCGATAGAACATCTTCAGCATATCACTACAAACATTGAATGACGCCAGCCTTCTGAGGAAATACAGTCGACTCTGTGCTTTCCTGCACAGATAAGCTTAACAAGCTTAAACAGAAAGCATCAGGAGACAGAATTACAAAGAGTGAGTAGCTTGAGAAAAACACAAGGAAACCAAACGATTAATAACTCTCGTTAAACAACAATGAACTAATTCAGGTGTTCTAAAAATTTCTGAGCTCAACATTCTCCAGCGCCCCACAAAGGCCTAAAGAACTCATTACTCCATTTGTACCATTTGCTCCATTTGCAGACTGCACTCCAAAGTCTCCACATGGAGGGAGTATGATTGGGAAATCTTCACTATTAGTTTGAATGGAGAAGAATCACAGTGAGGGACTAAGATTAGTTATAGTATCTTTACATTTACCTCATTTGTTTAAGTTTATGTAAATAGGGTGTGCTTTTTAATTATTTGTGTTTTTAAAATAATAATGATTCCTACATTTTTAGTAAATTTGAATATATTGAAATAATTTGGATACTTTTTGATTGCTTCTGAATATCAGAAATATTCAGAAACATTCATGGCTCTTGACAGCTTTGACAGTCAGCAATGACATTTACATCACAGAAAGCTCTGTTGCTGCACAGGGCCTCCCCATGACAATTGAAGGCAGCTTTTCTCAGCAAGTCCCAAACTGAGAAACCAGTGAAGGTAAGTGCAGTTTTTTGTCTGCATGTCAGTGCCAACTGCATGCAGCTCCCCACTGACCAGAAATTCTGGGTTATTAGAACACAATTCCCTCCCAGTGATTGTTTTCTTTTAATCCATTCCCAGGATGTGAGCATTGCTGGTAAATCAGCATTAATTATCCATGGAAGGTGATGGTGAGCTGTCTTTTGGATCTATATGGTGAAGGTATTCCCATAGTGATATTAAATAGGGTAATCCAGGAATGTGGTCCAGTGACAATGATGAAATGTGAACACTTGTGTTCCTTATCACATTCTGCTTTTGTTCTTCTGGGTAATGGAGGTTACAGGCTTAGGAATTGTTGTCAAAGATTCTTTGACAAGTTTTTTTAATAAATAGTTGATATTATAATCAAATTGTGCCAGTGTTTGAGGGAGGGGGTATTTAAAATAGTAGGTAGGTTCAAATCAAACAGGTTGGTTCCTGAGTGCTGAAGGTTCATCATACCTCATAACATGGTGGAAAGATGTTCAGGAGTCAAGAGGCCCAGTCCTTCACCACTCTGCTCTCCCTTATTAACCACCATCCCTCCTGCTGGCTATTGATTTTATTCTTTGAGGCTCTGTTGACCATAAATGGTATATGCCACCTGAAAACTAAAAGCATTCCACTCACTGTCATCTCAGCTTTTCTCTTTTCTGTATTGGATCAAAGCTTCAATGAAGTCTGGAGCTGAGTAAATTTAAACCTTAGTATTTTGATGTAAGATCAGCAAGTATTTTAATAAACGAAAGTTAACAGGAATTAGGAATCATGGAAAAGGCAATCAGTTTGAGGACTTTTGAAATTTTAACATGGAAATGGATATTTATTAGGGGTGATGCTATAGATGGGGTGGCGAGATGGAGATATGTCTCTACCAAAAGAGGTGTAAGGTGGTCCTTCCCTCCACTAGCCTGCAGGTCACTATTGGGTGAGGTGTAGCACCTGCTTAGCCCCCCCCCCAGTAGGGTCACAGGGTCATGTGAAGCCATGGGAGCAAGTGGTGGATGGTCGCATGAGCAGGTGGTGCAGGTTATGTGACCACTGATGCCAGGCAGACAATCTCTGAAGAGTATTGATAATGTCTGGGGTCATCCGTCTTGTAAAGACACTGCCCAGAAGAAGCCAATGGAAACCACTTCTGTAGGAAAAAATTGCCAAGAACAGTCATAGTCATGTGACCATGACCACGCATGTCATACTGCATAGTTCATAATGATGATGATGATTATTGAATATCCAGGAGTTATTTGGATATTGGACTCAAGATACAGATTATGTGTGATCTCACTATTTAACTAACTGGCAGGACTGATTTAGTATTGACTGAACTCCTGCTGCTTTATTTAACGAAGGGATCTTAACCATCTAAAAACAATAGGAAATCCCAATGCGTTAAATTCTATGACTCAAATTCCTTGTGTTTTTTTTTGTTCTTCAAGCACTGCACTGAATGGAGGCATTTGAAACAATTAATATTGATTTACCCCTGCACGCTGATACAAATGCTCTGTTTTTATTCCAAGATGATTCAGAAGGTTCACAGATTCCTTGTTATTTATGTTCTGCAGAATTAGAAGAGGCAGATCATAAATGCCCTCGCTGGTGGTACAAATTTGTCAAACCAGTGCTAATTTGGGATTGCTGCCTACTCTGGGTGAAGTTCAAAGAACTCATGAAGTTTATTGTGATGGACCCATTTGTGGATCTGGGGATTACAATTTGTATTGTGCTGAACACTCTCTTTATGGCTATGGAGCACTATCCCATGACAGAGAGCTTCGAAAGCATGTTGTCCGTTGGGAATTTGGTGAGTATTTGCCTGACAAAGTTGCTGGTTTATCTTGTAGAACTATTAAGATGAATAAATATTGCACCTCACTTTCACTGTCACCTCATGTTCCACGTGTGTAGTCTACAATCCAAAGACATGCACATTGCATTTTCCAATTTAAGGTAAGCCTCAGCTTCTGTGTTCCCCTCACCCTTTCCTTCTGATCCATTGATGGTCCACTTTTTTTGTTCTGTTTCCCATACCACCCCACCTCACCCAGTTTCATCCCCCCCCCTCCCCTTCCTGGTTCCATCCACACTTTTCAACCACTGTATCCTGTCTCCATTATGGTTCCATTTGCCTTTCGCCTCTCTCTTAATGGTTCCTATAATCACCTTCCTTACTTATAGCTTTTATGTTCCCTATTATCCCCTCCAGGCTGTCTCCACCTGCACCCTCCCCTCCTCCCACTTGGTTCCATCTGCCCTTCATGCTCACTCTTCCTCGGTCCACCTATCTACTGGTCCCTGTCTCACCCCGTTCCTCTACTCTTTATACCGGCAGTCTTTCATCACCACCCTTAGCCCTGATGTAGGGTCTTGACCTGAAACGTTGATAATTCCTCTCCCCCACTGCTCAGACCGCTGTTCCTCTAGCAGTTTGGATTTTGCAAAGGCAGTCTCCAGTGCAGGAGATTTAATACTGACCTTTCTGTTAGATACAACATTCATAGAGTCTGACAGCACAGAAACAAGCCTTTGGAGTCCACATCATCATTAAGCACCCATCTCCATTAACCTGACACTAATCACCTAGAGACCATGGCCAAGTAAAGTGCATTAGCACCGCTACATCCTCAGGAGGCTAAAGAAATTTGGCATGTTACTATTGACCCTCATCGATTATAGCTGCACCATAGAAAGTATGCCATGCATCACGGCTTGATATGGCAACTGCTCTGCTCAAGACTGCAAAGAAGCTGCAGAGAGTTGTAGACACAGAAGCCAGCATTCCCACCCCCAACCAGACTCTGCCTATACTTCTCACTGTCTTGGTACAGCAGCCAATATAATCAAAGATCCATTCTGGACACTCTTTCTTCTCCTCCCGTGCATCGAGCAGAAGATACAAAATCCTGAAAGCACATGTCACCAGACGTGTACACGCACAGGTTAGGGTTTGTAAGTTGTAGACATGCTATGTGGCATCGGAAGTGTGGCTCTCAGAGAAAACCAAGGGAGAACATGTGGACCACGCGGACAGTCCAGAGGTGAGGCCAGTATTAACCCTAGGAGGCTGTAACTGGGGCAGTAGCTCTATTAATAATAACAGTCCATTTATTAAATTCAATAGTGATGTAAAACTCAGTAGAAGGGGAGACCATTGCTTAACACCAAGCAATGTTCATTAAATCAGTAAATAAATAAAATTTTATTTTCCATAGTACTTTTTTATCTTTGTGTGGAAAAAAGAAGCTTAAGTCATGGTCTTTTTTTGGCAGGTATTCACGGGGATTTTCACTGCTGAAATGGTGCTCAAGCTAATTGCTCTGGATCCTTATTATTATTTTCAAGTGGGTTGGAACATATTTGATAGCATCATTGTGACTCTCAGCTTGGTGGAGCTAGGACTGGCGAATGTACAAGGATTGTCGGTGCTGCGTTCATTCAGATTGGTTTGTATCATAAGCTTCATTGTGTAACTAGCTGTAAGAGTAGTGATGTGACTGTGGCAGACTTCCATTCATATTGCATCCTTCACAGCTTCAGGATACCTCAGAGAATTTTACAAGCAATTACAGTGGATACCAGTTAATTGTGATACATCAAGACCAGTACATTTTGGTCCAATCAAGCAGTTGTTCCTATTAGCTGAAGTTTCATGGAAATAGTTGAAAAGGTAGAAAAAATTATTACGTATTGTTTAACTGAGTAACAAATTATGTATTTAAATGAAATACAGAATAAAATAGAACACTATCAATACTACTAGAGTACTATCAAACTTGTGTACTAGTTCCTAATAGTTCTCAAAGTCATCAGTGTATGCTACTGCGTTCTTTTGATTGACTGCAAATGAACAAGATCAGAGCAGACACCTAGTGTAGATAAGGTACTGTATTGAGACAATGCTATCAACAACTGCATCCTCCAAATCTTAATTTTAATTTTAACATTCAAGGTGATTCTCAGTACCTTCAAATTCTTCCTAACTTGTTGAAGTTGTGAAATCATTTCATTTCCACTCCTGGCTATTTGTGGTATCTCCAACCTGGAATGCTTGTAAACACAGTGAGCAAAACAGTCCTGAATTGTCTTACTGCTTATTTCTCGCCAACTATCAGTGACAAAAATCACTGCACTACATGCAACTGACACTATTTTAAAACTATTCACTCTAAGCACGGTGTAATGCCTAATGGCCACACAAGTGCACACATCAGACAATAGTTAGAAACTGTTTGGCAACAGTCTCCCATCCCAATTAACTGGCATAGTGTCCCAAATAAACAAACGGAATCCCAGCAATTTCTCAATTAGTTTTTGTTCTTTAAGAATCATCTCAAATAAGTGGCTACCCCAATTAACCAATCGCCCAATTAACTCAAATTCCACTATATTTGTGAAACCTAATCATCATTATAATGATAGAAACAGAGCAACTAATTTGCACACAACAAATTTCCATGTGACATGATGAGGATCAGAAGATCTTTGAGTGATAAGTAAAGGGTTAAATAGCCTGTTCCTCTCTGAAAGAGTCTCAAAGAGCTTCATTAACATTCATCTAAGAGTTGAAAAACAGGCCTCAATTTAATCTTTTAATCCAAAAGCTTGTATCTGTGACAGTGTAATGCCCCCTCAGTGTTACACTGAAATGCTAGCATAGATTTTGAAGTCAGTTCTTTGGACTGGTGATTGATTCCATTCCATGTGAATGAGCCATAAGTTTGCACTGTACAATGAATCCCATGCAATTCCTGATGAATGATAGAAACCTGCATTGGCGCCATGTCTAGTTGCAGTCTGGATCTGTTAACCTCTCTGTGGATGAGCAGAAGAAAGAAAATACGGTACATGTGTAATCTGGTAGCAAGTGTTATACAGTGACAGCATGTTATCAAAAATCAGGCTGATACATTCATAAATATAATTTAAATTTATCTTTCTAATAAGCAACAACATGCATCAGAAAACAACTGTGCTCACTGACACAAGGGATTTCACAGATGCTGGATATCTTGAGCAACACACACAGAATACTGGAAGATCTCAGCAAGTCGAGCAGCATCTATGGAGGGGAATAAACCGTTGATAAGACCTGATAAAATGCCTCCCCCCAAAGTGTCGAATGTTTATTTCCCTCCATAGGTGCTACCAGACTTGAGTTCCTCCAGCCCTTTTTGTTCAACTGTGCTCCATTCCTGTGTTTCGTTTTACAATTAGTTCTCCCAGTGGAACACTTGGAATCATTCTTATAGGGTCAATAATAAGGGTCGATAACGTGCTGTGAATGGTATCCATTTTCATCATTTTCCAGCATTGTTATGGCCTGCAGCAGAGTGCTAGGATAACAGCAGCTGGTTAGAATGCAATTATCTACATGTGTGCTGCATACCTTCAAAGTCAGAGAGTCAATAGACAAGTATTGGCACCACATTGAGTGTTAAACATACTAATAGCTGCTTTTATTAATCTGCTATTGCTGAAGTAAGAATGCAAAACTGAACTTTATTTGCCACCACACCCTGATCACCCTTCCTCCTTTCCAGCTGAGGGTTTTCAAACTTGCCAAATCTTGGCCAACTCTGAACATGCTGATAAAGATCATCGGTAATTCATTGGGAGCACTGGGGAATCTGACACTAGTCCTGGCCATCATTGTTTTCATTTTCGCTGTGGTTGGAATGCAACTCTTTGGCAAGATGTACAGGCAATGTGTTTGCAAGATCTCAGAAGACTGCACACTTCCACGCTGGCACATGAATGACTTCTTTCATTCGTTTCTCATTGTGTTCCGCATCCTTTGTGGAGAATGGATTGAGACAATGTGGGATTGCATGGAAGTAGCAGGACAGCCCATGTGCCTCATTGTTTTCATGATGGTCATGGTGATTGGTAACCTGGTGGTAAGTTTTTCTTTTTCCTAATCTTTCTTGAGATTCGCTCAGTTGGAATATTTGAAACAAAGGCATGGTTTCCAATGACAAAGTTTTGACATTTTGTACAAAATAGCAGCAACAAACAAATAGCTTTTAATAATGTAAAGCATCCCGAGGTCAATATCATAGAAGTGGAGAACATTAGGGTAGGAATTCCAGGCTTTATGTCTGTGGCAACTTGAAGCACTGTTAACAGTGGTGATGGAATAAAATAAAATGAAAAATAAGAAGACCATCAGTACTTAACTCTATCAATGCCCACAAGAGTAGATGAAGGGCAAGGGCAGATTGGTCAGGGTAAAGCCACGTAGCTCATTCCTTCATCATATGATACAGTTGATTCAATATATTGATGCAGAGATTTTATTTCCATCTTTGTTACCACCTTTCACAGCCTTAGCCTGGCAAATTTTCTTTAGAAGTCTACCAGTTTGGACAGGGTTGATAATTACAAGCTTCTCTCGGTAATGTTTCATTGTAGTTCCTTCCCCTAGGTACATTCTGCACCTTTGCATCCTCCAGTGCAAAGTGGTGTTCAGTGTGAACGACTAATTCATCAATTGAGGGGTAGTTGCTTATCAACAGGAAAGATGGCTGCGCATAAATGAGAACTCATGGTATCTTATGTTAATGTTCCAACTAGTCAGGGCTGTTTAACCTGACTGAATGACATTGTGCTTCCCCTTCTGTTGGGTCCTGCTCTAAGCTTTCTGTTAAACACAGCTGAGACAATAATTGATCCATATAATTCTGTGAATGTGTGGATACTGTTTGACTAGTCCATTGAACAGCTCTCCTACTTTGTTACAAGTCTCCTGACAAGAATGAGGAGGTCTTGGTAGGTTGAAATGTGCTGTCTATGTGTTGTTTTATGCATAGGTCACAGATGAGTGGTCCATCCCGTACACAAAAAAAAAACATCCAATTCATTTGGAGAAATCATTAGCACCTGTGCTGGGCCAATGTGTGAAAGCTTGGATTTGGCAACCAGGAACAAAAGGGATGCCAGTGTTGATGACATTGAATGAGTAGCATTAGCTGTGTGATGAAATGATTTGCATGAGCTGCATGTGACCCTTTCTTTTTCTCTCTTTCCTGTGACACACAATGTAGACAGTATTTGCTCTCTATCTAATATACCCTGTCCTTGCATTGGGAGTGTGTCAAGTTTTACTCTACCTAATTCATCCTATTCCTGCCCTGCAAATGTGTCATTGGACAGAGTAGACGAGCTTTATTTTATGTCTACCTGTTCTGTCCTTGGCCTGGGAATGTGGGAACGTGCAATATGACAGTGTACAGAAGCTTCATTCTATATCTGAACCATCCTGCCATTGCCCTTTGTTTCCTCTTTTTATTCTTTTCCAAAGGTTTGTTCAGTCATTACCCTCATTCCAAGAAAAAGGGAAATCAAAATGAATGGTGAGCATAATTTGGGAACTTTGGAATAGGTTTAATGCACAAAATTCAATTTCAGCTTTCATTCACTAATATAATTGTGTCCTTGTGCAGGATTCCCTAAAGGTTAATTTTCAGGTTGAGTCTGTGGTGAGGAAGGCAAATGCAATGTTCAGCATTCATTTCAAGAGGTCTGGAACATAAAAGCAAGGATGTGATGTTGAAACTTTATCAGGCACTGGTGAGGCCTCACTTGGAGTATTGTGAACATGTTTGGACCCTTATCTTAGAAAGGATGTGCTGACACTAGAGGGGGTTAAAAAGGAGTTTAATGAAAGTGATTCCAGGAGTGAACATATGAAGAGCGTTTGATGGCTCTGGGCCTATTCTCACTGGAATTCAGAAGAATGAGGGGTGACCTCATTGAAATTTATTGAATGGTGGAAGAGTCTAAAACCAGAGGACACAGACTTAGAATAGAGGGGCATGCTTTTAGTACAGACATGAGGAGGTGGAATTTCTTTAGCCAGAGAGTAGTGAGTCTGTGGAATTCATTTCCACAGGCAGCTGTGGAGGCCAAGTCTTTATGTATATTTAAGGCAGAGGTTGACAGATTCTTGATTGGTCAGGGCATGAAGGGAAATGGGGAGAAGGCAGGAGATTGAGGCTGAGAGGAATAATGGATCAGCCATGATGAAATGGAAGAACCGACTCAATGGGCCAAATGACCTAATTCTGCTCCTATATCTTATGGTCTTATGATCTAATTAAAACTTATTGGCCTAGAAATTCAATCATATTGTAACACATATGAAACTTTGAAGAAAATCAGCAGGTCAGGCAGCATCTATGGAAATAAATAAACAATCGACTTTTCAGACTAAGACCTTTCTTCAGGGCTGCATGGCCTGACTAAATGCTTCTTGCAAGCCAGATGTGATTACTGTAAACTACCTGACACCATATCCTAGTTATTTTTTTTCTGTTCCTTGTGCACCACCTTTTGGGAAGTCAGAGAAGAAATTAGATCATGTTGTCCCAGAACAAGCTGTCTTTAGTAATTTTCATGAAAACCATTGTTCTTTGTGCAAAGGTGTACTCAAATAACCCTTCAGATTCACCCACAATTCCAAGCAACATGCCCAAACTGAAGTGATGAATATCTTCAAGCTTACTTCAGCTTTGTGGGATGGGAAATTAAATTGACAGGCAACTGGAATCTCAGATTTCCTCCTATGGATTAAACAAAGATACTCTGCAAAGCGATCAGCAAATATGTGTCTGAAAGTACCATAGGCAGGGAACATTTAGTGGGGTCAGAAGAGTGGACCAGAGAGTTACAAAGGAAAGGACACCTTTGAAATGTGGAAAGATGAGGGGAGGAGAAGATGTGACTTATGGACGAATCTCGTTGAACCGGATGAAAATTGCAAAGAATAGCAACTGAATGCAGTCTGGTGAGATGTTTATAGGGTTTATGGAATTAATTGTGACATGTAGCTCTACTGAATCTGTGCAGACCTCACTTGTGTAGTCTCTGCCAGGGCAGCCTGTGCGTCAGGTATACAAAGTTGGAAAATTACCTGATAGGCACAAAATGTTGGAAACAATCCAATTCAGAGCACAAGCAAGCTTGGAGAAATAAAAATGTGTTACCTAAAAATAAAAAAGAGATTAATTGTAAATGTATATTTTTATAAATGAACTAATAGCTGGAAATAAAATTAGCTGAGGAGATTGGTCTAGTCAGAAGCTGCAGGAAACTCAAACCATCTTTAGCCTACTAAAAGTGGTAATTATTCTTCCGCTATGAGACTGTGGTTCAGTGCCAAGTTGTTGCTTTCTAGAGTCTTGTATTCTCATTGCAAAACTTTAAAAACCACAAACTTGAAGGAAGAATCCTTTTTTTGTTTTTTCTTCCTAGTTTCTCTAATGCTGGGCATATTCAGGGAAATCAGTGGAGGAGATTGGCATCATGATTCACTTCTAATAAAGGCAGCGGTACCGTCCCATATTTGCCATGATTTAGGAATTTGTCCTTCATGTGCAGCTTATTGCCTGTAGAATTAGAACAGCTTACATGTCCCAATTTAGTTCTGATGATGCATTTCACACTAAACAGATGAATACTGTACAAGACACAATTGATGCTATACTATATGTAATGTTACAGTATGATTCTTGATGGAAAAGTGTCTTTAATACAAGAGTCCGACACTATGGCTAAACATAAATATTTACAGATATGATGCAAGTGATTTATTTAAGGTTTGTTCCTGGCTCACATAACATGACCCAGGGTGCTGTGTGCTGTGGAGTAGCTGTTAATACCTTTTTTTTTAAAGCTGCAATGAATTGGAAAAAAGAAACTTGCATGCAAAATCAACAGGAAGGAAATTACGACTGTTGCATTGAAACATGGGTCCTGCAGGTGAAAAAGTTAGCTTAGGTTTTATGCAAAATTGGTTAGGTGATGCAAGACAGCTATTACCAGGGCTGAAGGAAGTGCACAAGCTATCGTCTCTGGTTCCAAATGGATTCCATAAGAGTCAGCAGGAACTTAATCATGCCACTGGAATGCCATCTGCTCGGTAGGGTTCAAGAGAAGGTACTCACTGATTAAAACTCCTTTTATCCCTTACTGGTATGTTGAATCTTCAGAATCAGCATACCAGCTATAGACAAGTTGAATTATCTGTTACAGGTTTTGTTACATTCCATTCACTTTCATGCCAATATAAAGGATAATTTGCTTGTCCATTGTGCTACATGCATGTTATTAGCAGTAATAATTCAATAAAAATAATCTGAAAATTAATCATGCTACACACAGAAGAGCTTTATACTGTACATAGATAACAAAAACATAACCCACTGACCAGGATAATAGGGTGGTACAGTAGCATAGTGATTAGCATAATGCTTTACCGTACAGGCGACCTGGGCTCAGTTCCTGCCACTGCCTGTGAGGAATCTGTATGTTCTCCCTGTGACCGCGTGGGTTTCCTCAGGATGCTCCGGTTTCCTCTCACAGTGCAAAGATGTACCAGTCAGTAGGTTAATTGGTCATTGTAAATTGTCCATGATTAGGCCAGGGTTAAATTAATGGATTGCTGGGTGGCACGGCTCGAAGGGCCAGAAGGGCATTTTCCGCACTGTATCTCGATAAATAAAAATACCGTACAAATAAATGTATTAGCTTTTATTGGCTTTATTTTAGAAACAGTAGGCTCAATCAATTCTCAGGTTCCAGATCCACCTGGTTGGAAGTGCAGACTGCCTCGAATGCCTCAGTCCTCCTTGTCATTCCTCTAACACTTTATACATTCTCTGCCACATGCTATGTGGAGCACGTGTAACAGTATTAGCCCAGGCAGCCCATCCACAAGTACTTGGAGGAACACACTCAACAGCCACTCACATTCTTTTTAAGAGGTTCAAATATAATGATCATGATCCAAAGCTGCTCACTCTTAATCATGCAAAAATACGTATAGCTTGCCTCTGTATGGCTTCCACCTTTAGAATTGCCGGGACAGTTGACTATGTAACAGTATCAATGGCTCTTTGAGTCAAACAATTAGTTTTTAGGTTGGGCCATTGGCTTGATTCCCTTGTTACAGAAATAAATAGATTTCCCTCTGGAAACATAAAGTTATTAATTATTGTCTACTCCATTGTACATTACAGTCAGAGGAAATTGGGGAAGTTGCTTGGTTTATAAAGATAATTAGAAAAATAATGCTGTAAAAATTATCCATTCATAATGTTTCGATTCTCTATTATATTCAGTGCAATTAGCAACCAATCTGCTCCCCCTCATGTGGACTTTTTATTTTAATGATATGAATGTGATCATGAGTGATTAAATGTTCACCTACAGGTGCTTAACCTCTTCCTGGCCCTGTTGCTAAGCTCCTTCAGTGCAGATAACCTGTCGGCATCTGATGACGACTCTGAAATGAACAACCTACAGATTGCAATCAACAGGATCACCAGAGCCATAGATTTTGTCAAAAGCTTTGTTCTTGGCATCTTTCGAAGAAAAAAAAGTGTCCAGGAAGATAAACAACTGGACGAATTTTCTTCCAAAACTGGGGCTCTTGATTTTAACTACACAGACCAAGAGAATAGAAAGAAAGAGAGTTCTAAGCTTGATGGAGTTACCCTGAAGAAAGGGGACCAGCAGGATGGTGTCTTGGCCAATGCACACTTAACTGTTAAAGTTCCGATTGCTGAGGGCGAATCTGATGCCGAAGATGATGAACAAAGTACCGATGAAGACACAGAGGATATTAACACGGTAAGAAACCTGGTGTGCACACTCATAAACACTTAGATTTAATGTTGATCAAAAATCACCATTTTTGTTAAAACTCTGCAAAATGTAAGTGCACATTGTTTCCTCTCTTACACAGACAATTTTAACTGGGGAATGGGGTGCACATGGAATGGATGAGGATGCAGTTGGGAAAGGGATCCCTCAATAAATGTAGCTCTTCGACCAATTTAAAACCCAAGTTTCTTTTTTTTTGGACAACCACCCATCCAACGTCAGATTGTCTATTGTTGCTGGAACATCAGATAACCTGGAACATTGGCTTCTTTGACACCATACTCATTTACCCTAATTTGCACGATAAGCTCATCTACCTTATTAGAAATGTTACAAATATACAGATAAAGAAGTGTAAGCTTTATTTTCTTTAATAATTGTTACTAATATGAGAAGTCAAAGCCAACATAAAAGCCAAAAAGAGGACATATAATAGAGCAAAAACTAATGAGAAGTTAGAGGATTGAGAAGCTTTTAAAAATCAGCAGAAAGCAACTAAAATAAGTCATTAAGAAGGTAAAGGTGGGATATGAAAGTAAACTAGTCAATAATATTAAAAAGGATACCAAAGATTTCTTCAGATGGTCCTGAAAGAAGTAGCTGAAGAGTTCATGGAGGCATTAGTAATGATCTTTCAAGAATCGCTAGATCCTGGAATGGTTCTGGAAGACTGGAAAATTGCAAATGTCACTCCACTCTTCAAGAAGAGAGAGGGACAGAAGAAAGGAAACTATAAGTCAGTTAGTCTGACCTCAGTGGTTGGGAAGAGGTTGGATTCAATTATTAAGGATGAGGTCTCAGGGTATTTGGAGGCACATAAAAATAGACTATAGTCAGCAGGAATTGCTCAAGGGAAAAGCTTGCCTGACAAATCTGTTGGAATTCTTTGAAGAAATAACAAGCAGCATAGACAAAGGAGAATTGGTTGATGTTGTGTGCTTGGATTTTCAGAAGGCCTTTGACAAGGTGCCACACATGAGGCTGCTTAACAAGCTAAGTGCCCATGGTATGACAGGAAAGATTCTAGCATAGATAAGGCAGTGGCCGATTGGCAAGAGACAAAGAGTGGGAATGAAAGGAGCCTTTTCGCGTTGGCTGCCAGTGACTAGTGGTGTTCCACAGGGGTCAGTGTTGGGACCACTTCTTTTTACGTTATATATCGATGATTTGGACGATGGAATTGATGGCTCTTTTGCAAGTTTGCAGAAGCTATGAAGATATGTGGAGGGACAGATAGTTTTGAGGAAGTGGAGTGGCTACAGAAGGACTTTGACAGATTAGGAGAATGAGTAAAGAAATGTTAGATGGAATATAGGGTCAGGAAGAGGAAGGACATAATAATACCTTAAGAAGTAGGAGCAGAATTAAGCTATTTAGCTCATCAAGTATGCTCCACCATTCAATCATGAATGATCCTTTTTTCCCCCTCCTCAAGCCCACTTCCTGTCCTTCGCCCCATAACATTTGATGCAGTGTCCACTCAAGAACCTATCAATCTCTGCCTTAAATACACGCAGTGACCTGGCCTCCACAGCTGCCTGTGGTAACAAATTCACCATCCTCTGGCTAAAGAAAGTTCTCCACATCTCCGTTTTAAATGTATGCCCCTCTATCCTGATGCTGTGCAATGACTCCCCCACCATGGGAAACATCCTTTCAACATCTACTCTGTCTAGGCCTTTCAACATTCAAAACAACTTTGGGCTCCTTATCTAAGAAAAGATGTGTTGGCATTGGAGAGAGTTCAGAGGAGGTTCACAAGGGTAATTCTGGGAATTAAAGCATTCAGGAACAGCTTCTTCCCCTCTGCCATCTGATTCCTAAATGGACATTGAACCCTTAGACACTACCTCACTTTTTTAATATACAGTATTTCTGTTTTTTGCATGTTTTTTTAATCTATTCAATATACATATACTGTAATTGATTTACATATTTATTTTTTAATTGATTTTTTTTCTCTTTTATATTATATATTGCATTGAACTGCTGCTGCTAAGTTAACAAATTTCACAAGACATGCCGATGATAATAAACCTGAGTCTGATTCTGATTATACGAAGAACATTTGATGGCTCTGGGTCTGTACTTGCTGGAATTCAGAAAGGTGGGGAAGTGGGGGTGCAATCTCATTGAAACGTTTTGAATTTAGGACAAGAGGGCAGAGCCCTCATAGAGGATGACAACTGACAACTGGATCCTCCCCTTCCCATTCCAAGTTCTTCTCCAGTCCAGTAGAGTTTCTTTTCCCTGGCTTTGTGTTCTCTGTGCTGCAGAGAACTGTGTCTTCTGTCCTCTACAATCATCTATGAGTATTATATTTCTTTTTTCTTCCTCCACTTGAATGATCCCCTAAGCCATGGTACTTTGCAGTTCCCAGTCTCATCCAAAAGGCTGCAAGAACCTCACACGTGATACAAAAGGGGTAAGTACAGAGGCTTCTCAGGAGCTGCGCTCTGATGCAGTCCTCACCTCCTCCTGCCCCTGACCACTAATCAGACCTGCGATCATTAATCTAAGTGATCCGATTTATCGTGAAGCAGAGTGTGCTGGTAACTCTCTTCCTGCTTGATATATTGCATTGCCTGAAGCTCAGACTCCAGCTCATCAACCTTGAGCTAAAGGTAATCGAACAGCCAACATTTGCTACAGATATATGGTTCACAATGGGATCGATCAGTCCCTGCACGTAGCTGTTACAACACATTGCCAAACTATCACTGATCTATTTAAATAATTAATATGGATTTCATTATTTTAAATATGCTTTCTTTCGCTGTACTAATGACCCTGACTGAAATCTCTTAGCCAGTCAGAAGTAAGTGGGAAGTAATACCCACCAATCAGTTACAACCACTTTGTCCTACAAAGTTGCAGTCTAGCTCGGAAAGCAAGGATGTGACTCGGTCTGGATCTTTTACTGTTTTCCCATCTTCTTATTCTCCACTCATCAGCCTGTGTCTCCCTGTTCTCCTGCCTTCCCACCCTCCATTCACTGGGTCCATGTCTCTCCACCCTCACACCCATCCACTCTCCACTGACTGGTTTGTGTCTTCCCAATCTCCCAACTTCTTGCTCTTGTCTCACAGTTCTGAGTCTCTGTGCTCTCCCATACCCCTGGGCTCCACTTCAGCTACCCTATTCTTCAAAGTAAACACTCAGACTTTTAGAAACTCAATTAAGAGCTTCAAGAAAGCACGAAGAAATAGAAGCTAAATAGAACTAACTCCTATTCCATTTAATTAAGAATGAGTAAACAGCAATAGGTATGATCCCATTATATGATTTCCACTGTATCTCCACTTCTACAGAACAGGCAAAGGCTAAAGTTAATTGAACAAGTCTTTACCAGTGTTGTAGACTTCAGGGATAGTGCAGAGCACCCCCCCCCCCCCAGCTCAGATACTCAGACCACATCTGTTATGCTAATCCCAGCATACAGACCGCTTGTCAGGCACCCTGGACCACTTCAGAAGCAGGTGAAAACCTGGCCAGCAGGAGCCATCTCTGCTCTTCAAGACTGCTTTGAGCACGCTGACTGGCACATGTTCAGGGAGGCTGCAACTGATGGCGACTCTACCAACTTAGAGGAGTACACAGCATCAGTGACCAGCTACATCAGCAAGTGCATTGATGATGTTACTCTGTCCAAGACCATCACTATACGCGCTAACCAGAAGCCATGGATGACCGCAGAGGTACGTGTGCTGCTGAGGACCCGCAACTCCGCCTTCAGAGCAGGTGACAAGGCAGCTCTAACAACAGCAAGGCCCAAACTGTCTCGGGCCATCAGAGGGGCAAAGCGTGCACACGCCCAGCGAATCCATAGTCACTTCCAGGACAGCGGTGACACGCGGCGCATGTGGAAGGACATCCAGGACATCACCAATTACAAGACAACATTACCTGACTGTGCAGGTGATGCCTCCCTCCCAGATGCGCTGAAAAACTTCTACACCCAGTTTGAGGCAGAAAATGAAGTGGCGGCGAGGAAGTCCACCCCTCCGACAAATGACCAGGTGATGTGTCTCACCGTGGCCAATGTGAGAAGAACTCTGTGCAGGATCAACCCACGGAAGGCTGCTGGACCAGACAACGTCCCTGGTAGAGTGCTCAGAGGATGTGCAGACCAGCTAGCAGATGTTCTCACTGACATCTTCAACATCTTCCTGAGCAGTGCCACCATTCCAACATGCTTCAAGGCTGCCACCATCATCCCCGTGCCAAAGAAGTCTTCAGTGTCCTGCCTCAATGACTACCGTCCCGTTGCACTCACATCCATCATCATGAAGTGTTTCGAGAGGCTCGTCACAAGGCACATCAAGACCCTGCTGCCCCCCTCACTGGACCCCCTGCAGTTCGCGTACCGTCCCAACTGCTCAACAGACGACACCATTGTCCACCTGGCCCTAATCCACCTGGACAAAAAAAACATATACATTCGAATACTGTTCAGAGACTTCAGTTCAGCATTCAACACAATCATCCCTCAGAAACTGATTGGAAAGCTGAGCCTACTGGGCCTGAACACCTCCCTCTGCAACTGGATCCTAGACTTCCTGACTGGGAGATCTCAGTCAGTCCGGATCGGGAGCAGCATCTCCAACACCATCACACTGAGCACGGGGGCTCCTCAGGGCTGTGTGCTCAGTCCACTGCTGTTCACTCTGCTGACCCACGACTGTGCTGCAACACACAGCTCGAACCACATCATCAAGTTCGCCGATGACACGACCGTGGTGGGTCTCATCAGCAAGATCGATGAGTCAGCTTACAGAGAGGAGGTGCAGCGGCTAACGGACTGGAGCAGAGCCAACAACCTGTCTCTGAATGTGAACAGAACAAAAGAGATGGTTGTTGACTTCAGGAGAGCACGGAGCGACCACTCCCCACTGAACATCGACGGCTTCTCGATAGAGATCATTAAGAGCACCAAATTTCTTGGTGTTCACCTGGCGGAGAATCTCACCTGGTCCCTCAACACCAGCTCCATAGCAAAGAAAGCCCAGCAGCATCTCTACTTTCTGCGAAGGCTGAGGAATGTCTATCTCCCACCCCCCATCCTCATCACATTCTACAGGGGTTGTATTGAGAACATCCTGAGCAGCTGCATCACTGCCTGGTTCGGAAATTGCACCATCTCGGATCACAAGACCCTGCAGTGGATAGTGAGGTCAGCTGAGAAGATCATCGGGGTCTCTCTTCCTGTCTTTACAGACAATTACACCACATGCTGCATTCGCAAAGCAAACAGCATTATGAAGGACCCCATACAAACTCTTCTCCCTCCTGCCATCTGGGAAAAGGCACCGAAGCATTCAGGCTCTCACGACCAGACTATGTAACAGTTTCTTCCCCCAAGCCATCAAAATCCTCAATGGTCCTGAAAAACGTTGTCTCGTTTTTACTGTATACTGTACCAGCAGTTATGGTCCAAATGACAATAATAAGTGACTTGACTTGATCAGTTGAGATCCTGGTTCAGACATCTAACCTGTGTTCTCATGAAGATATAACCACACCTTCATTCGCTCCTAAAAATACTATTAGGTTCAAAATTAGTCACCTAAGTGAAGTTTAGGTATGGTAATGGGACTGAAAAAAAAATTTTTTTCTCTCGCAGGATCAGGATTTCTTAAAAAAGAAAGAAGAGGGTCTGAAACCTGTAAGTTTTTCTTTAATAAGTGTTTGATAGATTATCAGATGAATTATTTTCTTTTTTGGATTTTTCTTCCCTCTGCAGAACAGTAAAAAACTTGAATTTATGTAGATGTGTTTGACCTTGCACTTTTCTCACACAATCATCTGCACATGTGTGCGGACGGACACACACATGCATTCACACAGTTGTTATATAGATGGCTGGCTTTGCCACAAAACAACATGCTGATGTAGCTTCAAGATGAAACATTACCTGCAGATCATTTGTCTGAACAATAATACAGATTCTATTTCAGAAATAGTCACTGGTCGTAAACCTCACAGCAATGTCTTGAGGACAGGAATCTTTCCTTATAATGGAATCATTTGATGGTTATTATAAGGCCACTGTTGAATAAGTTAACCAAAACATGACATGTCTTAACATTGCAAACCCATTCATTTCTACAATTCAAATTATATAATTAGATGTTTGCAGCTGGACTGGTACTGACGCAATCTTTTGAGGTGAGATTGACCTTGTAACCAGCCCAGCTAACGTATGGCAACTCAAATCTTTTTGGTCACAATAAATATATACTCTAAGCCTATTTTTCAAACTGGCCTGGGTAAGGAATGTCTTGCAAGCTTCAGGAAGCCCTAGGGGTCCACAGCAGATTGCCAGCAAACGTCTTCCCATTTTTGTAAAACCATATAATCTACCCTGTGGAAAGTACGGTCAATTTTTGTTGAAGCCATGAGTGAAATTAGCCTTAAATCACATGGAAAATTGGCAGTCACAAAGTACACCACCTATTTTATGTTACATCTAAATATGGTTCCCTTTGAAGTCAACCACTACTTTTCATAAATCAGCCACAAAATAATTGAGTAGTGAATCAAAAGATGAAGCAAAAATAAAACATACAAAATTCTTGGTACTACCTAAGCTGGATTGAAATCTGATGGCCTCACAAATCATCTGGCATTCCTACACAAAACACATACTCCTTTGTTGAGTAGTAGTACTGTTCTTGTAAGATCTGTTACCTTTTCTTTATTTACAAGGGGAAATAGCATGAAAACAGATTCCTTATACAAGAAGCAAACCAATTTCTCTCTAATGTTTAATCACAGTAAGGTTCAAAGTAAATTTTATTGTCAAAGTACATATACATCACCATATCCAACCCTGAGATTTATTTTCCTGTGGCCTACTCGGCCAATCTATAGAATAGTACCTTTAACAGGAACAATGAAAGATCAACCAGAGTGCAGAAGGCAACAAACTGTGCAAATGCAAATATAAATAAATAGCAATAAATAACGAGAACGTAAGATAATAAGATAAGGAGTCCTTAAAACTGAGACCATTGGTTGTAGGAACATTTCAATGATGGGGTAACTGAATGTAGTTATCCCCTTTTATTCAACAGCCTGATGGTTGAGGGGTAGTAACTGATCTTGAACCTGGAATTGTGGAACCATGCAGAAATGTCAAATAATTCAGGAAATCAGCAGACTATAAGCTCTTGGAGTGGGATTCCATCTGCCCGAACACGTGATTTCAATTGCCCTCAGTTGTATTCCCAGAATTCCATTGCTCCTCATCTTGAATTGAATTGAATTGATTTTATTTCTTACATCCTTCACATACATGAAGAGTAAAAATCTTTATGTTATGTCTCTGTCTAAATGTGCAATGTACAATCATAGTAATTCATAATAGAACAGTCAATGTAACATAGAAATACACTCAAATTGGTCTGATGGCCTGGTGGAAGAAGCTGTCCTGGAGCCTGTTATCCTGGCTTTTATGCTGCGGTACTGCTTCCCAGATGGTAGCAGCTGGAATAGATTGTGGTTGGGGTGACTCGAGTCCCCAATGATCCTCCGGGCCCTTTTTACACACCTGTCCTTGTAAATGTCCTGAATCATGGGAAGTTCACAACTACAGATGTGCTGGGCTGTCTGTACCACTCTCTGCAGAGTCCTGTGATTAAGGGAGGTACAGATCCCATACCAGGCAGTGATGCAGCCAGTCAGGATGCTCTCAACTGTGCCCCTGTAGAAAGTTCTTGGGATTTGGGGGCCCATACCAAACCTCCTTAACCATCTGAGGTGAAAGAGGTTCCATTGGGCCTTTTACACCACACAGCTGGTGTGTACAGAGCACGTGAGATCCTCAGTGATGTGGAAACTGAGGAACTTAAAGCTCTTTACCCTCTTAACCCCGGTTCCATTGATGTCAATAGGGGTTAGCCTGTCTCCATTCCTCCTGTATTCCACAACCAGCTCCTTTGTTTTTGTGACATTGAGGGAGAGGTTGTTTTCTTGACACCACTGTGTCAGAGAGATGACTTCTTCCCTGTAGGCCTCCTCGTTATTGTTTGAGATAAGGCCAATTAATGTAGTGTCATTGGCAAATTTAATTAGCAGATTGGAGCTGTGGGTGGCAATACAGTCATGTGTATACAGGGAGTAAAGGAGGCAGCTTAGTACACAGCCCTGAGAGGCTCCTGTGTTGAGGGTCAGAGGGGTGGAGTTGGGGGAGCCCACTCTTACCACCTGCCGGCGATCTGACAGGAAGTCCAGGATCCAGCTGCACAAGGCAGGGTGAAGGCCGAGGTCTCTGAGCTTCTTGTCGAGCCTGGAGGGAATTATGGTGTTGAATGCTGAACTGTAGTCCAAGAACAGCATTCTCACATAAGCATCCTCCTTCTCCAGATGTGTAAGGATGGTATGTAGATCTTTATGTTTATATGACCTTATGTATTGCTTTTTGATTCGGTACAGGTAAAAGTGAACATTGAATCTTCTCAGTGCAGCACTGTAGATCTGAAGCCTGAAGAAGAAGAGGTGGCAGAGGTTATAGAAGAAACTGCTGAATCTGATGAGCCAGTAGAGTGTTTAACAGAAGGTAAAGCTACTTGAAAGAACACTGGGGAGAAGGAGGAAAAGGGGGGAAATGTGGCTGATGCACAACCAAAGGCAAGGAATTTGCGACAGGGTTTACAATTTGAGAAGCTGTGACTTTTACATTCTTCATTGTTTATACAAGTCCCAGGGCTGGAACAGCTTATCCCTTGCTGCTCTTCTAATTGCTCCTTGAGTTTCAATGTCCTTTCTAAAGGATGGAGAACTGAATTTATATTTCCTATATTTTATATATTAGAGATGAATTTGAACTATCTCATGTAATTAATGGTTTGTGAAATGTACTGTATATTCATTTTCACATACTGTACATTTGCTGCACTCTGCCCCGTTTCCTATGGTGGAGAGTCTAAAGCCAGAGGACACGGGCTCAGAATAGAGGGGTGTCCTTTTAGAATGGAGATGAGGAGGAATTGCTTAAGTCAGAGACTGGTGAATTCATTGCCACAGGTGGCTGTGGAGACCAAGTCACTGGCTAGATTTAAGGCAGGGGTTGATAGGTTCTTGAGTAATCATGGCATTAAGGGATATGGGGAGAAGGCAGGAGATTGGGGCTGAGAGGGAAAAGGATCAGCCATGATGAAATGGTGGAGCAGACTCGATGGACCAAATGGCCTGGCTCTGCTCCTCTGTCTTATGGTGAACATTCTCCCACAAGCATCTAGGCTTGTAGACAAATGATTTTTTGACTTCTAGTTCATTGCCTGTTTGCATCACCTGTCAGCATAGAAATCAATACGTTACTTTTTATGCCGTATTGCCAATCAACATGAGACTCTCTGCCCCTCATTGGACTGCACACATTTAGGAGCAACTAATTATAGCAGGTCTGTTCTTATAATCACTTCCACACAAGTGACATAAACCATGAATAGCAAATATGCCACGTAACCCTTGCAACAACAATAATTTACTTGGCACCAAATATTTTTTATTGTCATGAAGTATTTTATTTTTGTAGTGCCACAAAAGTAAAAAGTAAGGAAATGATAGAATTAATCAGTGGGTCAGGTAGCATTACTGGAGAGAGAAGAAGAGTTAACATTTCAGATTGATGACATTTCATCAGAATTATAGAAAGTCAGAGATAGACCTCTAAGCAAATTTTTACTTTTCTGAGGTTACTGAGTCAAACATTTTTGTTTTCAACTTTGCTTACCTGACTATTTCCATCATATTTTGTTTTATTGCTGTTTTTCAGCATCTGCATTCTTATTTTTTTGATCAATATAGCTCCATTTTTTATCACCTTGTGCTTTTGTTGTTAGTTTACTCTGGTTGGTATGACATTATTCCATGCTGTTTGATTATGTAAACTAGCCTTCTGTGCATCTGCATGTTGCTTAAAAAATAAATAACCTTATGATGGATCCTGGAACTGAAATCTTAACTGTTTCTCTCTCCACAGATGCTACTTGACAAGAATTTATATTTAAGATAAATAATGAAGTTGATAATGATAAGTTCTTCCTTTCACAGTATCTACCATATTAATCATGCACACATTATGGTAACTAGCCAGTATTTCCCAAATCTATTTTTCCAAGAGGCTACGTGTTAAATTTTCCAAAGTTTGGTACATTTACTAGAGTTGGCCATTCCCAAACCTTCGAACCAGAATGTAATCCATTTGACTACCTTTCTCATGTCCTTTTGATGTCTATCTCTTAAGCATTAAAACATCTGGTGTCAAAAGTCATGATGAAACCTATTGAAACATATTGTAATTCCTTAATGTTTATCATTACATCCTAAACCTGTGAAGATGAAATATCATATGTACAGACAGCATGGGAATAACCTATTTGAACCATTGATGCTTGTGCAGGGTGTTTGAGAGTATGTCCCTGTCTGGACATTGATATAAAGAGTGACCGGGGAAAGATGTGGTGGAACTTGAGGAAAACCTGCTTCAAGATTGTCGAACACAATTGGTTTGAAACATTCATTATTTTTATGATCTTGCTCAGCAGTGGTGCTCTGGTATGTTTCAACTCCTTCCCTAAGAATTGATATGCATGTTTAAAAACAGATGTTTAAGCTGCAATTCAGGTTGTTGCCAAATGACATAGACAAAGCATAAAGTCTGTTAGTTTGCTTCTAACTGATTCATATGATTGCTGATAAATTTAGTCCTCACCTTATGATAGAGGCATTTAAGAGGCTCTAAGATAGGACCATGAATGTGCAGAAAATGGAGGAAATAGGCAATATGTTGGCAGACGAGTTTGCTGTTTAACTAGTTCATCGTGGGCTGAAGGGCCATGCTGTGCCGTGCTTTTCTATGTTTTATGTTCGCATTTCACAAATGACAGGGACCTTAAGAGCATTGCTGTACAGAAAGTCCTTGGTGTGCAAGACCATAATTCATGAAAGTGCCTACAGAGATGGATCATACAGTGAAAAAGGCACTTGCAACACTTCATAGGCTGAGGCAATGAATGGAAGAATCATGACACCAAGATACAGTTACACTGAAGCTGGCATATTGTGAACAGGAGAGAAGCTGTTGCCTTGAATGGAGCACTGTAGTCATTAAGGTGAAATTGGATGTTGCCATTCTTACTGCAAATAAGATACTGAGGGGTGACTTCATAGAGATTTATAATATTATGAAGGACATAGATGGGATTGACTGTCAGAATACTTTTCCAAAACTAGAGTACATAGGTTTAAAGTGGGGGTGAGGAGATTTATAGGTGACATAAAGGGCAAATTTTCTAGATGGGGAAGTTGATGAATGTGATAGAGGCAAACACAATTCAGTTTAAAAGGTATATGAAAAACACAATGGGTTTAATACAGGTAAATGACATTACAGTCAGCATAGACAAGGTGGGCTGAATGGATCTTTCTCTGTGCTGAACATTTCTGTAATCTCATTATGCTATGAAAGACTGAAGCTCGCCGCCATATTTGCAAGAACAAGGAGTTTAGGATGGTCTTCCCTGTTGGCAGGCACAGACCATGAATTCATAAAGAAAAAAATGTTTGGACAGGAAGTAGAACCACTGTCTTTGTATTTTGGTTTAGTAGCACTGTACATAGATGGGTCTGTTAGGATTAGGCTGGACATGGAGATCTATATCAGGCAGACTTGGAAGAGAGGTCGTCACCTACCAGCTGCAGTCTCAGAAATGAGAATAAAATCATTATGATGAGGTGGAGTTGTGATGGGGGTTCTTAGAAATGGGAGTATAAGGAAACATTGATCAGGGAGGCAGGAGAGTAGGTGCTGGGGGAGGCTACTAACTGTCATTTGGAATAGTAGCGGAGACTAAACAGTTAAATACATCTTTCAAATACCTGCAGTGTTCCCAGTTAGCACTTCAAAAGGAAGCTTACATGGAAAAAGACACCATCACATATTTGCCTGAAGTAGCAGTCAGTCATAAGGCTGATTGATAGGTGAAGGTGCCTGATCAGGTTTCACTACTGGCACGATTTGACCCGCAACTGGTTGCAAATACAATTTACTCTGAGCTAAATTAATTTTTAATTGCATAGCACTGTACTAACCATCAAATTTCTTGGCAATAATCTGTTAAAGTGCTAACAATTTTAAGTGCCAATACTCCCATAGTTCAGGGGATGCATAGTGCCAGCATTTCCCTGGTGAAGATGAAATGACGACGTAAGCACTCCATGCAGTTTCGACAACATATTATTATTTCGATAAAACTGTGCTAGAATGTCTTAATTTATCTCCTTCTGTACAAAGGTCTAAATTCTAAATTTGCTTACAGGCTTTTGAAGACATTTACATAGAAAACAGGAAGATAATTAAGATATTGCTTGAATATGCTGACCAAGTATTTACATATGTATTTGTTGTGGAAATGTTACTCAAGTGGATTGCTTATGGATTTAAGACTTACTTCACCAATGCATGGTGTTGGCTAGACTTTATGATCGTTGATGTAAGTATGGCAAAAAAAATCAGGACACAATAAATTACAAGGCAAAAGAAATATTAAAACCCAAATGAATTTATACAAAAACATTAGCCTTGACATTTAGCAATAACTTTGTCTTATTTTAATCAGGTTTGATTACTTTTACAGGTGCTTACCCATACAGACAATATCACAGATCAATTTGGGGTGAATATAGGAGTAACAGTAATGATCAGGAAAATTGATAGACTCACAACTGTTGCCCAATAATTTGGGTCCTTGCCAAAATCTGGTTACATACAAAAGACCCTGAAACTTATCCCCAGCACTAAACACAGCAATACATTGTGTTCCACTTCCGAAATCTGATTCTATTCAAGTCAATGGAATTGAATTTCGGAAGTAGTCTACAATACACTGATAATATTTAATGGTGTATTATAGAGTAACCAAACAAGGATAAAGTTTTAGACATTTGATTCACACTATGGAGTATCCTGAATTGTAAAAAGATTCATTTTTGTGAGAAATAAGTAGTGTAGGTCATCTGTAACAGAGAGTGCTCAGTAAATGCACTTGTTATACACACACACACACACACACACACACACACACACACACACACACACACACACACACACACACACACATACTGCCATATCATTGTCCTGGGTGTATGTACATCAGTGTCTTCCCCAGTATATTCACATAATGGGTCCTAAACCGAGCTGATACGCTCGGAATGGCTTCATAGTGCCTTTCCTGCCATACACAGTGGAATATTCCAATTCTTTAGTCATAGGGATGTGTAAATGTGTATAATATTGTTTGTATGTTGTATTTAAGGTTGATACTTCTGTTTATTTTGTAATATGATTGTAGTTACATTGTGGGGTGCACCATATTCTAATTCATGTGCAGTCTTGTCTTAACTTTGTGGGTAATTAATGATGGTATGTCTTGGAGCCTAATAAATGGGGAGGTTCACACTGGACAAAAATAGTGTAGAGCTATTATTGTGTTTTCTGGTAGTTATCTTTTTGTAAATATTGGCAGTTTTCTTTTCACTAATTCCTGTAAGTTTTATTTTTCATACACCTAATAAATACCCTTGCACTAAATGCTAAGTCACTGCAGCCATTTTTTCCTTTGGTCAAAACTCACGCATCTTGCACCAGCACAAAATATGCCCCAAAATAAAGGCATTATTGATCTTTATTCAAACCACAACAGGAAAATTGATAAGATACTTATTTTGAGGTAAAAATACCATGGCAGTTTGTCAAACTTGTATATGATTGTTATAATTTTCTAAAGAAATCGTTGGCAGAGCACTTTCCAGGATATCCCAAGGAATTCACAGATAATGAATGATGTCAGCAGTGTTTCAGTATGATCTGCCCAGTACTGATAGAAATTATTCTTGCATAGTTGCAATTGGTAAATGGAGCTCAGAATAATAGAGGGCTGTGGGTAACCCTAGGTAATTTCTAAAGTAAGTACATGTTCGGCACAGCGTTGTGGGCTGAAGCATTGTAGCATTGTGTTATAAGTTTTCTATGTTTCTAATTCTTTTACATGATATATTTCAGTACAAGAGATAATACTTACTATAGTCAGTGAAATATTAATGAAATGCCTACAAGTAAAGTTTCATTTGATATCCAGAGGTCTTCTTTCAATATTATTTTGTGAAAGTTACAAATTAATTGTATGTTGTACAGACTTTAAGGATAACTTCTAATTTCTTTCTCTTACAACACTTAAGGTGTCTTTGATTAGCTTGACAGCAAAGATCCTTGGCTATGATGAATTAGGACCCATCAAGTCTCTCCGGACTCTAAGAGCCCTGAGACCCCTAAGGGCTCTGTCTCGGTTCGAGGGCATGCGGGTAAGTTGATCACAATTCTATTCAAGCAACATTTTTTATTCAGCATTTCTGCAATATCTTCCCTGTTTTGCTTCACATTATTTGGAAAGAAACAGTGGATAATGCTAAACCAAACTGTGATGGACCTTTTATAGTATTTACTGCTTAAAATCTTCTAAATAGAAAGTCCATTTCAAGAGTAATCCTAATTCTTTATATAGCTTTTTGGTCAAATGTTGTGCTGGTAGACTGCAGGTGATGGTAAGTTTCATTTTTGATGCTTTCCTTTATTGTGAGGTGATTCCTGAGATATAAAAAGCTTTTTTCCATAGTTTGACTGAGGCTCTTGATTTTCAGAGGCTGCAGTTGTACACTTGTTCGAAGACTCTTAAATTCCATCTTTTTGTATAAGTCAATAGAAGAGTCAATAATGACCTAGAGCTCAGTCTCCAAACAGTCACTCATTCAATAATTGATAATTGTACTTGGGGTGATCTTTGCTCTGGAGTGAAGACATGAGATTGAGCAGTTTCACACTCGATGAATGCTACTCTGGCAGGAAGCTCATTGAAGGGAAGGGGCAGAATTGTAGCAAGGAAGTTGGGATGGATGAAGTGACAGGTGTCACTGAAGCTAAATGGACAGGAGTAAAGGTTCTGTGGAAGCTTAGAGGGCAGAAGAGGGTAAATGATGTTAAAGTTGACAGCAAAATATCTTATGAGGAAATAATAAGATTTATAGAGACAAAGAATGAGCCTGGAAACAGAAAACATGGCAAATTTGGCAAGGGTTTGCCATGGTCAGGCAATGTGCAGACTGGTCAGTGCTGATGGGAGAATTCCCATTCATGTATGGCACCAGTCACTGCCCGCAACTCCCAGTGAATCAGGTGCTGTCATTATCTATACTAGTGTCTACTGTCCAAGAAAGAAGGTAATCAGTTGAGATCTAAATATCCAAAGATTCTTGGAGATGTAGATTTTTCACATGCTGCCTGGGTGAAAAGCAGTTGGTCAGTCAGTGTCAAAACTGCCCTTCCCATTTACAACCATTAAATGAAAATAAAAAGGGGATTCTTATTTATCATAAATAGCCAATCAAAAACATTCAGCAAAAAGCTGCAAGTGTTCCCAAATGTGCCTTAGGATTATAAAAATAAATTGGAACATCATGGGTATATAATCTTTCTTAAATTGTTATCAAAAGAAAACAATTCAAGACACAGGAATCATTCTCAGTGGAATAGAATTCAGAACCAAAGAAATGACATTTACTCAAGTCAGACGAACTAATATACACAGCTCAGGATGTCATATTATACAAAGAGTTTAGAAGTACTGGTCTATGAAGATTTATAAATAATACAAACCAAGAGATTATTAACACCAAGTGATGCTGAGATTAATTTTGCCTGAAGAAGGAGGGCAAGAGGGATCTGATGAAATTTTTTAAAATTAAGTTCTGTTTTGATAAGATACAAGAGATGCAGAGGAAATGCTTCCATTGGTGAGGCTTTGAAAACCAGAAGTGATAGATATGACATAGTCACCAATGAATTCAATGAGAAATTCAGGAGTAAATTGTTTATACAAAATTTGGTTAGAATGTGTAGCTAATAACCATGTGGAGAAGTGAGGTGAATAATGCAGATGAATGGAAGGAAAAACTAGGTAAGCGCCCCTAGAAGAAATGAAATGTTGATTAGATGAAATGAATTAAATGTGGATCACTTAAAAATGTTGGCCTGTTTCTCTGATGTAAATATTATGTAATACCATGCAATAGGAAAATAGCAAGCAAGCCTCTTCATGAATGTACATCTGGGTCGGCATACTTTGTAAACTGTGGTGCTTACTGTTTGCATTTATTTTTATAGGTGGTTGTCAATGCATTGGTTGGCGCTATCCCATCCATCATGAACGTTCTGTTAGTCTGTCTTATCTTCTGGCTGATTTTCAGTATAATGGGAGTGAATTTGTTTGCTGGAAAGTTTTTCAAGTGTATAAATACCACAGATTCTGAACCCTTTCCCATTGAAGAAATAAATAACAAAACTGATTGTGAAAACTACATTTCAATGATGCCCGATGAAGTACGATGGGTCAATTTGAAGGTCAACTTTGACAATGTTGGTCAAGGGTATTTATCCTTACTACAGGTGGTAAGTGAAAATACACATACACTTATTTGAACAATTGTAGAAGCAGGGTGGTAGTTTGGCCTCAGTGTCTTCAATGAAAAGCATACAGAAGTAAAACTAACATTCATGCTTCCTGTCATTTCTTGAGAAGCACTTTTGTGTGAAAACAGAGTGAACAGTGGATCTTTTCTTGAGAAAAATCCTGCCAAGCTTTATTATCTTGAGTCTAAACTTCAATTAGTAATATTGCCTAATTGATTAGTAACATAATTTCAGATATATTCTAAAATCCTTATTCAACAAGTGCAATATATTGGCGTTCAATTCACTATCAAAAATGACTCTCAATTAAAGTTGTAAAGACATCATTTATTTTGAAACCAACAATCAATAATTTTGTTATTGTGAACTTACAGTATTACCACTACTGTTGAGCAGAATTCTTCTCAGGCTTCTAACTGGGTACTGGTATGATCTTAACTGACATTTTGATGACAAAATCTGGCATCTTCAGCAGGGATGATGCCTGGCCATGGCTAATCCATTAGTATTTATACCCCCATCGTCTGTCCCTCCTGATTGGTTAGTCTTCATCAAATCAGGTTTCCACTGTCCCAACTTGTTTAAAATTGATTTCCAGTTCTTACTTAGAGCAAGACCTTCCTCTTTGTTAAAAATCTTTTTCTGTAATTTTATTTCAATGACTTCCTTCATCAGACAGTCCCAAAAGCCAATGCCGTGGCACAGTAGTTTGGTGCTGAAATCAATCCTATGGCCATTGTGAATGCAGTTTTCTGCTACTGTCAATTTCTCCAGGCAACCCAAGCAGATACACCTGTGATCCTTGATGAGGATTTCCATCATTCTCCCCATCTCGTTGCTCTGCTTTAATGGGAAATCTTGTAAATACCATCCATACTGAGTCCCAGGTCATCTTTGACTGCCATAAGCTGTGATTTAAGCTTCCTGATGGGTTTGTGGATGACATTAATCCAGTATTTCCTCAGGACCCTGGTAATCCTTCCAGGAACTATGGAAATGTATAAGGAAGACCTGCAGTAGCGATGGGTTCCTCCTCATTGTTAGGTTTTCCTAATTTTGTAGGATACCATATAACCATATAACAATCACAGCACGGAAACAGGCCATCTTGGCCCTCCTAGTCCATGCCGAACCCTTAATCTCACCTAGTCCCACCTACCCGCACTCAGCCCATAACCCTCCACTCCTTTACTGTCCATATACCTATCCAATTTTACCTTAAATGACACAACTGAACTGGCCTCTACTACTTCTACAGGAAGCTCATTCCACACAGCTATCACTCTTTGAGTAAAGAAATACCCCCTCGTGTTTCCCTTAAACTTCTGCCCCCTAACTCTCAAATCATGTCCTCTAGTTTGAATCTCCCCTACTCTCAATGGAAACAGCCTGTTCACGTCAACTCTATCTATCCCTCTCAAAATTTTAAATACCTCGATCAAATCCCCCCTCAACCTTCTATGCTCCAATGAATAGAGACCTAACTTGTTCAACCTTTCTCTGTAACTTAATTGCTGAAACCCAGGTAACATCCTAGTAAATCGTCTCTGCACTCTCTCTAATTTATTGATATCTTTCCTATAATTCGGTGACCAGAACTGCACACAATATTCCAAATTTGGCCTTACCAATGCCTTGTACAACTTTAGCATTACATCCCATTGAAGGATCATTGAAGGATCTGTGAGCTCTTCTTGTGAATGTAGTGTTACAAAGTCCACTGCCAACATTTCTAATTGCAATTGATTACGTAACTACACCAATATAAATTCTGCCTTGATATACTGTGGGCACCATGGTAGTGTAGTGGTTAGTGCGACACTATTACAGTTCGGAACACTTGGAGTTCAAGTCTGGCATCTTCTGTAAGGATATGTACAGTATGTCCTTCCTGCAGAATGTTCTGCTTTCCTCCACAATCTGAAGATGTACTGGTTAGTAGGTTAATTGGTCATTGCAATTTATCACGTGATCAGGCTAGGGTTAAATCAGGGGTTGCTGGTGGCATGGCTTGAAGGGCCAAATAGCCTATTCTGCATTGTATCTCTAAATAAATAAGTAAGCACTTGTGTGCCTCTGTTTAGTATCTCCAATCTCTCCAGTCTGCATTTGGGCATAGAATTAATTTGGCACCTGAAAAGGCGTTTTAATTTGTTGATATGAAGTGAGCCAATAGGTGAGGCCTCAGGCCAGAGCACAGCATACAAGGAACATCTGGTAGATCTGGTTCCAGGTACATGTATTGCAACAGAAAGGGTCTGGCATGAGATTTTGAGTCAAAGATCAGGTCAGACTGCAAGGGGTTAAGTAGGAATTAGTCAAGATGAGGGTAACCTAAAAAGAATCATTAGAATTGGGGATATAGCAAATTGTCCTTTTGACTGTGCCCTCCAGTCTAAACCAACTACCCAAAAGTCCTAGATCAGAGAACCAAAACAAATGAATCAATGGATGTCACCTTTAGAGTTAAATTGCAAGCAAGCCAAGCCTGGTGGATGGAACCAACTTAAATGTGATAGAAGAATTGAAACACTTTTAGGAAGTGCAAAAATTTACACTTTAAATAGCAAATGTGTCCTTTAATAATTTAAGAAATATTAGTTTAATCATGCTTCTGTGCAGGAACCACTGGGTATTGATAGAAAAATGCAGAAATAGGAGTAAAAATTGCTGGAAGCAAGTTGCAACAACGGGGGAAGCAGACTGATAGTCTCAAAGGAAACTCTTTCATCTACTCGTCCAATAAATCGTTGTCAGAATTTTGTTCAAAACTGCATCTAAGCAATGTACCTTGAGTAAACAGTGGCAAAAAGGATTTTAGAAAACTAATTTATTAAAAACAACTAATCAAAAAGATGAAGAGAACAGTTTTAGTTTCCAGGAACAACTGTTATTCCTAGTGTCTGCTTAGAAATGATTGAAACACAGTTACTGATAGCAAACTAAGCAAGAAATACAGTTTAAAAGTTCAAAGTAAATATCAAAGTACATATATGTCACTATGTACTGTACAACCCTGAGGTTCATTTTCTTGCGATTTAAATGGTGCCAACAGTTATTAATTATAAAGTTACCAGTAAAGCCACATAATAATGGGACATTAACGTTCTAATAACACACGTGGAATGAAATTGGAAAAAAGGTGTTTTAAAGGAAGAATACAAAGGAACAAATAAATATATTTTAGACTAGATGGCTTCAACTAAAGGTCTGGAACTGTAGGCTTCAGATTCCACAATGCAACCACAAATCCATTTAATCTGTACTCCTCTATCTTGTTATAGACTTCTTTTGTTCTTATTAATTTCCAAATACAGTATTTCTTTGATTTATTTTTATCTGCATTCTAAATAATTGTAAACATCATGTGGACTTAACAATATACATCAATTTGCCACATTATACAGGGCATTCTAATTGAATGTGGAGATCAATTATATTTTAAAGTAACTATTTAGAAGTAGTATTAAAATTGATTAATCACGTGAAAGAAAATGTTTTCTAGCTAATGTTGTTCGTGGTCTCTTAATTTTGTTCCCAAAAGGCAACGTTTAAAGGGTGGATGGACATAATGTATGCAGCTGTTGACTCCCGTGAGGTGAGTAGATGCTCTCAGTTAAAACCATTCATTTGAAATATTCATTAGCTTAAACAAATTTGGTATTTAATTGTGCTTAGATGGTCTTAATGGCATCAGCCTCACACATTAAAGGTAATGTGCGGAAGTATGGTGGCTTTCGTGCCGCACCCTTTCTTATGCTCTCCATGTGTTTCCGTATTGTTAATGGACTTTAACTGACTTCCTTTGACAAATGCATTTGCCAAGAAGCAAAATATTATCTTTAAATCCTAAAGCTGTAAATATTGGAATATCAATTCACTAATGTATATCGTTTTGTTAAATTTTCACAGTATTGCCTTCAGGATAGTTGTGACTAATAAGTTGATATAATTTCTAGATGTTATTTGCCCATCTGTATTTTCCTACAAATTATTCAAAATTGAACTGTTGATTGGTGACTATCCAAAGAATCAGTAGGATGTTTGGGGTATTTCCTTGATGTAGAAGTGATATCAAGTCCAATTCCAAAACCCCACAAAATCTAAATCAGATTCTGGGTCATTTCACTCAGATGAGTGTTGTGTAATTTGTTAACTTTGAGATGAGGCCGTGTCCTGGATGGTGGGAATCCTTAATAATGGATGCCGCCTTTCTGAGGCACTGCTCCTTGAAGACTTCAGAGGCCTGTGCCCATGATGGAGCTGATTGTTTACTCCTCTCTGCTGTATACTTTGATCCTGTGCAGTAGCCATCCTGCAACCCCCCCCCCCCCCCCCATACCAGACAGTGATGTAGCCAGTTAGAATGCTCTCCACAGTACATCTGTAGAAGTTTTCGGGTGTTCTAGATGATAAACCAAATCTCCTCAAACTCCCAATGAAATATAGCCACTGTCTTGCCTTCTTTCTAGCTGCAGCAATATGCAACTTAGGTGATCAGTTGGGCTAACAAGGACCGGTGGTTGCTATTGCAAAGCAGGACTTACTGTGGATAAATAAGGGGAGAGAGAAAAAATCTTCAGAAGCTATGTGCAGGCAAGCTACAGCTGAGGGTAGCAATCAGTTAATTTGTTTGTTGGCTGAGGAAGGCGGGAGACTGAAGCCTCCGTGGAATGGGGAGTAACCTTTAAAAGGCAAGTGGTTGGGAAGATTGAAAGGACCTTGTGAAAATGAAGGTTTGGACTTAGGACTGTTGAATAATTGGGATGATTAGAAGGGTAGATGGATCAGAATGTCCAGACCTAGAACTTGGGAGAAATGATTATCAGTGGCTATGTGAAGCTGATGTAGTGAAGAAACCCAGATGATGAAGTGACCAAAGAACTTACCTTAAATGATTCATTGCTGTGATGTGAAGACCTACTTCTCCGTCAAGCGTCTGAATTTGGTTGCAAACTGGACACATGGAGATTGCACCCAGATGTGCTGGTCAGCATAGGGTGACACGATTGTGCAGCCAGTAGAACTAAGCTCCAGAGGCTCGGATTCAATCCTCATCTCAGAGGCTGTCTGTGTGGTGTTTACATGTCCCTTGGGTTTCCTCTGCGTGCTCCAGTTCCCGATCACATCCTAGAGGAGTTAGTAGGTTAATTAGTCTCTGCAAATTGCTCCAATGCGAGTAAATAGTAGAATCTGGGGAGAGTTGATGGGAAAGTGGAGAGAATTAAGTGGTAATAGTCCTGACGAAGGGTCTCGGCCCGAAACGTCGACAACGCTTCTCCCTATAGATGCTGCCAGGCCTGCTGTGTTCCACCAGCATTTTGTGTGTGTTGCTTGAAATGGTAATAGTGTAGGGTTTGTGTAATTGGGCACTTGTGATTGACTGAATGGCTTTTTTCTCTGCTGTTTGACTCTTAGATTTCTATTTAGACTCAGGAGTGGTACAAAACAATCTAGAAATCGCTGTTACTGGGAATCATGCCAGGAAAAGTCAATCACATGACATTGAGAAAAAAGTGCTATGTAATTGAATTTCCTGGCAAGTCTCAGTTCTGTGAAGAAGTGGAGAGAAGCAGTATTCCAAAATATGGTCCAGGAGTTAAACACTCCTGCTGGACTATCTTGCTTTCAAATAAACATTGTGTGGGAGGTTTAGCGTTGTCAGGTACTCACAATTATTTTCTTTGTCAACTCATAGTTGATGCCATCCTCAGAGTTTCAAGAATTGGCTATACAGTATTTTATAAATACGTTTCTTCCTATTTCTCTTGAATTATTATGCCTGCCACTTCCATTTTTGTATTTCTTTCACTTCTGCTTCAAGTAATTACAATGCTTAGCATGTGGTTTTATTTATTCCCATTTTGTTCTTTCCTTAAAAATAACAACAAAGTCATTTATTGAAAATTAGGAAGTAACATAGAAAATAGGAAGTTTGGGCAAATCCTTCTGTGCACTTTTATTTCCATTTGATCATGGTGGGCTAATCAGTAAAGACTTTGAAATTCTCCTATTCAAACCCATTGCACTTTACAATCAACATTCGCTGGAGGCACAACTCCTAGTAATTTTAATATGGTTCACAGTCTTGCAAAGTTTTGTAAGTTGACTATGGTTAATGTAAGCAAATGACAATCACAGAATATAGAAGATTAATGCAAGAATAAATACAAAACTAAAACCAGAAAGTACTGGAGGTGTTCTGTGTGTCAGACTGCAGATGTGGAGTAAGAAAACATAGAAAAACTTTAATTGGAACATCAACCTCTTATCATCGGGCCAAAACATTTAATCTGCTTCTGTTCTCCACAGATACTGCTTTATCTGTCTCCAGCACACCCTATTTCTTTTTCTTTCCAGTTTCTGACACCTGCTCCTTTTATACTTTATAACTTTTATTTGGACAGTTTTACCAGTTAAATTGCAGAGTCATGTCCTAGACACACTGAAATTTGTAAATATTGTTTTAGAAAACTGTGGGTTGTGAATGCTACATCTTCTGGGAATATCTGGGAAAGTGGGGAACCAAACAAAAAGGAATACAATGGTGACAGTTAAAGTGGGTGGGAATCATTTAGGGGAGGTGTGAGGGCAACTCTTTCAAAGAATGGTCAACAATGGAGAATAAGGGAGCTCTTCTGCACCTTTCCAAGTGATGTAATGCAGCAGAAATATGATCTTTGTTGCATATCACTCGCATATCACATATTATTCATCTTTAATTGAGTAACACTGAAAGAAGATAGGAAATTACTTCCTGGAATTTTCAGTTTGAGTCCCTGTAAACTCTGGACAATGTTTAATTATTAGCTTGGGTGATGTTTAATTATACCTCATTTTGAAAGTGGCAGTGATAGCTTGGCAATTTGTGGTCCATTTCCATTATATTCAACAAAAAAGTGTAAAAGTGGAGACAAGACCTCACCAGTGAAGAAAATTCACCAAAGATGCAAGGAATTCTCAATCATAAGTGTGAGAACTACAAAGAGTAAGCAGTGAGGCTGCAGAGAGCTAAGAATGTAATGTGTCAGATAGTCTTTTAAACAGTCTGGTCTCGGGAGAAATAGAGTCATACAGCATCAAAACAGGACCTTTGGCCTAATTGCCCATCTGAACTAGTCCTATTTTCCTACATTTGGCCTATATCATTCTACATTCTTCCTATCCATGTACGTGTCTGAATGTCTTTTATGTCTGAATGTTCACAACTACTTCCTCAGGCAAATCATTCCTCATATGGACTTCCTCTGGGTGAAGAAGTTGCCCTTCAGGTCTCTTTTTAAATCTTTCACCTCTCACCTTAAGCCATGTCCTATCGTTCTTGATACCCCAACCTGGGGAAAAGGATGTGGCATTCACCCGAAGGCTTAGTAAAAATGTTTGTTCTGGGTGTAATCAAGAACTGTTGTTGCTTTTTAATTCAATTAGTTGGACACAAAATCTGTGTGCATTTCACAGTAGTTGGAGATGTTGTGCACTACAACAATGTCTGTGTCACTACAGAAAATCCCAGCAGAAAGTTAGGGGATACCCTAAAGCTCTAAAAAATGGTGTTTTGCACAATTCTAGATTTAGAAAATTTTTAGTTGCACTGCTACACATTTTTTGAGAAAGTATTTCTTGGGTCAAAGTTTCCAAGTCTTCCGATCCTGTTAGAATTTGTGTTTTTGTGAAAGATTTGACTTTGTTCTTGTTGCTTTTGGCTCTTGTTGTGTCATCCAATATCCCAACACATGTGCTAAGATCACTCAGTATAGTGAAACTAACAGTAGCTCAGCTTCACTGAACAGCTGTGTAGAATATTTTCTCCTTGTTATAACATCTAATATAATCACAGAAGTCCTTTTAAGGGTTTGTTTTTGAGAGTAATATGGATTTTTATATCAATGAAACACCCTGTTTGTTGTCAGGTATATTATGTATTCACTTAAGTCTACCCCACTGCATTAATGTCTTTTTAGAAGACTCAGTTTTGCCAATAGGTGATGCAGTGGTGCAGCAGTTAGTAGAGCTTAGTGACCCCGATTCGGTCCTGACCCCCGGTACTCTCTGACTGATGTTCTCCCTGTGACCATGCTGCAATCTCCTCCCACATTCCCAAGAGCTAACTGTAAAATGCCCCTTGATAAGTGGTAACAGAAAGATCAAAGGAAAGTGAATAGGCATGTGAGAGAAAATAAGTAAAGGAGAGGGGGAATGGAACTGTTGAGATTGACAGTTGTCAGAGTGATTTCCTTCTGCACCATAATAATTAAGTATTGTAACAATAAATAATGCACTTTATTCAAGAAGAACTTGCTGCAATAATTATTTCACATTTCTAATATTTATCTCTCTAAAGTGTGCTGTTGAAGCAACTCAGAAAAAATCACCTTGTTTTATTTCCAGCCCTGACCTCTGAAGGTCAAAGAGCAAGGCAAAGGTTTTCTCGTTACTTACAGGATATTCTTGGGTTATCAACTGAGGAAAATGACTACTATCAACAGAGTTCAGGAAAATTATTCCCTGGTCAACTTGAAAAGGGGTGGATAATCAAAACAGAAAGAAATTCTAAGCTATGACCTCAGTTGAGACATTAAATTCCTTGACAACCAGTGAAGTGGACTTGTGCCTGGTTGAACTGGACATAGCATTAGTCACAGATATTATCGAAACATACGGTGAAATGTGTCATTAGTGCCAACAACAACACAGTCCAAATGTGTGCTGAGGGCAGCCTGCAAACATTGCTATGCTTCCGGCACCAACATAGTATGCCCACAACTTACTAACCCTTACTAATCTGTATGTCCTTGGAATGTCGGAGGAAAGTGAAGCACCCAGAGGAAACCCACACGATCACAGGCAGAATGTACAAACACCTTACAGACAGCAGTCAAAATTGAACCCTAATTGCTGGTACTGTAAAGTATTGTGCTAAACACTACACTATCGTGTCACCCTACCCACACTTATGCTACTATGCTGCAATAAGGAGAATGACTTGAAAATACACATGGACTAAGATGTTAACTGTCCTGTGCTATCATCAGTGGGATCATCAGTTGATCTGCCACCTGTCTTCAGGAGTTTCGGCCCGCTTATGATCAAGAATCCCTCGAGGTGGTGGGCCAGCAGTGCTAAAGCACCACCTCCCACTGATGAGCTTAACAACTTGGCATCTGCCTCTGTCAGAGTTGTTGGTCGCTTCCATCCAACAGATAGTCTACTCTTCAGGTATCTATGCAGCTACTGAAGAGTTTACAAAAGATGGATACACTGTCCGACTATCTGCCCCTCTGGACGTACTTAGTCCACACCCGTGATGATCCTGCCTCTGCTGCCTCAGCTACAGCCCTGCTGGTTGACCTGATCTCTCTTCTAGTAGAGTCAAGGTCATGCAGCCACTTCTGGAAAGTAAACGCAATAAAACCACGGCACCCTACTTCGACTGGATAGAATGAGACCTTCCACCCTCTGTCTCTGCACTCTGATCTTGGTTAACTTGCGCTCATGGGCTTCATCGATGTTGTCTTCCCAGGGGACTGTGAGTTCACCAATAACCACTTCTCTATTGGTGTCAGACCAGACGATTATATCTGGATGCAATGTGGTGAGAACTATTTGCTCCGGGAAACTGCCTTTCCCATCCAGGTCGGCCTTGACACACCAATCATTGGCTGAAGAAAGTATGCTTGATTGTGGGCCTGTGCTGTATACCCTCGTCTTGGAACCTTCTTTCACAAATGATATGCGATGTTCTGTGCAGCATGGGGCATGAGATAAGTTGTGTTGCAGTACTCTCGGCTCAACCGCTTCTGTTACAACTTTGAGAACGTTGTTATGTCTCCAAGTGTACATGCCACTGGAAAGATTGACTCTGCACGCACTCAAAGTATGTTGAAGTGTTCCCTTCTCGCTACAAGCAGCACACCTGTCTTTCCCATCTTCATACCAGGTGCTGAGGTTGGCAGGTGTTGGGAGCAGGTCATACACCACTCTGTATAGAAAAGAAATGCGGAGTGGTTCCATCTGCCACAGGACATTCCAAGATAGATGTCATTGTTCAACACTTTCCCACCAGCTCCAAGCCCCTTGTTTGGCCAGGCCAGCTGTTTTAGCTAACTTCTTCTCCTCTTCTCTGTCTTGTATTTCTTGCATTACAAGCTCATGGTGCTCCTTACCTGTAGAAGATGACCACCACTTGTGGGTTGTCCATCTAAGTCCCTGGCAGCCTAGCTGGATAGCCCCAACCGTCTCCTTGTGCTTCAATCTAGACTCTGCCTCATTGACTGCTGCCTGGGCTGACCACTTCCTGCCTGATCTCACATCCGGCTGGGTGTTCTTGATGACAGGGTCTTTTGAGTCTCAAAGCATCAAGAGAGATCTTACCTTGGCTACCTTGACCTCTTCAACATGGGATTGCACTGGGGTGGTAAGCTTTGTCTGGCTACAGTGGATTGCAACATTAATGAGGCTGCTTGATACTCCAAGCCACTTCTTCACATACTTGTTGATCTTCCGTTCCATTGCCTCAACATGGGACATTGCCACTTCATAGACAGTTAGTGGCCACATTATCCGTGGCATCAGTCCATACTGCAAGCACCACAAACTTGCCAGGCAAGCCACACTTGTCGACAGACATTGCACCTCTGCTGATCCGTTCTCCTGTCTCTTGAACCCCCTTGGTGTCTCTCAGCTACTCTGTGTACCATCGCCCGAGGCTCTTAACTGCTTGGTCCTGAATGGATGGAATCTCTTCTCCACAAAGGGTGAAATGAAAGTCAACCAGCTTTCCTCTCCTAAGAGCAAGGCTCCTTGACTTCTTGATCTTGAACTTCATTCTTTCCCAATCCATTAGCTCCTTGAGTCTAGATAGTACACTTTCCACTGCCTCCGTGCTAGGACACAAAAGGTTGAGATCGTCCATGAACGCTCGTATTGGTGGCAACTCCCCTCTGCCATCAAATGCGACACCTGGTCCCACTGATTCTGCAGCCCTCACAATGACCTCCATGGCTACCACAAAAAGAATGGGTGAAATCGTACATCCCATTGGGATACCAATGTCCAAGCTCTGCCACCAAGTTGTAAACTGCTGAGTGGAAAACCTCATCCGGAAATCATTGTAGTACTGCATTAGGAAGTTCCTCACCTTAGCAGGAATCCATAGGAATTCCATTGGAAAGTCAATCAGGGCATGGGGAACAGAACCATACGCATTTGCAAGATCAAGTCAAACTACAGCCAGATTTCTTCTCAACATTTTTGACTCCTGGATGGTATGCCATATCATACTAGTATGTTCAAGGCATTCGGGAAGCCTGGTATTCCTGCCTTCTGCACAGATGTATTTACCAATCCATTCTCTATCTCAAATGAAGATATTCTTTCTGCTAGAATGCCAAACATAATCTTCCCCTCTACATTCAGGAGTGAAATTGGTCAGAACTGATTCAATGTAATAGAAATCGCTCCCTTGGGGATGTATACTCCTTCAGCCTCACTCCATGACAAAGGAACCACACCTTGTCTCCACACCACCTTTAACAATCTCCACAAGTATTTCCTCAGCTCTTCACACTTCTTGAACACCTTATACGGCACTCCATTAGGTCCTGGCACTGAACCTGACCTTGCCTTTCTGATGAACTGCTCGACTTCTGCCAGCTTGGGTTCTGACAGATCAAACTTCACTCCTGGCTCGGTATGCTTCACAAGCCCAGGAATATCAAGCAGAGGAGCCTCCTGCTGTTCGTTAGAGTCAGTGCTTGCCAGGTGATCCTTACGTTCTTGTTGAGAGATGTTAAGCTGCCCGCTCTTACTTTGTTCAAACAATTTCTTTGTGAACTGGTGAGGGTTCTCAAAGAACGCCTTTCTTGCCTTCTCTCTCTTCTTTCTCTTTTTACATTGTGACTCTGCACAACGGAGTGAAGCTAACTTTATTCGAAACTGCTCTTGGAGATCAGCAAGCCCTGGCTTGTCACCCCCACTTGCTACCTTCTACCTCTGTCTCAACGATCTAAGCTCTCTCCTCAACCTACTAATCTCCTTCTGGCACCTGCTTGGTTGCTGTGTAGGCTTTGCTTTCTTCAACTCAACTAAACCAAACCAAACCTGTACTTTCCAACATTATAAATCATATCGCCCATCACTTCCAACTTTCTCTTTGATGTCCCCATGAGAGTGTTCTCCCACATCACACTGATATCCTCATCAAACACACACCAAGCCTTCTCATCTGCCAGTCCTGGCCACTTGACCTTCCTCTTCTTCTCTTCCACCTCACCACCGCCATCATGCGAAGGATCTACCTGGGTACTGTGGTCTGCAACCTGACCTGGGTTATCTCTCGTCTGACCTGGAGTATGATGACTCTCTCCAGAGTGAATTGCTGTGGCTTGTGTATCAGTGGTTGAAAAGACAACATCTTCTGTGCTTGGTGAAGTAATTTCATCTTCATCCACTGGGATGGAATAGCACTTCAACTTTGCTTGATGGACTCGTAAACCTTTAATGCTGGAAATCGCTCTCCCACACCAACACATTGGACACTCAGAGCCTCTTATCCTAGTTCTTGATTGTAGTTGTTCCCTGTAATTAACTGGGAATTACAAGAGGAGAGGAGAAATCTTTCCTCAGCAGCTGGCAAATCTTTCAAATTCTATCAACGGAAGGTCTATGAAGACTCACGGATTGGTCTTAAGTAGATAGACTTCTGGATTTTAGAGGGACCAAGTGATCATAATGTCATTGGTTTCAACTTGATCATGGATAAAGATAGATCTGGTCCTCGGGTTGAAGTTCGAAACTGGAAAAAGGCCAAATTTGAAGAAATGAAAAAGGATCTAAAAAGCTTAGATTGGGACAGGTTGTTCTCTGGCAAGGATGTGATTGGTAAGTGGGAGGCCTTCAAAGGAGAAATTTTGAGAGTGCAGAGTTTGTATGTTCCTGTCAGGATTAAAGGCAAAGTGAATAAGAATAAAGAACCTTGATTTTTGAGGGATATTGGAAATCTGATGAAGAAGAGAGAGAGATGTATGACATGTACAGGCAACAGGGAACAAATAAAGTGCTTGAGGAGTATAACAAGTGCAAGAAAATACTTAAGAAAGAAATCAGGAGGGCTAAAAGAAGACATGAGGTTGCTTTGGCAGTCAGGGTGAAGCATAATCCTAAGATCCTAAGGTATGTTAAGAGCAAAAGGATAGTAAGGGATAAAATTGGTCCTCTTGAAGATCCGAGTGGTCGGCTATGTATGGAACCAAAAGAAATGGGAGAGATATTAAATGGGTTTTTTGCATCTGTATTTACTAAGGAAACTGGAGTGGAGTCTATGGAAGCAAGGCAAACAAGTAGGGAGGTCATGGAACTTATACAGATTAAAGAGGAGGAGGTGCTTGCTGTCTTGAGGCAAATCAGAGTAGATAAATCCCCAGGACCTGACAGGGTATTCCCTCAGACCATGAAGGAGACTAGTGTTGAAATTGCAGGGGCCCTGGCAGAAATATTTAAAATGTCAATATCCACGGGTCAGGTGCTGGAGGATTGGAGGATAACTCATGTAGTTCTGTTGTTTAAAAAAGGCTCATAAAGTAAGCCAGGAAATTATAGGCTGGTAAGTTTGACATCAGTAGTAGGTAAATTATTGGAAGGAATACTAAGAGATAGGATCTACAAGTATTTGGATAGACAGGAACTTATTAGAAACAGTCAGCATGGCTTTGTGTGTGGTAGGTCATGTTTAACCAATCTATTAGAGTTTTTCGAGGAAGTTACCAGGAAAGTGGATGAAGGGAAGGCAGTGGACGTTGTCTACATGGATTTCAGTAAGGCCTTTGACAAGGTCCCGCATGAGAGGTTAGTTAGGAAGATTCAGTCGCTAGGTATACATGGTGAGGTAATAAATTGGATTAGACATTGGCTCAATGGAAGAAGTCAGAGAGTGGTAGTGGAGGATTGCTACTCTGAGTGGAGGCCTGTGACTAGTGGTATGCCACAGGAATCAGTACTGGGTCCATTGTTATTTGTCATCTATATCAATGATCTGGATGATAATGTGGCAAATTAGATCAGCAAATTTGCTGATGATACAAAGATTGGAGGTGTAGTGGACAGTGAGGAAGATTTTCAAAGCTTGCAGAAGGATTTGGACCAGTTGGAGAAATGGGCAGAAAAATGGCAGATGAAGTTTAATGCGGACAAGTGTGAGGTATTGCACTTTGGAAGGTCAAACCAAGGTAGAACATACAAGGTAAATGGTAGGACACTGAGGAGTGCAGTAGAACAGAGGGATCTGGGAGTACAAATACATAATTCCCTAAAAGTGGCGTCACAGGTAGATAGGGTTGTAAAGAGAGCTTTTGGTACATTAGAGAGCTCATAAACGATTCTGAGGTGTGATCCCATTGAATGGTGGAAGAAGTTCGAGGTTAAATGACCTAATCGTTTGTTCTGAAGTGGGATTCTGGCCCAGGTTCTAATCGCCCCAAAGGCTTACTGTGGTGATTTGCTGGCATCATGATCAGCACAGTTTATCTGAAATGTGTGTCATTCTTTACAGCGGCCTAAGTAGTAATTAATCTAAGTAGTAATTAACTCAAGTAGGAAGTAGTCCCTCTCCATGCTTGTTGAGAATGTGCTATAGCTATGGGGATTACATTGTATGGGGTGAGCAAACAAAGGCACATAAAAATAGCAACTAAAGGAATGCACGCAGGCAATAAACCTTTTTATCAGTATAGCATGTTTCAATTTATAAACTTGCCTTAGATACATACACAGTATATAGCTCAGGTGCTTAAGACCTTTGCACAGTACTGTAGTAATTTTATGTATTGCACTGTACTGCTGTCACAAAAAAAAACAAATTTCATGACATACAAGAGTGATGATAAACCTGATTCTGATATGGGTCTCTATTGTGGACTGAGAGTGGGAAGGGGGCAGGGAGAGGGGAATCATGGTTGGGAAAAGGGGAAAGGAGAGGGGAGGGAGCAGGAAGCACCAGAGGGACATTCTATAATGACCAATAAATCCATTGTTTGGAATCAAATGACCTTGCCTTGTGTTAATTGGTGAGTGGGCTTGCACCCCTGCCACCCCCTGCGCCAGTACTTCTGTCCCACACTCCACTTTCACCATTCCCAACATCCTTTGCTCCCGTCAGATTTATAAGCTCGCTCTCCACTCCATGGTGACAAATACAGTACAGGCACCCTAGCTATACATATATGCCTAAGACTTTTGCACCATACTGTATATGTTGCATTGGAATTTATCTTTGCACTGGGCCTAAGTGGATACTGTTCCTGAGGATACTGTTCCTGAGTAGGAGGAATAGAAATCATAATCGGAATCAGAGTTATTGTCACTGGCTTAGATGATGTGAAATTTGTTGTTTTGCAACAACTGCAGAGTGCAAAGACAAAGTTACTAAACATAAATAAATAGTTGGACCAAAAAGGAATAGTGAGGAAGTGTTCATGGACCAATCAGAAATCTGATAACAGTCTGATGAAACTGTTTCTGAATCATTGAGTTTGAGTCTTGGGGCGCTTTTTCCTTCTTCCTGATTGTAGTAATGAGAAGAGGGCATGTTCCAGATGTTGTGGGGGGGGGGGAGAAGATGATTTCATAATGGAGCTGGCAAGGTCTATAGTCTGTGGCCTCTTGTAACCCAGTGCACTGGAGGCTCCATACCAGGCTGTGATGCAACCAGTCACAATGCTGTCCATCGTACATGTGTAGAAATTTGTAAGAGTTTTTGGTGACATAAAAAATCTCCTCAAACACCTAAGAAGTAGAGCTGCTGATGTGCCTTCTTCATAATTATGTCAATGTGTTCAGCTGAAGTTGCTCACCCTTCAATGAGAACTGGTGTACATTCTGCTGACTTGTGGTCCACAATCAGTTCGGAGTGGTGTTGAGCGCAAGGACGTCGTTGCAACACCTCTCACCCAGCCGATCCAGTGGTGCTGGAAGAATCTTTGAAACATTCAATATTTCCTTTGAGAGAGGGAGACAGGTGAAGGGAGAGACAGATGTGATTGTCATAAAATTGGGGGATTATACCCTGACCAACTAGTGGCCGTGTAGGTTTCTCCCTTTTACTCCTTATCCTTATCATTTTCAATTAATCGATATTTAGTATCAGCAAGTGTGAAGACCTGCAGCAGGCATGGGATGTTTTGGTTGCCCTACATGCAGCCAGTATTGCAGGGCTTCTCCACAGAAGACCGGGCAGCAGGGCATCATTTGAACATGTCAATAGATTTACTGCAGCATAATTGTTAATTTGTGCATTGCTTACAAACTGAAGTCATCATTAAAAATCCCTTCCCTCTGAGTGATCATAGTTCAAATGCAAGTCACACAACAGAGGATCTGGCAGTGAAGCATCATAGCTGCAGTCAAGCGTCCAGGCATCAAGACTACAATTGGGAAGTTGTGCATTAATAAGTAGTGTTATCTGCTATCTAAGGTCAGGCATCAACTGGGTATTGAGGGAATGAAATGCATCCCTTACAGCTCTGTATAAACTTGGACAATTTGACCAAATAGCGGCCACATATACTGTATGTTCCTACCTCTTCTCATCTTTTTCAGTTGTTTGATATTCAGTATTGACACATGTGAAGATCTATAGCAGGCAGGCAACTGCCAATATTGCACACGCTGTGCCTATAGAACAGATATAACATTCAATGCCACCAAGCATTTCATGTGTAAAGTCTATGATTAAGCCTAAGATACTTACAACATCGCATTCTCTATTCGTTTACTGTTCTCTTGGAAACGGAAATGAAATTTTACCAGTGACAAGTTGTAAGATTCAGCAAACCTTGGAAATTTTAGTGAAGGTGTTCTTATTGAATTACAAGTGCTTCACAAACTGTTCGTTGAGGCTGAGCTGGTAGAATTCCTCCCCGAATATCTCAAGTGGATATGGCTTTCTGCAGACTGCCCACTTACTTCCCTTCTTCCGTCATCTTCTAATAACTTGCTCCACTCTATATGTCCACTTATGATCCATTCCGAAAGGAAAAGCTACTAATGCACTGAGAGAAAATAATTTCTGCAGAAGTCTTAGATTCAGGATTAGGCTACCACCACTTACCATGCCACTCACTGTAGACGTTAGATATATTAAGGAATATGTGAAAGCATCAAATAATTGTGCAATCTGAGCAAAAACCAACTGATTAGTCCACATAATCACAAACAAGAGAAAATCTGCAGCTGCTGGAAATCCAAGCAACGCACACAAAAATGCTATATTAACAGCATATAACCTACATTTCTGTAAATAAAACTGATGGAGTGGGTACTTTCTAGAACTGAATGACTGGACAGAATTGAGAGAGTACATTAGATGGAGTTTTAAAGTTTAACATGGCAGTGCTGGCTTTAAATCAGCTTTACACGCTGATTGACATCATATCCTGCTTACCCAACATACTTCCAGCAGTCTGTGTAACCAAATTGTGTACCTATAAAGTTCTAAGCAAATATTGATGTGACCAGAGTGTCTATATTAGCATCACATGAATTAAAGTTGTTCCTTCAAATTTTTGGTCATTTCAGTCCACAGAATGAAAAGTAGTTATTTTCCCAACAAGCTGCCTCCAAATCTATCTTGATACATAAGAATTGCTACGATTTCAATTTGGCCCAGTTCCACCAGTTCTTGGTGACCTATTAATAATCCTGTTGGTAGTAATTTGAATCTGTCAAATGGTAACATGAATGCAATGAATATAGCTCTGGTGTTTTATCCCATCTCTTAAATCCTCTAGTATGTCTAGCACATTTTCTGCATCATATAATGTAACTATATATTGCTGTTCCTCATAAAATATGAATGCTTTTTAACCTTTTGTCTGTTAAATAGTTTGCTGGCTAAAAGTTGAAGTTTTACAAAATCATCATTTTGTGCTCTTCCAAATATTTAATAAGTCTATTCACAGAATATGCAGGTACTTCTCGTGTGACAATGAGCTCATTGACTCATTAGTCTCTGATGACAGCTGATCTTTTTGGCCTAATAGGACCAAGTTAAAGCTTAAAACAGAATTATTTTATTGTAAAATGTAATAAGATATGCATTAGAATGTGCCAGTGACTTTCTTGATCTTGTTTTCAGCTGAAATTAAAGCTGTGGAAAAGCAGACATTGCTAAGTTTCTAAGTACAGTAAGGTTCTAGCAGGAATTGCTTTAAGTGTTGTTCTTAATGTGCTGGGATTCCAGGCTTATATTTCATTTCAATTGTGTTTGATGCAATGCAACAGTGACTTCAAATCAAAGGTATTTCACTGGCTATAAAGTATTTTTGGATGTCATGAAAATCACCTTGCATACCATGAGTTAAATCTGACCCTAACCATACAATTGCCCTGGACCTGACACTCGGCTCCCATCCAGAGATTCCTCAAGACCCCTGTCCCAAAGATTTCCCCTACATACCACAATTCTCTGGTCACTCATGATTTCCAGTTGAAACCCTAAGCAGTAATGCTTCTTGGAAATCTCTCCCTCTCCCTCTCTCACAATCCAAAATACTCCCATCTTCAAGGAATATGGTAGCATTTTTAAGAAAAATTCAGTGACAATGAATCTTTGTTGACCTTGATCCTGTAAAGTGTTAACAAGTGGCTATTTCCTTTTGTAGATGGAACAGCAGCCATCCTATGAAATTAACCTCTACATGTACATGTACTTTGTCATCTTCATCATCTTCGGGGCATTCTTCACCCTCAATCTTTTCATTGGTGTCATTATTGACAACTTTAACCAACAAAAGAAAAAGATAAGTAGCTCTTCTTTGCATTTTTCATATTTCTAGAGTCTAAGGTTAAAAAGAACAAAGTATGTACATAGATAAGATGAACAGCAAGTTAGTGTAGGGGTTATCATAATGCTATAGCAGCATCAGTGTCACAGCCTCAATCCTGCTGCTGTCTGTAAGGAGTTTCTGTTTTCTCTCTGACCACGTCATTTTCCTCTGGGTTTTCCAGTTGTCTCCCACATTCCAAAGATGTAGAGGTGAGGGCTAGTAAATTGTGCTATACACCAATGAGATGCCAGTCTTTCAACCTAAATGCATATGTTCAAATCCATTCATGGAACAAATTCACTGTTTCCAAACTATTAAAAATTATACTTACTGGATGGATTTTTGCTCGCTACAATGTCTATATATGTGGATCTTTTTCTTGATATATTTGACCTCATGGTAATGATCATACTTATCCCAGAATTCTTGTCTCCCAGAAAGCCATTGAGCATCAATCATACTATATGGGACTGGAGTGGCCAGAGGAGGCCATTTCCCTTTCCTGTGTGTATTATTGACCAAATAGCTTTTCACAATGTGCCATTTTTCATTGTCTCTGGTGCTAGCCTATGAATTCACTGAATCTACTTTCCCAGTTAGCCATGATTGGTTTCCTGATTTTGTTGCCTATTTTGTTTTCATGGTGGAGTGATCACTACTTAGTTTTGATGGAGGCATCAGACAAACCACAATATTATTAAAAAGAAACACATGCGAATGTGCTTGAAACAATTACTGTCTTTGCTCAGGCAAGCAACTTATTTTACTTCCTGACAAATAAATTGGGGAAAGTAAGTGCCAGTTTGGGCTGCATTAGGTACCTTACTAAGCCATAATAGTCTAAAATATGATGATGACTTGTAGAATGTTGTTCTTTGAACTTGCTGAATATTCTTGAACTTTCATGAAATAATTGTAAGTGTTCTTATCTTCACTTTGGAGGAAAAGATATATTTATGACAGAAGAACAGAAGAAATATTATAATGCCATGAAGAAACTGGGTTCAAAGAAACCACAAAAACCCATCCCAAGACCAAATGTAAGTGTAATGTCAGATACATTTGAAACTTCCGCAAGATATTCTTCAGAGTAACTTGGGTTAAAAATATGGAAGAAATATTTGTACAAAATATAAACATCTCTGCCATGTCTTGACTGACATGGATGATGTCACCCATCTATCACTGATCAGATGCATGACATTACTCATCCAATCAGTGATGGCTCTTGATCAACACTGAAGGGGACTCTGCATTTCCTTCAGTATTGATGGGTAACTTTGGATGAGTGCCCATCTCGTTTTCACTACAGCCATAATTTTGGATGGACCACAGGAGAGTTGGTAAATTCTTGGAAAGTTCTAGTAATAAGCTATGACCTTTACAGGTGCTCCCCAACTTGTGAATATCCAACCTCTGTACAACATAAACATACAAATAAGCATTTGTGATACTAGCTGGAGTGACTTGTTGGAATTTGCATGGAAACTCTGTTTGTAGCTACATTTCTGATATGTGTACTATCCGAGTTTAAAAAAAGTCCACAGGAACAGAAGCTTGAAGTAACCTGCAGAGGACTTGTAAATGATTTTCACTGCTCCAGGTCTCCCAAAGGACTTTATTGGCAATTGTCAAGATGTAAGCTCCACTGTTACACCTACAAATTTCTAGCCAATTTCCATCAAACAAGTGTTGTTGATCAAGCAAAAAAATAATTGGTACATACAACTTAAAAATTAGATACCAACCATAGTGCTGCTTATTTCAGCACTATGGGATTGAAAATATAGTTTTGATAGAGTACAATGTAGTAATAATTCAGCCAGATGTTTCCTGACATGAGTTCCTTGCTTGTTTGCCTAGAGTTCCACTTTAAGCATGCATCTATTTTGTCATTCCCCATGCAATTTTCCTCTTGAGGTGTTAGTGAATGAAGTACTCCATTCACAAACAAGAGAGCAGGCCAGGCAGTATCTTTGGAAAAGAGTATAGTATAGTTGCAGTATAGTAAGAGTATAGTTGCAGGCCAAGATCCTTCGGCAGGAATGGAAAAAAAAAGCTGAGGAGTAGATTAGAAAGGTGGGGGGAAGGGAGAGAGAAACACAAGGTGATAGGTGAAACCTGAAGGGGGAGGGGATGAAATAAATAGCTGGGAAGTTGATTGGTGAAAGAGATACAGGGCTGGAGAAGGGAGAGTCTGATATAAGAGGACAGAAGTCCATGAAAGAAAGAAAAGGGAAGAGGAGCCCCAGAGGGAGGCAGTGGGTGGGCAAGTACACTATTGTTGCCCTCAGAGTAATCAGAATTGACTACTCCTTGTGCAGTTGTCCTCCCACTATATAGCTCTTGACTGAAAGACACCTAGATAAATTCCACAGTAGTCTACATTGGACCATCCACACCCTTACTTATGATTCTCCCATACACTAACCTCATGCCCCTACCAATGATCAACCATATAAGCATCCCAGACTTAAAGCTACTATCATCTCCAATTTGTAACCCTCTGATACTTCAAGGCTTCCAATGGAGAGCATGATTTCCACGACTCCTTTCCTTGTCCCACCTCCTTGATCTTGATCTCAGATCTCAGGGCTTGACCAGTTTCATGGACACTTGTCTCCTTAAATGATCAGTGTCTCAATCCATAAAACATGGTTATTCAGAAATTCCATTCTTAATATCTCATATTACCTGAGTTCAATGCTTTTTCCCTTTTGATTCATTCGTTTTTAATTGATTTTCACATCTCCTCTAAATGTAAGTATCTTGTTGTTGTCTGACTTTCGTATCCCGCTTCACCTGACTTCATCATCTCCATTTGCATTTAATCTCTCCCATCCTTCACCCTTTGTAATATCCTCTTCTCCTTACTTGCTTTACATTTCCAGACACACATTTCTTCTAAATATTCCCAGGTTTGACAAAAGGTTGTTTATCTGAAAATTCAAACCTGTTTCTTTTTACACTGTAAAACAAAATCAGCATTTTGTGTCGCCTTTCAGGTATCCAGTGTCTGCAGTATTTTGCTTTTAGATAGCAACTCAATTTTTGTTTAATATCTTTTCTCCCTCTTTCTCCACCCACAGAATAAAATTCAAGGAGCTTTCTTTGATTTTGTCAGCCAACAAGCTTTTGATATATTTATCATGATACTCATCTGCCTCAACATGGTGACAATGATGGTGGAAACAGATGACCAAAGTAAAGAAAAAGATGTAATTCTTTACTGGATCAACTTAGTGTTTATTGTTGTGTTTACTAGTGAATGTATCCTCAAGATCATTGGTCTGAGACATTATTATTTCACCATCGGCTGGAATATTTTTGATTTTGTAGTAGTGATTCTTTCCATTGTAGGTAAGTCAAAAACTGTTTTCTATTTGTTTACAAAAAGATTGATTTTGTGATCTATGAAACACACACACAAAATGCTGGAGGAACTCAGCAAGCAAGGCAGCATCTATGAAAAGGGTACAGTCGACAATTCTGGCCGAGACCCTTAAGCAGGACTGGAGAAAAAAAAGCTGAGGAGTAGATTTAAAAGGTGGTGGAGGGGAAAGAGAAACACCAGGTGATAGGTGAAACCAGGAGGGTGAGGGGTGAAGTAATGAGCTGCGAAGTAAATTTGTGAAAGAGACAGAAGACCATGGAAGAAAGAAAAGGGGGGAGAAGCACCAGAAGGAGGTGATGGGTGGGCAAGGAGATAAGGTGAGAGATGGAAAAGGGAATGGGAAATGGTGAAGGAGAGTGGGGGTGGTGGGGTGATTACCGTAAGTTCAAGAAATCAGTGTTCATGCCATCAGCCTGGAGGCTACCCAGATGGAATATAAAGTGTTGTTCCTCCAACCTGAGTGGAGAAGGCCATGGATAGACATATTGGAATAGGAATGGGAAGTGGAATTAAAATGTGTGGCCAGCGGGAGATCCCACTTTTTCTGGCGGATAGAGCGTAGGTGCTTGAAGCAGTCTCCCAATCTATGTGGGGTCTCACCGATTGACAGGAGGGAAATTGGCCTCTGCATCCAGCACATAATTCTCTAAAACTTCTACCATCTCCAACAGGATCCCACCACCAAGCATATCTTTACATCTTTCCCAAACCCCCCCCCCCCCCCGCCATTTCTGTTTTCCACAGGGATTGCTCCCTATGCGACTCCCTTGTCCATTCGTCCCTCCCCACTGATCTCCCTCCTTACACATCCTTGCAAGCGGAACAACTGCCCCACCTGCCCCTGCACCTCCTCCCTCACTACCATTCAGGGTACCAAACAGTCCTTCCAGGTGAGATAACACTTCACCTGTAGGTCTGTTGGAGTCATATACTGTGCCCGATGCTCCCGGTGAGATCTGACGTAGATTGGGAGACCACTTCACCAAGCGCCTACACTCCAGTTGACGTTCTGGGCCAAGACCTGCTGAAGGGTCTCGGCCTGAAACATCGACTGTACTCTTTTCCTAGATGCTTCTAGCCTGCTGAGTTCCTCCAGCATTTTGAGTATTTTACTCTGATTTCCAGTATCTGCAGATTTTCTCTTGTGTTTTAATTGAAGACTGTTAATTGGTATGGCCAATAGTTCACTTCACTTGTCCAATGTTTGCATCAGGCATTCATAGAAACATTTGGACATTTGGCCACTCTTAATGTAACTTAGCTCCGGCAAACAGCAGATGCTCAAAATGTCAGCAGATCAAGCAGCATCTGCGGAAAGAAAAATGGTCAACGTTGCAGGTCTGTGACTCTTCACCAGTTGACAGTTCCATTTTCCATAGATGCTGACTGAGTTTTTAAGTTTTTCTACCTTTTTATGTTTTGTTTCTGACTTGTAGCATCTGCAGATTTTTTTTTATCATTCTCATTGGTTTAGTCCCGACCTCAGAACAACAACCTAGAACCATCACATTGGATGTCAGGTGCATCATATATTGTAACTGCCAAGTTTATCAGTTCATGTGATTTGGAGTCAAAGAAGCAGCAACTAAAGTGGGAATGTCACTGTTATTTATAGACAGCTGGAAAATTATCTTTATGATATATTTAACCTACTTGCAACTCAACAACATTGCTTTGGAAGAACTGCTACTTCATTATATTAAAATTAATTCATCCAAACAGCAACATTAGACATTTGTGTAATTTCCTGACATATACCAAAATACTCACCTGCCACTCATATGAAAAGGATACACAGGGGTAATGGAGGATGTGTTGTAGTAAAATATTGAGAATTTACTTTCCAGTTCCTCATTGCACAGAAACAGACCCTTCAGTTGATTGGATCTGCACTAACCATTGAACACCCATTTACACTAATCCTCACCATCATTTCCCACAATACATTTGGGCCTATATTACAGTACACTAACCAATTAATCTACCTCCTGCAGGCTTTTAGGCTGTGGGGGGAAATGGAGCAGTCAGGGGAAACAGAGCAAATCAGGCCATTGGGAGGGCTATCCACCATCTGTCTCTATTTACCAGACATCAAAAGTGGGAGCATGATTTAGATTACCATATTAAAAACAGACAGATTTGCTCTTAAAGGATTCATGTTTTGGATGTAGACCTATCATCGTATCACCAAACAAGTACAGTAGTTTCAGCACTATCTACTGTAGTGGATACTTCAGACCAATGGGGTAGATCATATCTTTGTGTTGAAGATCTTCAATGGAAATTAAACGAAAACAGAAGGAAGATATAATTGGCTGTCAACTCACCTTCATTAGTTTTACACTGTCATACATTATCTAGTGAGATATGTTTATCTTGGGGAATGGATTTAAAAATAATAAGTAAAAAAGAAACAAAGGCTGGAAATGCAGGAATATTTAAATTTTCATCATTGAAATGGAATTGAAGAGTTAGCGTATCTTTTACATGCTGACCAACACATTGCATTCTCTGCCTTTACCACAGATCACTATCAATTGACTATTATTTTTACATTAAAAAATTTACTTGTCTCTCATTTGTATTTGTTTCAGGTATTATGCTGGCAGATATAATAGAGAAGTACTTTGTGTCACCTACCTTGTTCAGAGTTATTAGGTTAGCCAGAATTGGCCGTGTCCTCCGACTTATCAGAGGAGCTAAAGGAATTCGCACTCTGTTGTTCGCCTTGATGATGTCACTTCCGGCTTTGTTCAACATTGGGCTTTTACTCTTTCTGGTTATGTTCATCTATTCCATATTTGGGATGTCCAATTTTGCATACGTGAAAAAAGAAGCAGGTATTGATGACATATTCAATTTTGAAACATTTGGCAACAGCATGATTTGCCTGTTCCAAATTACCACTTCAGCTGGCTGGGATGGCTTGCTTTTGCCCATCATGAACAGTGGTCCTCCTGACTGTGATCCCAAAGCATATAATCCTGGCACCAATGTGGAAGGAAACTGTGGAAATCCAATGGTGGGGGTAATCTTTTTTGTTAGCTACATCATTATTTCCTTTTTGATTGTGGTGAACATGTATATTGCCATCATTTTGGAGAACTTCAATGTGGCAACTGAGGAAAGTGCTGAGCCGCTCTGTGAGGATGACTTTGAAATGTTCTATGAAGTCTGGGAAAAGTTTGATCCAGAAGCCACACAATTTATTGAGTATGCTAGATTATCTGACTTTGTCAATACATTGAAGGAGCCATTGAGGATTGCCAAACCGAATAAGATCAAGCTGATTACCATGGACCTACCAATGGTGATTGGCGACAAAATACACTGTCTGGATATACTCTTTGCATTGACCAAGGAAGTCTTGGGGGAATCTGGAGAAATGGATGCCCTAAAGGAGTCAATGGAAGAGAAATTCATGGCTGCCAACCCTTCCAAGGTTTCCTATGAACCTATTACCACTACACTTCGAAGGAAGCAAGAGGAGGTTTGTGCAATCAAAATTCAACGTGCTTTCCGCCGTCACCTGCTGAAACGTTCTGTCAAACATGCATCCTACTTGTACCGTCATAGTGTAACTGATGCAATTCTACCTGATGAAGAAGCTCCGGAGAAGGAAGGGTTAATTGCTACTAGATTGAGTCAAAACTATGGGAAATACCAACCTGACACAGAAAGTCCACCAAGCGTAGCTCAAGAAACAACTACTCCACCTGATGTAGCAGATCTTCCTCTAGAAACTGGAGTGACTCCTCTAGAAGGAGCAGTACCTCCAGATGAACCAACAGACTGGATTGCTGAAACAAAGGATATTAGAGAGTCCGTTGTATAATTGGGCTTGCAGAAAGTCAAGATTATGAAGCAGAGCACAAGGTGTGAAGTGTGTAACACTAGCACCCTCACGAATGTAACTTTGTCTCAAGTTTTCTAGCACTGTAAGTTTCCAGTCAACTTGTGGGAAATGGATTTGCAACTGGTCTTTGCTGCAAAGTCTGGGAGGACCCATGCTATAATTACAATTCTTGGGGAAGAACAAAATATTACATCTATTACAAAGATGTCCCCGATACCAATAACTATAATCTGCACTATGATAAAATGCTTACTCCAACTCAAATATGCATTTCTACACTGTCACAATTGGTCTGGGTAAAAGAGAGTGACACTGACTGTTGCAGATCATTACAGTTTTTGAAACATTTGCTTTCCTTCATGGAAATGCTGGTGGCTCTAATTCAGTGATGGTGTTGATATCAGATATGCTACAGTTAAGTAATACCAGACAACATCCAGGATTGCCTTCTAAATGTTATAGAAACATAAGTTTATCACATGATGTGTTCATTCAAAAATTACTTTTTTCCAATTTCATTTCAAAATTATTCAACATAAAATACTTTTAATACTGTGCTTTTACTATACTGACAAACACCACTTATCTACAGTGTATGTAGCATTCAAATAATCACAGGCAATGAACTTTTATTACAGTACATGGGTACTTTTTTGTAAAATGCATCTTAAAAGTAGTCATCTCCTCAATTGTTGAATTGTAATTCTTTTTAAGGTTCAGCTGTTCAGAAGCTATTTTAAATATATCTTTTATATGCTGCAGAACACCAAAGTAGAATGGCATTCAATTAATTTGGTATTTCTCTGGAATAAACGCACTAGCCATTTTGACTTAGAGTTTTGATCTACACCTGTGCACATTTGAAAACTTCTGAGTCCTTTCTCTCTCCCTTGATCCTCCATCAGTGGGATTCATTGCTCAAGGTGAAGAAGTGAATCTTATTACTATTGTTGTAAAAACAATGCAATCTTTTTCTTCTGCGGTCATGAAATATTAATATATCGACATTGGTGGTTGTGCTTCATAAATTTGCATGTGTTGATTCATTAACACTTTGCTTTCAATCAATGGATTGTTCAAAGCGACTTGTAAACCCTCAGTATACACACTGTAAAGCACAATTACAAGTTGATAGCATTGCAAATCATTGTAGATAGGGTAAATTGATCAGTGTTGTGATCTTGCTGCGTTTCTTAACAGTGCTGTTTAATAACAGGGCATCTCAATAAAACTGGGATGGATGAGACAGCAACACACACAAAATGCTTTAGGAACTCAGCAGGGCAGGCAACATTTATGGAAAAAAGTACAGTCGATGTTTCAGGCTGAGACCCTTCGGCAGGTCTCAGCCCAAAACTTCAACTGTACATTCTTTTCCATAGATGCTGCCTGGCCTGCTGAGTTCCTCCTGTATTTTGTGTGTGTTGCTTGGATTTCCAACATCTGCAGATTTTCTCTTATTTGTGATTAGATGAGAGAGCACACAGGACCCCCAGCTTGGCAAATGCATATACTTATTCATCCTACTGATGGGTGGTATTCGTGCGCAGGCACTGACTATCTTCTTTTCTATTGCATGGAAGAGGAAAAAATTAGCCCCATTGCTAATTCAGGAATCTTTTATTAACTATCCGTCTCTGACCTCACACAAGAATTATACAAAAACTCATTGTGCTGCCAGGACAACAGGCTATTTTCCAGACTAATTTACTCTTTTGATTCATGTACTGAGATCACATCAGTCTTCCGAGTTACAGCTAATGCTGTCTTGAAGGACTGAGTGAATTATTTTTCCTTTTACTCACTTTCTGCAAGAAAGAAACATCCAAATTCCCAATACTTCCTCAATTTAAATGAGTAGCATTATTGAATGAGCTGTACAGTCAAGTTCATGATGTCTATAATCATAAGAACATTAAAGACTCAGGTTTACCTATAGAAAGTATACTGTAGGAACAAGAGAAAGGCTTTAGGTTACTTAAGGCAGCTAACTCTCCACTTAATTAGAGCACGGTCAATCCAAGGCTTAAACATTGGCCTATCTTTGCTCTTCATTTACTGATATCTCTCTCATATCAATCTCAGACTTCAAAGTACCAATTTTCCAGAAGTCAGTAAACTTTTTTGGGGATAAACTGTTTCCTGATTTCACTTCTTAGTTTGAAGTAGTCTTTTCTTATTCTTAATTTTCCCTACCAAAGGAAACTGTTCCCTTTTAAAATGGACTGTATATTGAATCTCCTTAATATTTTAAACACCTCAATTAACTAACTGCTCAATCTTCTACACTCAAAGGAATACAGACTAGATGTATACAAATTTTTCTTGCTGTTTAATCCTCAGAGCCTTGGCAACGCCACACCACCTCCAATTTTATAATGATCATCATTGGAGCAATAAACACATTCTTTGGGTAGTGTCATGAACGGGTAATTAGGAAGTTCCATCCAGACAACTGTACAATGGAGAATCTTAAAAAGATGTAATATTTTGAAATCTGGGATTATTTTTACCCACGTATTTGAATAAGAAATAGGATTCCTGAGAATTTCAGTCATTTTGCTAACATCTTAGCTGGCCTCTTTTATCAGGGATATAAATCTATTAGATAATCATGAGACAGTGACAAAATTAGCTTTCTCGGTATGTACATGTGCTTTAAGACTGAACTTGAAGAAAATACAAGCAAAGAAGTATACCAAAGTTTCACAGCTAATGTAAACTTAAGTATCACTTAGATTTACCTCTGAAAACAAACTTTGTTGGATTTTCCACCCTAGTTTTTGAATTGGTGAATCGATGTGATCCAATATAACATTCAAATTAAGGCCATCTATTGTGATGACTTCTTAAGACTGGTTTCAAGTAGAGTGTCCAGAAGCTTTTGAAAAGTAAAACCAGTCAACAGAAGTCCAGCTGATTCAATAATTATAACTCTGTGATTTTTTTTGGAGGCAGAAACATTGGCTTTAGCTATAATTTTGTCAATATTGTATATCAGATGGTCAGCCAGCTTTTCCCCACCCTTGATAAGAATTAAGATCAGGAGAAGTTTAAATAATACACTTGTTACTGCCTTTTAATAGTTATCGAAACACAACTGTTATCATGGGGTATGCAAGTTCCAAAGCTTTTCTTGTTTTATTTCAGTTATTCAAATTAAAAAGAACTTTAGTTCTTATAACGATATGCTGTTTCTTCCACTCAGAACAAAATGTCCCCCAGTGAGTTATTCAATATATCAATAATTTATTTTACTGGACCAGATAAACATCAGAACTATCAGTTATTTTCTTACCCCCCTTCCAATCCTTACAAACTCGATTACCCATTCCCATTCCACACACATCTCTCTTTAGATTTAAATCTGTCAAAGGAGGTAACTAGCAATAAATTATTGTTTGCACACTTGGGAACTTGACCAGAACCCCTTATATTGTCAGCCCAATATCAAGTCAGAATTAATAATACCTGTATAACAGAATTAAAAAGGTAGAAATCCTATTTATCATGGTCTTATCACTGTTGCTTTCACTGCTTATTTTGCAACTATATGGATAAATACTTATTAACTGAACCCAGCTTGAACAGTGATTGATATTGTACAGACAAGGCATGAAAACTTGTCAGCAAGAGCAATTGCTTAGATAATCTGCTTGGTAAAGTAACCATGACATCCTCTCCTTTTCAGCATGCTTCTATTTGTTTTACTGTTCGTTATTGGTCTACCAATGTTCAAATTTCTCTGTATGAGATAGAAACTGTATCAAAAGCTCATAGTCTTATTTTTGCAGAAGTTAGCCTGCATTGTGATAATTCCAGTTACTGATAAAATGATATAGCTTACAATGTTCTCCAAGGTGAGAAGAAATTCCTGTGCATTGGTGCATGTCGTTTTTTTATACATATTAGGCAAGCTTTAGTTTGTAAATATTGTACTTCTTGTAATTGACAGCATGTGAGACAGCCAAGCTTTTATTTCTAACTGAGGCCAAAACCGTGATGTAAGATTGTTGACAGGTAATGCAGCAGGTCATAAATAATGATGTACAAAGATCCATTGGTATATTATGGCAGAGTAACAGATTTAATTAAATTAAAGCAATAATTTGCATTCTGATCAACCCTCATTCTTCTTCCCTTTTCCTGAAAGTTGCAGATTATAATTAAACGTCAAGGGAAGATTTTATTTGAAATAGTATGAAAGCTCAAAGTCCTTGACAATTCACTGATGCCCAGACAAAATCTCTGCTGAATGTGGAGCCTGCTGGACAGGCAGAGATGAGGAGAATGACAGTGAAGGTAGTAAAACACTCTAACTCTACTAAAAACAATAAAGTCTGGATTTAGGAGAAGTTACCTAGTACAGAAGGGAACCATCTAGGCCACTCAGTTCAGAGTTCAAAAAGAATTGTATGGACCAGAAATATTCTCTTAAGGATTATAAACATTGACATACAGTAGATCAATGGGACTGCAGTAGATCAATGGGACTGAACGGTATGTAGCTGTGCTGTAGGTTATGTATAAACATTATTATTTCATGAATATGCCCATAAGCAACGACCAATGTTCCTTCAGGACCCTAAGCTTGCTACTTCAGTTTGTGTAAGACAATGCAGCTTTGTGTTCCCCACTGACCTTCTCACAGAAAATTAGATTGATAAACCAAACTCATAGACATAACTATGTTCACAGTTCCTCATGACAGAGAATGCCATTCAGCCCATCAAATCTATGCACCGCTCAGACTAATTCCATTCTCCTACGTATTTTCATTGGAATTCATTTTATCTCATATGCCCATGATCTCCACCTTGACTTTCCCACCAGCCACGTACATTAGGGATAATTTATATTCTTTGGGAAGTGGGAGAACATGCAATCACCACAGGATCAGAGATCAGGATCAAACTCAGGTTGCTGGAGCTCTGTGAAAGCAGCCATCCCAAAGCCTTCTCATAATTCCATGTGTGGTTATGTTCTGTTAGAAAACAGCAATTAACTTAACATGTCATAAGATTATAGAGCCATCCACCACATGTCCTGTGACCCAATATATCTATGTTGTCCATCAAGTACCTTTCTATACCGACCCCAAATGCTTCATAGAGGTCAGTTTGTCTTTTTGCAATCTCATGTACTATCAAACTCAAGTAATGTCCCTAATCCACTATCCCAATATGCAATTTGATACTTAAGAATAAAATAATGGTGCCACAGTAGCGTAGCGGCTAGCGTCAAACAGTTACAGGTTGGGGCGTCGAAGTTCAGAGTTTAATTCTGACATCATCTGTAAGGAGTTTATACGTTTTCCCTGTGGAATGCACAGGTTCTTTCTGGGGGCTCTGGTTCCTCCACAGTCCAAAACCGCACTGGTTGGTAGGTTAATTGGTTATTGTAAATTGTCCCGTGATTAGGCTAGGATTAAGTTGGGGGATTGCTGGGCAGCGCAGCTCGAAGGGCCAGAAGGGCCTGTGCCACACAATATCTCTAAATGAATAAATAAATAAGATCTCTGTGTCTCAACTATTTCACCAGTTAAGGCTTAATACTTAAAGCAGAATGCTGGTGAATCAGTTTTTCTGAATATTGATATTCAGCAGGTTAGGGGAAAGTGGCAGGTGGGTCTGTAACAAAAAAAAAACATTTTGGATAAATATCTAAAGAATCAAAAGTTTGACTAAAAGAAAGAAAAATCCACAGCACAATGTTGTGTTCTGCATTTCACTGAATGTAGATGCAGGTAGAAAAGCAACTTTCCAAAGATAATTGATGACTATTTGAAAGGTTATGCAGAATCAGGAGAGTGGCCTGTAAGGTTTAGGTTAACCCATTGTAAGAGCACTTAAAATGCTTAGCACTGATATGGAGAGTTTACTTCTTAAATCTGATCATCAGTCAGAACGAGTGCCATATTATTCCCACTGCCACTTCCAATTGGCCCTGGAACTTGTTACCAGATGTGCAGCATTAGGTTTCCTATCCATTCTATTAGACCCATGGTGGAGTTTCTAGATTACCCCAACCTCTTCAAACATGCCAAACACCATTCGTGTTTTGTAATAGTTTGGAAAATCTATGTAAATGAGTGCATCAATTGATAAAATTGAGCCTCTTTTCAGTTGGTTGGGCAATACAGTCATTCAGCCTGATGTCTTCATAATGTCTGCTAGAAGTTAAATTTAACCACAATGATGACTTGGAGAAAGTTCCAATCCCCTTAAATCATTCCCAACTTGTTACAAAGATGATACAATAATCCATTTACTGTACCACTCCATTATTTTGCTGCAATCCACAAAGGTGCAGTGATAACCTCAGGAACATAAGATAAATTTCCCACCTTAGGCAGCTTCACTTTCCACTATTTTAACACCATTTTCTCTAATTCTCTCTCTACACTTCTTCACATCCCAATGTTCTCTCATTCATTAAAATCCTCTTAAAAAGACACCTCTTTTAAGTTTCTTTAATGCTTTCGATTGTTTCACCTTTTTAAAGATTCCACCTTTCTCTACGTTGTAGCCAATGCTTTTTTTACAAGTGTATTTGCTTTTAGACTGTTGGAAAACAAAGCAACCAACTTATGCAAAGTAATTTCCCATATGTGGGGACATTGTCACTTGGACATATACAACATTGCCACTCCTTCATTAAAACCAGCTTAAATCCTAGAACTCCCTGATAATGGCTTTGTGGAGAATGCCTGCAGATATTTGAGAAAATGGCTCATTGCCAACTTGTTAGTGATGTCCACATCTTGTGAGAGAATACATTTCAAAAGATTGGGATAAACAATCAAATAAATCACTTTAGTCATGTTGATCAGGAGATAAATATTGACAAGGACCCTATTTTGCATCTGTTTGAATAGTGCTATTTGATTATTAGTGTCCACCAAGACACTATTCAGTTTAACATCTGAGGTGAAAGAAGGCGCCTCTGAGAGTTCAGCAATCTCACATATCTGAACTATGTGATAGTGTAACTGAGCCCATGATTGTCCAATGCAGGATCATTTATTGAGAGATAGAGAAGAGAAAATTGTATCTAATATATGTGTATGTAATTCTATGTATGTCTCTACAGTAACAATCACTGCTCTATTAAATAATCTGTTGTATAAAATGCTTTAGGACATTTGATCTACATGTTAAGATATGATATGACTGCTAGCATCTCTTTCTTACTTTCTGTAAGCGCGATTATCAACCTGTTGCATTTTATGCCTTAGATCCTTGAATAAAAAGGAAGATAAAGAATATATATAATATCGTGTTTAGTCTTCTACTTGTACAAACACTGTTAAACTCTGAATGAAAATAATGGTTTTTTTTCTGCTATGGGTTACAATTATCATGAATTCACCAGAAAAGAGAGCATCGATGAATAAATCTGATGCTTTTCCTCCACCCATCTCCAATTATTTTTTATTTGCCAAGTCCTTAAATCTTGGATATGTGACTGTTTTGAAATATTTCCAGTATGGACTGGATTTTGAGCACTGCAACTGTACTATACAATTTCTGAGGATTAAACCACATGGCCTACCCAAATCTGTGATAGGCTGCTTGTCTGTAATATACATTGCTACCTTGGAGATGTAAGATGTATCAATAATGAAGGAAAAGATGTCTTTTGGGGGGAAGCTGAAAACTTCTCTGTAAAGTTGTAATAAACTATACATTATGAACTAAATCAAACTTGATTTACATATTTGTTGGGAGGCGACCACTAGTCACTCACACAGTCGCACTCATTGCTGTTAAAAGTACAAAATCAACAATGTAAAATGGAAGACATAAAAGTAGAATTAGGCCATTCAGCCCATTGAGTCTGCTCCACCATTCAATCATGGCTGGTTTATATTCCCTCTCAGCCCCATTCACCTGCCTTCTCCCATAACCTTTGATGCCCTTACTAACCAAGAACCTATGAACCTCCACTTTAAATATAGCCAATGAATTGGCCTCCACAGCCATGAGTGGCAATGAATTCCACAGATTCACAACCCTCTGGCGAAAGAATTCCTCCACCTCTCTGTTCAAAAGGAACATAGATCTATTCTGAGGCTCTACCCTCTGGTCTTAGATTCTCCCACTATTGGAAACATTCTCTCCTGGTCCACTCTATCCAAGTCTATACAATATTTTGTAGGTTTCAATGAGATTGCTTCCCTCCCCACCCCCCCAACAAATTAACTCTTTCATTTTCAGGATAATTCCTGCAATCCTCCTCTGAATCCTCTCCGATGTCAGCATATCCTGTCTTAGATAAAGGAGTCCAAAACTGCTCACATACTCCAAATGTGGCCTTACTAAAGCCTTATTAAGCCTCATCATTATGTCATTTTCTTAATCTGTCCAAGTTCTTCAGCAGACTCTCTGATGCCTCAATACTACCTGCTCCTCCACCTATTTTCGTATCGTCTGCAAACTTGGCCACAATGCCATCCATTCTGACATCCATATCATTGACATACAACATGAAAAGAAGCAGTCCGAACACTGTCCCCTGCGGAACACCAAGAGTCACAAGCAACCAACCAGAAAAAGCCCCCTCCATTCCAGCTCTTTGCCTCCTGTCAATCAGCCGATCCATGCTAGTATCTTTTGATATCTTGTTAAGCAGCCTTAAGTACAACACCTTGACAAAGGCCTTCTGAAAATCCAAGTGCACACCATCCACTGACTCTCCTTTGTCTATCCTGCTTGTTATTTCCTCAAAGAATTCCAACAGATTTGTAGTTAACATAGAACATAGAAATCTACAGCACATTACAGGCCCTTCGGCCCACAATGTTGTGCCGATCACATAACTTACTCTAGAAACTGTCTAGAATTTCTCTACCACATAGTTCTCTGTTTTTCCAAGCTCCATCTACCTAAGTGTCTCTGAAAAGACCGAACTGTAGATGGACAGATGTCCAGAGATCATACTTCATGGCTGCACTGTTGTAAAAATTGCATACAGAGTCATAAGTAGTTGTTTGACTTTCAGCAACATCAGGATTATTTTTTATTCACTCACATTTATTCATCAGTGATTGGTATTCATATTGATTAACATTTATGATTGCTATAATATTTTAGTTAATTGTATATCTTTTTTAAAACAACTGATCTTGACTCTTGGGCCCTCCTCAGCTCCACTGTGGGCCTGTTAACCCAGCAATTCCATGAAGTTAAGTTAGCTGATTTTGTTTTGCACTATCCAGCAAATCACAAAGGCAGAAATTTCCCCAGTGTGTTCTGCTGGCACAGAACATTTACCCTCAAATATTCCAGAAGTTTTTTTTTGTCCTGACCCCAGCTTAGGATCTCATGATCCTGAGGTCAATAATTTCAAGTTGTCACTAATCCAAAACATATCTCCTTTCCTTATCAGACTAAAGAGTCCTCAGTTATAAGGATGCCTATTTGTACTTTCCTCATCATGTAGTCCCTCCAGACTCCTTTATCTTGTTTGTATGGTTACTTATGGTCAAATCACACAGCTGGGAAGCTGTCTTAGCTTCTGACAGATGTCAATCATGTTGACTCCATCTTGTCTCCAGCTACATTTGCACCCGGTGTTGGATATTGCCAGGAATATTGGGACATATATGCCCAAAGATGATCTTACAGATCCGGTCCAGGCAACTAAACACTAAACATATGATACTGTGGAAAGGAATTGATTATAATGTGCCTGCTGGCAGTACGATAATACAGTGATAGAACAGAGGAGTGACACTGACTGTTATGGGTATTACAGGAGGGAACTAGTAGACAAATTAATCAAATGCATCTACCAAATAGCTTCTCCAAAGATTGTCACCTTGTTGTGTTGGAGAAGCTTGTGAGTTGCTGAGATCCTGAGAGTGATGCTGTTTGGAGTTGATGCTGTCTGGCACTTCGCTCCTGATAGGATAACCCATGGGGGTAAGGTCAAAGGGAGGCTCTTGACAAAGAGTGATCCAACCAAGACCTCAACGGTGGAGCTGGCGCAAGATGTCGACACATCACAATAGCAGTGAAAGTGGCTGAAAGCTGCAGCAGTGAAGGGTCCCCCAGTCGTTTTGCATTCTATGTCACTAGGCCCTGACCCTGATCTATCAAGGACCATGTGGTGGCTGTCCATGCATTGGGGCAGCACTACAGCATAGTGGTGAGCACAACACAGTACCAGCAACCCAGGTTCAATTGCCACCGCTGCCTGGAAGAAGTTTGTACATTTCCTCAGGGTGCTCTAGGTTACTCCCACAGACCACAGATGTACTGGTTGGTAGGTCAATTGGTCATTACAAATTTTCCTGTGATTAGGCTAGGATTAAATCCAGTGATTGCTGGGCCGGAAGGAGTTATTTCACACTTTATCTCAATAAATAAATTTAATTAATTAATTAAAATCATTGTAACACCTGTGTAGCTCCAGTCTTATTGTGTGTGTGACCAGTGGTCGCACCCTCTAGAAAAAATCATATTACACTAAGTGCCAATATGCCATCAGAAGAATCCAGATATCCAAAGGAGGCAGTGAATAGAAACCAGGGACTTCTGGAAATAAGGGTTTTGTTTATGAGAAAAAAACAATATGTACAAAATACATGAATAAGAACAATTCAAAGTTCAAACATTTGTGTTTAGGTTCCAAATCTTAGATAACAACAAAAGCCAAATTCCTGTTTAGTTAGAATCGATGATATTCATTAGAATAACCTTTGTTACTCCCATTTCTCTAACTAATTAGATCTAGTGTTATTCCCTATTTAAAAGGTAACAGACTAAACTTTCCTTTTTACTTATCCCTACTTAGTTAGAAAACTAAATATAATTCCTAATCTCAAGTATTATAGTTATCTTCAGTTTCAGTTACAGGCAGTATATCTACAAGTTTAAATTCAAATTCAAAAACTATATATACACAGTTTAACTCCTTTCATGACAATTCTCCTGGTTCATCATTTAGTTGGCTCGCCATCTTGGTTCGTTGGATAAAATAGTTGATCATCCACATAAGTCAACTCACAAACATTTGACCAAATGCCTTGGTTGATTTTGTATAATTCCTGACTACACGGTAGGGATTTTGGACTCTGGTCTCTGCCGATAATATTTCATTATAGCTGTAGCTTCAATAAATCTTTTATCGCTATTCTCTCTCCTCCAGGGGTAAACCCCTGAGGGTTTCAAATTACTAGGGTAAAGATACTCACTACTAATTCCACTCTTAACAGCCCATGTCTTCAGCTTCTCATCGATGCTGCGTTTCACTCTTTGTCTGTTCTGTGTCCAGCCCGCCCCTCCCTTGCATAGTGTTTTTTCAAATTCTTTCTTTTTAATTGATAAACCTCGTTTTCATCCCTCTACAGGTAAAACTTTCTAACATTACAATTTTGGTTTTAATTAACCTGGGTTACAGTCATTTTCCATGAAGATCATGTGGATCCTGGATCGACCTCTACAGCCACCTGAACACCCACCAAGGAGAACATCGAGTGATCACACAGCTGCTACGTACTACTGCCACACAGATGTCAAATTAGTGGGCAATAAAGACATTTACATCAGACTATTGTTTATTAACTACAGTTCTGCTTTCATAGAAACATAGAAAACTTACAACACAATACAGGCCCTTCAGCCCACAAAGCTGTGCTGAACATGTCCCTACCTTAGAAATTACTAGGCTTACACATAGCCCTCTATTTTACTAAGCTCCATGTACCTATCTAAAAGTCTCTTAAAAAACCATATCGTATCTGCCTCCACCACTGTTACTGGCAGCCCATTCCATGCATTCACCACTCTCTGAGTAAGAAACTTACTCCTGACATCTCCTTTGTGCCTACTCCCCAGCTCCTTAAACCTGTGTCCTCTTGTGGCAACCATTTCAGCCCTGGGAAAAAGCCTCTGACTATCCACATGATCAATGCCTCTCATCATCTTGTACACCTCTATCAGGTCACCTCTCATCTTCCGTCGCTCCAAGGAGAAAAGGCCGAGTTCACTCAACCTATTCTCATAGAGCATGCTCTCCAATCCAGGCAACATCCTTGTAATTCTCCTCTGCACCCTTTCTATGGTTTCCACATCCTTCCTGTAGTGAGATGACCAGAACTGATCACAGTACTCCAAGTGGGGTCTGACCAGGGTCCTATATAGCTGCAACATTACCTCTCAGCTCCTAAACTCAATCCCACAGTTGATGAAGGCCAATGGACCATATACCTTCTTAACCACAGAATCAATCTGCGCAGCTGCTTTGAGTGTCCTATGGACTCGGACCCCAAGATCCCTCTGATCCTCCACACTACCAATAGTGTTACAATTAATATTATATTCTGTCATCATAAATGACCTCATTGATAAAAATCACAAAGAGTAAGGGTCCCAGAACAGATCCCTGAGGCACATCACTGGTCACCGACCTCCGTGCAGAATATGACCAGTCTACAACCACTCTTTGCCTTCTGTGGGCAAGCCAGTTTTTGACCCAGGAAGCAATGTCCCCTTGGATCCCATGCCTCCTTACTTTCTCAATAAGTCTTGTCTGGGGTACTTTATCAAATGCCTTGCTGAAATCCATATACACTACATCTACTGCTCTTCCTTCATCAATGTATTTAGTCACATCCTCAAAAAATTCAATCAGGCTCATAAGACAAAGACATGCTGACTATTCCTAATCATATTATACCTCTCCAAATGTTCATAAATCCTGCCCCTCAGGATCTTCTCCATCAGCTGACCAACCACTGAAGTAAGACTCACTGGTCCATAATCTCCTGGGCTATCTCTACTCCCTTTCTTGAATAAAGGAACAACATCCGCAATGTTCCAATCCTCCGGAACCTCTCCCATCCCCATTGATGATGCAAAGATCATTGCCAGAGGCTCAGCAGTCTCCTCCATTTCCTCCCACAGTAGCCTGGAGTACATCTCATCCAGTACCAGTGACTTATTCAACTTGATGCTTTACAAAAGCTCCAGCACATCCTCTTTCTTAATATCTACATGCTCAACCTTTTCCGTCTGCTGCAAGCCATCACTACAATCACCAATATACTTTTCCATAGTGAATACTGAAGTAAAGTATTCATTGAGTACCTCTGCCATCTCCTTTGGTTCCATACACACTTTTCCACTGTCACACTTGTTTGGTCCTATTCTCTCACTTCTTATCCTCCTGCTCTTCACATACTTGTAGAATGCCTTGGGGTTTTCCTTAATCCTGTTTGCCAAAGCCTTCTCATGACCCCTTCTGGCTCTCATAATTTCTTTCTTAAGTTCCTTCCTGTTAACCTTAAAATCTTCTAGATCTCTAACATTACCTAGCTCTCTGAACCTTTTGTAAGCTTTTCTTTTCTTCTTGACTAGGTTTATTACAGCCTTTGTACACCACGGTTCCTGTACCCTACCATAACTTCTCTGTCTCACTGGAACGTACCGATGCAGATCTCCACACAAATATTCCCCTGAATATTTGCCACATTTCTTCCGTACCTTTCCCTGAGAACATCTGTTCCCAAATTAAGCTTCCAAGTAACTGCCTGACAGCCTCATAATTCCCCTTACTCCAATTAAACACTTTTCTAACTTGTCTGTTCCTATCTCTCTCCAATGCTATTGTAAAGGAGATAGAATTGTGATCACTATCTCCAAAATGCTCTCCCACTGAGAGACCTGACACCTGACCAGGTTCACTTCCCAATACCAAATCAAGTACAGCCTCTCCTCTTGTAGGCTTATCTACATATTGCGTCAGGAAACCTTCCTGAACACACCTAATAATCTCCACCCCAGCTAAACCCCTCACTCTAGGAAGATGCCAATCAATATTTGGGAAATTAAAATTTCCCATCACGACAACTCTGTTGTTATTACACCTTTCCAGGATCTGTTTCCCCTTCTGCTCCTTGATATCCCTGTTACTATTAGGTGGCCTATAAAAAACACCCAGTATAGTTATTGACCCCTTCCTGTTCCTAACCTCCGACCACAGAGACTCTGTAGACAATCTGTCCATGACGTCCACCTTTTCATAGAAACATAGAAAATAGGTGCAGGAGTAGGCCATTCGGCCCTTCGAGCCCACACCGCCATTCAGTATGATCATGGCTGATCATCCAACTCAGAACCCTGTACCTGCTTTCTCTCAATCCCCCCTGATCCCTTTAGCCACAAGGGACATATCTAACTTCCTCTTAAATATAGCCAATGAACCGGCCTCAACTGTTTCCTGTGGCAGAGAATTCCACAGATTCACCACTCTCTGTGTGAAGAAGTTTTTCCTCATCTCGGTCCTAAAAGGCTTCCTCTTTATCCTTAAACTGTGACCCCTCGTTCTGGACTTCTCCAACATCAGGAACAACCTTCCTGCATCTAGCCTGCCCAATCCCTTTAGAATTTTATACTTTTCAATAAGATCCCCCCTCAACCTAAATTCCAGCGAGTATAAGCCTAGACGATCCAGTCTTTCTTCATATGAAAGTCCTGCCATCCCAGGAATCAATCTGGTGAACCTTCTCTTTACTCCCTCTATGGCAAGAATGTCTTTCCTCAGATTAGGGGACCAAAACTGCACACAATATTCTAGGTGCGGTCTCACCAAGGCCTTGTACAACTGCAGTAGAACCTCCCTGCTCCTGTACTCAAATCCTTTTGCTATGAATGCCAACATACCATTTGTCTTTTTCACTGCCTGCTGTACCTGCATGCCCACCTTCAATGACTGGTGTACAATGACACCCAGGTCTCATTGCATCTCCCCTTTTCCTAATCGGCCACCGTTCAGATAATAATGTTTCCCTGTTCTTGCAACCAAAGTGGATAACCTCACATTTATCCACATTAAATTGCATCTGCCATGAATTTGCCCACTCACCTAACCTATCCAAGTCACCCTGCATCCTCTTTGCATCCTCCTCACAGCTAACACCGCCGCCCAGCTTCGTGTCATCCACAAACTTGGAGATGCTGCATTTAATTCCCTCGTCTAAATCATTAATATATATTGTAAACAACTGGGGTCCCAGCACTGAGCCTCGCGGTACCCCACTAGTCACTGCCTGCCATTCTGAAAAGTCCCGTTTACTCCTACTCTTTGCTTCCTGTCTGCCAACCAATTCTCTATCCACATCAATACCACACCCCCAATACCGTGTGCTTTAAGTTTGCACACTAATCTCCTGTGTGGGACCTTGTCAAAAGCCTTTTGAAAATCTAAATATACCACATCCTCTGGCTCTCCCCAATCCACTCTACTAGTTACATCTTCAAAATATTCTATAAGATTCGTCAGACATGATTTTCCTTTCACAAATCCATGCTGACTTTGTCTGATGATTTCACCTCTTTCCAAATGTGCTGTTATCACATCTTTGATAACCGACTCTAGCATTTTCCCCAACACCGATGTCAGACTCACCGGTCTATAATTCCCTGGTTTTTCTCTCCCTCCTTTTTTAAAAAAGTGAGGTTACATTAGCCACCCTCCAATCCTCAGGGACTAATCCAGAATCTAAGGACTTTTGAAAAATTATCACTAATGCATCCACTATTTCTTGGGCTACTTCCTTAAGCACTCTGGGATGCAGACCATCTGGCCCTGGGGATTAATCTGCCTTTAATCCCTTCAATTTACCTAACACCACTTCCCTACTAACATGTATTTCCCTCAGTTCCTCCATCTCACTAGACCCTCGGTCCCTTACTATTTCCGGAAGATTATTTATGTCCTCCTTAGTGAAGACAGAACCAAAGTAGTTATTCAATTGGACTGCCATGTCTTTGTTCCCTATGATCAATTCACCTGTTTCTGACTGTAAAGGACCTACATTTGTCTTGACCAATCTTTTTCTTTTCATGTACCTATAAAAGCTTTTACAGTCAGTTTTTATGTTCCCTGCCAGCTTTCTCTTATAATCTTTTTTCCCTTTCCTAATTAAGCCCTTTATCCTCCTCTGCTGGTCTCTGAATTTCTCCCAGTCCTCAGGTGTGCCGCTTTTTCTGGCTAATTTATATGTTTCTTCTTTGGACTTGATACTATCCCTAATTTCCCTTGTCAGCCATGGGTGCACTACCTTCCCTGGTTTATTCTTTTGCCAAACTGGGATGAATAACTGCTGTAGTTCATCCATGCGATCTTTAAATGCTTGCCATTGCATATCCACCGTCAACCCTTTAAGTATCATTTGCCAGTCTATCTTAGCTAATTCACATCTCATACCTTCAAAGTTACCCTTCTTTAAGTTCAGAACCTTTGTTTCTGAATTAATTATGTCACTCTCCATCTTAATGAAGAATTCCACCATATTATGGTCACTCTTACCCAAGGGGCCTCGCACCACAAGATTGCTAACAAACCCTTCCTCATTGCTCATTACCCAATCTAGAATGGCCTGCTCTCTAGTTGGTTCCTCGACATGTTGGTTCAGAAAACCATCCCGCATACATTCCAAGAAATCCTCTTCCTCAGCACCCTTACCAATTTGGTTCACCCAATCTATATGTAGATTGAAGTCACCCATTATAACTACTGTTCCTTTATTGCACACATTTCTAATTTACTGTTTAATGCCATCCCCTCACTACTACTGTTAGGTGGCCTGTACACAACTCCCACCAGCATTTTCTGACCCTTAGTGTTATGCAGCTCTACCCATATCGATTCCACATCCTCCAGGCTAATGTCCTTCCTTTCTATTGCGTTAATCTCCTCTCTAACCAGCAATGCTACCCCACCTCCTTTTCTTTCCTGTCTATCTCTCCTGAATATTGAATATCCCTGGATGTTGATCTCCCATCCTTGGTCACCCTGGAGCCATGTCTCTGTGATCCCAACTATATCATATTCATTAATAACTATCTGCACAGTCAATTCATCCACCTTGTTACGAATGCTCCTCGCATTGACACACAAAGCCTTCAGGCTTGTTTTTCAACTCTCTTAGCCCTTATACAATTATGTTGAAAAGTGGCTCTTTTTGCTTTTTGCCCTGGATTTGCCTGCCTGCCACTTTTACTTTTCACCTTACTACTTTTTGCTTCTACCCTCATTTTACACCCCTCTGTCTCTCTGCATTTGTTCCCATCCCCCTGCCACATTAGTTTAAAGCCTCCTGAACAGCTGTAGCAAACGCTCCCTCTAGGACATTGGTTCCAGTCCAGCCCAGGTGCCGACCGTCCTGTTTACACCGGTCCCACCTCCCCCAGAACTGGCTCCAATGCCCCAGAAATTTGAATCCCTCCCCCTTGCACCATTTTTCAAGCCACGTATTCACCTGAAATATCGTCCTATTTCTACTCTGACTAGCACGTGGCACTGGTAGTAATCCAGAGATTATTACCTTTGTGGTCCTACTTTTTAGCTTATCTCCTAACTCCTTAAATTCACCTTGTAGGACCTCATCCCATTTTTTACCTATATCTGCAACCCTGACACTACCTCTGATCAACAGTGCCACGCCCCCATCTCTCTCGCCTCCCTCCCTGTCCTTTCAGAAACATCTAAAACCTGGCACTTGAAGTAACCAATCCTTGTCCCTGAGCCATCCAAGTCTCTGTAACTGCCACCACATCATATCTCCAAGTACTGATCCACGCTCTAAGCTCATCCGCTTTGTTCACAACACTCCTTGCGTTAAAATAGACACATCTCAAACCTTCCGTCTGAGCACATCCCTTCTCTATCAGCTGCCTGTCCTCCCTCTCACATGGTCTACAAGCTTTCTCTATTTGTGAGCCAACCGCCTCTTCCCCAGTCTCTTCAGTTCAATTCCCACCTCCCAGCGATTCTAGTTTAAACTCTCCCCAACAGCCTTAGCAATCCTCCCCGCCAGGATATTGGTCCCCCTGGGATTCAAGGGCAACCCGCCCTTTTTGTACAGGTCACATCTGCCCCAAAAGAGGTCCCAATGATCCAGAAATTTGAATCCCTGCCCCCTGCTCCAATCCCTCAGCCACGCATTTATCCTCCACCTCACTCTATTCCTTTTCTCACTATCATGTGGCACAGGCAGTAATCCCGAGATTACGACCTTTGCGGTCCTGCTTCTCAACTTCCTTCCTAACTGCCCATAGTCTGTTTTCAGGACCTCTTCCCTTTTCCTACCCATGTCACTACTATTTCAATTCTATTATTTCAACCTCTTCCCTTTTCCTACCTATGTCACTACTGTTTTGATTCTATTATTTCAAGCAAACTCATTACCAATCTCCCCAGCCATTTACAAGTTTGCAGACGATACCACCTTAGAGGGCTGCATCTCAAAGAACACTGAGTCGGAGTAGAGGGCAGAGGTGGAGAGCTCAGTGGCATGGTGTCATGACAACAAGCTTTCTCTCAATGTCAACAAAACAAAAGAGCTGATCACTGACTTCAGAAAGGGCAGTTGTGCACATGTTCCTATCGGTGTTGAGAGCTTCAAGTTCTCAGGTGTGGGCATCACCAATAGGCTGTCTTCATCCAACCACATTAATGTCAGGGCCAAGAAAGCTCACCAGCATTCCTACTTCCTCAGCAGAGTAAAGAAATTCAGCATGTCGCTGTTGACATTTACCAATTTGTGTAGATGCACCATAGGAAAAAGCATTTTATCTGGACGCACAACAGCATGGTGTGGCAACTGCTCTGTGCATGACCACAAGAAATCACAGAGTTGTGGACATAGCTCAGTACGTCACAGAAGCCAGCCTTCCCTCTATAGATACGGTCTACACTTCTCCCTGCCTCAGTAAAGCAGCCAGCATAATCAACATTCTCTCAATAATCCACCCCAACATTCTCTCTTCTCCCCTCTCCTACCGGACAGAAGATACAAATGCCTGAAAGCACGTACCCTAGGCCCATTGTTATCAGACTCTTGAATGGACCGCTGCACGACGAGATGAACTCCTGGCCTCACAATCTACCTGGTTATGATCTTGCACTTTATCATTTACCTACACTGCAGTTTACAATTTATTCTGCATTGTTAATGCTTAATTATATTCAACCTCAATGCACCGTGTAATGATTGGATCTGTATGAACACTCATCAGTACACGTGACAAATAATAAATCAATACCAATACCCTTCACTTTACCAAAGGAGAGGTGAACATTAAGCAGTGTTCCAGGGGTTATATGTATTGCCATTAGATCGAGACCATTCAGGACCAGAACATACAAATAGATAGTTAAGAATATCGGTGTCTCATGGCACCAACAACTCTAGAAAGGCATTCATAAAGGAAAAGGACATTTCAGTTGAAGTAATTAAATGAGCATCAGGAGTGAGAGGAATCAGAATCAGGTTTATTATCACCGGCATGTGACGTGAAATTTGTTAACTTAGCAGCAGCAGTTCAATGCAATACATAATCTTGCAGAGAGAGAAAAAAAATAATAAGAAATTAAATAAAACATAATAATAAATAAAAAAGTAAATCAAAATAGATTATTTTTTAAAATGTGCAAAAGCAGAAATACTGCATATTAAAAAAAAGTGAGGTAGTGTCCAAAGCTTCAAAGTCCATTTAGGAATTGGATGACAGAGGGGAAGAAGCTGTTCCTGAATCACTGAGTGGGTGCCTTCAGGCTTCTGTACCTCCTACCTGATGGTAACAGTGAGAAAAGGGTGTTGGAGGTCTTTAATAATGGACGCTGCCTTTCTGAGACACCACTTCCTAAAGAAATCCTGGGTACTTTGTAGGCTAATGCCGAAGATGGAGCTGACTAGATTTACAACCTTCTGCAGCTTCTTTCGGTCCTGTGCAGTAGCCCCTCCGTACCAGACAGTGATTCAGCCTGTCAGAATGCTCTCCATGGTACAACTATAGACATTTTTGAGCATATTTGTTGACATGCCAAATCTCTTCAAACTCCTAATAAAGTATAGCCGCTGTCTTGCCTTCGTTATGACTACATCATAAGGGACCAGGTTAGATCCTCAGAGATGTTGACACCCAGGAACTTGAAGCTGCTCAATCTCTCCACTTCTGATCTCTCTATGAGGATTGGCATGTGTTCCTTTGTCTTACCCTTCCTGATGTCCACAATCAGCTCTTTCATCTTACTGACATTGTGTGCCAGGTTGTTGCTGCGGCACCATTCCACTAGTTGGCATATCTCATTCCTGTACGCCCTCTCATCACCACTTTAGATTCTACCAACAATGGTTGTATCATCAGCAAATTTATAGATGGTATTTGAGCTATGCCTAGCCACACGGTCATGTGTATACAGAGAGTAGAGCAGTGGGCTAAGCACATGCCCGAGGTGCTCCAGTGTTGATCGTCAGCAAAGAGGATATGTTACCACTGATCTGCACAGACCAGCAAGTGAGTACCAGGTGACTCAGGACAGAAAATATGGTAGCTTTATTCAAGAAGAGCAATAATAATAAGCCAGATCTGTCATTCTAGTAGAAAAGTTATTGGAAAATATTTCTGAGGGTCAGGATAAATCTACACTTGGAAAAACAGGGATTAATCAAAGATAGACAACATAATTTCATGTGCTGGAGATCCTGTGCAACCCATTTTGAAAGATATTAATGAGAGCAGTGGGGCTGATGCAGTCTACATAGACTTTGGTAAGGCCTTGGACAAGGTCCCCACGGAAGACTAGTTCAAAAATTTAGAGCTCATGGGATGCAAGATATTGGCAAACTGGATTTAAAATGGGATTGGTAACAGGAGGTATAGGATAATGCTGAAGAGTTGTTCCTAGGCCTGCATCCAATCAGTAAAATAGGCAGAGCAGCCACATGGGAGGAATGCAACAATAAGTTGGGATCAGTACTGGGGCCTTTTCATTTTGTTATAGAATACTGTGCAAATGTCTTCGGCACATATCTATAGCAAGTGTGCCTAAGACCTTTGCACAGTACAGTGGTAATTTTAAGTATTGCACTATAGTGCCACCACAAAAAATATCATGATGTGTGTGAGAGATGATAAACCTGATTCTGATATGGGTCTCTATTGTGGACTGAGAGTGGGAAGGGGGCAGGGAGAGGGAACCATGGTTGGGAAAAGGGGAAGGGAGAGGGGAGGGAGGGCAAAGCACCAGAGGAACATTCTGTAATGATCAATTAACCAATTGTTTGGGATCAAATGATCTTGCCCAGTGTCTCAAAGTTGGGTATGTCTATACCTACGCCACCCCCTGCACCAAGCATTCCTTGTCTGCCACCTGTCCCACACCCCTCCCGTGGTGCTCCACCCTTACCGTTCCCAACGTCCTTTGCTCCCGCCAGATTTATGAACTCTTTGACCAGTTCTCTTTAATTGAGCTTCGACCAGTGACAAATCTAGACGTTCAAGGTTTGCGAGGAACAAATTTTACTCAGGTTCACTGCCCGAGTGGAGGGGGTCAGCAACAGATTGCAGCAGCATGATTGGCTTTAATCGCGACCAATCCAGACATTGGAAGGGATTTCACTCAGCTCCACGGCCGAGTAGAAAACGGCAACAGCAAGTCACGGCAACATAACACAGCTTTGACCAGCCACCAATCCAGACATCAGAAGCTTGAAAGGAGGTGATTACACTCAGGTCCACCGTCTGAGTGAAAAAAGGCAGCAGTGATTCTTGGCAGCATAATACAGCTTTGATCAATAACCAATCTGCATTTGGAATTGATTAGCATGAGCAAATTTAAGGAAGGCAGGGGCAAGCACAGCAGCCATCGTCTGTGTGGAGAGAGTCAGAGTGGTGATCTTGAGGCTTTAGCTCTTTGAGGTTTCAGTCAGAGAAAGCAAAGAAAAGAAAAGCTCCAGGTTAATTTTTTCCCTCCCTTCTATAAATCTGCTCAGCTAGGACTGTAAAGATGCCAGGCGAGATAGTTGAATGCCCCTCTTATGGTATGTGGGAAGGCAGGGAGACCTCCAGTGTCCCTGGTGACTACTACTGTGAGAAGTGCATTCAGCTGCAGCTTCTAGCAGTTCGTGATAAAGAGTTGGAGCTGGAACTGGATGATCATTCGGGGGGATGATAGATAGGACATATAGAGAGGTAGTTACACCCAAGATGCAGGACACAGGAAACCAGGTGACAGTCGGGAAGAGGAAAGGGGTTAAGGAACCAGTGCAGAGCACCCCTGTGGCCATTCCCTTCATCAACAGGTATATCACTTTGGATACTGTCGGGGGGTAGGGAATGACCGAGCAGAGGAAATTCACAGTGGTTGGGTCTCTGGCACTGAGTTTGCCTCTGTGACTCAAAGGAAAGGGGAGAAGAGGCACTCTGTTGTGATCCAGGATTTGTTAGTTAGGAGAATGGACAGGATCTTCTGTGGGCGAGAATGAGATTCCCGGATGGTTTGTAGCCTCCCGGGTGTCAAGGTCGGAGACATCTCTGGGCAAGTAGTATCATAGGAAAGCCGGATCAGCTCAGGACATGGACCAACACCAGGAATGATGATGTTACAGACATTAGTGCGACTTGGTTGCAGGAGGGGCAGGACTGACAGTTCAATATTCCAGAGTTCTTTTGTTTTAGACGCAACAGAGCAGGAGGGATGGTATTACTAGTCAGAGAAAATGTCATGGCAGTGCTCTGTCAGGACAGACTGGAGAACACGACTAATGAGGTGTTAGGGATGGAACTGAGAAATAAGAGAGGTATGGCCACGTTAATGGGCTATATTACAGACCACCCAATAGTCTTAGTGATTTAGAAAAACAAATCTGTATAGAGATCATGGACTGTTGCAATCTTAATGTTCCACATATTGACTGGTGGGACTCCCACACTATAAAAGAACTAGATGGGATAGAGTTTGTCAAACTTGTTCAGGAAAGTTTCCTTCATCAGTGCATAGAAGTCCCAAGGAGAGAGCATATGATACTGGATCTGCTATTAGGGAATGAGACAGGGCAGACCAGACAGACCAGAATGGCAAGCCATATGTGGAGTCGAAACATATGGGGAAGATCTTAAATGCATTCTTTGCATCTGAGTTTACTCAAGAGACGGATACAGTCTATAGAAGTGAGGCAAAGCAGCATCAAATTCATGGACACTGGACAGATTACCACACCAATGACACCACTTTCAATGAATTGTGTACCTGTATTCCCAGATCCATTTGTTCTACCACACTCCTCATTGCCCTGCTGATCACTGTGCATGACTTATGCTGGTTAGTCCTACCGAGGTACAAAATCTCACACTTGTCTGCATTAAATTCCACCTGCTAGTTTTCAGCCCATTTTACCATCTGAAAGCCTTCCTCACTGTCCACTACACCTCGAATCTTGGTGTGTGCGTTCGCACATTTGCTGATTCCAGTTAACCACATTACCATCAAGATCATTGATATAGACAACAAATAACAAAGGACTCAGCATCAATCCCTGTGGTACACCAATAGTCACAGGCCTCCAGTCAGAGGGGCGACCCTCTACTACCACTCTCTGGCTTCTCCCACAAAGTCAATGTCTAATCCAATTTACTATCTCATCCTGAATGCTGGGTGACTGAACCTTTTTGATCAGCCTCCCATGCAGGACCTTGTCAAATGCCTTACTAAAGTCAAAGTAGAAAACATCCACTGTCTTGCCTTCATCTACTTTCCTGGTAACTTCCTCAAAAACTCTATAAGATTGGTTAGACATAACCTACCACACTCAAAGCCATGCTGACTATCCCTAATCAGTCCATGCCTATCCAAATACTTATATCTCTGGTCCCTTAAAATACCTTCCAATAACTTTCCCTCTACTGACGTCACAAATACTGTTTTTTTCCTAGTTTCTGTTTAGAGCCTTTTTTAAACAACAGAACAACATTGGCTATCTTCCAATCCTCTGGTACCTCTCCTGTCGCTAAGGATGTTTTAAGGATCTCTGCTCAGGCCCTGGCAATTTCTGGACTTGCCTCCCATAGGGTCCAAGGGAACACCTTGTCAGGCCCTGGGGATTTATCCACCCTGATTTTCCTCAAGTAGATAGGGTTGTAAAGAAAGCTTTTGGCACACTGGCCTTCATCAATCAACGCACTGAGTATAGTAGATGGGATGTTATGTTGAAGTTCTATGAGATATTGGTGAGGCCTAATTTGGAGTGTTGTGTGCAGTTTTGGTCACCTACCTACGGGAAAGATTGAAAATTGCAGAGAAAATTTACAAGAATATTTGCCGGGTTTGGAGCATCTGAGTTAAAAGGAAAGATTGGATAGGTCATGACCGCATTCTGTTGGATATAGAAGACTGAGAGGACATTTGACAGAGGTATACAAAATTATGAGGGGTATAGATAGCGTAAGTGCAAGCAGGCCTTTTTTCCACTGAGGCTTGTGGGATTACACACAGAGGTCATGGGTTAAGGGAGAAAGGTGAGAGGTTTAAGAGGAACATGCGGGGAAACTTCCTCTCTCAGATGGTTGTGAGAGTGCGGAATGAGCTGCCAGCACGCAGGCTCGATTTCAACATTTAAGAGAAGTTCTGATATGTATATGGATAGTTGGAATATGAAGGGCTTTGGTCCTGGTGCACGTCAATGGGAGTAAGCAGTTTAAATATTTTCAGCAGGCACGAGATAGGCTGAGTGGCCTGTTTCTGTTGGTGTATGTCTCTATGACTCTAAACTCACTCTCCATTCCACATTGACAACTACAGTACTGTGAAAAAATCTTAAGCACCCTGGCTATATATATATATATATATATATATATATATATATATATGTGCCGAAGACTTTTGCACAGTACACTATGCATTAACAATTTTGAAATAATCAAGTGGATATGGTTCATAAGTTTGCAGATGACTGGTAAGTTTCAAGGGAGCACAGGAAACTGGGCTTGGTAAGGATCAATGGAATGTGGAAAGTTGGGCCCCATTGAAGTTTGGAAGAGTGTAAAAACCAGGACCTGCTGAATTTAGAGAACATGGGAACCTGGTGTGCAAGAGGGAGCATGAAAACAAAGGGCCCCCATGTGATGAAGTGACCATGGAATCAGCACCTGTGAACCAGATTCTAAACTACATCTACTTCTGAGCAACCAGAAAGCTGATTATCAGAATTTTACAATAAAGCTGATTACTTGGAGATGGAATACTACAGTTGCTGGAAATCTGAAGTAAAACTGAATTCCCCAGGCTAAGTCAAACATGTGTGGAAAGAAAACAAGTAAATTAACACTACTGGTTGAGCATTGTTCATCAGAACTGACCAGTTCTGATAAAAATAGGGAAGGTTATTTACCTGAAACTAATGAATTTGGTGTTAAGTCCTGAGGGTTGGAATATTTTGAGACAAAAGATGAGATACCGTTCATCAAGTTTATATTGCTCTTCACAAGAACCGTGTAAAAGGCCTAAAGATGTCAGTGTAGAAGTGAGATGGGGAATTAAAGTGATGTAGAGGTATTTTGCAAAGACACTCAATCCATATTTGGCTTCTTTAGTGTAGAGGAAGACATGCCATGATGTAAGAACCAAATGCAATGTCCTAAGCTGAAAGAAGTACGAGGGAATTGTTGCTTCTCCTAAATGAAGTCTTTGGATTCCTGAATGTTGGGAAGGTAAGGGGCAAATGGGCAAATGTTGCATCCCCTACAGTTGTATACGAAGCTGAGAAAGAGAGTAACCTGGGTTCATTTCCCTTTCTTCTGCCTTCCAGTTTACCAGACTCTAGTTTCAAAACTTCATCCTCCATAACTTCCATTACTTTTAATATAATGCCTTCAGCAGTCACATCCTTCCCTCCCTTCCACCTTCATAATTCCAAAATAACCATTTATAACTCCTTGGTTTACTCTTCCACTCCATCAATATAAAGTCAATTTACACTTGTCCAGGCAGGGAACAACCCTTTATTACTCTCTGTCAATTAGTACCACCAGCATCTGCAGAGTTCAGTCTCAGTTGGTTTCTGCTCCATGACATAACTTTCTTTTGTACTCAACACAGCTCCCCTACTCTGCAAAAAAAATATATTTTATTTTTAATTTTGCATGGTTCTGGCCATTGATTTCAAGATTCAACATTGCTTCATGTCATTTCCTGTACACAAGTGTAAGGCAAACAAAATAATTGTTATTCCTGATCTGATGCAACACAAAATATAAAGAACACCTTATATTGCACCTGGGCACACGACCTTATATTCTGTCCAGGTAGCCTTCAACTGGATGACATGAATGTTGATTTTTCCTTATGGTAGTTTTTCTCCTCCCCCTTTCCTCTTCTTCTAGTCCCCTCTCTGGCCTTGTACACCTTCTCATCTGCCTATCACCTCCCCCTGGGGCCTTCTTCCTTTTCTTTCTTATATGGTCCACTCTCCTCTCCTATCAGATTCCCACCCACTTGGCTTTACGTATCACCTTCCAGCTTGTCCTTCTTCCCCTCCCTCTACCTTTTTATTCTGATGTCTTCCCACTTCCTTTCCAGTCCTGAAGAAGGCTCTCAGCCCAAAACATCGACTGTTTATTCATTTTCACTGATGCTCTGACCTGCTGACTTCCTCCAGCATTTTGTGTGCATTGCTTTGGATTTCTAGCACCTGCAGAATTTTTTGTGTTTACAACAATAATAATTTAATAAAACATACAATAAATAGACAATAGACAATAGACAGTAGGTGCAGGAGTAGGTCATTCAGCCCTTCTAGCCAGCACCGCCATTCACTGTGATCATGGCTGATCATACACAATCAGTACCCCGTTCCTGCCCTCTCCCCATATCCCTTGACCCCGCTATCTATAAGAGCTCTATCTAACTCTCTCTTGAATGCATCCAGAGACTTGGCCTCCACTGCCTTCTGGGGCAGAGCATTCCACAGATCCACCACTCTCTGGGTGAGAAAGTTTTTCCGCATCTCTGTTCTAAATGGCCTACCCCTTATTCTTAAACTGTGGCCTCTAGTTCTGGACTCATAAGATATAAGATAGTTTACATACACAGATTGATTGTCTGTCCATAAAGTGATGCTAGGCTGTTCATAAGGTGACTGACAGGAAATAAGAAAGTAGCGGTGGAGTTAGTGGGTGGAGGTGTTGATCAGCTTTACTGCTTGAGGAAAGTAACTGCTTTTGAGTCTTGTGGTCCTGGCATAGATACTACGTAGCCTCCTCTCAGCATTCATTTTATCATGCATGTAAGCAGTTGCTTTTGTCAATCGGGAGAAATTTTGTGATTCTAGGAAAGGCTTGCTCAGCCTTATAAGGATGGATATTCTAGCAGCAGCTGTCCATTATGTGGAGCATATAGAGAATTCCCTTGGACATGAGAGGACACAGAGATCAAATGTTTTGTTTGAATGTTAAAAATGGTCAGATGTATTCTGCTTACTGATCCACTCAGTAAATGAAACCTGATGTTCAGGATGTTCACATTACAATATTATTTTGGTACAAATTGCCTTCCGGTTCATTCAATTTTGAACATAAATTTAGAAGTTGGTAATCCAAGAGATCCTGTACAAATTCTAAGTCTGGAGAGGAAACAAACTTTTCATATTTTATATATCGTGATGAGTTGTATCCTTGAATACAAAAGCGGATCCCAGCAGCAGAAGAATCTCTGGTAACAGTTATTCAGTGTGGGTTCTTAATTCCCAATATAGCTTTGCTAATAAACTTTAAGCTTGGCAATTACTGTTTGCGATATTAGTATACAAATAGTTAACATGGTCATATAAAACTACATTGTTATTGTTATGCCAGTACAGTATTGACCCACAACAGGTGCACTGGTCCAGAAAGTTGCTGTACATATTATTGAGCGGACAAAAAGTCAGGCCATGATCAGAGTTCCTGAGTGGACCTATTAGCTTGATGAGGTGCCAAGAATGGCCCATATTCATGTCAATGTCATCTAACATCAAATTCAGTGTCAGCTTTGAACCTCAGAATTGTGGGCTGGAGAAAGGAGTAAAGCAATAAAGGAGTGAGGATGATATATAACGTAGAACACAGAACAGTACAGCACAGTACCACCACTTTGGCCCATAATTGTTTAATGTACACAAGTGTAAGAAGAATGAAATAATTGTTACTTTTGATCTGATGCAACACAAAAAAACATAAAAGATAAGGAACACAAAATTAAAATACACAATAAATATAAATACATAAGATAGCATATATATGTGTATATATTTATATATGATAGGCTGTACATAAGGTGACTGTCAGGATATAATAAAGTAGTGATGGAGTTAGTGGGTGGAGGTGTTGATCAGCCTTACTGCTTGGGGAAGGTAACTGCTTTTGAGTCTGGGGGGCGTGGGACAAACAGTCCATAAGCAGCCTAACCTTTCCCTCCTACACAGCCCATAACCCTCTCTTTTCCTTGCATCCACAAGTATTTCTTATATATCCTATTGTAGCAGCCTCTGCAGCACATTCCAGGCACCCACCACTCTCTGTGACAACTCCCTTAAACTTTCCTCCACTTACCTTAAATGGACACCCTCTGGTATTGGCCATTGCCACCCTGCGAAAAAGGCGCTGATTGCACACTCTATCTATGCCTCTCATACCCTTATTAACGTCTATTAAGTTGCCTCTCATTGTCTGTTGTTCCAAAGAGAATCTTTCCTCATAAGTCAAGTACTCTAATCTAGCCTCCATCCTGATAAATCTTCTCTGCGTTTTCCCTATAAGTTTCCACATCCTTCTTATAGTGAGGCAACCAGAACTGAACACTATACACCTAGTGTGTTCTAACCAGGGTTTTATCAAGCTGCAATATTACATCATGGCTCTTGAAGTCAATCCCTCGACTAATGAAGGCCAACACACAACACCTTCTTAACCACCAATCAAATTGTGTGGCAAGCTTGAGGGATCTATGGACTTGAACTCAAAGATCTCCCTGTCCCTCTACACTGCTAAGAATCCTGCTATTAACCTTGTACTCCACCTTCAAGTTGGATCTTCCAAATTGAATCACTTCACACCTTTCTGGACTGAACTTCATCTGCCACTTCTCGGTCCAGCTCTGCATCCTGTCTATACCCCGTTGTGCCCTCTAATCTTCATGTCATCTGCAGACTTACTACTCTACCCTTCCACTTTCTCATCCAAGGTATTTATAGAAATCACGAAGAGTAGGGATCCCAGAATGGATCCCTGCAGAACACCACTAGTCACAGACCTCCCAAGCAGAATATGTTCCAACTATTACCACCCTCTATCTTCTGTTGGCAATCCAATTCCAAATCCACACAGCCAAGTTTCCCTGGATCTCATGCCTCATGACTTTCTGGATGAGACTATCATGAGGAACCTTACTAAAACCTATTCACTCTACATCCACTGCTCTACCTCATCAATATGATTTGATATGGAACTGAGCAACAGCAAAAGGACTAATGTATGGCAGAATGTGGAAGATGCATTTGAGAAGGTGAATATTAGTGAGGGTGAGTGCTAATTGGGTCTCCTCCAGTGGAGATGGATGCGTGAGTGGTGATGAGGATGAGTGGTGATGGGAGTGATGGAATGATGGCTCTTGGAGGCAGTGATGGGGGATGTGTGGCTATTGGTGTGAGTGGACTGGTGTTTTGTTTGATGAATTACAATGGGGTTTTGTGTATTAGAAGCTGCTGGTGGGAGAAGCGACAATTGTTATCTTACTGTCAGTTCAGAAGTCCTTTAAATCCCACGCAGCTCCATATTCCTGCATTTTCTATCCTTGTTTTACCCAGTAGTTGCATTTTCAGTCTGATTTCCCTCAGTGCTGCTAACAGAGGGCAGACCACTCCTGGACTCTTGAAGTGGCAATCACAAGCTGCATAGGACTCCTGATGTAAAACTTCAGACTTCATATTTGTTTCAGATGAGCAAAAAGGATAGATCTTGTAATCGTGTTACAAAACACAGAAACAGGCCTTTTAGACTATGAAATACCCATCTATACTAATCCTATTTTCCAGCACTTGGCCCAATGCCTTCCATACCTGAGCAATTCAAGTGCTTGTTTCAATAGTTCTTAAATGTTGTGAGAATCTCTGCCTCCACCATCAACTTAAGCACAGTGTTCAATACTCTGACCACATTCTGGGTGAAAATGTTCCTCCGAAGAATTCCACTAAACCTTTCGCCCTTACCTTAAACCTGTGTACTCTGCCCTTCGATTTCTCTGCTGTTCAATCCTAAAAGAATGTAGAAATATACTCTACAGACCCTTGGTAGGCTGTGCATCGCAAGAGAATCAGAATTAGGCTGATCATCATTGACATATGTCGTGAAATGTGTTGTTTTGCAGCAGCATTACAGTGCAATACATAAAAAATACATAAAGTACAATAAGAATATAAAAAAAAGAAGTGCATGAAGAGAGCAAAATAGTGAGGTAGTGTTCATACATCCAGCTACTGTTCAGAAATCTGAGGGCAGAGGGAAAGAAGCTGTTTATAAAAATTGAGCATGTGTCTTCAGGCTCTTGTTGAAGGGTACAATGCTGACAAACATTTAGTTGATTAAACATCACTTGTTAAAATCACAAACCATCAATCCTAAATATTATTTTATGCTGGAAATGTAATTAAGATTGTTGCATTTCAAATATAGTTTCTTACAGGAACTATTAGACAATATTTAATCAAGAATCAGGTTGCAAGACCAGTATATTCTTTAAACAGTTCCATAGCTTTGCAAATTGCACATTACAGCAACAGTCTGAAATTCCAAATCTTGCATTAGACATTTCTCTATAAGTGCTAAGCTATCATCTTGTGCTGTAGCAGTAGTCATCATTTCTATTTGTGGAGTCTAATGCTGGTCAGGGCTCTTTCTCTGCCAAAGCAAAGATGTAGCAGTCTTGTTCCTCACATGGAGAGTGAACTTGATAGCCAAAGGCATCTGCTAATGTGATCACAGATCTATCCATCTTTTCTTAATGAGCTTCGTGTCGTTTTCTTTTTAAAACGTACACAGCAAACTTTGAAATCTTTCAGACATGCATCTTATAAAACATTCTGCATTGAATTAAATACAGATTACAAATAAAAAACAAGATATTAAACCCAGCTAAATAGGCTCCACATGAGCTTCCCCATGACCTAATATATTTCACCGTCAGCATGACCTTCTATTCACTTCTTTCTCATGTACTTTTGTAACATTCCCTTTAACTTCTCTATGCTATTGCATCCCCGAGCAAGGATCAATATGACCAATGACTAAAGAGAAGGTCAGAATGTGGCATTTTAATACAGTAAATAGCAAAAAGTAGCATGTTCTGTGTCTATATAGAGGATTTCAAGGTGATGGTATGTACATGTACAGTACTGTGCAAAAGCCTTAAGAACATGTATATAGCTCGGGTGCTTAAGACTTTTGCACAGTACTCTAGTAATTTTATGTATTGCACTGTACTGCTGCCACAAAAAACATATTTCATGACATACGTAAGTGACGATTAACCTGATTCTGATATGGGTCTCTATTGTGGACTGAGAGTGGGAAGTGGTAGGAAGAGACATTCCATAATGATCAATAAACCAATTGTTTGGAACCAAATTACCTTGCCTGGTGTTTCAGGGCTGGGTGTGTCTGCACCAATGCCATCCCCCGGCACTGGCACTCCTTCTCTGCTGCCCGTCACCCCTCCCACGGCACCCAACATCCTTTGTTCCCGCCAGATTTACAAACTCACTCTCCACTCCATGATAACAAATACAGTACTGTGCAAAAGTCTTAGGCACTTTAGCTATATATCTGTGCCCAAGACATTTGCACAGTACTGCATGTAAATTATAAATTAAATTAGTACTGCATGAGCATCTGTGACACAATGGTGCAATCTAGTGGTGATCTACACAATTACATGCCAACAGGTTCCGGGACTTCTTCCACCAGGCCATCAGTCTGATGAACTCACGCTGATTTGAGTGTACAGTACTCTACATTACATTAACTGTTCTATTATAAATTACTATGATTGCACATTGCACATTTAGACAGAGACATAATGTAAATATTTTTATTCCTCATGTATGTGAAGGATGTAAGAAATAAAGTCAATTCAATTTTGTTCATTTCCAGTGATCTCTTGGAGGTTTGAACTACTTCATTTACTGAGACATTATAAACAGAATTGAACATTGTACAATCATTATCAAACATTCCACTTCTGACCTTATGATGGAAGGGTGAAGCAGGTGAAGATGGTTGGTCCTGAGAAACAGCCCTGAAAATTGCAGTGATTCTCTGTGGATGGGATGATTGACCTCTGAGATCCACAACTACTTTTCAATGTATAACGTGACATTTAACCATAAACATAGAAACATAGAAAACCTACAGCACAATACAGGCCCTTCGGCACACAAATTTGTGCCGAACATGTCCCTTCCTTAGAAATTACTAGGCTTTCACATAGCCCTCTATTTTTCTAAGCTCCATGTACCTATCCAAAAGTCTCCTAAAAGACCCTATCGTATCCGCCTCCACCACTGTTGCTGGCAGCCCATTCCACGCACTCACCACTCTCTGAGTAAAAAACTTACCCATGGCATCTCCTCTGTACATACTCCCCAGCACCTTAAACCTGTGTCCTCTTGTGTTAGCCATTTCAGTTCTGGGAAAAAGCCCCTGACTATCCACATGACCAATGCCTCTCACCATCTTCTACACCTCTATCAGGTCACCTCTCATCCTCCATCGCTCCAAGGAGAAAAGGCCACTTGAACGTTTTCTCCCTGATTCCTATTAACTTTAGATGAGCAGTGATCCCTCCTGCGCATTAGTCAAATATTGTGCTATTATCAAGGAGAATCACATAGACCTCTAGCAATTCCTCTGGACTGAGATCTGGAGCTAACTAGTAGTCCTGTCAAAACCTATAGAATATTGAACATAGAACAGTACAGCACAGGAACAGGCCCTGCAGCCTATGATATTATGCTGAACTAATTAAGCTAAAGACACCTAATCCAATCTGCCTGCATGCAATCCACATCCCTACACTTTCTGCATATTCATGTGCCTATCTAAGTGACTCTTAAACATTTGTATCGTATCTTTCTCCACCAGCATACCTGGCGGTGCATTCCAAATCCCACACATCTTTGAATTTTCTCTCTTGCCTGAACTTGGTGGTAGCCAGGAACAGCCAGCACAAACTGGGTATTGGTGAGTAAATTATTGATGCATAGATAGCACCTGTTGCTGTCTCTTTCAATCACTTTACTATGAATGAGAGAAGACTAGACAGTTGCAGACACCTTGAATTTGTTCTGCTTTTTTTGGACAGGACATATCAGGAAAGTCTTCCACATTAACAGTTAGAATTCAATGAATTCTGGCTTCTGTCATGATGAGGATTTCAGGAGGAAGCCAAGAGGAATTATTCACTCAATATACACTTTGACACTTGGCAGTTATTTGAGCTTTGTCTTCACTAGAATGTGACAGGACCACAGAGACTTGGTCAGATCTTTTGCCTGTAAAATAAGTTAGCTACAGTACTATGCAAAAGTCTTAGGCACATATATATATCTAGGATGCCTAAGGCTTTTGAATAGTACTGTATTTGTCAATGTGGAACAGTGAGCAAGTTTGTAAATCTGGCTGGAGCAAAAGATGTTGAGAATGGCGAAGGTGGAGCACCATGGGCGGTGTGTAGGGCAGGTGGCAGAGAAGGAGTGCCAGGGGCAGAGAGATAACACGGTTACAAACACACCCAGCCATAAGACACCAGACAAGGTCATTAGATTCTAAACCACGGATTTATTGATCATTACAGAATGTCTGTTTGGTGCTTCCTGCTCCCTCCCCCCTGCCTTCCCCTTTCCCCAACCATGATTCTCTTCTCCCTGCCCCCTTCCCACTCTCAGTCCACAACAGAGACCCATATCAGAATCAGGTTTATCATCACTCACATATGTCATGAGATTTTTTTTTGTGGAGAGTGGTGGGACTGTGGAATGCACTGCCAGCAAAGGTTGTAGAGGATTGTGGGGCAGCCAGAAGTTGTGAGAGTGACACATTATTTCATTATGACTAATGGGAACAAACAAGTTAATGATACCAAAATAGCACAGATTAAGGTAACTGAAAATGAGCAGCAAGCTTTTGTTCCTCTTTTCAGTTTTTATTCTTAGTGACCAAATCTGCTGCCTTTAATTCTAATAATGTATAAAACTTGGCTTTCAAATTCTGTTCCCTCAATCAGATAGTTGAGAAGTAAAACCATATTAATGATGCTGACATAATTTATAGTAAATCACATTACACCTGCTAATAATCCTCAGAAATAAATCTACTTGATTACATTTTAAAAACTTGCGAACAGATGTGTGGATGTAAGAGTTAATAAAGGCTGTGACCACTTCTGTGTTGCTCCTGTTACAGTACTTCCTTCTCCTTTTGGTTATAGTACTCAGCTTCTGCATAAACAAGATGTGCACAATTTGATAAAGCACATGACAGATGTCATCAGACCAAGGTAGTGTATTTTTGCAGAACTCCTAAACCAGAGTAAAGATCATAATTTAATGCTTGCAATGCCTAAATGCATAAAATATTTCAAGAATCTCTTTCCTGGAGCTATGGCCTGGAACAACCTGTAACCCTTCACTTATTCTTCCTCTTGCAGAAGGCCAATATTTCCAAGCTATTAGCATGATGGTCAAGTTCATACATATCACACTGTAAATGGAAGAGCCCAAAGTAGTTTTCATGAACAGTAACAATTTCATAAATCCCTGAAAACAGGTAGATAAGGTAGTGAAGAAGACAATGGGATGCTGGACTGGGACGTCATGTTACAACTTTATAACATGTTGATTTGGCCACACCTGAGTTCTGTGTGCAGTCCTGGCCACCACACTCTAGGAAGGATGTGATTGCATTGATGAGGAGATTCACCAGGATGTCATATGAAATGAAAAATCTCTGTTATAAGGAGAGACTGCAGAAGCTAAGTTTGCTTTCCCTGGAGTAGAGAAGGCTGACAGGGTGACCTAAAAGTGGTGTACAAAATTATGAGGGGGATAAAGAGGCCAGATAGCAAAAATCTATTTCTCAATGTGGGTATGAGAAAAGGGTGAGGTAGGAAGTTTAGAGGGAATCTGAGGGGAATTTTTTTCCTACAGAATGTTATCAGAGTCTGATATTCATTGTCTGAAGAGGTGATAGAGGTAGATACTCTCATGACGTTTAGAATACAATAGGTTACATGGACATGGTGGGCCAAAAGCTGAATGACTCTATAACTTAATCTTAAATTAGTCAGCTCAGGTGCCTTGCTGTTCGGTGTGGGCGATCACGTCTCTCTATCCATCAGGGTCCCTGACCCTCTGAATTGTAGTTGTTGCCTCCCCTGTTTCTAACTGTGAGATTAATCCATCTATCATTCTCATTCTCTGTCCACCTCTGCTTCTTCTTTTCTTAAATTAGAGATAAGGAAAACTTAACATTATCATACAGAAAACTCAAGAAATGCTGCACTTGAAAGATTCTCCCTCTTTTTTTAAAACTTCTACCTACCTGTTAGTACTGTTTGTTTTACTCTAGTCCCAGTTGTTCTAATTTATATCCAACATCCTTCTCCACTTAAATTCAGTTTCAAACCCGTTTAAGAAAGCCCATGTGCTTAAATCTGAGTGTTTCAATGTAGGAGGAATCAAAGCCTCAATATTGAAAGAAATGGCTCTCCCTTCTGAATAACGTTAGCTATTTGATACTGAGTCCAGAAGCATTTTCATGTTATCAATATAATTGTGTGTGTTGAAAAATTGAACTAATTTACTGCTGGCCCGGTGAACTTCGCCATGTTTTGCACTCCTCCCGATAGTTATTGGCAGCTTTAAAGGACTCTGGAAAGTAACAAAACACTTGCAGAAATGTTGCAAGTCAAATATCAATTAAATAAATAAGTTGTTCACCATCTCTTCAAACACCACTGTTGTCAAATATTTAAATAGAGAAATGTTGAACTTCAGAATTGCAGCTCTGTTGACAAGTCAGCTTTACACACTGACTCATCTGTTTGCTCCTCATGTACTCAGCAGACTCACGACAAACAAATCTCACGGGTGCATATGTTGGCATTGATAATAAATTTACTTTGAACATTGAACTTTGAACTCATTAGTGTAGTATTCAGTATGACTTGAAACACACCTGTCTCGTCAAAATCAATCAAGCATTATAAAATGAAATATAACCATATAACAATTACAGCACGGAAACAGGCCATCTCGGCCCTTCTAGTTGTTCCCGAACGCTTATTCTCACCTAGTCCCACCAACCTGCACTCAGCCCATAACCCTCCTTTCCTTTCCTGTCTATATACCTATCCAACTTTTTTTTAATGACAAAATTGAACCTGTCTCTACCACTTCTACTGGAAGCTCATTCCATACAGCTACCACTCTCTGAGTAGAGAAGTTCCCCCTCGTGTTACCCCTAAACTTTTGCCCCCTAACTCTCAATTCATGTCCTCGTGTTTGAATCTCCCATACTCTCAATGGAAAAAGCCTATCCATGTCAACTCTATCTATCCCTCTCATAATTTTAAATACCTCTATCAAGTCCCCCCTCAACCTTCTACACTCCAAAGAATAAAGACCTAACTTGTTCAACCTTTCTCTGTAACTTAGTTGCTGACACCCAGGTAACATTCTAGTAAATCCCCTCTGTACTCTCTCTATTTTGTTGACATCTTTCCTATAATTCAGTAACCAGAACTGTACACAATAAATATGCCATAAAATATTTTCAAAACTATTGAATATAAACCTCAAATTCAACTAAAGCATTTAAAATAATGTTTTAAAAATTAAGGACATTAAACTAAATGCAAATTATTTTTTTTAATAGTTCTGATATTTCTTCCATTAGAACTCAACAATTGCCATTAAAGCTGGGGGAATTCCCATCTGTGCAGTTTCTGTACAAGGTCCACATCAAAGCACATGGAAGCAGGTTTCAGTGATGGAGAACCTCAAAGCTCCTGCACCACTGCCCAATGGTCAAGAAATTATCCAGAGGACTTCATCAAGTTGGTTTGGAATTCCACCTTCTGAAAACTTGGCAAACTACAGGCAAAATTCTAGCAACATGCAGGTCCAAAGAAGTTCGATAATAACCTTAACTTAATCTTATGTTATTCATTTATTAATTTCACCTTTAAAGAAATAATTGGGAGGTAATTGAGTAATTTGTATGATAATGTTATATATTCTGAAATTAGGCATGATGCACATGTATGGGATCTACCACCATTCTTACATGATTTGATGAAAAAGTACCACATGGGCAAGGATCACAAAAAACATGGTGTTTCATCTTGAATGACAATGCCACTTCAATGAGCAGCCATTCTGTATCAGGAGTCCTTTTTCCATAGCTGTATGTACCTGGTATCCTTTTTGAGACCAGAAGACATAGGAGCAGAATTTGGCCATTTTGCCCATCCAGTCTGCTCCACTATTCAATCATGGCTGATCTGTTTTTCACCTCCTTAGCCCCACTGCCTGGCCTTCTCCCCATAACTTTTGATACTGTGACCAATCAGCAACCTATCCAGCTCTGCCTTATATACACCCAACAACCTGACCTGTGGTAAGAAGTTACACAAATTCACCACCTCTGGCTAAAGATTTCTCTACATCTCTGTTTTAAATGGACACTCCTCTATCCTGAGGCTGTGCCCTCTTGCCCTAGACTTTCCCACCATAGAAAACATCCTTTCCACATCCACACTGTCTATTCTTTTCAACATTCAAAAGGTTTCAATTAGATCCCCCATCATCCTTCTAAATTCCAGCGAGTACAGACCCAGAGCCATCAAACGTTCCTTGATTGATAACCCTTTCATTCCTGATATCATCCTTCTGAACCTCCTCTGAACCCTCTCCAAGGCCAGCACATCTTTTCTTAGATAAGGAGCCCAAAGCTGTTCACAACACTCAAGCTCAGACCTCACCAGTGCCTTATAAAGCCTCAGCATCACATCCCTGCTCTTAAATTCTAGACCTCTCGAAATTAATACTAACATTGTATTTGCCTTCCTCACCACCTATTGATCTGCAAGTTAACCTTTAGGGTGTTCTGTACAAGGACTCCCACATCCCACTGCATCTCAGATTCCTGGATTTTCTCCCCGTTTAGAAAATAGTCTGCATATTTATTTCTACTACCAAAGTGCATGGCCATGCATTTTCCAACATTGTATTTTATTTATCACTTCCTTACCCATTCTCCTAATCTGTCTAAGTCCTTTTCTATCCTACCTGTTTCCTCAACACTACCTGCCCCTCCACCAATCTTCATATCATCTCCAAACTTGGCAACAGAGCCATTTGTTCCATCATCTAAATCATTGATATACAGCATAAAAAGAAGCAATCCCAACACTGACCCCTGTGGAACACCACTAGTCACTGGCAGCCAACCAGAAAGAGATCCATTTATTCCCACTCGCTGCATCCCACCAATCAGCAAGTGCTCTAACCATGCCAGTAACTTTTCTGTTATACAGTGGGCTCTTAACGTGGCAAGCAGCCGCATGTGTGGCACCTGGTCAAAGGCCTCTGGAAGTTCAAATATACAACATCCACTACATCCCCTTTATCAACCCTACTTAAATATCCTCAAAGAATTCCAATAGGTTCATCAGGCAAGATTTTCCCTGAAGGAAACCATGCTGACTTTGTCAAATCTTGTCCTGTGTCACCAAGTACTCCACCACCTCATCCTTAACAATTGACTCTAACATCTTCCCAACCACTGAGGTCAGGCTAATTGGTCTATAATTACCTTTCTGGTGTCTTCCTCCTTTCTTAAAGAGTGGAGTGGCATTTGCAATTATCCAGTCCTCTGGAACCATGCCGAGTCCAATGATTTTTGAAAAATCATTACTAATGCCTCCACAATCTATAACGATACCTCTTTCAGAACCCTAGGGTGCAGTTCGTCTGGTCCGGGTGACTTATGTACCCTTAGGTCTTTCAGCTTTTTTAGCACCTTCTCCTTTGTAGTAGTAACTGTACTCACTTCTCTTCCCTCACACCCTTCAACATCTGGCACACTGCTAGTGTCTTCCACAGTGAAGACTGATGCAAAATACTTATTTAGTTCATCTATCATCCCCTTGTCTCCGTTATTATTTCTCTGGCCTCTTTTAGTGGTCCTAAATCCATTCTCGTCTACCTTTTATTCTTAACATACTTGAAAAAGCCTTTACTATCCACTTTGATATTGTTTGCTAGCTTGCTTTTATATTTCATCTTTTCTCTCCTAGTGATTTTTTTAGTTGTTTTCTGTAGGTTTTTAAAAACTTCCCAATCATCTATCTTCCCGCTAATTTTTGCTTTGTTGTATGCCCTCTCATTTGCTTTTACATTAGCTTTGACTTCCCTTGTCAACCACAGTTGTACTATTTTGCCATTTGAGCATTTCTTCGCTTTCGGAATACATATGTCCTGCATCTTCCTCATATTTCCCAGAAACTCTCACCATTGCTGCTCTGCTGTCATCCCCACCAACATCTTCCAATTTACTTTGGCCAGCTCCTCTCTCACACCACTGTAATTTCCTTTTCTCCACTGAAATACTGCTACATCAGACTTTACTTTCTCCCCGTCAAATTTCAAGTTGAACTCAATCATATTGTGATCACTGGCTCAAAGGGTTCATTTATTTTAAGATCCCTAATCTCCTCCAGTTCATTAGATGACACCCAATCCAGTATAGCTGATCCCCTTGTGGGCTCAACAACAAACTGTTCTAAAAAACCATCTCTTGGGCATTCAACAAATTCACTCTCTTGAGATCCATTACTAACCTGAATTTCAAATCGACCTGCATGTTAAAATCTCCCATGACTACCATAACATTGCCCCTTTGGCATGCTTTTTCTATTTCCTGTTGTAACCTGTGGTCCACATCTCAGCTACTGTTGGGAGGCCTGTATATAACAGCCATCAGGGTCCTTTTACGTTTGCATTTTCTTAACTCAACCCATAAGGATTCTACATCTTCCGATCCTGTGCCACATCTTTCTACTGATTTTATGCCATTTTTTTACCAGCAGAGCCATGCCACTCCCTCTGACTACCTTCCTATCCCTCCGATACAACGTGTAACCTTGGACGTTTAGCTCCAACTACAACCATCTTTCAGCCATGATTGAGTGATGGCCACAACATCATACCTGCCAATCTGTAATAGTGCAACAAGATTATCCACCTTATTTCTTATATTCCATGCATTGACATATAACACTTTGTGCACTGTATTTGCTACCCTTTTTGATTCTGCTTCCCTAATGCACCCATACCTTGTTGGCTGCAATTATGTCCTATCATCTGTTTGCCCTTCCTGACAGTCTGACTGCATGTTATCTTTGTTTTTTTACCATCTATCCTATCCTGAGTCCCTTCATGCCAGTTCCCACCTCCTGCCAAATTAGTTTAAACCCTCTCCAGCAGCTCTAGCAAACCTGCCTGCAAGAATTTTAGTCCCCTTGGGGTTCAGGTGCAACCCATCCCTTTTATACAGGTCATACCTCCCCCAGAAAAGATCCCAATGATCCAAGAACCTGAAGCCCTGCCCCCTCCACCAGCTTCTCACCCATGCATGTATCTGCCAGATCATCCTCACTGGCAAAGTACTACTCTGGAGCTCTGCTTCTCAGCTTTCTGCTCGCTCTCTAAATTCTCTCTTCTGGACCCCTTTGCTTTTTCTTCCTATGTCATTGGTACCAATATGTCCCAAGAGATCTGGCTGCTCTCCCTCCCCCTCCAAAATGATCTGAGATGTCCCTGACCCTGGCACCTGGCAGGCAACATACCATTCGGGTGTCCCATTCACATCCAAAGAATCTCTTGTCTGTTCCTCTGACTATTGCCTGCCCCATCACTACTGCTCCCCTTTTCTCCCTCTTTCCCTTTTTCCACAACCTTTTCAGGAAGTTAAGCATTCCCCAAGGTAAATCAAAGAGGAAAGGTTTTAGATTTTTTACTCATTCCACGAGAAGGTGGAAGACTTGCACCTGAACTGGAACAGGTTCATCATTCTTGCAGGGAAGTTTGCTCATGCTTTGGGGAGTTAGGACAAAGAGCAAACTAATTTTAAACACAAGAGTTTCTGTAGAAACTGGCAGTCCAGAGCAACACACACACACACACACACACACACACACACACACACAATGCTGGAGGAACTCAGCAGGTCATCGGTATGGGATCCACTGGCCATTACTATGATGCAATAGCTGTTCTAACATGATTTGATGAAAAAGCACCATAAAAAACACGGTTTCACCCTGAATGACAATGCCACTTCAACGAGGAGCCATTCTGTACCTGGCATATTACACAGTCAGATTAGGAACAATTCCTAGACTATGTAGTGAGTCCAGGGAATAGGTAATATTCCCATCTGACCCTTTGAATATTCCAGAATTTTCATGCTGCAGTGTGCAGACATGGAATTTTGAAATACTCTGACATATACACACACAACAAGATCCCAATCTTGACAGAATCACTGGTCAACTATTGATACAACATAACTCACTTTACACAAGCGTTGAGGTGCTTTTCACAAGACTGAGCAATTTTATTAATCTGGTCTATTGTCTTAGCTTTTGTCATGTGGTTTTGCTAATCTCATTTTACAATGACTTGACAAAACTAAGCCAATAGAAACTTTCATTGAAAGGTAGCAGATGCCATTCTATTAAGTAGTATCCTATTAAATATGAAACAAGTCATAGAAAGGCAACGCTTCACCTGCGAGACCTTTGGGGTCATAAACTGTGTCTGGTGCTCCTAGTATGGCCTCCTGTTTATCGATGAAACCCAACACAGATTGAGAGGCCATTTCACTGACCCCCTACGGTCCATCTGCCAGAGGAAGTGGGATCTCCCCATGGCCACCCATTTCAATTCCACTTCCCATTCCCATTCTGATATGTCTGTCCATGGCCTCTTCTACTGTTGCAATGAAGGAACAACACCTTATATTCCATTTGGGTAGCCTCCAAGTTGATGGGATGAACATCGATTTCTCGGTAATGGTGCTGCTCTTCACCATTCTCCGTCCCCATTTCCCTCTCTTACTTTATCTCCTTGCCTGCCCATCGCCTCCCTCTGGTAGTCCTCCTGCCTTGACTTTCTTCCATGCCTTTCTGTCCTCTTCTATCTGATTCCCTCTTCTCCAGTGCTGTATCTCTTTCACCAATCAACTTCCAAGCTCTTTACTTCACCCCTCCCCCCACCCACTGGTTTCACCTACCACCTTGTGTTTCTCTCTCCCCTCCCACCACCTTTTAAATCTACTCCTCAGCTTTTATTCACCAGTCCTGCTGAAGGGTTTCGGCTGGAAACACCAACTGTACTCTCTTCCATAGATGCCAGGCCTGCTGAGTTCCTCCAGCATTTTGTGTGTGTTGCTTGGATTTCCAGCTTCTGCAGATTTTTTCTTGTTTGTCATAGAAAGAATAACTTTAAACACTTTATTTTTCAAGCAATTGCATGCATTCATCAACCAATCATGAAAAGAAACCACAGCCCCAATCAAATGAAGTTTAAACAAATCTAAATTATATCCATATTCATACATGTAAGATGAAGACAAACAAAATTAAGAAAAGCAACTTCTGGTATGCACAATTAACTTCATATGGAAGTCCATAAAGCAGAATTCATTTTGAATTTCCTGTGAAATTCTTATGATCACTTCTTTGCATTATATCAAAGATATTTTATATGATATCAAAAAGTATCTGAGGTAGAATGATATAGCCATACTGTAAAGTTTGGAACAATCTAAGATCAAGCAGCATCTTTAGTTGGAACCAATCCACAATTGTAAATATTAACTCTGCAATGTTGGGATATCACAACTGAATTGGTACAATCTGTAAGCTTTGTAGTAGCAAATCCCAAGATGTTTTTCAACTAAATATGCAATCACTGTCACAAGGGCAAATGGTGTGATGCATCAGCACAATCCCAATGTCCCTCATCAATTCTCAAACTCTTTTGCTTTATACATACAGTATGCTGTCCTTCTTTCATCATTTCCTGGGTCAGAATCCTGGAACTTCCTCATAAGCAGCATTGTGTCAGAACCATCATCACTCAGGCAGTCACCATTAAACATGGGAGTGCATTACTTCCTTGCCAAGGGCACCGAAGGATGCGTAATATTGCTTTTGACAGTAATGTCATCATTTTATGTTTGAGTAACTAACTGAAAGTTTTGAGAGTGAATCAGGCACATACTAAAGACTGCCACCAGTAGACAGCCACAAAACTGACAATGTTGTGGTACAGATCTTCCCTTACTTTTATAGTTCCTCACGATTGAGAGAGACTTGCTTCAGTATCAGGGGTTGCTATAATGAACAACCCTTTATGGTTGGGGCTGGTGGAAAGGGCGAGATTTTATGAACGTTGGTGATAGGTGCCAAATGAAATCCAATGTGCCACAGCTGTGTCTGCTCTTTGTAGAACATTGTCCTGAAGTTTGTCAATCACACTGCCTTCATCAATATAGAGTCATAGAAAAGTACAGTACAGAAACAAGCCCTTTGGCCCATCTAGTCCATACCGAAACCATTTAAGCTAGCTATTCCAAACGACCTGCACCAGGACCAGAGCCCTCCATATCCAGGCTATCCATGTACCGATCCAAACTTCTCTTAAGCTCGTGCTAGCAGCTTATTCCACACTCTCACAGCCCTCTAAGTGAGAGGTTTCCCTTCATGTTCCCTTAAACTTTTCATCTTTCACCCTTAATCCATGACCTCTGGTTGTAGTTCCACCCAAACTCAATGGAAAACACCTGTTTGCATTTACCCTGTCTATATTCCTCATTATTTTGTATACCTCTATCAAACCTCCTCTCTGCCTTCTACATTCTAAAGAATGAGAGGCATTGATCGTATGGATTGTCACGGGCTTTTTCCCCAGGGCTGAAATGGCTAACACAAGAGGGCACAGTTTTAAGGTGCTTAGAAGTAAGTCCAGGGGAGATGTCAGGGGTAAATTTTTTACGCAGAAAGTGGTGAGTGTGTGGAATGGGCTGCCAGCGACGATGGTGGAGGTGGATATGATAGGGTCTTTTAAGAGACTCCTGGATAGGTACATTGACCTTAGAAAAATAGAGGGCTAAGGGTAACCACAAAATCACAAGATCACAAGACAAATAAGCAGAAGTGGGCCATTTGGCCCATCAAATCTGCTCCACCACTCCATCATGAGCTAAATTATTCTCCCATCTAGTTCCAATTTCTGGCTTTTTCCTCATATCCCTTGATACTCTGACTAATTAGATACCTATCAATCTCCTCCTTAAACACCCTCAATGATCGGGACTCCACAGCTGTATGTGACAATGAATTCCATAAATCTACGACCCTCTGGCTAAAAGTATTTTTCCTCATCTCTGTTTTAAATGGGTACCCTCTAATTCTAAGACTGTGGCCTCTTGTCCTGGACTCACCCACCAAGGGAAACAGCCTTTCCACATCTACTCTGTCCAACCCTTTCAATATTCAAAATGTTTCTATGAGATCCCCTCTCATTCTTCTATACTCTAATGAATACAGTCCAAGAGCCAACAAACGCTCCTCACATGTTAGCCCCTGCATTCCAGGAATCATCCTCGTAAATCTTCTCTGAACTCTCTTCAACATCAGTACATCCCTTCTAAGATAGGGGGCCCAAAACTGCACACAGTATTCCAAATGAGGTCTCACCAGTGCCCCATAGAGCCTCATCAACACCTCCTTACTCTTATACACTATTCCTCTTGAAATGAATGCCAACATAGCATTTGCTTTCCTTACTGCCGATCCAACCTGGTGGCTAACCTTTAGGGTATCCTGCACTAGGACCCCCAAGCCCCTTTGCATTTCCAATCTTTGAATTTTCTCCCCATCTAAATAATAATCTGCCCAATTGTTTCTTCTTCCAAAATGTACAACCAAACATTTCTCAACATTGTATCTCATTTCCCAGTACATTTCCCAACATTGTATTTCATCTGCCTGTTCATTTCTCAACATCTGTCTTGGGGGGGGTGTGCGGGTGAAGTCTGAGCCTGACTGCACATGCAATACACCGCTTCCCCTTTCCCGGTGTAGTGATCGCCGCATGGTCACTGTCTGGCTTGCTAGGCAGGAGGCCACTGCAAATGGCCTCTCTTGCACTACTGCATTCGTAGCAACACCTTCTCGTCAGTGCCCCCATTTCCACTGAGCTTGCTATGTCATGGCGCGAGTGTCTGGCAGTATAACTGGATGGGTAGGCTGGTCTTGTTAGCCTTGGTTGGCAGCCAGCCTAAGAGAAGGACAACTCTGACTCCAAACCCGGGCAGGTGGGGCTCGTCAGCCTCGTCAGGCCATCCACTCAGGAGAAGGACACTCCGACGTAACTCCTACGACCCGAGGACCTCACTGTCACCGTCCCAGCTTGTAGGCTATGGCAGATGAATCCTGGGTGTTAATGGTAAGGCCAGTACCATGCACATTGCATTCCACCTAAAAAAAAACCATTGCGCAGGCCGAAGGACATGCCCACGTCTACGACTATCCTCCCCGATCAGCCGCTGCGGCTGCGTCTGCCTGTCCCGTATTGGCTTCGTCAGCCACCAGTGAACCTGCAGCAGATGTGGGCAGCCCCCTACCTAAATCTTCGTTTGTGAAGCCAAACCATGAAGAATCTGTCTGCCTATCTGCTCCTCAATGTCCCTGTTACTATTGGGAGGTCTAGGATAAACACCCAGCAGAGTTATCAAACCCTTCATGTTCTTAACTTCCACCCATAGAGACTCAGTAGACAATCCCTCCATGACTTCCTCCTTTTCTGCAGCCATGACACTGTCTCTGCTCAACATTGCCACGCCCCCACCTCTTTGCCTCCCTCCCTGTCCTTTCTGAAACATCTAAAGCCTGGCACTGGAAGTAGCTATTCCTGCCCCTGAGCCATCCAAGTCTCTGTAATGGCCACAACATCATATCTCCAAGTACTGATCTACGCTCTAAGCTCATCCACTGTGTTCATGATACTCCTCGCATTAAAATAGACACATCTCAAACCATCAGTTTAAGCATATCCCTTCTCTATCACCTGCCTATCCTCCCTCTCACACTGTCTCTAAGCTTTCTCTACTTATGTGCCAACTGCCTCTTCCTCCATCACTTCAGTTCAGTCCCCACCCCTCAGCAATTCTAGTTTAAACTCTCCCCAACAGCCTTAGCAAACCACTCTGCCAGGATATTGGTCCCCCTGGGATTCAAGTGCAACCCGTCCTTTTTGTACAGGTCACTCCTGCCCCAGAAGAGGTCCCAATGATCCAGAAATCTGAATCCCTGCCCCCTGCTCCAATCCCTCAGCCATGCATTTATCCTCCACCTCACTCTATTCCTATCCTCATTGTCATGTGGCACAGGCAGTAATCCCAAGATTACTACCTCTGAGGTCCTGCTTCTCAACTACCTTCCTAACTCCGTGTCGTCTGTTTTCAGGATCTCCTCCCTTTTCCTACCTATGTCATTGGTACCAATATGTACCACGACCTCTTGCTGTTCACCTTCCCACTTCAAGATGTCGTGGATGCGATCAGAAACATCCCAGACCCTGGCACCTGGGAGGCAAACTACCATCCATGTTTCTTTCCTGCATCCACAGAATCGCCTGTCTGACCCCCTAACTTTAGAGTTCCCTATTACTGCTGCCATCCTCTTCCTTTCCCTACCCTTCTGAGCCACAGGGCCAGACTCTGTGCCAGAGGCACGGCCACTGTTGCTTCCCCCAGATAGGCTGTTCCCCCCAACAGTACTCAAACAGGAGTACTTATTGTTAAAGGGGACAACCACTGGGGTACTCTCTAGCATCTGACTCTTGCCCTTCCCACTCCTGACTGTTACCCACTTCTCTAACCCCTGAGGCCCCGGTGTGACAACCCGCCTATAGCTCCTCTCTATCACCTCCTCACTGTCCCTGACCAGACAAAGGTCATCGAGCTGCATCTCCAGTTCCCTAACGTGGTCCCTAGGGAGCTGCAGCTCGACGCACCTGGTGCAGATGTGGCCGTCTGGGAAGCTGGGAGTCTCCAGGACCTCCCACATCTGACAGTGAGCACAGAAAACTGGCCTCACACACATACTACCTATCTGTATTCTACACAAGCAACCTACCTCGCCTCAACCCATTATCACCAAAGCCCTCCTACTCTATTTCCCTCTACTCTGAAGCCTACTCTATAAAACTGTCTCCTTTTAAACTCTTCTCTCTGTTCTAACTGGCTGACATCCACACACTTGCGCAGTCGTGTCTCAATCAAACCACTGAAGAAATAACCATCTCCTTTTAAACTCTTCTCGCTGTTCTAACTGGTTGTGCAGTTGTGCCTTGATCAAGCCACTGAGTCACTAGACAAGGTCATTTAATCCCAAACAATTGGTTTATTGATCATTGCAGAATGTCTCTCTGGTGCTTCCCGCTCCCTCCGCTCTCCCTTCCCCCATCCCAATCTCAGTCTACAATTGACACAGATCAGAATCAGGTTTATCATCACTCACACATGTCATATGTACAAAATTAAGGGAGGGAAGTTTAGGGGAGACATCAGGGGTAAGTTTTTTACACAGAGGGTTGTGAGTGCCTGGAATGACTTGCCAGGGATGGTGGTGGAGGCTAAAACATTAGGGGTATTTAAGAGCCTCTTGGACAGGCACATGGATGAAAGAAAAATGGAGGGTTATGGGGTAGTGTGGGTTTAGTACTGTTTTTTCAAGGATTATATGGGTCGGCACAACATGGAGGGCTGAAGGGCCTGTACCGTGCTGTAGTGTTCTATGGTTCTATGGTTCATGAAATGTATTTCTTTCCAGCAGCAGTACAATACAATACACAAAGCTACTTCAGTACTGTGCACCCTGGCTGTATACAGTGTCTAAGACTTCTGCACAATTCTCTACAGCTGAATGATGAACAGAGGTTTACTCCTCTGTCATTCATCCCTTTGTAATTGCAACACTATTATCATTATCATGTCTATGTACCGTGTTCAGCTGGATCAATGCTCTATGCTCGGTTGCTTTACCGGTTAAGCTTTCTGTTGTAAAATGCCTTCTTTACAGCCAGTCATAAAGTTGTACAGTTCAGAAGCCATCATGTTTGTACTGACCTTTTTCTCCCCATCTCACTAGCTCCATTTGCCTGAATTAGGTTTGTATCCTTCTATACCTTGTTTGTCTAAATGACTCAAACTTGGTGATTGTTTTTGATTCTATCACTTAATCTGTGTCCAAAGCTTTCCCCATAAATCCCCTTTAAATCTCCTAGCTCTCATCTTAAACCTCTGCTCTCTTGTTTTTGATATCCCTGTACCATGGGGAAATGATTCTGACTATCCACACTATCTATGCCTCTTATAATTTTGTACATCTCTCCATTGGGCAATCACCATCAGATTTCATATTCCCTTCAGGCTTCTTTGCTCCAGGGAAAACAGGCCCAGCTTATCCAGTCTCTAAGTTCAAAGTACATATATGTCACCATAAACAACTCTGAGATTCATTTTCTTGCGGGCATACTCAATAAATCCATAAAAGAATAATAACCATAACAGAATCTGTTACATACCCCGTAACTGGGTGTCTAACCAGCAGAGAAAGAAGAATTTGTTGGAGTCTGGTGGTACCAAACTAAAGGTGTTTATTAATAAAAATAAGCAAAAACCATATCAATAATGCAAATATACATATAAAACAAGTTAGCAGTAATAAACCTAAAAGTGTAGGAATAATAATAACCAATAATAAACAAGTTCTATCGATGTCTAGGGGTAAATAAATTGTCCTAGAAAAGTATAAAGTTCAGTTCAGTTCATGAGTGCTGATGTAGTTATGGTTGTTGTATTGTAATCATTGGAGAGAGGGAGAGAGAGAGAGAGAGAGAGAGAGAGAGAGAGCGAGTGAGATGTAACAGCTACAGTCAGGCAAACCTTTCTTTGCTTTCTTAATCCGTTGTATCGGTGTGGTCATTCAGTTATGACCTCTCCATCCTTCTGCTAGACCGTTATTCTGTGGTGGACTCGTAACTCTGGCATGAGTGGACACACACACAAGTCCCCACCGGCCCTGCTATAACACCGATAGCCTTACTGACTGACCTCCGGGTTTGGTGTCCAAAGCCCCCACCTTTCATGTGGGTTCCAACACTCAATCAGTGTCCACTGGCATGTCTGGAGGGTGTCTCTCCAGACCTGTGTTTTATCCCTACTAATGAGGACTGAGCTATCTATCACTCCTGAATGACTGTGTCCATCAAATAAGGCCGCTCCTTCAGTCCACTGAGGAATGTTTATGAGCAAACTATTGTCCTTGCTGCGAAACAGTAAATAATTCAAAAAGGAGTCACAATACGGTTAATCAGCGATTTCCCCCTCTCTCTTATCTGTCGCAGATGTTCTTGCCTGGGCTTTATCTCTCTCTCATGGTCAGCATAGCAACAGTAATAGTTCGTGTTTCTCAGGAGGGTTGGGAATGGTTAACTCTGTACCCCATTGTCCATCAGGTCTGTTCATCACTCATAACAAATCAAAGACTGCACCAACTTGGGCGTTCAACCAGTGTACAAAGCACAACAAAATGTGCAAATACAAAAATATAATAATATAATTATAATAAATAAATATAATAATAAATAAATAAGCAATAAATATCGAAAACATGAGATGAAGAGTCCTTGAAAGTGAGTTTGTAGGTTTTGGGAACATTTCAGTAATGGGTGCAGTGAAGTTGAGTGACGTTATCCCTTTAGTTCAAGAACGCGATGTATGAGAGATAATAACTGTTCCTGACTTGGTGGTGTGAGTCCTGAGGCTCCTGTACCTTCTTCCTGATGGCAGCAACAAGTAGTTCACCACACCTAGGTGGTGGGGGTCTCTGATGATGGATGCTGCTTTCTTGCGACAGCGTTTCATGTCGATGTGCTCAGTGGTCTGGGGGAGCTTTATCTGTAATGAACTGGGTTGTATCCATGATTTTTTGAAGGATTTTCCTTTCAAGGGATATGGTATTTTCATATCAGGCTGTGTTGCAGCCAGTCAATATTCTCTCCCCCACAGATCTATACAAGTTTATCGAAGTTTTAGAATTCATGCTGAATCCTTGCAAACTCCTAAGAAAGTAAAGGTGCTGCGTGCTTTATTCATAATTGCACTTAAATGCTGCACCCAGGACAGATCCTCCAAAATAATTAGACTGAGGTACTTAAAGTTGTTGACCTTCTCCATCTCTGATCCTGCGGTGAGGACTGACTCACGGACCTACGGTTTCCTTCTCTTGAAATCAAAATTCAGCTCCTTGGTCTTGTTGATATTGTACCCCTGAAAAAGGGAGATCTGAATGAAACATATACACTGTACTGTTTACTCTTCAGTAATTTTATGGTGAATCAAAATAAATTACAGTACATCCAGTTAACTGTATAACAATAGGCAATGAAATGTGCATTGAATCAAGTTCAATTCTTTTCCCATTTATACTATCAAGTCATTTAACATTCAGGCCTTTTTTGGTTTAACAATCATTTCTGTTATTCCATGGGAACATATTACTTCAATTCTAAATAATCAAAAATATAACACAAAATATAAAAACACTTCAATAAACTAAGGCCTCTGTTGGTCAGAGTTGACCGTGGATATTGCATCCTAGCTATTTAGGTATGCGAACCTGGACAGTACGATATGGAGAGCAAGCTCCCCCTCTCCATGAATCTCATGAACCCAAAGAAACAGCAGAGACCAATACAGTTTTGACCCCAGCAGCATTGTAGGAGTTGCCAGTGAACATTGAACTCAGCGTAGGACTGCCACAGAGACTCCAGCTCCGGATTTTTCCCTCAGGGTTCACTCCCAAAGCCTTCCCCGTGAGTGGATACAGCCACAAGGCAGTGGAGGTTTGAGATCAGAGTTTTCCTTCTCCTAGATGAGCTGCCAACCACGGCTGATGAGCTCCATCTATCCAAAATGTCTGGTCATGATGCGCCAGTAATCCGCCTTTGCTCCTTCTCCTGTCAGTAGAAACGGTTCCGCCGGGCTTAGCAGCTAAGCCACACGTGAAGACCAGGAGCTGCACTTGGTTGTCAGAGGCTATTTGAGGCGAACACCATTGGGAGCATTTAATATATAGTGGGAGCTTGTCCCTATTACCACCCCAGGCTATAACAACCTTAAGGAACCAATAAACTATCACCTTTTATTAGGAATACTATGCATCCAAACAGTTCCACTGTGTGCTTATGGCACTGTCTTCATGCAGCTTTAACACTTAAATAATATAAGCCACGTGGGTGAAAACAGCCATTTTCTACAGTTTAAAACAAATATAAATCTCAAAGAATTATAGAGAACTTTGGAGAAAAAGTACTTAACAGATTTCTGAGAACATAAATGTTCCAATTCGCCAATGGAAGGCATGAGCAATCAATCATGTGCTGAAGATTGAACGCAAGATTTTACAAGTCAGTACTCAATACTATAAGAGAATACCTTGCACACAGATTCTCAGAATTTTCAACTAAACAAATGTACATGTTTTTAAAATAATATCCCTTTGTTCTCAACATGAAATGATATTCACATTAACTTAATTATTTTAACTCTTTTAACAAATTATTCAAACAATTATTTATAACTAAATTGAACAGATTTCAACCTTGCGCAGGAGGTGTTGTTGTGGTAACATTCAGCCAGATTTTCTAACTCCCTCCTATAAGGGGGTTAAGCATAAAGCCTTTTGGAGCACCTGTGCTGACAGAGATTGTGGAGGAGATGTTGTTGCTAATCCAAGCTGACAGGGGTCTGTAAGTGAGGAAATTGAGCATCCAATTGCACAAGGAGATATTAAGGCCAAGGTCTTGAAGCTTATTGATTGTGGGGGATGATGGCATTGAATGCCAAGTTGTAGTCAATAAAGAACATCCTGATGTATGTACCTTTGCTGTCCAGATGTTCCAGGGTTGAGTGAAGTGTCAATGAAATGGCATCTGCTGCGGACCTGTTGTGCCAGTAGGCAAACAGGAGTGAATCCAAGTCACTTCTCAGGCAGCAGTTGATCTGTTTCTTCACCAACCTCTCAAAGCACTTCATCACTGCGGATGTAAGTGCTACTGGACGATAGTCATTAAGGCAGATTACCACTTTCTTCTGAGACACCGGTATAAGTGAAGCCTGCTTGAAACAGGTGGATACCTCAGACTGCCGAAATGAGAGGTTAAAGATCTCAGTGACACTCCAGCCAGTTGATCAGTACAGGTCTTTAGTACTCGATAAGGCACCTCATCTGGGCTGTATGCCTTCCATGGATTCGCGTGTCAGGCTCAGAGACTGAAATCACAGGACCGTCGGGGCTTGTAGTAGCTTGTTTTGATTGTTTAACCATGTTTTGATTGTCAAAGCAAGCATAGAAGGGATTGAGCTTGTCTGGAAGTGAAGCGCTGTTGTCACCTATATTGCTTGATTTCACTTTATGAGAGGTGATCGCATTCAAACTCTATTGAGGATCCTTCATTGATTTAAGTTTAATCCAGAGTTGCCACTTTGCCTGTGAGATAGCTTTCCAGAGATTGTACCTAGACCTCTAAATATACACACAAAATGCTGGTGGAACACAGCAGGCCAGGCAGCATCTATAAGGAAAAGCACTGTCAATGTTTCGGGCCGAGACCCTTTGTTTTGACCTGACAAATGAACAAACAACCGAGACCCTTCTTAAGGACTGGAAAGTAAGGGGGAAGGATGCCAGATAAGATGTGGGGAGGAGAAGGAAGGCAAGCTAAAAAGCGATAGGTAAAACCAAATGGGTGGGTTGTGGGGGGAGGGGGGCGATGAAGTAAGAAGCTGGGAGGTAATAAGTTGTAAAGGCAATTATACAATTTATTTAAGGTGTCCAGTAATTGTGGTAGTACAGTGGATTCCAGGTAATTGAGGCACATCAGGACTAGTACATGTTGGCCCAATTAAACAGCTGCCACAATTAGCCAAAGTTTCATAGAAATAGTTAAGTATATATAAAAAAAAGACAAACTGAGTAACAAATTGTGTACTTAATTGAAATACAGAACAAGTTAGAACACTACCAATAGTATTACAGTAAAGCTGTGTATCAGTAACACATAAAATGCTGGAGGAACTCAGCAGGTCAGGCAGCATCTATGGAGATGAATAAACAGTCGACCATTTTGGCTGAGACCCTTCTTCATGACTGGAAAGAAATGGTGAAGACACCAGAATAAAAAGGTGGAAGGAGGGGAACGAGTATAGCTGGAAGGTGATGGGTGAAGCCAGGTGGGTGGGAAAGGTAAAGGGCTGGAGAGGAAGGAATCTGATAGGAGAGAATAGTGGACCATAGGAGAAAATGGGGGAGGAGGGGACCCGGGGGAGTGATAGGCAGGTGAGGAGAAGAGTTAAGAGGCCAGAGTGGGGAATAGAAGAAGAGAGAAGTGGGAGGAAATAAAATTACCAGAGCTATACCATAGTTCTTCTTCTTTACCCTATCAGCATTTGTTGCCAGGGAACCACAGATTTGAACTGTTCATCAAATCCTCCAAAGCCTTTCCTATCCTCTATGTCAATGTCTGCTTACTTTGACATTGCATTTCTTCTATACTTGACTACAGCTCTTTCCAACTGTATATCTATTCTGTGTTCTATTCCCTGTGCCATCCTCTTACTTCCATGCTCATTAACATGTAGCATGGGAAATTATCCAAATATGACAATTGCTGTTTAATTTCTGACCTAACTTCCTGTTGAGATCCAATCCCTCTGTTTATTGTCAGTACCAATGTTGACCATGATTCTAGCTGCTTACCTTCCCTTTCAGAATGTCCTATAGCTGCTACAAGTCATCTCTGACCCTGGCACCAGGAAAGTAACACACAATTTGAGAATCTTATTTATGGTCACAGAATTGAAATTATGATTGAGCCCATTATCACTGTAGTACTCCTAGTCTTCACCCACATCCTGCACCCCAGAGCCAACCATGGTGCCAAAAATTTGCTGTTGTTGTTTTTCCTTGGGTGTGATCCCTACCAGCAGTATTCAACACGATATATATATTTGATAGGACACATACAAAATGATAGAGGATCTCTGCAGGTCAGTCAGCATCTATGGAGAGAAATAAAGAGCTGCCATTTCGAGCTGAGAGCCCTCATGACCTGGTCTCAGCTCAAAACGTTGGCTCTTTATCCCTCTTCATGGATACTACATGACCTGCTGAGTTCCTCCAGTGGTTTGTCTGTGTTACTTTGGATTTCCAGCATCTGCAGAATCATTTGTGTTTCTACTTGGGGGGAGATCGCCATGGTGAATTCCTAATTGCAATCTACTGATTCATTTTGCGATTCATAATTTCCTTCCTGTCAGTGCAGCCCATAATTGTGGAGTGACTATCTGACTAATTGGCTATGGGAAATAGAGCACCATTGGTTGAAGCAATAATCTTTATTTCCTCATACCCCTGTAATGTATTCTTTCTCACACATGCCAATAAAGCCCTTGTTAATGCTTTGGCTATTAACCTACACCACGGGTGCCACAATAGTGCGGCAGTTAGCATGACGCTATTACAGCTAGGGCATCGGAGTTCAGAGTTCAATTCCAGTGTCCTCTGTAAGGAGTCTGTACATTCTCCCCGTGGAATGTATGGGTTTCCTCTGGGCGCTCTGGTTTCCTCCCACAATTCAAAAATATACTGGTTTATAGGTTAATTGGTCATTGTAAATTGTCCCATGATTAGGTTGGGTTAAATCGGTGGTTGTCAGGGGTTCCAGGTGATGTGGCTTGAAGGACCAGAAGAAACATGTGCAACACGCGGAGGAACTCAGCAGGTCGGACAGTCATGGAAACGAACAGTCAACGTTTTGAGCCGAGACCCTTCATCAGGACTGAAGAGGGAGGGGGCAGGGACCCCATAAAGAAGGTGGGGGGAAAGTGGGAAGGAGAAGGCTGGTAGGTGCCAGGTGAAAAACCAATCAGAGGAAAGGTCAAGGGGAAGCAGGGAGGGATAGGCAGTAGAAGTGAAGAAGGAATGTAAGTGGAAAGCACTATGGGTAGTAGAAGAAGGCAGAATCATGAGAGAGGTGATAGGCAGCTGGAAGAGGAGGCAGAGTGAAAGTGGGATGGGGGAAGGGAGAGGGAGGGAATTACTGGAAGTTGAAGAATTCGATGTTCATACGAAGGGGCTGGAGACTACCCAGATGGTATATGAGGTGTTGTTCCTCCAGCCTGAGTTTGGCCTCATCATGGCAGTAGAGGAGGCCATGTATGGACATATCCCAATGGGAATGTGAAGCAGAGTTGAAGTGGGTGGCAACCGGGAGATCCTGTCTGTTGTGGCGGACGGAGCGCAGGTGCTCGACGAAGCGGTTCCCCAATCTGCGTCGGGTCTCGCTGATGTAGAGGAGGCCGCTCCGTGAGCACTGGATGCAATAGATTACCCCAACAGACTCACAAGTGAAGTGTTACCTCACCTTGAAGGACTGTTTGGGGCCCTGAATGGTGGTAAGAGAGGAGGTGTAGGGACAGGTGTAGCACTTATGCTTGCAGGGATAAGTGCCAGGTAGGAGTTCTGTGGGGAGGGATGTGTGGACCAGGCAGTCGCGGAGGGAACGATCCCTGCAAAAAGTAGAGAGGGGTAGAGAGGGAAAGATGTGCTTAGTGGTGGGGTCCTGTTGAAGGTGTCGGAAGTTGCACAGGATAATATGCTGGATCCGGAGGCTGGTGGGGTGGTGAGGACAAGGGGAACACGGTTCCTGTTGTGGTGACGGGAGGATGGGGTTAGGGCCCCTGTACCCTCCATCTTCAGTCCTGATGAAGGGTCTCGGCTCGAAACGTTGACTGCTCGTTTCCACGGATGCTGTCCGACCTGCTGAGTTCCTTCAGTGTGTTGTATGTGTTGCTTTGACCACAGCATCTGCAGTGCACTTATGGTAGGACCAGAAGGGCCTGTTCCATGCTATATCTCGAAATAAATAACCAAGGGGTAATATAGAGTGGCTAATAAACATGCCAGCACACTTCTGATACATAACAGTAAATCAGAGCATCACAGCCATCATGGAGAGAATGTGGAAACTGTGCACAAACAGGACTCAAGGTCAGGATAGCCCTTGGGCCACCATAGCTGGGAGGCAGAAGCACTAATGTGTAGCCAATTTGCAAATTCTCCTTGAACAAAACACCCTCATAAATTGAAAAATCCCAGAAGTGAAAATTGTAATCCTTTTCAAGAGCAAACACTTCATATATTATTTCATGACCAGAGAAATAAATGTATAGCCACTTCAAATGGATGAAGAAACAAAATTTATTTTAATACTTTACACCTTTATTAGGACTTCTATTGCATGCAAATACATTAAAATGTAGAAATACTATAACTGCAAAGCTCCCTTTTGGAAGGTACTATAGGGCTATAAAAACAAAAATGTCATACAATCTTAAATGTTTCTTTCCTCACGCAATTAATCTGATCAACCATTCTAATTAGATCCCCACCACCTCCACTTTCTATGACCTCAGTCACCACACTGCACTGTAAACACTTTAAACCACTTTATATAATGTTGTTTACATTATGAATACATACTGATATTTATGTACTTATGCACATTTTATTCCATATCTGGAGTATAATTTCTATATTTTATATAATTCTTTATAATTGTTGAATGTTGCTTTGTGGTGCATATCTTGCCTGACTAACACCACTGCAAATTCTGAATTATGTGTAAATGTATATGGCGAATGAAGTTGATCTTTGATCCTTGATCATTCTGTGATAGTTTTGGTGAACTTAGTTCTGTATTCAACGATAAGTTACGTAACCAAGCAATTCTTATTTATCTGAAAAAGCTTTGCATTAGCTTATTTGCAAATTGCAATAAAATGATGTCAATGCATCTGTGAGTCCTTACACTGTATATTTAATTCCAGCCTTTCACATCCTTGTCAAGGGGTTTTCTGTCATATTAATTGGTTGAATGTAAAACTTGGCGTGGAGAAGGCTGAAATCTCACTATCATATTGTGTTGGGCACTCATTTTCTTTGTACATTAAGTTTCACATTTTGATGCTACTTTCGGGAATGTTGTTTTTTTTGTATTCTGGATAATGCTAGAAATATGTTAGGAAAATTGTAAATTAAATAACATTCAAACTGTGGTTTCTCTCTCCTACAAAATTTCAGCATGATTGTTAAGAAACACTGCAAATTTTAATGCAGTTTCTGGCGTCTTCAAATTGCTAAGATGCTGACAGCAAAATATTTACTTTTGTTATTAAATAGAGTCAGACGTGGGTTGGAGATATGTCTCTACCAAAGGAGATGTAAAGTTCTCCTTCCCTCAGCTAGTTTGCAGGTCACCTTTGGGCAAGGTATGGTACCTGCTTAGCTCCCTGATCAGAGTCACGTGAGGCCATGGGAGCAGGTGGTATGAGCAGGCAGTGCAGATCACGAGCCCTGTTTATGCGACCACTAACACCGGGCAGACAATCTCTGAAGAGTATTTATAATGATTGGGGTCACCCATCTTGTAAAGACACTGCCCAGAAGGCAGTAGTGACAAACTATTTCTGTAGAAAAATTTGCCAGGAACAATCATGGGACCATGATCATCTACATCATATGACACGGCACATAACAAACTAAGTAGTTATAATTGTATAATTGTGCAGCTGGATCCTGGATTTCCAGTCAGATCACCAGCAGGTTGTAAGATCACGTCCAACCCTCTGACTCTCAACACAGGAGCTCCTCATGGATGTGTACTTTACTCCCTGTTTACCCATGACTGTGTTGCCACCAACAGCTCTAATCAGTTAATTAAATTTGCCAACAATACTACACTGATTGACTTTATCTCAAACAATAACAATGTGGCCTACAGGGAAGAGGTTATCTAACCTCTCCCTCAATGTCACAAAAACAAAGGAGCTGGTTGTGGAATACAGGTGGAATAGAGACAGGCTAACCCCTGTTGACATCAATGGATGAGAGGGTGAACAGCTTCAAGTTCCTCAGCATCCACATCACCGAGGACCTCATGTGGTCTGAACACACCAGCTGTGTGGTGAAAAAGGCACAGCAGCACCTCTTTCACCTCAGATGGTTGAGGAAGTTTGGTGTAGGCCCCCAAATCCTCAGAACTTTCTACAGGGGCACAACTGAGAGCATCCTAACTGGCTGCATCACTGCCTGGTACAGGAACTGTACCTCCCTTAATTGCAGGACTCTGCAGAGAGTGGTATGGACAGCCCAGTACATCTGTAGTTGTGAACTTCCCATGGACATTTACAAGGACAGGTGTGTAAAAAGGGCCTGAAGGATCACTGGGGACCTGAGTCACCCCTACCACAAACTGTTCCAGCTGCTATCATCTGGGAAACGGTACCACAGCATCAAAGCCAGGACCAACAGGCCCCAGGACAGCTTCTTTCACCAGGCCATCAGACTGATTAATTCATGTTGATTTGAGTGTACTTTGTGTTACATTGACTGTATATTTATACTATTACTTATTATTTATATATAGTAATTTGTAAATTACTATATTGCACATTTAGACGGAGACGTAACGTAAAGATTTTTACTTCTCATGTGTATGAAGGATGTAAGAAATAAAGTCAATTCAATAAGTATAGATTGGAATGATGATGAGTGCTGAAGGGCCTGTTTAAAACTCTACAACTCCATGGTGGTTGAAAAACGCATGTGATAAAAAAAACTGAACTTTGAACATGTTGTTCCCAGTGTGAATTTCACAAATCCTTTTAAAACTATCTACTGAGTTAGGAAGTTCTACTATGTTAATCTTACATTGCTTTTCTTAGCAACAATTAATTTCACAACTGAGTAAATCAAGATTGATTTACAATGATAAATATCAGAGGACTTCCTTGTCCGCCTACTTTTTGAACAGGCGGACGAGGTTGAATAAGTTATGAAGGAGGGCACTTATGAAGGGGGGCACTGAAGAAGAGCAGTTGGTTCTTACCTGTTGGTATTACTTGCATCCAGTTTGGAATAATAATAATAATAATAATAATAATAATAATAATAATAATAATAATAATAATAATAATAATAATAACAAAAACAATATTATGAATAAATGCCTAGTATTTTCCTTTCCTTTTGGTTTAAATTTTACGTTACTATTTAAACCTGATGAAATCTGGGTCACCTTTATTGTCGTTAAAACACTCAGAGTATAAAAGAAAGAAATTAACATTTCGAAGTTTCAGCGTAAGGAAGCCCCGCCTCCGTGCCACTCCGCTCTCTATTTGACCACACGGCACAGCCACGGAGCTCACGTGCTTCTCATGTGACAGGTATCTACACCAATAGGAGCAGAAAGCGGGACTGTGTAGCAGAGGAGCGGTGTCAGTGCGGAGGTAAGTTCGGTGTTTGGCTGTGGTTCCGAGGTGGCGGTAGCGGTAATAGTAGTAACAAGGCCGCCGCCGATCGTTCAGAGTCGGGTGTAGAGCGTATGGTGCTGTTCCCGGGAGAGTGGCTGAAAAAAAGACTAGGGTGGAGTTTGAGCGCAGGCCACACCCGGTCTCCACCCCTTCGCCCCCCACCTCGTCTCGGTCTTTCCACTCCTCTCCTAGCCCTATACCCGCTCCCCTCTGTCCTACTCGTCTCTTCCCCTTCCTCCGGCCCTTTCCTTCTCCGTCCACTTTCACAGTTTTATGTATAGTTGTCATTGTGCGGTCCTGTTTGGCAGGATGGTGATCAAACTCATCTGATTTGTAAAGACCCATTGTTTCTGTACGTAACTATCAGCTAGGTTAAGTGTTAGTGGCAGTGAGAATTTGACCTACAGACTTGGGTCGCTTCTTTAGCGATCAGGCAATTTTGGTATGCACTCGCTGTTAAAGAACAATGCCCTGTATTTATATTTTAATGCCCCTTAAGGAGCTGTAGATACGTTTTAACAAATAAAATGTGTTAATTGGGAATGTTACTGTGTTTCTTGTGTTTATTAGACACTAGGATGTGAATATTGGTTGCGTGGAGGCCAGCAAAGAAGGTTGTCTAACGTTACTACGGGTTCTAATCGAAAGTTCAAAGTAAATTTATTATCAAAGTACTTGTATATCATCATGTACAACTATTCATTTTCTTTTGGGCATTCACAGTAAATCCAATAAAATTAATGGAAGACCACACCCAACAGGGTGGGGAAACAATAGACAATAGGTGCAGAAGTAGACCATTCGGCCCCTCCAGTCTGCACCGCCATTCTGAGATCATGGCTGATCATTCACTATCAATACCCAGTCCCTGCCTTGTCCCCATATCCCTTGATTCCCCTATCCATCAGATATCTATCCAGCTCCTTGAAAGCATCCAGAGAATTGGCCTCCACCGTCTTCTGAGGCAGTGCATTCCACACCTCCACAACTCTCTGGGAGAAGAAGCTCTTCCTCAACTCTGTTTTAAATAACTGACCTCTTATTCTCAATCCATGCCCTCTGGTACTGGAAAACACTGATGTGATCAAACACTGATGTGCAAAAGGCAATAAGCAGTGCAAATATAAAATGAGAAAAAATTAATAACAATAAATATCAAGACATGAGATGAAGAGTCCTTGAAAGTGGACTTTCAAGGTTGTGGGAACAGTTCAGTGATGGGGTGAGTAAAGCCATCTCCTCTGGTTCAAGAGCCTGATGGTTGAGTGGTAATAACTGTTCCTGAACCTGCTCTTGTACCTCCTCTCTGATGGCAGCAGTGAGAAGAGACCATGGCCTGGATAGTGTGGGAGTCTCTGATGACGGATGCTGCTTTCCTGGGACAATGCTTCTTGTAGATGTGCTCAGTGGGGGGGGGGGGGAAGAGAAGAGGTTTAACTGTGATAGACTGGGCGGTATTGCTTTGCACACAAGAAAGCACTGGAGAAAGGGAAGCAGTTCAAAAACTGCCATCCTGTACTGTAGAGTGTTTTTAAATAAGTTCATTCCACTTGTGGTTTTAAGACTTGCCTCCTTTTTATTGCAGAATAAGTCAGGGTGTAAATAGTTCTGATTAGAGCTTCATGTTGCTCTGCATTGTTATCTATTGGCAGCGCTGACTGATTCTGGTTAGTATTGCACCAGGAAGCAGATTGAATTTTAGACAATGTGCTGACACAATTACTTTTCAAAAATTGTTTTATTTCCTGCTTGTGCTTTGAATTTGAGTCAGTCATACAGTGCAAGAATTGGCCCTTTGGTCCATCAAGTCCACAGTTATCATCAAGTCCCCAGGAAAAGCCTAGAGGAAAACCACATGGTCAGAGGGAGAAGGTGCAAACTTCATCCAAGAGATTAAGGTTAAATGTTGATGCGAGGGCAGTGAGGCGCAGCTCTATGAACAGAACCACTGATCTCGTTTTTTTTTAACCTTCAGGCTACTCAGATATGTAGTGAAGGTGTGTGAGAGGCCTTCACACTAAGCAGCCTGCTTTGCTTTCCATAAGGTTCACTCTTGCTTGCATATGTTAGCAATTTTTTTTACTGCTCAAAATATCATTAAGTAATTGGAAAACCATTGAATCACCTACAACTAGTGGATGTTGTGTTCAAAGTATGCTCTACTTTGAATTTAACCTAGATCTGAGGTGACTGTTGTCTGAAGTTGTGAAGTGTCTGTGATTATATTATTTAGTTTTTCTATTAATGTTTGTCCTTGTAACCACCGAATCGTAACTTTTTTTCTGGTAAATCCTTGCCCCATGGTTATGGAGACATGTAAGTCTTCAAGAAAGGGAGAAGTGAGTTTCTTTGAAAAACCTAACCACAGCAATGGGGATGTACAAATCTGAGCTGATTAACTTCAGTACCGAAACAAGATCTGGCTGTTGGGAAATTCTGCCATTGGTTACGCTGCATGTGATTTCTTTTTTAACCAAATGTGGTTAATTTGTTGAGAGCGCTGGTTTGTTGGTGCAATGTTGCAAAACCCAATTGTCTCATATTTGATTTCAGATCTGAATCTTAAGAGTCTTGCATTCGAAACATCAAGAGTGCCTTCTCTTCAAAGTGTTGCAGTTACTAAGCTTGGGTGAGATGCCATTGTATTTCTTTAATAGATTAGTAAATTAAAGTTGGTGTTTTTGATCTATAAGTTGGGCTCTGTATTAGTGCTGTGTACAAATGCTGCAATAAATATGTTGTAGCCTCATGCAGAACAATTTATATAGTCACTTCTGCTCTGGGAATGGTGATAATGGAATTGCTGTTAATTTGGGTTAAGTCCAAAAGGAATCTGGGCTTTGACTACTTCGCCCAAGGCTAAAGTTCTGGTGCAAGATAACAATTAAGAACTTGCAATTAATTTTCCTGCTGCTTTTCTATTTCCTAACTGTACAGAACAGCTTAGTCACTGTTACTGGTTTGTCCAAATAAAGGAATGTAATTCAGACCTTTTTGATCTTTATGGTTAAATATCATCGTCTTTGGGTTTGTTCATTATGGTGTTGTACTTGATATTTATTTGGAATTATATTGAATGTAGAAGCAAGAAAAACACAGGCTGAATGTTCTGTCTTGTGTTTTATAATGTCTTGGCCTTTTAGATTTTACTTTCTGTTCTCTTTTCTGTATGATTTCCGTTTGAAAGTTGCTTGCTATGGTAGGGTTCAGCATCCCAAGGATTGAGTAATGACTCCTCAATTTTTTTCACAATCCGATTGAATAACCTTGAATATGTGGTCTATGGTTTGATTCACTAACAAATGGAAACACTCAGTCCATTTCTATGCTATTGAATTCATAATTTAAAGACCTTTGTCAAGTCTCCAATTCTTTTTCCTGCTAAATAAAAGCTCTACTGTGTTCACTATTTGCTTGTAGCTTGCATCAATTTTTGTAAATCCCTTGTACATGTCCTCCAGTGCTTTGTACTGCTTCTAGTAGGAGCTGCAATGTTAAGACTAACCAGATTCTAGTAGAGTTAATGTAATTTTAGTGAGTCTATATGGCTAGGAGTTGCATGTAAGTACTTTGACAATCCTACTTTTAATATTTTGTTGGCGTACTGGTCTATATTTTTGCTTTCACCATTTCTACAGATTAAAACTTGATAGCTGTTAGAAACATAGAAAACCTACAGCACAATACAGGCCGTTCGGCCCACAAACCTGTGTCGAACATGTCCTTACCTTAGAGATTACCTAGGGTGACTTCGATGTTGCAGTCCATTTTATTGCATTTTGTTGCATTTTATTCCATCTTTCTTCCACTGTAACTCCAGTGTTTTGAGTCCCCACAAAGCTGTGGTAAATATTACTGTAACCATGAGGAATATTGCCTGTTTTTTATGTTGAGTTGATAATTAGCAATCCAGTATTTTTAGCAAAACTTAAACAAAATGTTGGACAAACTCAGCATATCAGGCAGCATCTATGGAGTGGAATAAATGGTCAACATTTCAGGCTCTCACCCTTCCTTTCCAGTCCTGAGGAAAGGGTCTTGGCCCAAAATGTTGACCATTCGTTCACCTCCGTATGCTACCTCACTTGTCTCCAGCATTTCGTGTTGCTCAAGATTTCATGCATTTGCAGAATCTCTTGTATCCAATATTTTTATTCTAGATCTTTTGCATTCTCTCCTCAAAAATTTTGTCTTCAGTTATTTATCCTTTGGTAGGTTAGTTTTTATGACTATTTCATAATCTCCATTGTTATTATGATAGAAGATGTTGTTTTGTAATGTGATCCTGTAGATCAACATTTTTTCTTTCATGCCACCTCTCATTAATATAAATTTCAGACAAGCTAGAGTGTGCAAGTTTGTACAAGTGGCTTCAAACTTATGCAAATTGTTCATGTGCTGTAAGTAAACCTCAGCCTCCTGAGATGCAGCAATTATGTCCCCATTCTTCTAAAGACTTTATATATTTTATTCTCACTTCCTTTACCCACTGCTGTATTTCAATCTTAAAAAGAAAGCTGGAAAGTATCTGAAAGGAAGGAATTTGCAGAACTGTAAGGAAAAGGTAGAGGAGAAGATCTGCTGGGAACATTCTTACATAGACCAATGAGGGTCACCTGAAACCATGGAAGGAGGTGGTGGATGGTCATACGAGCAGCTGTGGTGCCCATCACAAGTCCTGGTTATGTGATCACTGACACCAGACAGACAATCTCTGAAGAATGTTGATAATAGGTATGGAGTCACCTGTCTTGTAAAGCCACTGCTCGGAAGAAGGCAATGGCAAACCACTTCTGTAGAAAAATTTGCCAAGAAAAATCCTGGTCATGATTAGTGATTAACCATGTCATACAACACAGCACATAATGAATAAAGGTGCCATTCTGTGATCTTGCCTGTTTACTTTCAATTCTGATGCAAGGTCATTAACCTGGAATGTTAAATTTGATCTGCCTTCCTCCTGCCTAAATAGTTGGGGATTTCCTGAAATGTAATTTTGCATTATGGATTGGTGTTAGTTGCCTTTTTTAAATGACATTTCTTTATTTTCAGTATGTCAAAAGGATAAAAGTTAATGAATAAAATAGGGACTTTTGTGAACTCGGTAAGTCTGGGGACAAGCCTGCAGTCCCTGTGGTTTATGTGCTACTCCACTGAATTATTTCCCATTCTGCAAGTTCATTTTGCGCAGTCTCTTGTCTTTCAGTGATCTATTTATTTAGAGATACAGCGTAAAATGGGTCCTTCTGGCCCTTTGAGCTGCCAGAAGGGCAGAGACTCCTTACAGAGGATGCCAGGATTGAACTCTGAATTCTCCCCCAAGTGTTGCGCTAACTGCTGTGCTACCGTGGTGCCCAAACATCAAACTGGTCCAGTAAGTCTTTTTTTTAACTAAAACAACCAGCTTTGGAAGCATACATGCATGTTCTTAGTGACTACATCTGCAGTTTTAAATTTTTTTCCATTATACTCTTTAATATTTGCTTTACTATTCTATGGTTTGACAGCTGAAGGTAGACAGGTGGAAAGAAGTAAATTGGACAACAATGGGCTCAGAATCAGAGCACTACAGGGCTGAAGGAGATTGCAGAGTTAGGGTTGGAAAATAGTTTTTAGAGGGATTTAATATCAAGAGTTTTAAATTGTAGTCATTACTGTCTGGAGCCAGCAGGTGGAGTTAATCCAGGAAAGTGTGAGGTGTTGCAATTTGACAGGGAATATAAAGGGAAAGTTTACAGTTAATGGTAGGACCCTTAACAGAAGGATCAGGTCCGTAAGGCCACAAGTCTGCCATTCAGCCCATCAAGTCTGCTCTGCTGTTCCATCATGGCTGATCTCAGATCCCACTCAACCCCATACACCTGCCTTCTCACTATATCCTTTGATGTCCTGACCAGTCAGGAAGCTATCAACTTCCATCTTAAGTATACATGGACTTGGCCTCCACCGCAGTCTGTGGCAGAGCATTCCACAGGTTCACTGCTCTCTGGCTATAAAAATTCCTCCTTGCCTCTGTCCTTAAAGGTCACCCCTCAATTTTGAGATGCTGTCCTCTAGTTCTGGAGACCCCACCAAAGGAAACATCCTCTCCACATCCACCCTATCTAGTCCTTTCAACATTTGGTAGGCCTCAATGAGATACCCTTGCGTTCTTCTAAATTCCAGTGAGTGCAGGCCAAAAGCTGCCAAACACTCCTCATATGTTAACCCCTTCATTCCTGGAATCATCCTCGAACCTCCTCTGGACTAATGACACATCCTTCCTGAGATATGGGGACCAAAACTATTGACAATACTCCCAAGTGTGGTCTGATGAGTGTCTTATAAAACTTAAGCATTATCTCCTTTCATATTCTATTCCCCTTGAAATAAATACCAACATTGCATTTACTACAGACTCAATCTGTAAATTAACCTTCTGGGAGTCTTTCATGAGGACTCTGAAGTCCCTCTGCACCTCTGATGTTTGAACCTGCTCCCCATTGAGATAATAGTCCTCACTATTGTTCCTTTTATCAAAATGCATTATCGTACATTTCCCAACACTGTATTCCATCTGCCACTATTTTGCCCATTCTTCCAATGTGTCTAATTCCTGCTGCAATCACATTGCTTCCTCAGCACTACCTATCCCTCCACCCATCTTTGTATCATCTGAAAACTTTGCCACAAAACCATCAATTCCATTATCAATATCATTGACAAACAATGTGAAAAGTAGCGGTCCCAATACTGACTCCTGAGGAACACCATTAATCACTGTCAGCCATTCCTCTATCCATGCCAGTATCTTTCCTGTAATGCTATAGGATTTCATCTTGTTAAGCAGCCTTGTGTGGCATCTTATCAAATGCCTTCTGAAAATCCAAGTAGATAACATCCGCTGCCTCTCCTTTGTCCAAGCTGCTTGTTACTTCCTCAAAGAACTCTTAACAGATTTGTCAAGTAAGACTTCCCTTTGCAGAAACCATGCTGTTTTTGACTTGTGTTACCATTAGACTCCAAGTACCCTGAAAGCTCATCCTTAATAATAGACTCTAACACTTTCCCAAACACTGAGGTTAGGCTAACTGGTGTATAATTTCCTGTCTTTTGCCTTCCTCCCTTCTTAAAGAGTGGAGTGCCATTTGCAATCTTCCAGTCCTCTGGGACCATGCCAGAATCAAGTGATTATTGAAAGATCATGATCAATGCATCTGTTATCTCTTCAGCAACCTCTCACAGGACTCTGGGATGTACTCCATCTGGTCCAGGTGACTTGTCCTCCTAAGAACTTTGAGTCTGCCTAGCACTTTTTTTTCCCTTTGTAATAGTAATGGCACTCACTCCTGCTCCATGACCTTCCCAGACCTCTGGCACACTGCTAGTGTCTTCCATAGTGAAGACTGATGCAAAGTACCCATTAAGATAATCTGTCATTTCTTTGTCCCCCATTACTACCTCACCAGCATCATTTTCCAGTGGTCCAATATCAACTCTCACCTGCCCTTTACTCTTTACATAACTGAAACTTTTGGTATCTTGCTTTATATTGTTGGCTAGTTTGGTCTCACATTTCATCTTTTCCCTTACAGCTTTTATTAGTTGCCTTTTGTTGGATTTTAAAAGCTTCCCAATCATCCAACTACCCACTCACTTTTGCTATCTTGTATGGCCTTTCCTTGGCTTTTATGCATCCTTGATTTCCCTTGTCAGCCATTTGAGAACTATTTCTATGGGGCATATCTGTCTTGCACCCTGTGAGCTATTCCCAGAAATTTCAGCCACCTCTGCTTTGCCGTCATCCCTACCAGTATCCCTCTCTAATCCACCTGGGCAAGCTCCTCTCTCATGCCTCTAATTCCCTTTATTCCTTTGTGATACTGAACCATCTGACTTGTGCTTCTCCCTCTCAAATTGTAGTATGAATTATGATCACTGCCTCCTCAGGGTTCCTTTATATTAAGCTCCCTAATAAGATCTGGATTGTTACACACACCCAATCTAAGATGGCCTTTCTCTGAGTATGCTCAAGCACAAACTGCTCCTTTAATAAAAAAAAAGTCATCTCGTAGGCATTCAACAAATTCTCTCACTTGCAATCCAATACCATCCTGATTTTCCCAATCCCCTTGCATATTGAAGTCCCCCATAACAATTGTGTCATTACCTTTATTGCTTGCCTTTTCCAGTTCCCTTTACAATCACAATTCCACATCTTGTCTACTGTTTGGAGGCCTATATATGATTCCCATAATGGTTTTTTAACTCTTGGAGTTTCTTAACTCCACCCAAAAAGATTCAACATTCTCTGAACTTGTATCACCTTTTTTAAGACTTAATTCCATGTCTCATCAATGGAGCCACAACCCCGCCTCTACTTTCCTGCCTGTCCTTTCGATACAGAGTATATCCTTTGATGTTAAGCTCCCAACTAAGGCTTTCTTTCAGCCACAACTCAGTGATGCCCACAACGTTGTACCGACCAATCTCTAATTGTGTCGAGAGTTTGTCACCTCATTCTGAATGCTATGCATATTTAAATTCACCAACTTCAGTCCTGCAGTTCTTCACCCTTTTGAATTTTGCCTCTGGTACAATTTAACTCTTTGCTTGTCTTCATTTGTACCCAATCACTGGCTTGTCCTTCCTTACATCCCTGTTACGTCCATCATCTACTTGTAAACCTGCTGGCTTATTCTCAGCTCTATCCTGCTGTTTCAAATCCTCTTGCAATATTAGTTTAAACAGCTCTCGTAAACCTGCCCACAAGAATATTAGTCCAACTCTGTTTCAAATGTAATCTATCCCTTTTGTACAGGTCCCACCTGCCCCAGAAGAGGTCCAATTATACAGAAATCTGAATCCCTACCCCCTACTCAAATTCTTTAGTCACGCACTTACCTGCCACCTCGTTCTATTCCTATCCTCACTGTTACATGGCCCAGGCAGCAATTCTGAATTACTATCTTCGAGATCCTGCTTCTCAGCTTCCTTCTCAACTCCCTGTTTTGTTTTTTCGGGACCTCCTCCCTTTTTCTACCTCTGTCATTGGTACCAATATATACCATAACTTCTGGCTGCTCGCCCTCCCTTTTCAGGATATTGTGGACACATTCAGAATCCTCGTGGACCCTGGCACCTGGGAGACAGACTACCATCAGAGTTTCTATTTTGACTATCTGTCCCCCTGACTATAGTCCCCTATCACTGCCACCAAACTCTTCAGTTCCTTTCCATTCTGAACTACAGGGCCAGACTCTCTGCAAGAGGCATGGCCGTTGTTGCTTCCCCCAGGTAGGTTGTCTCCTCCAACAGTACTCAAAATGGAGTCCTGATTGTTGAGGGGTATGGCCACGGGTGCTCCCCACTATCTGACGTTCTCCCTTCCCTCTCCTGTCTGTCACTGCTTCACTTTCCATATCAAGCTGAAGGTCATTGAACTGCGGCTCTAGTTCCCTAACATGGTCTCTAAGGAGCTGCTTCTTGGTGCACTTGGTGCAGATGTGGCCATCATGGAGGCTGGAAATTCTCTGGAAATCCCGTATCTGGCAGCCTGAGCAGAACACAGTGACTTTGGAGACATACCCCTTATTCTCTCAGGATTTAAATTAGATCTAAGGAATGTATTGCAGTTGAACAAAGGGAACTATGGAGCTATAAGGGAGGAGCTGGCCAAAGTTCAATGGAACAATACCCTAGCAGGGAAGACAGTGGAACAAAAATGGCAGGTATTTCTGGGAATAATGCAGAAGGTGCAGGATCGGTTCATTCCAAAGAGGAAGAAAGATCCTAAGGGGAGTAAGGGGCGGCCGTGGCTGACGAGGGAAGTAAAGGGCAGTATAAAAATAAAAGAAGAAGTATAACATAGCAAAGATGAGCGGGAAACCGGAGGACTGGGAAGCTTTTAAAGAGCAACAAAAGATAATAAAAAAGGCAATACGCCAAGAAAAAATGAGGTAAGAAGGTAAACTAGTCAAGAATATAAAGGAGGATAGTAAAAGCTTCTTTAGGTATGTGAATAGCAAAAAAAAATAGTTAAGACCAAAATTGGGCCATTGAAGACAGAAACGGGTGAATTTATTATGGGGAACAAAGAAATGGCAGATGAGTTGAACAGGGACTTTGGATCTGTCTTCACTAGGGAAGACACAAACAATCTCCCAGATGTAATAGTGGCCAAAGGAACTAGGGTAAAGGATGAACTGAAGGAAATTTATATTAAGCAAGAAACTGTGTTGGATAGACTGAGTCTGAAGGCTGATAAGTCCCCGGGACCTGATGGTCTGCATCCCAGGGTACTTAAAGAGGTGGCTCTAGAAATCGTGGACGCATTGGTAATCATTTTCCAATGTTCTATAGATTCAGGAACAGTTCCTGCTGATTGGAGGGTGGCTAATGTTGTCCCACTTTTCAAGAAAGGAGGGAGAGAGAAAACAGGGAATTATAGACCGGTTGCCTGACGTCAGTGGTGGGAAAGATGCTGGAGTCAATTATAAAAGAGGAAATTACGACACATTTGGATAGCAGTAGAAGGATCAGTCCGAGTCAGCATGGATTTATGAAGGGAAAATCATGCTTGACTAATCTTCTGGAGTTTTTTGAGGATGTAACTATGAAAATGAACAAGGGAGAGCCAGTGGATGTAGTGTACCTGGACTTCCAGAAAGCTTTTGATAAAGTCCCACATAGGAGATTAGTGGGCAAAATTAGGGCACATGGTATTGGGGGCAGAGTACTGACATGGATTGAAAATTGGCTGGCTGACAGGAAACAAAGAGCAGTGATTAACGGGTCCCTTTCGGAATGGCAGGCTGTGACCAGTGGGGTACTGCAAGGTTCGGTGCTGGGACCGCAGCTGTTTACAATATACATTAATGATTTAAATGAAGGGATTAAAAGTAACATTAGCAAATTTGCTAATGACACAAAGCTGGGTGGCAATGTGAAATGTCAGGAGGATGTTATGAGAATGCAGGGTGACTTGGACAGGTTGGGTGAGTGGGCAAATGTATGGCAGATGTAGTTTAATGTGGATAAATGTGAGGTTATCCACTTTGGCAAGAACAGGAAGGCAGATTACTATCTAAATGGAGTCAAGTTAGGAAAAAGGGAAGTACAACAAGATTTAGGTGTTCTTGTACATCAGTCAATGAAAGCAAGCATGCAGGTACAGCAGGCAGTGAAGAAAGCTAATGGCATGCTGGTTTTTATAACAAGAGGAATGATGGGAGTAGAGGTTCTTCTGCAGCTGTACAGGGCCCTGGTGAGACCCCACCTGGAGTATTGTGTGCAGTTTTGGTCTCCAAATTTGAGGAAGGACATTCTTGCTATTGAGGGAGTGCAGCATAGGTTCACAAGGTTAATTCTCAGAATGGCGGGACTGTCATATGTTGAAAGATTGGAGTGACTGGGCTTGTATACACTGGAATTTAGAAGGATGAGAGGGGATCTGATTGAGGCATATAAGATTATTAAGGGATTGGACACACTGGAGGCAGGAAGCATGTTCCCGCTGATGGGTGAGTCCAGAACTAGAGGCCACAGTTTAAGAATAAGGGGTAGGCCATTTAGACCAGAGATGTGGAAAAACTTTTTCACACAGAGAGTGGTGGATATGTGGAATGCTCTGCCCCAGAAGGAAGTGGAGGCCAAGTTTCTGGATGCATTCAAAAGAGAGTTAGTTAGAGCTCTTATAGATAGTGGGGTCAAGGGATATGGGGAGAAGGCAGGAACGGGGTACTGATTGTGTATGATCAGCCATGATCACAGTGAATGGCGGTGCTGGCTAGAAGGGCCGAATGGGTTACTCCTGCACCTGCTGTCTATTGAACTTGCCTGCTTATCTTGCCTCTGCCTGTTTTTGCAGAAGCCTTGTTAAGCTAACGCCTTATTACACTGCATCAGACTACTCCAATGATAGCTCTCAATAAGGCTGCTCTGCTAGACGTTACCCTTTTTTCGAGACTGGGTTTTTAAAGCTCTTTGCCAGACCTGTGCAGGAACGCATCTGTTTGTCTGTGCAGTGCTCCAATCCCTGAAGGGGTGGTAATCTATGAATTGCTGTCTGTGCCACATGCTAATGAGGATAAAAATAGAATGATATGGGAGATGACTGTCTGGTTGAAAAGTTGGTTTAAAGTTCAAAACTTTGAACCTTCACAGTTTTGAGCTTTTCAAGGGTCAGAGTTTCAGATTTGTGAACTTTTGGGGAATGTATGATCTGTATAAAAGGGATGGGTTACACCTGAACCCAAGAGGGATCAATGTTCTTATGGGGAACTTTGTTAGAGCTGTTGGAAGAGTTTAAACAAGGTTTGGGGAGGGGAGGGTGAGAACCAGAGTAATAGGTCCGAAAATGGAGCATTTGGTGTAAAGGTAGAGGCACTAAGCAGAGAGACTGAAGAAGGATGAGGCATAATTTTAGCTAGTTGGATGGGTTGAAATGTGTTTTCTTAATAGTTCTCGCATTAAAGTATAAGGGTAATGAACTTGAAGCATGTATGGGACTAAACTTTAAGATGCTTGGCTCACAGATGGGTGGGGTTGGCTGCTTGATGTTCCAGAGTTCAGATGTTTCGAAAGGGATGAGTGGCATTGCTAATTAAGGATAATATCAAAGCTACAGAAAGGCAGACAGTTGAGTCAATGTGCGTAGAAGTCAGAACAGGAAGGGAACAGTCACTCCATTGGGAGTATGCTCCAGCACAAGAGCAGATAAGTAGGCAGATTTTGGAAAGGTGCAAAAATAACTTGTCATTGGTGACTTCAACTTCCCTAGAATTGATTGTCACCTCCTTAGTGCAAAAAGTTTAGGTGGGTAGTAAATTCCTGACAGTATCTGGACAGGACAACCAGAGGGGAGGCTGTACTGAATCTCATACTAGGTAATGAACCTGGTCAGGTGACCTCTTGCGGACAACTGCCAGACCTTTAGCATACCCATTAAGAAAGATAGGAGCAGATAGTATGGGAGAATATTTAATTGGGAAAGGACTTGTTATAGTATTAGCAGGAACTTAGACTGTAAATTGGGAACAGATGCTGTTGGGGAAATGTGGGGGCTGTTAAGAAAACACTTGCATGGGGTTCTGGATAGGTTTGTCACATTGACAAGGAAAGGCCGGTAGGATGAAGAAATGATGGTTGATCAGAGGTGGAAGATTTAGCTGAGGAAGAAGAAAGCATACTAAAGGTTTAGAGGCAAAAATCAGACAGCTCTTGAGAGTTGTAAGTATCCTGGCAGGATCTTAAGCGATTTAGGTGAACTAGAAAGGGACATGAGAAAGCCTTGAGTAGGAATAAGGAAGACTGCAAGGCATTCATGAAGAACAGGAGGATAACTAGAGTGAAGCTAGGACTGCTCAGGGATAAAGGAGGAAACGTGTGCCTGGATTTGGAGGAGGTAGGGGAGGTCCTTAATGAAGACTTGTATATTCACCAGTGAATACTGAAGAACCTTGAAGTTTGTGATAACAGCAAGGGGCAGGCTGATATGCTTGAACATATCAATGTTAAGAAAAAGGCAATGTTGGTGCTTTTGAAAAATGATGGATAAGTCCCTGGGGATTGACATGGTATACCCAAGTTACTACGGGAAGCAATTGAAGAGATTGCTGAGGCATTGATGACCATCTTTATGTTCTCACTGACCACGGGAGCACCAGAGGATTGGAGGATGGTAAGTGTTGTTCCATTGTTTATGAAAGGTACTCAGCATAATGCTGGGACTTGTAGACCAGCAAGTCTTGCATCAGTTGTGAGCAAACTAATGGAGAGGTTTCTTGTGGACAGGATTTGCAAACATTTGGGAAACCACTCTTATTGGGGAGATGAGCATGGCTTTGCGGGTAACAGGTTATGCCCCACAAGTTGACTTTTTCGAGGAAGCGACAAGACAAATTGATAAAGGTAGCATGGTGGATGTGGTGTATATGAATTTAAGTAAAGTGTTTGACATGGTTTCCTATAGTAGGGTCATTCAGAAAGTCAGCAGGCATGGGATCAATAGAACCTGGGAGGTGGATTCAGAATTGGTTAGCTCGCAGAAGGCAGAGGTTAGTAGTAGATGGTGTTTTCTGCCCGGAGGCCTGTGACTAGTGAAGTTCCACAGTGATCTGTTCTGGGACCCCTGCTCCTTGTGATTTTTATTAATGATTTGTATGAGGAACTGGAAGAGTGGGTTTGTAAGTTTACAGATGGCACGGAGGTTGGTGTTGCAGGTTACAATGGGATGTGGTGCTGGCTGAGAAGTGGATAATGGAGTTCAGTCTGAGAAAGTGTGAAGCAATATACTTTGGAAGCTCGAACTGGAAGTATAAGGTTAATGGCAGGTTTCTTAGCAGTGTAGATGACCAGAGGTATCTTGGGATCCAATTCTATAGATCCTTCAAAAGTTGTTTTGCAATTTGATAAGGTGGTTAAGAAGGCGTATGGTCTGTTTGCATTCATTATTTGGAGGATTGAGTTCAAGAGCTGTGAAGTAATGTTCCTGTCTGCACATTGGATGGCATCTTTGCCATTTCTTAAGCATTTGTCTGTTTTTTGAGGCTGAATTGCTAGCTCAGTGCTTAATGCAGCACTGATGGAAAGCGTGCAAAGAGCCGGTCGGATTCAGACCTGGGACCACTTGCCTTGAACTCCGGTGTGGGTGCCACTACGCCACCAGCCGGGTTGAGGTAATGTTGCAGCTCTAAAACTCTGGTTAGACCACATCGAGTATTGTTTTCGGTTCTAGTCTCATTATGGGAAAGATGTTCTAGCTAGAGTGCAGAAGAAATTTGCCAGGATGCTGCCTGGATTAGAAAACATCTTATGAGGGTAGGTTGAATGAGCTAAGGCTTTTCTCTTTGGCGCAAAGGAAGATGTGAGGCATCTTGCTGGAGGTCCCGATGAAGGGTCTTGGCCCAAAATGTTGACCATTTATTCTTCTCCAAAGATTCTGCATAATCTGTTAAGTTCCTGCTGAATTTTGTGTTACTCTGGATTTTCAACATCTGCAGAATCTCTTGTGTTTTTTTTTAATAGATGTATAAGATTATAAGAGGCATGGATATAGAGGACAGCTAGTGCTCCTTTGGTATGGTAAATACCGAAGGACATCCTTTTAAGGCAGGGGTTCCCAACTTGGGGTTTACAGACCCCTCTGTTAATGTTAGGTACTCATGGCATAAAGGTTGGGAACCCTTGTGTTAAGGTGAATGGAGAAAGGTATAGGAGAGATGTCAGGTATGTTGCTTTTACACGGTGGTAAGTATACTGTTGGAGATGGTGGTAGAGTTGGTACATTAAGGCCATTTAAGAGACTCTTGGCATGTGGATGAAAGAAAACGATAGTGTCTTGATCATAGAGTAGGTTAAAGGGTCTGCACATCATTGTGGGCCAAAGGGTCTGTATTGTGCTGTACAGTTTTATGTTTATATTTTGCACTGAAATTAATTGTAGAAACTTTTACTGCATTATTTATGCCAGTCTAGGACATGTGCTAGTTGTATAATTTCTGTATTGAGAATTTCATCTAGAATATTTAATTTGCCAATTTTATTGTGGGAGGGAAATGGAAAAAGAAAGTAAATTGGTTGCAAAAACAAAATAACATTGATCATTTTAACTAGTGTAGGGGATTTTTAAAATACTGACGTTAGAATGGTAGGTTAATTTTTAGTTATTGTGGCGAGTTTCTCCTGTTATGCCTTTGGTATGTAAATAAGCATTTAGTATCATTTTGCTGCAGGTGTTCTGAGATATTTAAAAAAAAATGCTTCAGATTTTCCACATGAAGTAGAAAATACTGGGTAGGCTTTAAGACTACTTGGTCTGCTTTGAATAATCAAAATACTTCTGGCTTTGAAATCTCATTTGGACAGTAAACCTCAATTGACACAGTAGCTGATTTTACTGATATCTACTCTTGCCACTTCAGCATTTAATTATAGAAGTAGTAACCTGATTACACAATTTCTTCTTTTTTCACTTGTGCTTTTGTTTGGGGGGGAAAAAAAGAGCAAAATGCAATCATCAATAATTGCAATAAATAGGAAAAATGATTTAAAATGGACAACGAAGTTAGTATTGGAGGCTGGTGATTAGTCAACAATGCTGGAAAGTGAAGAGACTGGGAAGTGCCTAGTCAGTGTTATGAAAGGAGCAAAAACCTCATTTACTATCCATACTTTTAAAGATATTCAATGAACTAGTGTGTTTTCTCAACGGCTCCTCGGTAGAGATCGTTAAGAACACCAAATTTCTTGGTGTCCACCTAGCGGAGAATCTCACCTGGTCCCTCAACACCAGCTCCATAGCTAGGAAAGCCCAGCAGCGTCTCTACTTTCTGCGAAGGCTGAGAAAAGTCCATCTCCCAACCCCCATCATCATCACATTCCACAGGGGTTATATTGAGAGCATCCTGAGCAGATACATCACTGTCTGGTTCGGAAATTGCACCATCTCAGATCGCAAGACCCTGCAGCGGATAGTGAGGTCAGCTGAGAAGATCATCAGGGTCTCTTTTCCTGCCATTACAGACATTTACACCACACGCTGCATCCGCAAAGCAAGCAGCATTATGAAGGACCCCACGCACCCCTCATACAAACTCTTCTCCCTCCTGCCATCTGGGAAAAGGCACCAAAGCATTCGGGCTATCACGACCAGACTATGTAACAGTTTCTTCCCTCCAAGCCATCAGACTCCTCAATACCCAGAGCCTGGACTGATACCAACTTGATGCCCTCTACTGTGCCTATTGTCTTGCTTATTATTTGTTGTAATGCCTGCACTGTTTTTGTACACTTTATGCTGTCCTGGGTAGGTCTGTAGTCTAGTTTTTTTTTGTTGTTTTTACGTAGTTCAGTGTAGTTTTTGTACTGTTTCGTGTAGCACCATGGTCCTGAAAAACATTGCCTCGTTTTTACTATGTACTGTACCAGCAGTTATGGTCGAAATGACAATAAAAAGTGACTTGACTATAAGCAAGTGTATTTAAGGGGCTTGGAAAGGAATTGTAAGGAGTTTGCAATGATGAGCATTTTTGTATAGAAATTGCAGGACATCCTGCACTGAACATGAAAGATTAAGAAAAACAGTTGATGTCCAAGAATTTATTAGAATTTGGTCTTGGACATCCTAGTACACAAGCCTTGAGAATACAAGAGAAACACAATTTGCGAATGCTTTGGTTTGGGGCTATATGTTGTTTCGGCTTCATGGGATTAAAATGGGGCACTAATGAATGCAATGGGTTTAAGTGTATTTTTTTGTATGGCGTGTAATAAAGATTGAACTTGATTGCTGAGAAAGTGTTGTGCTGAATTGATGGCCAAAGTATTAGCAGTTTATGAATTTGAAAGTATAGGCGGATGTAATTTGTTTTTTAAAAAAATGAATTTGTGTATCAAGAACTTGGGTAGACTACCTTCACTTTTACCCTAGAGACTATTTGTGGCATTTATAACTATATGGAATAGATAGTACAAGTTTGGATGTGGCTAGCAGTAATTTCTGCTTGTGGTTAAATTAATTCTTTCAATCTGTTTGCAAGAGTTTTTGGCATCAGTGGGGAAACTTTTTTTCTGTGGGCCTTTCCATAATTTTCTTTTGTCTTGGTATTCATATTTGATATCCTTAATCTGTATCTGAATTTCCATAGATTCTGAAGTGCATTATGAAATGTGTATTTTTCTTGTATGTACAGAAATAAATTGTTGCTCAGTTGGTTTAGAATCGGTTTGCAGTAGTGGTTGACTTTGGAATTGCCTGCATTCATGGCATGTAGTATGTTTTAAGGGTACAGTGGCTGAAATTTCAGACTCACCACCTTAGTAAATTCTGAAGTGCTCTTTGAATAATTTAAAAGTTAATAAGATACTGATAAATGTATTTTCAGTACTAAAAATAGTGATAGATCATTCTAAAATGTTAAATATCTAGCTAAGTTTTTAAAAGTTGATTGTATTTCATAGGAAGGGGATGTATTATAGGATCTGATCATAAGACATAGAAGCAAAATAGGTTATTTTGGCCATCTGATATGCTCCTCCATTCCATCATGGTTGATTTATTATCTCCCTCAACCCTATTCTCCTGCCTTCTCCCTGTAATCATTGATGCCCTGACCAATCAAGAATCTAACAACCTCTGCCTTAAACGTATATAAAGACTGTGGCAAAGAATTCCACAGATTCAGCACTCTGGCTAAAGAAATTCCTCCATCTTTTTTCTAAAAGGACGCCCTTCTATTCTGCGGCTTATGTTCTCTGGTCGTAGATTCACCCACCATAGGAAGCATCCTCTCCACATCCACTCTATCAGACGCGCTTCATATGACAAGCCATTCAATCCTGAAATTATTTTTCATGAACTTCCTTTTTGAACCCTCTCCAGTTTCAGCACATCCTTTCTAAGATAAGGTGCTCAAACCCCTCACCAGTGCTTTATAAGGTTACATCCTTGCTTTTATATTCTAGTTCTCTTGAAATGAATGCTAACATTGTATTTGCCTAGCTCGCCGCAGACTGAACCTGCAAATTAACCTTTAGGGAATCCTGCACAAGGACTCCCAAGTCCCTTTGTGTCTCAGTTTTTTGAATTTTCTCTCCAGTCATTTCTTCTACCAAAGTGCATGGCCATTCACTCCCTGAAACTGTATTCCATCTGCCACTTTGCCTATTCTTCTAAGCTCTAAGCCCTTCTGTAGCTTCTCTACTTCCTCAAAACTACCTGCCCCTCCACCTATCTTCATTTCATCTGCAAACTTTACAACAAAGCAATCAATTCCATCATCCAAATCATTGACGTGTATTGTAAAAAGGATCCGTCCCAATACAGATCAGTGTGGAACACCATAAGTCACTGACAGCCAACCAGAAAAGGCTTCCTTTATTCCCACTCTTTGCCTCCTGCCAACCAGCCACTGCTTTATTCATGCTAGAATCTCTCCTGTAATACCAAAGGCTCGTAGCTTGTTAAACAGTCTTGTGTGTGGCACCTTGCCAAAGGCCTTCTGAAAATCCAAATACACAATATCAACTGATTCTCCTTTGTCTATCCTGCTTGGCACTACTTCAAGAATTCGAACAGATTTGTCAGGCAAGATTTTCCCTTGAGGAAACCATGCTGACTACAGCTTATTTTGTGTGCCTCCAAGTACCCTGAGACCTCATCCTTGATAATTGATAACAACATCTTCCCAACCACTGAGGTCAGATTATTTGCCTATAAGTTTTGTTTCCTTCTGCCTCTCTCCCTTGAAGAGTGCAGTGACATTTGCAATTTTCCACCCTTCTGGAACCATTCCAGAATCTTCCTACTCCTCCTTTTTCTAAGCAGACATCTCTATTTTGAAGCTATGCCCTCTGGTCTTAGACTCGCCCATTATAGAAAATATCCTCTCCACATCCACTCTATCCAGACCTTTCAATGCTCAATGGGTTTCAATGAGATTCTTCTCTCTCTACCCGCCAATCACCTCCCCCCCCCCCCCCGCAAAATTCTTTGTAACTCCAGGAAGTACCGACCCAGAGCCATCAAACGCCAAACACTCCATGTTAACCCTTTCATTCCTGGCATCACTGTCATGAACCTTCTCTGGACCACCTTCAATGCTAGCACATCTTTTCATAGACAAGGGACCCAAACTGTTCACAATATTCATGTGTGTAAGTGATGGTCTGACCAATGCCTTGTAAAGCCTCCGCATTGCATCCTTACTCTTGTATTCTAGTCCTCTCGAAATGAATGCTAATATTGCTTTGCCTTCCTTACCCCTGACTCAACTTGCAAATTAACCTTTAGGGAATCCTGCACTAGTACTCCCATGTCCCTTTGCACCTCTGATTTCTGAATTTTCTCCACTTTTGGAAAATAGTCTAATCTTTATTCCTTCTACCAAAGTGCATGACCATACACTTCCCTACACTATCGTCTGCCACTTCTTTGCCCATGCTCCCAATTTGTCCAAGTCATTCTGCAGATTCTGCTTCCTCAACACCACCTGCCCCTCTACCTATCTTTGTATTGTCCACAAAACTGTCAATTCCATCTTCTAAATTATTGACATAAACAAAAAATAAGTGGTCCCAACACAGACCCCTGCAGAACGCCACTATTTACTAACAGCCAATTAGAAAAGGCTCCCTTTATTCCCACTCTTTGGCTGACTGGCAGGAGGCAATCATTTATCCATGCTACTGGTTGAGTACCTTATCAAAATTTCAAAATCAGAAAAAGTCCGAAATGCTTCGAATAAGGAGTACTCAGTCTGTGGTATCTTTCCTGCAATACCGTGGGCTCCTGTTAAAGAGCCTCGCATGAGGCTTCTTTTCAAAGGCCTTCTGGAAATTCAAGTATACGGCCTCTCCTTTGTCTATCCTGCCTGTTATTTCATCAAAGAATTCCAACAGATTTGTTAGGCAAGATCTCCCCTTAAGGAAAATATGCTGACTTTGGCCAATAATATATATTTTTAATATAATATGCCTCTAGGTACCCCAAAACCTCATCAATAATGGACTTCTGACTTCTTCCCAGCCACTGCAGTCAGGCTAACTAGTCTACAATTCCCTTTCTTCTGCCTGCCTTCCTTGAAAAGTGGAATGACTTGCAGTTTTCCAGTCCTTGAACTATTCTAAAATTTAGTGTTTTTTTCAAGATCATTACTAACACCCCTACAATCTCTTCAGCTACCTCTTTCAGAACCCTGAGGTGTCATCCATCTGATCCAGGTGACTTACCTATCTTCAGACCTTTCAGCTTTCAAAGCACTTCCTCAGAAATAGAAATCAGTCATTTCTGCCCCCGTCGCTTTTGAATTTCTGGCACACTGCTAGTGAAGATTGACACAAAATACTTACTAAGTTTGTCCACCATTTCTTTGCCCCATTACTACCTCTCCAATGTAATTTTTCTGTTGTCCAGTATCTATTCTTGCCCCTTTTTATATTGTTACCTAGCTTACCTTGATATTTCATCTTGTAGCTTTTTTAGTTGCCTTCTGCTGACGAAATATATTTGGTTTGCATTGGGGATATTTTCTGATTAAAGCATCTGTTTGATGGGTTCGGCTGGCTCTATACTTTTAAGAAATCTCACCTGATGTGGATAGTATTACTGCCTGGGCAATATTTGGTATTTTATCCTCCAAACTCCCAAAAAAAAAGTACACGAAAGTTACGTGAGATTTGCAGCTTGGTCAAAAGGTAACTATTGAACATTATTGACATTGACAATTGACATTCATGCTAAAGTTGGTTAAGTGATCAAGATCCAGAATGTTTTGAGGCCAAAATTGGAGGGGCACATATAACTTGAAGAATTATAGGGCTGAAATAGTTAAGAGTTGGAGAAGGTCAAGGCCATACAAAAATTTGGAAATATGAAATTAATTTGACCCTTTGTTTAGCCAGAGAATATCATAGGTTTGAACAAATAGACTTGAGATAAGTTGGGATATAAGCAACTGAGATGACAAGAGCTAAGGAAACTGGCATAGAAGAGCTGGAATCGGTGTGATCATTTTGAATGCCAGGGCAGTCCTTGGCCAACTCCTGCTTTGCTTTTTTCTTGTGAAATGTGGAAATTCTCTTACCAGAAATTAATCTCTGACCTCAGCTGTGTTGAAAGCAGAAGTAGATGGCCTGATATTGCAGAAACTGCTGCTGAATTGTTTTGGTATTGTTGGCAAATACCTGCATTCACTTCCTCCCAAGTTCCAATGCGGAAGCCTCTATCCCAGTAGTTTCACATTGCCATATTGAAAATGGCCCTTGTATCCCTACTTTTTCTTGCCTATTAACCTCTACTTGTGCCTATATATTACCTTAAATCTATCTTGTGACTTTGCATGATTTAACCTTTCTGGAAGCCAAAATGTATCTGGCTTCCCTTGATCCATTCTGGTCAAGACTTAACTGCAAAACTCTAAAAGGCCTTTGGACCACATCTTTTTTGTATTCCAAAGTAATCACTGTTAATTTATCTTCCTTGCTAATTTGTCCTTATTTTCTTTGGATCGACCAGTACTTGTGTCCATCCCATGATATCTTTCCTCTGTTGGGATATACTTTTGTTGAGTTTTTGTCTTCCACCTGTTGTGTACTCTTGCCTGCTAATGTGCCCTTTCCACTTGAGTCATTCTCATCCTATAATTTTCTGTAAGCTAAATGATTGTTTCTACCAAGTTCCTCACAGACTGAATTTTAAAAAAAACTCCCTCTCATCCTGTGATCACTAATTCCTAGGGCATCTTTTATTCTGAAGTCATCCATTAAGGCTGCATAATTATCCATTATCAGTTTCAAGATAGAGTGTTCCTGGTCAGCTGCATAACCTGTTACTCTAGGAAGCTGTCCTGAATGCACTTTATGAATTTGTTCTTGTAGCAACCCTTAAACTTAATTTGCCCAATCTACCCATTGTAGTAAAATCCCCCATTGTTAATGCATTGATAAAAGTGTCTCCATAATTCATTGAAACTTGCAGAGTTAAGAAGTGTGATTGTTTCTTGTATAATTGTACTTGCATCTCCTCAAATCAAGTAGTCTGTGCCTATGCACAGCAAAACCTGTACATTGTCTTGGCCTAGGCTGATAAGTAAAAGTCACAGCACAAAAATACCAGGCCGTATTATTTCTATAGAGAGGCTAATCCTAATCCTTGATACCTGATTACTATCACCTAGTTGCCCACCGTCTTCTTGGAGATCCCCACTGGCTACAAACAAGGTGGGTCTGTCGTAAAAATCATATCAGAGGTTGAATAACCTGCCTTGAACGACTTGTTCTGCTGCTCAATTTATAGGTGCAAGTTGCAAATTTGATGGAATGCTTTCCTCTTGCTTGGATGATGTAGACCCGACAACTTTTAGAGCTCAAAACCATCTAGGACAGGGGTTCCCAACCTGGGTTCCATGGACCTCTTGATGGTATTGGTCCATGGCATAAAAAAGTTGGAAACACCTGATCTAGGACAAAGAGGCCTACTTGATATGCGCCAATATGCCACAAATGTTTGTTTCCTCGGCCATGTGCTTTGCCTTGCCTTGCCAATTCTATCACCACCTAAATCTGCAATTTCTATCCCCAGAAGTGAAGGGAAGCAGGTTCTTGGGAAACACTTTTTTATAGGTGCTTTTTTTTTTCAAGTTGCAAATCATTTTGATTTACAATTGCATTGCCAGGCATTCATGGTCGGTCAAAATCTAGGAACAATGACCCAATATCGACCGTACAATGGTTTAAGAAGGCAGCTTGCAGCTGCTATCTAAGGCATTTAGCCTTGGGAAATGTTGGATCTTCCAACAATTCCCAGCTCCCAAGAATGAATGAAAAGAGCAAAAATGTTTCTCAATCCATACTAGTTATTACATTGTTATTTGTGGGTACTGGCCATATCTGTAACATCATAACAGTGACTACCTATGTTCAAAATTACTTCATGCAGCTGTGGAACAATCTTCATCTGTCATGAAAACCACTATATGATTACAAGACTTTTTGCCTAGGGGGTACTAACTTGAGGTTGTTAGCTAAAGAGATGGAAATAAATAAGAATTTTTTTTTTTGAGTGAACTTCGAGGCTAAAAGTAAGTTCCATTGTCACTTTAAAAAGGAAATTAGATGTTAAATTTCATAAAGAAAATCCCATTCCTGTATTGCTGTGCAGATTCCTATGATATTTCAAAGCACCAGGCTATCTTCAAACTTGTACTTTACTGACATTACAAGGTTGCTTTTCACTAATCAAAGAGAATCACCTTAATTTTTTGACCTGCCACATAGATTTCTCCACTTGCAGTAGATCCCATCTTGGTGATTTATTTTGCAGACCAACACCAAATGCATGATGCTGTTTAATCTCATCAAGGGACTAGGTATAATGGAAAAGAATTGCTCGTTTAGACCATGTCTGCTAAACTTTCAGCATTCCTGTATCATGCTTGAGTTTTGGAAAGAAGACTGTCCAGTGGATTGACCGGGCATTTCTGTTTAGGTGATAAACACAAAAGGATTGTTGCCCATATCTTCCCACCCCCCTCCCCAAATAAAGGACTGCTGTGATATACTTTAAATTTAATTTTTAATATGGTCATCTTCAGCGGTTCATAATGTTCTTCTTTCCATAATTGCCAGCAGTTCTCTCTCGTTCTTGATTCTAGTGACCATTGTTTTGCCTGGAGGTTGATAGCAAGTAAGTTCAAAAGGCATCACAGGTGGGTGTAAATATGTTCTTGTAAAATGTCTGTTTTGGGGTTTTCAATGGGGATCTTTGAACAGAGGCAATCCTAAACACACCAATCATTTCCCAAGCCAACCCTAAACCATATCTTCATTGAACTGGTAAATAAATGTATTCCTATTAACTGCAATGTTTCTAAATTAAGTTTTGAGTAGAATGTAGGGAAATGGCTTGATTCACTATTTGTAGTGAGTAGTTAAAATTTCTTTTGAGAAGGTATGTGGTACAGATTGGAATGAAATCTCTCAACTAATGTAATTGTTTTGTTACAGGACACACTCTTACTGTGCTTATCTGAGTGTTCTCGATGCTGAATTTCCAGTTTATGTATAAGTAGATAGAGCAATGACTGACTTGTGTTTGACTGTTCTGTTGTAGGTCATGATTCAAACATTTCTGATACTATCTCTGGTTGCTGGTCTGGCTTCATCTTTAACTTGCCCAGATGGCCACCATTGCGGAGATGAAGACACCTGCTGTAAGACCAAGACTGAAAGCTATTCCTGCTGTCTTTTGCCCAATGTAGGTTATGCCCTATTTATTCTACTTAAATAAATCATTTCTGGTGATTCATTGGGCTTTTCCCTTTTTAAGTATGTTGAAATGCTTGTTATTTACCATAGAGCCACTAAAGTTATGTCCCACTGAAGAAATTGGTAGAAATTTGGAACTTATCAAATAGTAATTGATACTAGGTCCATTGGTTAATCTTTTGCTGACCAAAGGTTTGATGGAATATGTGAAACTAGGTAGGTATATGAAAACTGGTCATCCATGAATTCAGTTAATGGTGGAACAGGCTGTAGGAAATAGCCCCCCAGATTTGAAAGGAACAGCATTTGTAATTTGCTGTCAGACAAAATATTTTAACCTTTCTGTCTCCTTCATGGGATTTTTTTTAAAATCACAATTGCAGTACAATATCTTTGCTAATTTATAAATGTTGTCAATGTATCGATTGCAATATTGTCTGAGTATAACAACCAAAACAAATCGATTTGATTAGATTTCCTTCCACAATGACCCATTTTTGATTTCCCTTTACATGAACAGTTGTGAATTACCATTTCCCCAACAACTCATTGCTGTAACAGGTTGAGTTCTGAGTTTCATTTTGCTCTTTTCCCCTCAAATGATGATTGCATATTTCCAATTCAAAACTTAGTTCAGGCTAAGAAGTTGCACCTTTTCTCTGACTCTCATTGTAATATTTAATCACTGTACCTACCTTTAGCTAAGGAATTTGATTTTTTTTTAAATCTAGAGAATTGGAAATTTGCTCCTGAATCCAGAGAGGTGTTTGTCTGCCTATTTTAGCAAATTTGTTCAAATTAAGGAAGTCAATGCCAAGTTTGTTACTTTATGTTGATTTTGTCTAAGTCTGTATTTGAAAATTGTTTTCTTATGATTGATGGTGTAAAACATGATATATTAGCCTTATAATCTAACCCACATTTTTTTAATGATAGAAAATTTCTCCAGGGCTTCCAATAAATTAAGTTGTCAAGTTTGTCAACTAATGCCTGTAGTTTTCACATTCAGTGTCTGCTGCAGTAATTGCTCTCTTCAATCAGAAAAATCACAAACAATTAAGAGTATATTTCAGTAGTTAAGTATAGGTAGCTCTCAAATGTCACTTCCTTTCATTGACATTCCTAGATTTATTTTAATCCCTAAATCTATAAATAATAGTGGTATTTGTTTTTGGGCAGTCTTTTTTTTTAAAAAAAGGTGTGCAATAGTTGATAACATTGTTCCTCCCAGGAATGACTTGGCAAAAAGTGCATCTTTAGTTCTGTAAACCTTGCCATGCAAACTGGGTTCAGATCTTAAGCTTTTGAAGATGTTTAAATTGAAGCCTATTTTACAATGCCACTAGTGGCATAGTTTATAGAAATCTGTTTCATTGTTTGATTCTCTCTACTATCTGGTAAAGTGAAATCAGCTTTGAAAAGCTTCAGTGAGCATAAATGAAGCTTAAATCCTTTTGGTCTGCCACCTGATACCACTTTTACAATTGTCCATTGCATTTTATCTGCCTGAAAAGGCTTTGTTCCTAAATCATCATTTTTCCAAGCACTTGCAAAATCAAAAACCCGGAAAGAGTGTGCTGCATCTGTGCTTCCTCCTCAGTGCTCAGTAGTGATGAGCTGCTCTGAAAGCCTGACTGGAAGAATCAAGTGAGCTGGATTCTGTATTGAATGCTGGACTGAATGTCTCGAGAGCCAGATTTCAGTAAGGGAAAATTGGCTACTTGTACATTATCTTTTGCCTAAGAGTTGCTTTGTTCTTTGCCCTCTCCCTTCCCACTGTACTTTATTGCAACATTAGATAAAGAAAACCTTTTTTTAATTTTATTGAGGGACAGTGCAGAATAGGCCTTTCTGTCCCTTCAAGCTTCACTGCCCAGGAACCCCCCACCCAGTGATGTTGTAGGGGTAGAATTGGACTCTCTGATGGTGGTGTCTGAAAAGAGGATGTTGTCCAAGTTGCATGTCATCTTGGACAATGTCTTCCATCCACCCACTCCACAATGTACTGGTTAGGCACAGGAGTACATTCAGCTAGAGACCCATTCCACTGAGATGTAACACTGAGCGTCATAGGAAGTCATTCCTGCCTGTGGCTGTCAAACTTTACAACTCCTCCCTTGGAGTGTCAGACACTCTGAGCCAATAGGCTGGTCCTGGACTTATTTCCACTTGGCATGATTAACTTATTATTATTTAATTATTTCTGGTTTTACTTTGCTATATTTCTACTCTATTCTTGGTTGGTGCAACTGTAACAAAACCCAATTTCCCTCAGGATCAATAAAGTATGTCTGTCTGTTAACCCTAAATTGTCATGGGACAATTTAGAATGACCAATTAACCTACTAACTGGATGTCCTTAGACAGTGGGAGGAAACCAGAGCATCTGGAGAAAAACCATACCTTCCACAGGGAGGACATAGAGTCCTTAACGATGATGTCAGTATTAAACTCTGACACCCCAAGCTGAAATAATGTCATACTCTCCACTACACTACCATGGTTTGGTAAAGGTAAGAACATTTGAACAAAGGAACTAACAGAATAAATTAATGCAGGCTAGACCTCAAACCTGATGCTGCGGCTTGGAGCCATCTTGATAATAGATTCTTGTGTCTCAACTGTTTTAAAGTAATGGAATGAGGATTCCTGTCAGAAGCACTATTGCACCTAATGTAGTTTATGTGAGGATCTATCATAACTTCAGCTCAGGGCAGAAGTCCCGTAAATGTAATTAACCAACAACTATCTCACGAATTATTCAAGTTCAATGGTTAAACAATGAAATAGTTTCATGGTTTTTACATGGTTGTGACTGACCAAAACTGGCTATACATTGGATTTGTCGGAGTCCAAGTACATAATTTTTAAAAAAAAAATGCAGGTGCTGAAAACCAGAATAAAAACAACGCTGGAAAAACTCACTAGTAGCACAAGATTCTGCAGAAGGTGATAATCCAGAGTAGAAGCAGCACACAATGCTGGAGGAGCTCAGTGAGACGGGCTGCATCTAATGTGGGGGATAAACAGCTGATGTTTCAGGCCAAGACTATTTCTTCAGGACTAGAAAGGAAGGGGAGGAATCTAGAAATAAAGGATGGGAGGAAGGGAAGTAGTACATGTTGACAGGTGAGATCAGGTGAAGGGGAAGGTAACGCATACCTATGGCAGGGTTTTGGCCTGAAACATTGACTTTACTCTTTTCCTAGATACTGCTTAGTCTGCTGAGTTCCTCCAGCATGTTGGGTGTTGCTTGGATTTCCAGCATCTGCAGATTTCCTCTTGTTTGTGAAGGAGGAGGTAGGTGGGGGAGGAGGGATGAAGTAAGAAGCTGGCAGGTGATAGGTGGAAGAGGTAAGGGGCTAAAGAAGGAATTTGGTGAGAGGACAGTGGGCCATGAAAGATGGAGGGGCATCAGGAGCTGATGGACAGCTGAGAAGAGAGGGTGAGGTGGGGGAAAGGGAATGAGGGGGTGTGATTACTGGAAGTTGGGAAAAATTGATGTTCATGCTATCAGTTTGGAGACTAGCCAAACAGGATATGAGGTGTTGCTCCTGCAACTTAAATGTGATCTTGTCATGGCAGTAGAGGAGGCCATGAACCCACATATGGGAAGTTGAATTGAAATGGTTGGCTGCTGGCTCTTCTGGCATCAGTGTTTGTTGAAGCAGTCCCTAAACTGTCAAGTCAGCAGGTCATTGGCATACTTTTTAGTAACATGGTTAATTTGTTGTTTTTCTCTCTGACAATAAATTAAACGTTTTCTTTTAATTACTTTTATAAATTCTCTCAATTACATCTTTTCCTTCTGGACTTGATTTGCATTAAGTTCATAACTGTTCACTAAACAATCTGCAGATATCCTGTTCATGAAGTTCTCAATAACTTGTCAAAAGTGCTATTTGCATAATATTTGGGAGTTGGAGGAGCAAGGGCAGATTTAATTAATGATTCGTCTCATTTTAAAAGCTAAAAAATTTATTTAGAACTACTTGTATATAAGCACTTTTAAGATGATATACATAATACATAAGCTGATGTATTTTCCACTTGGGTTGTCATGTTTCTCTGTTGCAGGCAGTTTGCTGTTCAGATATGTTGCACTGCTGCCCTGAAAATACCACTTGTGATTTGGTACATTTAAAATGCGTTAGTCTGACTACTGTACCCTGGATGGAAAAAATCCCAGTGACCCACACTGGAACAACCCAGGTAATTCAAAGATGTTTACAATTATGGAGTTCTCTGTTGTAACTTAAGCAATTTAAAAACCTGGCAGTTATGCTCTGAAATGTATGAACTTACTTTCAAGCCTAAATTACAAATTATATTTTGACCAAATATATGGTGTAGATTTTAGAATTGTTATCATCTCCACTTTTCTTCTCTCTTCAGTGTTCCATATATTTTGAGCCATAAGTGACTTAGAATGCGAGAAAGCTGGTGGAACACACAAAATATCACCTCATCACCCCCACCTTTTAATATTGACTATTTCTTTCTATCTAGTCCGGATGAAAGGTCTTGACCCAAAAGTCAGCTATCCATTTCCCTCAGATACTGCCGGATTCACTGACTTCCTTCAGTCTTTTGTGTTGCTTTAGAAATAAGGAACTAACTTGGACTTGTGTGTTATCAATAATTTAATTTCTCCTGGGCCATCTGGGGTTTTCTGATCAGTTGAAGGTGACTCAAGCTACTTACCCATTTTGTTTTAAACCTGAATGTATTATAAATGTTGAAGAACTGATCTGTGACCTAGCCTGAATTCTATCATTTCTATCATTTTCATCATTCTATCATTGATTGATATGCAATTACAGACTTTCTGCATGATTGCAGTGTATTTGGGAGAAATAGCATTTACTACCAACTGTATAGGGTTCCTCTTGTCGTCACCTACTGCCCCACAGCCTTCGTGTCCATCAAGGTCATCTTTTTCTCTCTTCCCCCCCCCCCCCCCCAAAGCTTTCTGCAGGGATAGCTCCCTATGCAACTCCCTTGTTCCTTCCCACTGATTCCCATATGGAACTTGTCCTTGCAAGCAGAAAAAGGGCCATACCTGCCCCTACACCTCCCTCATCAACATTTAGGGCCCCAAACAGTCCTTTCAGGTGAGGTGACACTTCTCCTGTGAGTCTTTTGGGGGTCATCTGTATCCGGTGCTCCCAACGTGGCTGCAGTATATCAGTGAGACCTGACATAGACTGGGAGACAGCTTTTTTGAGCACCTGTCTGCCAGAAAATGCAAAATCTCCCAGTGGCCACTCATTTTAATTCTACTTCCCATTCCCATTCTGAGTGCCATGTCAGTTCATGGTCTTCTCTGCTGTTGCAATGAGGCCACACTCATTTGGAGGAGCAAAACCTTGTATTCCACCTGGGTAGCCTCCAACCTGATGACATGAACATCAATTTCTTAACTTCTGGTAATTGTGTGCACCACCTCTCCCCCTTCCTTCCTCCCCCCCCCCCCCCCCCCCACATAAATATCACCATTCCCACCTTATCTCCTTACCTGCCCATCACCTCCCTCTGGTGGTGCTCCTTCCCCTTCTCTTTATTCCATGTCTTCTGTACTGTCCTGTCAAATTTTTCCTTCTCTAGCCCCTTGTCTCTTTCACTAACTTCCCAGCTCTTTGCTTCACCCCTCCCCCTTCCCAGTTTCACCTACCACCTTGAGCTTCCTTCCCTCACCCCACCTTACTCTGACTTTTTTTTCCTTTCAGTCCTGATGAAGGGTCTTGACCCGAAATGTTGACTGTTTACTCTTTTTCCATAGATGTTGCCTGGCCTGCTGTGTTCCTCCAGAATTTTGAGTGTGTTGCTACCAAATAGAGCACATTTTGATCCTGCTGTCTGTTTCCCGACATCACTGCGATGCCTTGATGAAACCAGTGACACAAGCTCAAGAAACCAGTTTTGTCTATGAGCAGCTGTAATTCAGTTGTAGACTAGCCACTGAAAGTACTGCAGCATGTTCTGTGATTCAAATATTGTCCTCCTTCTAAAAAATGTAAACAATTATAACATATAGGAGCAAATGTCATAATTTTTTTGCTTATTGGGTAATCTGAATCTCCTGAGCTATTGTCAGAGATTGTCTTGGAGGTTAAATATTTGCTTCTGAAGATTAATAATAGGTTTCATGTCAATATAGATGCTTGGCTCAAAACCAGTCGCGGTCCCTGACAAGCAAAACGTTTTGAAGAATGGGAAATGATTGCTTGTATTCTCTCTGATTCTAGTGGGTGAAAACAGAATCCATCCCCCTGGTACAAGCAGGAACAGCGAATGCAGTGACTGAAAATGTGTGTCTGGATAATACTGAATGCCCACCTGAGTACAGTTGTATGCCTACTTCTAAAGGAACCTATGGTTGCTGCCCACTTACTGGAGTAAGAATAGTTAATTGAATAGCATCCTTAATGATATCTGTTTTAATTATGCACAAAATTATGTCCTTTTCACTAAACTACTTGCATCATAACTTGTTGCCACCAGCTTAATGCAAGTAAAATGTAATGGCAAACTTGTTCAAACTTGTAAATGCTTTTACATTGGAATCTTGGGTTCTTTTTTCAATTTACCTTACATTAAACTGTTTTATCTACTTGGATTATTACTTTTATTTAGAAATGCAGTGCCTAACAGTCCCTTTCAGCACTGCCCAGCAACCCTCGACTTAACCCTAGCCTAATTACGGGATGATTTACAATGGCCAATTAACCTACTAATTGGTATGTCCTTGGGCTGTGAGCGAATACCGGAGCACCTGGAGAAAATCCCCATGTTCTACAAGGAGGGCGCACAGATTTATCACAGATGCTGGAATTGAACTCCACACTCCGTCCTGAGCTGTAAATGCATTGTGCTAACCGCTACACTGCAGTGGCATTATAATGTATATATTTTTTTAATTAGTTTTAATTTTTCTCTTTTCTGTCAAGGCAACTATTTGCAAGGATTTGGAGCATTGTTGTCCAAAGGGATACAAGTGTGACCTTGACAAAGCTAAGTGCAAAAGGACTGGATTTGAAGAATTGCCATTGGTTTCTGGAGTAGGAAACTTGCGTACTGCTGAGATTGAGCTTTGTGGCAACATGTCCTGTTCCGAGGGATATACCTGTTGTACCTCTAATGACTTTGGTTGGGGATGTTGCCCTATGAAAAATGTAAGCCCTGAATGAAACTACATTTTTACAGACTGTATTTGCAACTATTTGTGCTAATGTAACAGCTATTCTTCTTAACTAATTTTCTCTGCATACAAGACCATGAACTATAGGAGCAGAATTAGGCCATATGACCCATCGGGTCTGCTCTGCCATTTCATCATGGCTGATCCAATTTTCCTCAGCCCCAATCTACTGCCTTCTCACTGTATCCCTTTATGCCCTGACCAATCAAGAATCTATCAACCTCTGCCTTAAATATACATAAGGACCTGGCCTCTGCAGCTGCTTGTGGTAATGATTTCCACAGATTCACCACTCCGGTTAAAGAAATTTGTCCTCATTTCTATTCTAAAAGGACACAACTCTGTCAAGGCCTTTCACCATTTGATAGGTTTCGATGAGGTCACCATTCTTATGAATTCTAGTGAATGCTGGCCCAGAGCCATCAGACGCTCTTCATATGACAAATCATTCAATCTTGGACTCAGACTCATTTCTGTGAACCTCATTCAAACTCTCTCCGGTTTCAGCACAACCTTTCTAAAGTAAGAGGCCCAAACTTGCTCTCAATACTCCAAATGAGGCCTCACTGGTGTTTATAAAGTCTCAACATTACATCCTTGCTTTTATATTCTAGTCCTCTTGAAATGACTGCTAACATTGCATTTGCCTTCCTCACCACAGACTGGATCTGCAATTTAACCTTTAGGGAATCTTGCACAAAACTCCCAGTCCCTTTGCAAGAAAATATCTTGTATTTTCTCTCTATTTAGAAAATAGTCAACCCTTTCATTTCTTGTACCAAAGTGCATGACCAGACACTTCCTGACACTCTATTCCACCTGCCATTTCTTTGTCCATTTTCTTAAAAGTCCCCCTGTAGTCTTAGCAACTTGCCTCTCCACCTAGCTTCACATCGTGTGTAAACTTTGCAACAAAGCCATCAATTCCATTATCCAAATCATTGACATATAATGTAAAAAGAATCAGTCCCAACACAGATCCCTGTAGAATGTCACTAGTCACCAGCAGGCAATCAGAAAAGACTCCCCTTATTCCCACTCTTTGACTATATTGATGCTGAATGGTTCTCTTTCTCCTTCCCCCCCCCCCCCCAACACCAAAATGCCAGAAATCCGTATGTCAGGCAGCATCTTAGAGTTGTCATTTTGAGCTTATGATCTTAAATAGGATTAGTGGGGATGGGGGATTAGGAATGAAGCAATGATAAACTGTAGAGAAAGGAAAAAGGGCAGGCTGAACATGTGGAGAACAGGTGAGATTTAATGAAGGTAAGGGGTGGTTGTACTGGTTAAATATGGGTGGTAAAGGAATGTATGGAGGAGATGGAAGAGGAGTGAAATATTAACTGGGTATTCTCATGCAGAAGGTTTCACTTGTTCACTCTGTCCCTTCCCATATTTAACAGTTTAAAACCTGTTTCTTTTCTTACTTTTCATGGTTTTAAATATTTCTGGCATTTTGTTTTAATTTCCAATTTTTTACCATTTGCATTTTTCTTTTGCATCAAGCTTTGAGGTTTTTAATCCTTTTCATATTTTTACCCACTATTATAAACTTATTTTTTGATGTCTTTTTGGGTTTGATATATCCTGCCAGTTGACCTTTTTCCCCCTCTGACAATTGACTTGGCCAATCTAGTAAATGCTGGAAAACATTTATTTTGGTTTCTTTAAGTGGATCTTGCCTTTCACTCCAAGATGGGCTTGAACTGCCTGGTAATGTAAGGCTTGAAACTGGTTACTTAAGCTGCTTTGCACACCATTAGATGGCAGATTCACTTAGTTCAGCACAAATATTTTTCCATAATATGAAAAGAATAATGCACCTTTTAAGGATATTTTTGCTGTTTATAGCATTGAATTGACCACAGCAACTCCATTAATAATAGTATGTAAGAAATATGGCAGAGAAATGAGTCATTTGGCATAATTAGTCTTTTTTTTTGGTCCACTTGAATCTCTCATCTTTCCTCAACTAAACTTTAACTTTCATTTAAAAAATCTGACTGCCGAAGAGACTCTTTATTCACTTATCTATTGCTGGAAATGTGGTTCACTTTTGGTTCCCCTATAAATATGCCTTGGGATGGAGCAGTCATCAAATCTTTGTGTATTGAAGCTTAATCCAGGATATAGCAGGGTGGGCATTCAGCTTATGTTCAGTCTAAGTTTCATTCAGATGAATGAAAAACACATTTTGTTGTGTTTCAGGAGTGAGCATTGTATGGATATTATGAAAATGAAATGTGTTCACCAATTAGTCAATATTAATGTTGAAGCGTTGTCATGTACCCCGTGACCGGGTTACCAAACCAGCAGAAATGGAATGATACGTTGGAGTCTGGTGGTACTGTAACTGAGTGTTTATTAGTAAACTAAGTAATACAGTATAATAGGAATGCTAATATAAATGTAAAACAGGTTAGCAATGATATATACAGAAGTGTGGAAATATAAATCAAAACCAAGCTCTTTCAAAGTCAAGGTAATTTCTGTGGTACTGTTGGAGAGGGAGAGAGCAAGAGGTGAGCAGTTGCAGCAGGCAAACCTTCCGTTGTCTTCTTGTCCTGTTTGGTCACCGACTGTGACCGTTCCGTACCAGACCAGACCATTCTTCAGTGGTAAGCCCATCACCCAGGTGAGGGTGGACACACAAACAAGCCCCCGCTGGTCTGCCTTCACACACAGTGAGCCTCTGATTGATTTCCCCCGAATCGATCCTCCAAGCCCCCACCTTCCTGTGGGTGCACAACACTCTTTCAGTGGCGTGTCTGCCTGTGTCTCAGCAGACTTGCCTTTTATCTCCCCTACCGGGGTACCAGTCATCCATCAACTGACCATGTCCATCAAACTGGGCCACTTCTTGCTGTCTCAGCAAGAATGTTTACGAGCAAAGAAGAGTGTCCTTGTAGCAAAGGTAAATAATCAGAGAAGAAGCTAATATACTAAATTATGTGTGTGTCTCTCGCATCTGCTCTGGGTGCCTCCCCCTTCCTCTTCTCTCTCTTTCATTAGCAGCACAAACAGTGTCCAAAAGCCAGTATCATTCTCCCGACATTTTAAAGTGGTTGTCCACAGAAAATATGAACCCTAGGGGTACATAACAGCATGTAAATTCGTAAGGATGTGAAGAGTATTTTGTACAAGCACTCTACTAGATATTACTGTAGTACATAAGACTGATCTTTTTTGCCTTCAAAAAGCCAATAAACTTCATTCAACCACTGAACAATCTCTTGTTAAAAGGGCAAATATTTAAAGGGGCATGACTGGTTGTGATCACTGGCAGCAAAAGATGAAATGCTTTCACCATACTGTTGGTCCAGATGACTGAAGATCTTGTCACAAGATTTTATTTTGAATCCTTGACTGCTGTTGAAAGAGCAGCCCACTGTCTGAAATGTTAGTTGGCCCCTTTGTTAGGATTAACAAACTGAGAAAAAAGGATTAAGTTTCGATCACCTTAAAGGAGCAACACTGTTATGATATTTCTCTACAGCTTGAATGTCAGTATTCTGTCTGAGTGTGAAATAAGGAATAATGACCAATTGTAACTTCAGCCTAGGTAGTTCTAACATGTACAGTACTGTGCAAAAATCTTAAGCACATGTATAGCTTGGGTGCCTAAGACTTTTGCACACTACTGTATTTGCCAATGTGGAGCAGAGAACAAGTTTGTAAATCTGCTGGGAGAAAAGTGTGTTGGGAATGGTGAGGGTGGAGTGCTGCGAGAGGCTTGTGGGCAGCCAGCAGAGGAAGAGTGCCAAGGTGGGGTGGCGCAGGTACGCCCTGCCCAGAGACACCAGGCAAGGACATTTGATTCCAAACAATCAGTTTAGTAATTATTGCAGAACCCCTCTGGTGCTTCCCACTCCCTCCCCCTCTGCCTTCCCCTTTTCCCAATCATGATTCCCTTCTCCCTGCCCCCTTCCCACTCTCAGTCCACAATAGAGACCCATATCAGAATCGGGTTTGTCATCACTCACATGTCATGAAATCAGTCCTGAAGAAGGTTTTTGGCCCAAAACATTGACTGTTTACGCTTTTCAATTGATGCTGCCTGACCTGCTGAATTCCTCCAGCATTTGTGTGCATTGTCATGAAATTTTGTTTTTTTTTGGCAGCAGTACAATGTACTATGTAAAATTACTACAGTAGTGTGCGAAAATCTTGGGCACCCTAGCTATATATGTTTGCTTAAGACCTTAACACAGTACTGTATATTGTGAATTTTTTAAGAATTTTAAAAACATTTACTATAATTCAAAATATTGCTTTGTGCTCAAAACATAGCATTGGGTATTTTGTTTTTCAGTTTAGTGGTTTTGGATAGTGTTTAGTTTTTAACCATTGTTCTTTCCTAAAAATGATCTGCAATTTCATTCTGCCTATAGGCTGTATGCTGTGATAATCAATGCTGCCCAAAAGGTTTCCAGTGTGATAAAGAAAGGAAAACCTGCATCAAACTCATTGGTAAGTGACTGTAAGATTGATCTGGCAAATATTGACTCTAGTTATTACCACCGTTCCAGTGTATTAAAATAACATCATGATTATCACTTTCTACCACAGTGAATATACTTCAACATTAATCCTGGATGATTTTTAAGTTATGATGCAAAGATAAAGCACATTGCTTTCCCCTTTAAATTTACTGGCAAATGCTGTATATTTTGACTCTCAAATCACCAGGTGTCCCTGGCCTGAGTGGTCATTCTGGGTGCAGTGTTTTGCAAGGAAACTGCTTATTAGCATTTTTTCAGAGTTTTTAAATTATGCAAAATCAGCATCAGAATGAAAAGATAATGGGATGTTGAAACAGGTTCGGAGCTCCATTGGAATAAATACTAATGGTTTGGACTATTTATTTAATTACATTCTAGATTACAAATAAACACAAGCTATAATTGTAGCACTGATTCTGTCAGTACAGCAATATTTTGCTTATTATTCAGTCAGTCTGTGTACAAACTTGTAAAACTGTATGTTAATCAAAGATGATAACAAAAGTTTGGAAATATTTGGCAGATCAGACAGCATCTATGGGAGAACGTTAATTTGACATGTTGGGTCATTACCTTTCACTGGAACTGGGAAAGGTTATGAATGCATGTAAGTCTGCAGGTTAAAGTCCTGAACAGGAGCAAGGTTAACTTTGAGGGCATTAGGCAGGATCTACCTGGGATTAACTAGGTGCCTCTTGAAAGGCAAACTAACAACTGGCAAAAGGGAGGCTTTTATAATGGTCTTATCAAAACTCCAGAGCCATCAGTCACCATTTAAAATACGGAGTTACAAGAAACTGAGAATGCTGGAATTTGGCAACACACTAAAAGCTAGATGAATTCAGTGGACCAAGCAGCAGTGTGGAGTGAGTTGTACAGTTGACTGGAAGGTGAAGTGGAGGTGGCCAGTATAGAAAAGTGAAGGGAAGGAGTGGAGCAAAAGTTAGCAAGCATAGGTAGTGGAGACAATTATCCAGTCTCGCTACTGTAGCCAGGAGTCCTTCCTGGGTACTTGTCTGGAACTTGGAGCTACTTACTTTACTACTCTGGTTTGTAAATTATCAAATTCTGGAGAATTGCTAGCCTTCAGCACGATCTCCCTAGATTGTTTCTTTTGATTGCTCCCTCTATACACTCTTAGTTCTCTAACATTTCTCAGTCGTTGTCCCCGTTTATGAAAATAGATCAAAAGTAGGTGTTTAATTGTTCTGCCTTTCTTTGTTCCTAATTGCTACTCCTGATCCTGACTGTAGAGGGCCTGAAATTCACTTCATTAACTGTTTTACTTGTTTATCAATACTATTGCTGTCTGTTCTTCATTCTCCGCAAGCTTTTTTGCGTATTCTATCTTAGCTCTTAATATGTGTCCTTGCGCCTGCTGCTTTTTTGCCAATTTTGTATGTCTCCATGTGGAATCTAATGTCCCTATTTTTCTCAGAGTTACGGCTATCATGTGGGCTGGTATAATGTGTGGTGTTAAGCTTCTCGAATGTGGTATGTATCTAGATAAGTGGAGAATATTTTATCACACTCCTGACTTTAGCCACGTTGACAAGCTTCTGGGAGTTTGGAATTGAGTTACTTGCTGCAGCATTCCTTGTCTGACCACCTCTTGTAGCTACATTGTATGGCTATTCCAGTTCAGCTTCTGGTTCTCGGAGTCCTCAGGATATTGGTAATGGGGGGGGGTGGGGGAAGTCACTGATGGTAATGCCGTTGAATGTTGGGGGTGTGACATTTGGATTTTCTTGTTGCATATCATCGGCAGTTCTGTGGCACCAAGGTCGCTTACAATACTTAAACTTGGCTGGGTTATTGTGCAGGATTTGCGACATTTGAATGTGGACTGCTTCATTATCTGAGGTAGTTAATAGTGTTGAACATTGTGCAATCATCATTGAATATCTCTACTTCAGACCTTGTGGTTGAAGGAAAGTCACTTACAACACATCTGAAGATTGGGCCTTGGAAAATACCCTGAAGAACACTTTGCAAAGGTGTCCTGTGGTTGAGCTAATTGACCTTAAGTCACCACAACCTTCCTCCTTTTGTGCTGGGTGTGATTCTAACCAATGGAGGGTTTTCTCAGATTCCCATTGACTCCAGTTTAAGCTGAGCTCCTTGATGCTATGCTTGATTCATTTCTGCCTTGATGTCAATGATGGTTGCTCTCTCTTTTTTTTTGTAATGTTTCACAGTTCATTATTTTTTCCTCTCTCTAATTGCAACATAATATTAGTGGTGTCGCCATTTCACCTTGTGATATCTGTGTACATCTCAGCATTGTGAATTCTTACAATGAATCCATCTACAGTTCTACTGATTTTGTTAATTAGCTTCCCAGAGGTGGTTGAAGTTTGATAAATTAGAGAAAGATCATAACCTATGAAAAGAGGGTCAGTCACCAGAGATAATAGCTTTGAAAGATTTAAGTTATTGTTAACTATCAACTTGAATAATTGATAAAGGCTATTTACATTATGATTTTGAAGTGGTGTTTGAAAATGAGCTTGAATTATAAATATAAAATTTTTAAATAGGATAAAGGAGCCAGACCTACCTTGGATCTTGTCTGCGGCCAGCTGTCTTTTTATAAATGAATAACGATAATGGATCCTCATTGTTTTTATCATTTTAAAAAAAAAAGTCATTGGCTGGCTTGGTGATGGATAACAATCCTAGTTGTGCTATCCTTTTTGGCAAGAAACGTTTCTGAGTTGGTGATTTTTCTTTCTAGTGTTCTTATTCATCACTTTCAGATATATTGATGGTGATTGGTCGTACACTATCCCCACCAGCACGCTGTCTACCCCATCATGATGTTTCCTTTGTCCTCTGCATCACTTCGCTGCAGCTTAAATAAAGCGTGTCTGATTCTAAAGTTTTCTTCCTAGCTTTTACAAAAGGCCTGACCTGATTTTTTCCAGCAATTTTTTTTACTTCACATTTCCAGTATCCAGTTTTGCTTTATGCTTTTCATTTACTGAAATAAGATTTGTTGTTTACAGATGAGAAGGTAAAGGCAATTATTTGTCCTGATGGCGAATCTGAGTGTCCATATGGTTCCACATGTTGTTTACTTACAAATGAGCAATGGGGATGCTGCCCTTTGGAAAAGGTATTGTTTGAGTGTACTGGGAACATTTAAACATTGATTTCTAAATGCATTACTAAATAATTTGATTAAATGGATGGGCTAAGTGCCCTAATAATGACAGTGGCATGCTAGGCCCTTTGAATTATGAAATTAATTTCCATAATATTTGAACCTGTGGACTAGCTGCAAAATTTCTATAATAACTTGTAGACAAATCACAAGATAAAACTGATTCCCTTGTTCTGATTGGGGGTGGGTTAGGTATATTCAGGTAACATAAATTCTGTTGCAGAATATAGAGTAGCTTCACAATGGAAAATGGTTTTATTTAAAATCGGAATCAGGTTTATTATCATTGACATGTCATGAAATTTGTAGCAGCAGTACATTGCAAACAACATTACTGTAAATTACAATAACAAGTAGCACAAACAGGTAGAGTTTGAGTTCACGAACTGTTTAGAAATCTGATGGCAGAGGGCTTCCTTTGACAAATATTTAATCCATATTGATGATTAGAATATATTTCTGTACTTGTCACTTTTTCTTGTATAGGCTGTATGTTGTGATGACCACAAGCATTGTTGTCCTGCTGATACCAGGTGTGATCTGGTGCATTCCAAGTGTTTGTCCGAATATGGAATGATGGACATGTGGAAAAAATTTCCAGCCCTCAGACGATTTGCCATGAAGAACACTGAAGGTATTTTTAATCCTAATTACTATTACCTCACACCTTAAGTTATGGTTTAACCTGCATAGATCTCTTTATTAATTTGACGCTTCTAATATGAAAACTTCTGTGTGATCAGTGAGGAAACTAAATAATATCTCAACTTTAACCTGAAACCACTTAATTTTTTTTTGGGTTAGTAACCTCTGGCTCATTGTACAATGTTGATTAAGAGCTATTCTTCTGCCACGTAGATGCATATATTGTACCTTCCCTGCATTAAGAGCAACAAATGTGCTTTGAGCAGCACCCAGTCCGAGAGATTGAAGCCAGAGAAGGCGTAGTTCACTCAGGTTCGCCAATTAGTGATTCATGGCAGTTTGGAGCTTCAAGCAGCAGCCATTCAGAGTTCGGGATTGATTGGCACGAACAAGTTAAAGCAAGGCAGGAGCAAGTGTTGTGGCCATTGTCAGAGCTGCCAGCATTGGAATGGACAGAGTGGGCTTTTTGGTGCTTTAGCTTTTTGAGGCTTCAGTAGTGGTAGAGTATGTTGCATCCGCAGTTATTTCCAGGTAGCGGATGATTTCCTTTCATGCCACTCTGAAATATTAGGGAAAATAGGCAAATTACAGCAGTGGTTTGCCATTGCCTTCAGGTGAGTTCTGTTTTTTAAGAGATCACCAGCTCTTAACAGGAGCCGGCTGGATTTGAACTCGGGACCTCTCACCCCACAGTCCAGCGCTGATGCCACTACGCCACCAGCCATTTGCAGCTTCCGTGAGAAGGCAAAAAAAAAGCTGTAGGTAGAGTTCCACACACATGCTCACACAGTTTGTTCTTCCTTCTTTATATCTGCTCAGCTAGGCCAGCAGTGATGCCAGGCGGGATAGTTGAATGCTCCTTTTGCAGGATGTGGGAAGGCAGGGAGATCTCCAGTGTTCCTGACGACCGCAACTCTGAGAAGTGCATCCAGCTGCAGCTTCTAACAAACCACGTTTTGGAGCTGGAACTGGATGAACTCGGGATCATACGGGAGGCTGAGCCGGTGATAGATAGGACCTATAGAGAGGTAGTTACACCCAGGGTATGGGACACAGGGAAATAGGAGACAGTCAGGAAGGAGAAAGGGGTGAAGGAGTCAGTGAAAAGTTATCCCTGTGACCATCCCCTTCAAGTATATCACTTTGGATACTGTTTTGGATGTGGAGGGGGGTTGAGGAAAGTCAGTGGTTGGGTCTCTGGCAGTGCATCTGACTCTGCGATTCAGAAGGGAAGGGGGAGAAAAGGCAAGCTGTGGTAATGGGGGATTTATTAGTTAGGGGAACAGAAAGGAGGTTCTGTGGATGACAGCAAGTTTCTCAGGTGGTATGTTGCCGCCTTGGTGCCAGGGTCTGGGGCATCTCTGATCAGTCTTGAGAGAGGTTGTGGTTCATCTAGGTAGCAATGACACGAGTAGGATGAGTGATGAGGTTCTGCATATGGAGTTCGGTGTTAAGTTAAAGGGCAGGATCTCCAGGGTTGTGATCTCAGGATTGCTACCCGTGCCACGTGATTGTGAAACTGGAAGGGGAGTAACGTCCTATCCGGGGGAAAGGGGGTTGCTAATGCTGCATGGTGGAGTTTAAACTAGAGGTACGGGGGAATGGGAACCAGAGTGGTAGAACAGTTAGTGGAGAGATTGTAGGGGTGGATGTTGTTAAGACCTTGGGCAAAGTTAGGAGTCAAAAGGTTGAGCAGGGTGTGACCAGTGTCCTGCACTATGTATATTTCAATGCATGAAGTATTGTAGGAAAGGCAAATGAGCGCAGGGCATGGATCAACACCTAGAATTGTATTGTAGCCATGAGTGAGACCTGGTTGCAGGAGGGGCAGGACTGGCAGCTGAATATTCTTGGGTTCAGTTGTTTTGGACATGACAGAGTGGGAGGGATTAAAGGAGGGAGTGGTGGCATTACTAGTCAGGGAAAATGTCACAAAATGCTTCTTCAGGACAGACTGGAGAACTTGACTAGTGAGATGTTATGAGTGGAACAGGGAAATGAGAAAGGTATGGCTGTGGCGACCCACTTCCTAGCGCACTCGAACCAGCTCACAAATAGCCAGCGCGCCGGCACAAAGGCCAGTCCCAAAAGGGCGCCAGGTCTGCTTCACCAACAAAGGGAAAAGCCCGCGCGGGACTGTGAATACGTGCCCCCTACAGCATCCGTGCCCGGGGAGGGTGGGATCAGGGAGGCTTTAAAGCAAGGTTGTGAAGTTCGAATAAAATCTTAACTGCAGTTTACCGACTCCGTGTCGTTATTTTAGCGCTGCGTGTAGCACACCGCTACATGGCCATGTTAATGGGGCTATGTTGCAGACTACCCAACCATCTGAGGGATTTAGAGGAACAAATTTGCAGAGTTTACAAATTGTTGGAAGTAGGCTATTTTAACTTTCCAGATATTGACTGGGAATCCCATACTGTTGCAACTCTCTCACCAGGGCTCGTATACCAACTTAGCTGACTCTTAACAGCCACATGACTCAACCATGAGAAGGCCACCTCTCATAAGCAAAATAAGTCTAGGGTCGAAATGATTTGGGGTTTGATCAAACCGGAAGGTTAGAATGTTCCAATTGAGGAATGTTGATTGTAGTGAATACTGCGTAAAAACTGCTCACACAATTATCAGCCCCAGAAGCGACAGATTGTACACCACATAAATTTCAAAGGAAGTGTATTTGCTGATCTTCAACTTATCAAATAGCTAACAGGAGAAAGAACAGAGAAAAGGGCTGATTACAGCACACAAATATTGGAGCTCATTTCTGGCGTAGTCGGGTGTATCACTTTACTCGCGTGCTGAACAGAGTTGCAGTGCCAATTTTTTAGGTGCCAGAGCTGTAGGAGGGGTGATTGATAAGTTCGTGGCTTAAGATAATACAGCTCTCGTTACATGCATGCGCAGTTCCACTCTGAGTCATTATGCAGAAAGTTTGAAGTTAATAACATCCCCAATGAGTTACTAACGATGGAAGGAGTCAATTTTAGAAAATCTAGCAATTTTCAACTGTCTGAAACAGAAATACCACAAGTTATTAACTTCAAACTTTCTGCATAATCACACATAGAGTTGAACTTCATGTGCATGTAATGAGAGCTGTATAACTCACCTCTTTCTACCATAGGTCATGAACTTATAAATCACCCCTGCTGTGGACACTTTCTGGAGGTCCAAGATCTGTATGCTCCACAACTGCTGGACTAAGTGTGTAAATGTAGGAGAGGACTATGTTGAAAAATAAATGTGCTAGGTTTTCTCCCACGAACTTATCAATCACCCCTTGTACTTTACACCCAAGTTTATCATCCTTGAGGTCTAACCAGGGATAAGTTCCCTTCTCTTTCTTCCACATTTCTTCAGTCCAAATGTCTGAACAGGAATCCAATACTGACTTTGAAGGACCATTACTTTCAGAACTGCATTTGGACCCAGTTAGAAAATTTGAACTAGAAGCAAGCGAAACACAGCTTTCAGCTTTCATCCCTTCCCACCGATCACATCTTTCCCTTCTTTTTCCCCCCCATCCCTTCCCTCTGAGCTCCCTCCTGGCACTTATCCTTGTAAATGGAACAAGTGCTACACCTGCCCTTACACTTCCTCCCTCACCACCATTCAGGGCCCCAGACAGTCCTTCCAGGTGAGGCGACATTTCACCTGTGAGTCGGCTGGTGTGGTATACTGCGTCCGGTGCTCCTGGTGTGGCTGTTTATATATTGGTGAGACCCGACGCAGACTGGGAGACCGTTTCACTGAACACCTACGCTCGATCCACCAGAGAAAGCAGGATCTCCCAGTGACCACACACTTTAATTCCATATCCCATTCTCTTTCTGATATGTCTAGCCATGGCCTCCTCTACTGTCAAAATGAAGTCACATTCAGGTTGGAGGAACAATGCCTTGTATTCCATCTGGGTAGCATCCAACCTGATGGCATGAACATTGATTTCTCTAACTTCTGTTAATGCCCTCCTCCCCTTCTTACCCCATCCCTTATTTCCCCCCTCCCTTTTTTCTCTCTCTGCCCATCACTCTTTGCCTGCTCTCTATCTCCCTCTGGTGCTCACCCCCCCCCTTTTTTTTTCTCCCTAGGCTTCTCGTCCATGATCCTTTCCCTTCTCCAGCTGTGTATCCCTTTTGCCAATCACCTTTCCAGCTCTTAGCTTCACCCCACTCCCTCCTGTCTTCTCCTATCATTCTGGATTTCTCCCTCCCCCTCCTACTTTCAAATCTCTATCTTTTCTTTCAGTTAGTCCTGACAAAGGTCTCGGCCTGAAACGTTGACAGTGCTTCTCCCTATAGATAGATGCTGCATCCTAATGCTAACCCTAATGCTGGTCTGCTGTGTTCCACCAGCATTTTGTGTGTATTTTTTGAATTTCCAGCATCTGCAGATGCCTTGTGTTTGCGTTGATAGAAACACACCTTTGTCACTTTCATTGTTATCAGTCTCTTTTACGTTATTCCTGTTACACTCCTCAGTTTGTTTACGAAAGAAAGCAGTTAACATTGTTTGCTTAGAAGCCATAGGGTTGTTAGTAAGAAAATTTTACTTGCGTATTAGCGAGTAATCCACGGACCACCACAGATGTAGCCTTACTAATATGACTGAGTCGGAGCAGACAGCAAGGCCTGCAGCAGTTCCTAAATGGGTATAAAAATAACAAATAAAGCAAATAAGCTTTTTACACTTTTAGCTGCCTAAATTGGAACCAAGTAATCAAGTACGGGCAGTCCCTGAGTTACAAACATCCGTCTTACGGACAACTCATACTTACGAACGGAGGGAGGAGAATGCCATCCACCATTTTAAGTCGTTGCCATTAACACTTTGTGTAACTTTGTATTTAGCTTAAATATTTCTTAGCAAGATTTACCCTGACCACAACCCCCCCTTTCTAGTCAGCATCACCCCCACTTGTCCCATTTAACCTTTCTCAGTGCGGGTGGAGTTTAGGACCCGGAGCAGCGCAAGACCTGCTGCCTGGGGCTGCTGCTGTATTTTTTTTATTAAGTGCGATCGTGAACAATAGCCAGATTAGAAATGCTGATCAAATCAACTAGTTCCTAAAGAGAACTGTGATAGGCCAATCAGACAGTTCACTGCTGCTCAGTGATAGAACATAAAATCCGCAGTTTTCCATTGACGGAAAGCGATCGCGATTGAAAATAAAGTGGAAATAATACGCCATTGATCATTGGAAAAGCTTTAGGCTACAGTCGGTCAACGATCAGAACAACTTTAAAGGATACAGGTAAAGGATAAAGTGAGAATAATGGAGCATGTGAATGGCCCTGCCCCGATGAAAGCTGCAATTATTACTAATGTGGTGGTTTAATTATTGACATACATACATTTCTTAAGTGTTTTATATGCATAGAAAGGTAAAATATATACTAAGACAAACGTTTGACTAACTGACACTAAATAATAGCAGATGTACCTGTTCCAACTTGCATACAAATCTGACTTAAAGACAGACTCGGGAACGGAACTCATTCGTAACCCAGGGACTGCCTGTATGAAAAAAGAACGTCTAATGAACTATTGCTAAAGCCACGATTATTGCTGAATATTAGTATCAAAAGCAGTAGATTGGCAACTCTGCCTTGTACTGTTTCTCTTGCAGAAACGTTTGGACAGGAAGTGTACCTTTTAGTGTCGATAGCCACAATATCCTCACATGTCGGCTATTACATGGTTAGACCAATACAGATCCTGTTTAGTCTTTAAATATTTAAAAAGTTAAAGAAGCTTGAATCTTTACATTATTATCGTATCTACACAAATAAAAAATATTGTATTTTGGAAGTGACAAATGCTAACGGGAGGAGAGCAACCATTTGGGAGGTTTGGAAATGTGTTTAGTCACGTTCATTGCCTGACTAAATTACTCTTTTTCCTCTCAACACAGAGAAAAAGAGCCTCTTTCCAATCAACTGTAATTGGTGGAGCTAAGCCAAGGGGTTGATCTGCTATTAATGATAGTTGAAATGACATAAAACTAGCTTATAGCCTAGAAATGTTTTCTTCCCCCCCCTCCCCCCCCCCCAATCTGGCTTGTAAAAAAACTAAATTCACTTTATCCAGGTGTAGAAGAGGATTTTTGATGATTACCTTGAATATTTCATTAAAATAAGCAGAAGAATTTTTCTTTCTTTATTTTTGACTTTTAACCTTGGGTTTCGATGTTCATTCCTTGCTTTATGTAACTCCTACCTGGAATCCAATGGTACCCATTGGAAAGAGCGAAAAAATGCTCACACTTGTGTACAGTCATCCCTCGGCTGGAGAGAGACTGAGAATCTGTGAAATGGAGGGAGGCTGCAACTGGGTATGCTGGGAAAACAACGTGTCGAGCAAATACCCAAATTAAAAACAGTCACAGCTCCAGGATTTCACAAAAAATGATCAAATATCTTATTCTAATGTTATTAGTGGTATTTTCCCCACCATCCACCAGCTCTCTATTTAATATGCAGCCACTGTTAAGTTCCCCGCTTGCTTATTTTGTTTTTTTTTTATACAGAGGTGCCAGAGCAGCGCTTCAGCAGCACTGCACCCCTGGTGCTGAACCCACATTCTATGTGAAGGACACCAGTTACTGTTCGACTTTCCTTCAAAGACCATCTCGAGCAAACTGGCTCTCTCAAGAGTATTGGCAGTTCTTTGGAACCATTCATCTGCACAAACACTTGTCACAATGGGATCTCTCCTTTGAATGGCATTCTGCAGCATCTTCCCTTGTGCCCTGCTCAGCAGCTCCTGCCCAAACCAGACTACTGTCCTTCAGAAATATGATCCCACCCAACTTTCTTGAATCTTCCACTGGGCAGAAAGTTACAATTTGCTGACACAACATTCCTAAGTTGTATGTCATGGCTCCATGTCTTTAGCTGAAGCCAGAACACTTACGACAGGACACATTGCTTTTGCAGAAAACTGCTAAAATAAAATGCCTCACAGTATAGCAGTAGAAATCTTAACCAGGGCATTACACTGTAAAAGGACTAGATGGGATACAGTTTGTCCAATGTGTTCAGGAAAGTTTCCTTAATCAGTGTGTATAAGTCCCAACAAGAGAGTGTGCAATACTTGATCTGCTAGTAGGGAATGAGACAGGGCAGGTGACAGAAGTTTGTGCAGGGGAACACTTTGCATCTAGTGATCACAATGCCATTAGTTTCAAGATAAATGTGCAAAAAAGATAGGTCTGGTCTGTGGGTTGATATTCTAAATTGCAGAAAGGCCAATTTTGATGATATCAGGATGGATGTGGTAACTAGATTGGGACAGGTGGTTTTCTGGCAAAAATGTATTAGTAAATGGGAGGCCTTCAAAAGTGAAATTGAGTATAAAGCTTGTATGTCCCTGTCAGAATAAAAGGTAAAGGTTTTCAAGAGATATTGAGGCCCTGGTTAAGAAAAAGGAGTTACATTTGACAAAGTTTTCACGTGGGAGGCTGGTCAAGAAGGTTCAGTTGCTCGGCCTTCCAAGATGAGATAGTGAATTGGATTAGATATTGGCTTTTTGGATGAAGCCAGAGAGTGGCAGTGGAGGGTTGTCTCTCTGACTGGAGGCCTGTGACTCGTGGTGTGCTGCAGGGATGAGTGCTGGGTCCTTGTTCTGTATTAACAGTCTGGATGATAATGTGGTTAACTGGATCAGTAAATTTGCCAATGATATTAAGATTGGGGGTGTAGTGGACAGTGAGAAATGCTATCGTGGCTTGCAGCAGGATCTGGTGGAACGATGCAGACAGTGTGAGGTGTTGCACATCAATACGACCAACCAGGGTAGGTCTTACACAGTGAGTGGTAGGACACTGAGGAGTGTGGCAGAACAAAAGCATCTGGGAATACAGGTCTGTAATTCATTGAAAGTTGTGTCACAGGTAGATGGGGTCATTAAGAAAGCTTTTGTCACATTGGCCTTCAAATCAAAATAGAGCCCTGCTGAAAGGTCTCGGCCTGATAAGCTGACTGTACTTTTTTTTCCATAGATGCTGCCTGTCCTGCTGAGTTACTCCATTTTTTGTGTTATTATTGAGTACAGGAGTTGGGATGTTATGTTGAAGTTGTATAAGACGGTGAGGCCTAATTTGGAGTATTGTGTGCAGTTTTGGTCACCTACCTACAGGAAAGATGTAAATATGGTTGAAGGAGTGCAGAAAGAATTTGCAAGGAGGTTGCTGGGCTTGGTGGACCTGTGTTACAAAGTAAGATTGAATAGGTTAGGCCTTTATTCCTTGGAATGTACAAGATTGAGAGGAGGTTTGATAAAGGTATACAAAATTGAGAGGTATAGATATGGTAAATACAGGCTTTTTCTCTCCTAATCGGGGTGATTTCCCATTTCCATTTGTAGCCTTCCGGGTGTTATTGATTTGTCCCGATAATCACCCTGTACTATTACTATTACCCTTCGACTTGAATGAGCAATTCTTTAATATGAACTGTTCTGGACTTTTTTACCACAGATATTCCTTTAGTTTATTCTAATTGTTAAAGTCTCTTTGAATTGAACCATGTTAGAGGAGAGTATTCTACATTCTCTCCCTCAAGGCAACGGTTGAAATTCTCCTCTGCTTTCAATGTGCCTTTGGTTGGTAGAGGAAATACCCGTTTCACCAGAGGTTAAAGGTAGATGCAGCATCTGCAGTTGTAGAAAACTCATGGTTTATCAGCAATAGTGATTCCTGTCTGACGACCTGAAGTAGGCATTTCAAGGCAATAGAATAATACCAGAAACGTAGCCTCTAAATTTTTCCCAATCCTATGGAAAGAAAAGTAAACCATTCAATGTTCTCTTTCACCAAAATCCCCAATATTGAAGCTCTAGTTATACTCAGTTCTGTTGAGCAAGCCATGTCATTCTCCAAATGGATTGAGCCCTGTATGGGAATAAAATACCAGACTGACAGTAAAATATCTCTGAGATGGTGACACCCAGGAATTTAATGTTACTGATCCTCTATACTTCTGAACCTCTGATCACTGACTCATGGGCCTTTGGTTTCTCTCTCCTAAAATGTACAGTCAGTTCCTTGGTCTTGTTGACATTGAGTGAGAGGTTGTTATTACACCACTCATCCAAGTTTACAGTCTCCCTCCTGTGTGCTGATTCATCACCACCTTTGATACAGCCCACAACAGAAGTGTCATCAGCAAACTTGTATACAGTGTTGGAGCTGTACTTAGTCCCCTGCTCTACTTGTTTTACACCTATGACTGTGGCTAAGCACACATCCCTGCAGTGCTCCTATGCTGATGGGGATTGTGGAGGAGATGTAGACCATAGTCAGTTCAGATTAGCAAAAACAAATGAGGAAATCCAGTTCCAGTTGCACAAGGGGGTATTAAGGCCCAGGTCTTGGGGTTTACTGATTAGAGGGGATGATGGTGTTAAATGCTGAGCTGTAATCGATAAAGAGCATCCTGATGTATGCATCTTTACTGTCCAGATGTTCCAGGGTTGTGTGGATAGCCAATGAGATGGCACCTACTGTGGACCTGTTGCTTCAGTAGGCAAATTATTGGATCCAAGTCGCCACTCAGGCAGGAGTTGATATGTTTCAACACCAGCCTCTCACACTTCATCACTATGGATGTAAAAGCCACTAGTCAATAATCATTTAGACAGGTTGCTTCGCTCTGCTTGTGCACCAGCCTGATTGAAGCCCGCTTAAAGCGGGTGGGTACCCCACACTGCCTGAGTGAGGATAAAGATATCTGAATATACCAGCCAGATGATTGGCACAGGTGTTCAGTACTTGGTGCCAGGTACTCTGGCCAGACCGGATGCTTTCCTTTGATTCACTTTCTTGAAGGCAGCCTGTATGTCATCTTCAGATATGGAGACCAAAGGATCATTGGGAGACATGATGCACGATGGTTCTCCCTCCCCCCCCCCCCCCATTCTGGTATTCTGGTAATCAGAGTAATCATAGAAGACATTGAGCTCATCTGGAAGCAAAGCTCTGCTGTCCCCCTATGTCACATGATTTAACTTTGTTGGAGGTGATGGCATTCAAACCTGGCCTCAGCTGTTGAGCATCCCTTGTTGGTTCCAGTCTAGTCCGGAATCTTTTTCTTCCCCAGAAAGATTGCTTTCTGGAGTTCATACCTGCACATCCTGTAGCATTCTTGATCTTGATACTTGAATCTGGCTCTCAGCAAATTCCAGATGTTGAGTTTCATCTAGGGCTTCTGATTGGGGGAAACCCTGAATGATTTTGTGCTGTCACACTCATCCACAGCTGTATTAATAAAGTCTGTAACGACCCTGATGTAGTCATTCAGGTCTTCAGATGAGTGCTTGAACACGGCCCAGTGCACTGACTCGAGGCAATCCTGTAACTGTTCCTCAGCCTTTTGTGACCACCTCTTAGTTGTCAGGCTCTTGAACCCAAGTGGATAACTTCACTCACCTCAATACTGAACTGATTCCACAACCTATGGACTCGCTCTCAAGGACTTGTATCCTTGTCGTGATATTTATTGCATATTTATTATTGCTTTTATTTGCTTTTTTGTTTTTTACACATTGGTTGTTCCATCATTTTTGAGTGCATTTCATTGATTCTATTGTTTCTTTCTATTTACTATGAATGCATGCAAGAAAATGAATCTAGGGGTAGAACATGGTGACGTGTGCAATTTAATAACTACCTTGAGCTTTCATACTTTGTTGGACTGAATGTTTTTGTAATTATACAAAGCTGTTATAACTAAATTTTGTTATTCATTGCATGGTAGCATAGTGGTTAGCGCAACACTTTACAGTACCAGCGACCAGGGTACAATTCCCGCTGCTGCCTGAAAGGAGGTTGTACATTCTCCCCGTGATTGTGTGGGTTTCCAAAGACCTAGCAGTTGGGCATTGTAAATCGTCGTGTGATTATGCTAAGATTAAATCAGGTGAATTGCTGGGTTGCGCGGCTGGAAGGCCCCATTTTGTGCTGTATCTCAATAAATACAAAAAAAACATTGAAGTGAGGGATATAATCTTATCTTCAGATTCCTTAACAAACTATTCAAAATTCATGGCAGAGGGAGAAACTTATTTAAATATACTGCTATTTTGGGTTTTTGTAAATGAGTCTTGCCATTAGAATTAAATTGGCTTTTACCCCTGCACATCCCCATCTTTTCTTTCCTGATTTAATTTTTTCCTTGCTACATATGATGTCACTAGTTTCGTTCAATTAATTGGTAACATATTTTCTTTGCAGTCCATCCAGTGCGGTGCAATGAGACTGTGGCCTGCCCTGAAAATAATACATGCTGCATTCTTGCCACAGGAGATTATGGATGTTGTCCTTTGCCAAATGTAAGATTATTTATACACTTGAAATAAGGTGCTTCATTTTTTGGCCTATTTGACAATTGTATCGGCACTGTAGAGAAGCTTTACAATAGGTTTTAAGTACTGAACCAGCTGAGCCATGCAAACTGCTAATCAATGTGTTACTAGTTCTGTATTAGAAATCTGAAGAATGGGGTGCCAAACTTCAGCTACTTAGATTTTGGCAAGGGAAAGTAATTTCATTCTCAGTATCAAACTGACCATACCTACATGTGGTTGTTGGGCAAGGTCAGCCTTGAACTTTGTAACCATCAGGGCTTGGCTATTAATAGGCAGAACTATAGTCCACAGAAGTGCAGCTTTTCAGTAGATAAATAGGAAATTCATTTAGGTGGGGAAAAAATTGATGCCACAGCCTCAAATGCAAGATTTAATTATTAATCACAACTTGGAGACCAGAACTGTTTACTGTCAGTGAATTAATTTTGTAAAAATTCAATAAGCCCTCACTGCTTTACAATGTAATATATCTGCTAGTTCTACATGTTAGTTAATATTACGTGGCTTGGAGGCACAAAAATCACATGTATATTACATACCCATTTTGCAAGTTCATTAATATCGTGTCTTGGAGGCGCAAAATCACATGCAAGTTCCATATCCATTTTGCAAGATCATTAATATCGTGTCTTGGAGGCGCAAAATCGCATGCAAGTTCCATATCCATTTTGCAAGTTCATTAATATCGTGTCTTGGAGGCGCAAAATCACATGCCCCAGTTTGATGGTATCCATAACCATTGAAATAGGAATACTTGCCTGTTATGTAGACAGTCCCAATGTGGGCCACTGCAATCCACTGGATAATCTGAATAATTGTCCTGTAGTGCCATGTTTTCCCCCAGTCTTCAGCCAACTATGGAGATGTGACTATGTTCATTTCTCGCATATAAGCTTTAAGCTTTGAGATTTGTTATACTTTGGCTTATTTCAAACACTGAAGAAAAATTTCATGGTAGGAATATATCCATAGGTGGATACATTGATCAATGGTGTTCACTCTTAGGCTTGTTTCTAGTGCTCACTTCCGCATGGATCCCTCATTTGTATGGTTTTACCAAGAGGAGTGGTCAGAAATACAAGTTTCTAGCATTGTAATAATGTACTAATTTTTGTTCCTGCATCTAATTACAATGAGTCTTTTATTTTCTCTCATCAGGCAGTTTGCTGCGATGATCGTGAACATTGTTGTCCACACGGCTGGAATTGTACGCCTGGAACTGGAAAATGTTACCAGAAGGACATTTCTATCCCTTGGATGACCAAATCTCCAGCTCTTGTGAAAGAGATTGCGACTGATGTCAAGTGTAGCTGCCAGAATGATCAGACGTGTTGCAAGAATCCTTTGGGAGAGTGGGGATGCTGCCCTCTGCCAGCGGTTAGTTTTAAAAACAAATATTTAGTTGAATCAGGTAAACTTGACAATTGCATCTGTTATGGAGGATTTTTATTGAACTTGAGACTAGGTGCACAGATGAAAGAAAACTGGTGAGTGAAAGCTACATAGGAGAGAAGGGTTAGCTTGATTGTGGAGTAGGTTAAAAGGGCAGCATGATGTTGAGGACCGAAAGGCCTGTGTTGGGCTGTACTGTTCTGTGCTTTAAAAATACTGGTGTTTCCCATCTGAAATGCGATATAAATGTGGGTGTTCACAACATAAGTGGGCAGGATCAGACTACTAGTCCTGTTGGAAGAAAAGTTTATCTGGATTCTGGCTGCTTCATTCACCTTGAGCTAATCCCACTGAGCACAAGTGGATTAAGATGCAATCTGTCAGCCAATTTGGAATTCACCAAGCCCTTTAATCACATGGAGTTTAATTTTATCAACATGTTTTTTTTTTATTGAAAATCCAGACAGTGACATTCTAATAATCCAGCAACCAGTACACCCAGCAAGTTCAAAGGAAGCATAGAAATTAGGAGTGCCACACACTCCTATTTCTGAACAATAGGATAATAAATTACTGAAACAATTGCTTTACTATTTATTCAGATTCTCAATTGCTATCTTGCTTTTCCAAAAGAACATTTTTGTTCTGGATTATTGGCTCAAAAGCATCAATCTTGCACATATCCAGACCCAAATCAGTAGGAAAATATGACATAGATCAGAAGATGTTGAATCCTTGTGGGTTGAATTAAGAAACTACAAGGGTAAAAGAACCCTGATGGCTGTTATATACAGGCCTCTCACCAGTAGCTGGGATACAGGCCACAGATTACAATGGGAAATAGAAAAGGTGTGTCAAAATGGCTTTGTGGCAGACATTCCAGAGGTCCGTTCGGCGTCGGGCAAAGAGCACTGCGAGTTAAATAAAAATACAGAAGGGACAGTGGGCCAGTGGTGAGAGTAGGAGTGTCAGGCTTTAACTTGAGGCTGAGGCCAGAGAAACAGGTTAGAAGGTTTGGCCATGGTTGCCTATTGTACATTGCCTATTGACACTTGGAACTTCCGCCATACTGCTAATGTCTTCCACAGTGAAGACTGATGCAAAATATTGATCAGTTTGTCCACTATATCCTACTCCCCCATTATGTGCGAACATAAGAAATAAGAGCAGGAGTAAGTTATCTGGCTCGTCGAGCTTGCCCCACTATTCAATAAGATCATGGCTGATCTGGCCATGGACTCATCTCCACCTACCTGCCTTTTCCCCATCACCCTTAATTCCCCTACTATGCAAAAATCTATCCAACCTTGTTTTAAATATATTTACTGAGGTAGCCTCCACTGCTTCATTGGGCAGAGAATTCCACAGATTCACCACTCTCTGGGAAATGCAGTTCCTCCTCATCTCCACCCTAAATCTGCTCCCAGAATCTTGAGACAACTTCCCCTAGTTCTAGTCTCACCTATCAGTGGAAACAACTTTCCTGACTCTATCTTAACTATCCCTTTCATAATTTTGTGTTTCTTTAAGATCCCCTCTCATTCTTCTGCACTCCAGTGAGTACAGTTCCAGGTGACTCAATCTTTCCTCATAGTCTAACCACCTCATCTCTGGAATCAAGCTGGTGAACCTCCTCTGCACCATCTCCAAAGCCAGTATATCCTTCCTCATGTAAGGAGACCAGAACTGCACACAGTACTCCAGGTGAGGTCTCACCAGTACCCTGTACAATTGCAGCATAACCTCCCTGCTCTTAAATTCAATCCCTCTAGCAATGAAGGCCAACATCCTATTTGCCTTTTTGATAGACTGCTGCACCTGAAAATCAAATTTTTGTGAGTCATGCACAAGCACTCCCAAGTCCTTCTACATAGCAGCATGCTGCAATCTTTACCATTTGAATAATAATCTGATCTTCCATTATCCTTCCAAAGTGGATGACCTCGCATTTACCAACATGGTATTCCATCTGCCAGAACATTGTCCACTCACTTAACCTATCTCTATCTCACTGCAAACTCTGTATCCTCTGCACAATTTGCTTTTCCTCTCAATTTAGTGTCATCAGCAAACTTAGATACACTACACTTGGTGTCCTCTTCTGGATCATTAATGTATATCATGAGCAATTGTGGGCCCAACACTGACCCCTGCGGCACACTGCTCACTTCTGATTGCTAACCAGAGTAACACCCATGTATCCCAAGCTTTCTATTGGTTAACCAATTCTCTATCCATGCTAATACATCACCCCCAACTCGATGCATCCTTATCTTATGGATAAAACTTTTATGTGGCACCTTATCGATTGCCTTCTGGAAATCCAAGTAAATAACATCCATCTGTTCCCCTCTATCCACTCCGCTCATTATATCCTCAAAGAATGCTGTGATTTTCTTCTTGAGGGGGATGACCACTGGGGTACAATGCATTGGCTCCTTTATCCTTTTCCCCTTCCTGACTCTCACCCAGTTTCTTATGCTGTGCACCTTGGGTGTAACTACTTCTCTATACGTCCTATCTATCACCCCTTCAGCCTCCTGAACAATTCAGAATTTATCCAGTTCCAGCTCCTTAATGTGGATTGATAGAAGCTGCAGCTGGATGCACTTCTTGCAGTTGTAGCGGTCAGGGACACTGGAGGTCTCCCTGCCTTCCCACGTCCAGCAAGAGGAAGAGTCTGACTCCTCTTCTTTTTTCTCCAGTCCTGATGGAGGGTCTTGGCCTGAAATATCAACTGAACTCTTTTTCATTGAGAGGGCCTACTGAGATCCTTCAGCATTTTGTTTGTGTTGCTGCTTTTTTCTACTCAGTCAGCGGACCTGATTTGATATCTCCTCCTCTCAAACATCTGATGTCCGAATTCGTTGCTGGTCAGAGCTCTATTATGCTGCCCCAATCCGACCCTACCTCCTTCTGCTATATAACTCTTCAGCAGAAATTATGCTTGATGCATTGAAATTCTGTTGATGATATTTTCCCAGTTAAAAGAAAAGATATTTTCCCTGTTCAGGTTTTCCAGACAATGATGACTTACAAACCTTTGTAAAGTTCTTCCCCTTTTAGAGATTAGGAATGAAGAAAGAAGGGAGAACGCTCTGCAAGACAGGGTTGAAAAGCTAGTTCTGGAGCTGTTAGGTTTGCTTATTTGTTAAGGGAATTACAGAATGGGTCAATCATTTAATTCTTGATGCATTTTGGGATAGGAATCAGTGCAGGCTGAGACATAGTTAACACAGTGTTGCTATGTCACCAATTTTATTAAAGTGTTGAATCGACTGGTGTTATCACTGCTCAGCATTGTAATCTTATTCCATGCACAACTGAAATGTAAAATAGAACAAATTTGTTGCTGTAAACTTGCAGCATTTACAAATTGGTTGGAATCTGTCTGAACTCAATTCAACAAAAGCAGAAGCGGCTTTTGAAATAAGATTGAGCTGATTGTCTTTGCTCAAGCCTTATAGAATCCTTTGGCTTTGTAAAACCTATTTTTTTTCTTCTGAGAAGGATTTTACATAGCTTCATAAAGCAAATCACAGAAAACATTGACGTATCTAATGTAAAAACAGAAAATGCTGGAAATATTCTGCATATCATGCTACTTTTCTGTTTATATTTCAGATTTCCACAGCATTTATGTCACTTTATGTCACACATAATTCCAGAGGCCCAATCAGCTTTGGGAACAGGGTTACTCTCAGGTCTGCGAAGCTTGTATGAACGGAGAGCTTCGCGGGCATTTGGACGTTCCATGAAGGGAGCAGAACACTGGGAATTAAATAACAGTACAGAAGGGACAAGCAGGGTGGCCATTGTCAAGAGTAGGCCACCAGTGAGAGTAGGAGCACCTGGCTTTGACTCATGAGGGTTCAATAAGAGGCTGAGGCCAAAGAAACAGATTAGAAGGGTTAGTTTTTCCTATTGTTATTGCTGGTTGCTTTTTGTACAGTGCAGGCAGGATGGCAGATATGGCAGTGGGATGCTCCTCCTGTAGGATGTGAGATTCATGGAACCTGATGGTCTCCCTGATGACTACACTCACGGGAAGTGCAGCCAACTCCAGCTCATGGAAGACCACATTAAGGAACTGGAACTGGAGCTGGATGAACTTAGGATCATCCAGGAGTCAGAACAATTGATAGATATGACTTTTGAGCAGGTGGTTACACCCAGAGTGCAGAATTTGGGGAGTAGATGGGTGAACACCGAGAGAGGTAAAGGGAGAAGGAAGTCAGTGCAGGGTCCCCCTGTGGCCATTCCCCTGACCAACAGTTATACCCCTTTGGATACTGATGAGGGGGTAACCTATCTAGGCAAGGCAGCAGCAGCCAGACCAATAGCACTGAGGTCAGCTCTGAGCCTCAGAAGAGTAGGGTGAAGTCAGGTGGAGCAGTAGTCATGGGGGACTCTGTGGACAGATAGGAGATTCTGTGGCAGCACAAGAGACATCAGGATAGTGTGTTGTGTCCCGGGTGCTAGGGTCCAGGATACCTCTGAGCAGCTGCAGAATATTCTCGAAGGGGAGGGTGAGCAGCCAGAGGTCGTGGTACATGTTGGTACCAATGACATAGGCAGGAGAGGGGTAGAGGTCCTGTGCAGTAAGTTTAAGCAGTTAGGGATGAGGCTGAAGAGAAGGACCTCTAAAGTGGTAATCTCCAGATTACTGCTGGTGCCACAAGCTAGGGAAGGTCAGATCAGGGAGATAATGCAGATGAATGAGTGGCTGAGGAGATGGGGCAGGGTTTCAAGTTCTTGGATCATTGGACCCTTTTCTGGGGAAGGGCTGACCTGTACAAGTGGGATGGGTTGCACCTGAACTGGAGGGAAACCAATATCCTGCGAGGAAGTCTTGCTAATGCTATTGGGGAAGGTTTAAACAATTGTGGGGATGACTTGCAGCAGACTGAAATGCTTGATCATATAGACATTAAGAAAGAGGACATGCTGGAGCTTTTGAAAGGTATTAAGTTAGACAAGTTGCCAGGACCAGATGAGATATATCCCAGGCTACTGTGGGAAGTGAGGGACGAGATTGCTGAGCCTCTGGTGACTATCTTTGCATCATTGATAGAGATAGAAGTACCAGAGGATGGGAAGGTTGCAAATGTTGTTCCTTCTTTCAAGAAAGGGAGTGGAGATAGCCCAGGAAATTATAGACCAGTGAGTCTTACTTCAGTGGTGGGCAAGTTGAATATCCTGAGGGGCAGGATTTATGAGCATTTGGACAGAACTAATGTGATTAGGGATAGTCAGCATGGGTTTGTCAAGAGCAGCTCATGGCTTACAAACCTGATTGAATTCTGTGAGAATGTAACAAAACTGATTGAAGGTAGAGCAGTGGATGTAGTGTGTATATATATCTGGATGAGGAAGTGGAGGGATGGGTTAGTAAATTTGCTGATGACGCCAAGGTTGGGGGTGTTGTGGATAGTGTGGAGTGTTGTCAGAGGTTGCAGCACAACATCGATAGGGTGCAGAACTGGGCTGAGAAGTGGCAGATGGTGTTCAACCCAGTTAAGTGTAAAGTGGTTCATTTTGGTAGGTCAAATTTGAGCACAGTATGATATTACTAGTAAGACTCTTGGCAGTGTGGAGGATCAGTGAGATCTTGGGGTCCATGTCCATAGGATATATAGACCTTAGTTAGACCCCACTTGAAGAACTGTGTTCAGTTCTGGTCACCTCATTACAGGAGGTAGGATAAGGCCTCACCTTGAGTATCATGAACAGTTTTAGGCTGCTTATCTAAGAAAAGATGTGCTGGCATTGGAGATGGTTTAGAGGAGTGAAAGGGTTATCGTATGAGGAACATTTGATAGCTCTAGGTCTGTACTTCCCAGAATTTAAATGGATGGGGGGGGGGGGGGATCTCATTGAAACCTTCTTAATGTTGAAACACCTAGACAGAGCAGATGTTGAAAGGGTGTAGTCCCATGGTGAGGGAGTAGTCTGGGTAGAGGGTCACTCATTTAAAGCAAGCGCAGAGAAATTCTTTAGCCAGGGGTAAATTAGTGGAATTTGTTACTACAGGCAGCTGTGGAGGCCAGGTTGTTGGGTGTATTTAAGGCAGAGCTTGATATGTTGATTGGACACAACATCAAAAGTTATGGGGAGAAAGCCAAGGAGTGGGGCTGATGAGGTGGGGGTTGGGGGGGGGGGGGAAGGATCAGCCATGATTGAATGGCAGAGTAGACTCTAGACCAAGTGGCCTATTTCTGCACCTATGTCTTTGTGTTCTTATTAACTGCAACTTAGCTATGCTTGACCGACAATTCAAATGAGCACTAAATGATTAAGCTTGGCACTTCTGAAGAGGGAAGCAGTTTTCAGAGTTTACACCCATAAATGTTGTGTTCATAGTTTTAAACACAGATTTCCAGTATTTGTAATATTTTAGCTTTGTCATGATGGTGATAAAAATTAAAGTAGTATTTCTGTTATGTAATGCAGAGCAGTCAGGTCCTGATCTTGGATGCTAATTATATTAATTGCTAGTCTGTCCATGACAGTGCATTTCAACAGTTACATTTTTCTTCAGAAGTATCGAGACTTGCTAGTGTATTGGTTGTTGTAAATTAGCCCCTGGAGCAGATAAGTGGCAAAAGCCTCAAAGTGCAAATGTAAGAACATAATCCTGTAATGTAGAAGTAATGGAATTGGGACTATTGAATTTTTTTTGGCTGAGAACCAGCATGGACCTCCTGGCAGAATGGGTCCTTCCTTTGTAACCTGAGCCACTTCCCAGTAATAAATCCAAATTGACATGTTGGTCTCTTTTAGCATCATAGATTGCTTGAACATTGAGTGAAATATCAAGTGCTGAAGCTATTTCTAGGTTGTTTCACAGATCAAACTTGACCTCTGTTTCATTGACTTTATAAAAATGAAATTAGTGTATGCATGTTCTGTAGTAGTTGGGAATGAAGCCATCAGTAGCAGATTGCTAAAGTTTTCGACCTTGTACAGGGTGTGGGGGTGAGATATTCTTTTAGGGGTTGGCCCTCAAATGCTTTGCAGTGAGTGAGTATGTAGTAACTGGTGGAGGTTGTGAAGTTCAATTTATCATTTTCAAATAACCCATTGTGTATTTAAATTGAATGTGATCAATTTACAGTTTGTTAGTGTCGATGGAATCTGTCTAGTCTGGTACCCTTGGGACTTGACCAGAGGCAGACCAGAGAAATTGCCCTCTGTTCTGAATAGAACTATTCTTTAATTATAGATAACTACAGCCTCTTTTCCTCCTCCCCCCACCCCCCCACACCACCACTACACCCCCATTACATAAGGAATAAGAGAACCAAGTAATTTCAGAATTCTGTATATCTGAAATGCTGTCAATTGAAGTTACTGTCAACTAAGATTGCAATTGATGTTAATTAGCCTCAGATTAATTTTTGATCTTGGATCTCCATTAAATTAGTTAATTTGGTGCCTAGGGCTGTATTATGAATTGAGACGGTTTTGATACACTCTCACTATCCTCATCTTTATTAGAATAATCTTCAGGGTTAAATGATTTTCAGAACTTGACTCTTCTGTCAGAGTTCTCTTGGCAATCACATCTTAATTTGATGCTTTAACTTTGCTGTAACAGGCAGTTTACTGTGAAAATCATATACACTGCTGCCTCAATGGCCCCAAGGGTAGTCTTCAGACAGGGATCTGTAAATGCATGTGTACTTCAATTTACATGATCCTGTAGCAATGTACTACATCTCGTGAATCTTGTGAATTGGTCTACCATAGTTAGGAGGTACCGCGCTCCTCGGGACACTGGTAGGGGGCCCACGATATCCACATGAATGTGGTTGAACCTCTGGTGGGTGGGTTCAAACTGCTGTGGCGGGGCTTTAGTGTGCTGCTGCACCTTGGCTGTTTGGCACTGTGCGCACGTTCTGGCCCATTCACTGACCTGCTTGCGAAGTCCGTGCCACGCAAACTTGTTGGAGACCAGTCGGACGGTTGTCCTGATAGATGGGTGCGCCAAACTGTGTATGGAGTTGAAAACTCGCCGCCTCCAGGCTGCCAGGACGATGGGGCGAGGTTGGCCGGTAGCCACGTTGCACAGGAGGGTCCTCTCACCTGGGCCTACGAGAAAGTCCTGCAGCTGCAAACCTGAGACTGCGGTCCTGTAGCTGGGCATCTCGCTGTCTGCCTGCTGCGCCTCCGCCAGTGCTACATAGTCCACCCCCAGGGACAGGGCCTGGACAGCTGGTCTGGAGAGTGCGTCCGCCACGACGTTGTCCTTTCCTGAGACATGCTGGATGTCCGTTGTGTACTCGGAGATGTAGGACAGATGTCGCTGCTGGCGAGCCGACCAGGGATCGGACACCTTCGTGAACGTGAAGGTCAATGGTTTGTGGTCCGTGAACGCGGTGAACGGCCTGCCTTCGAAGAAGTACCTGAAATGCCGGATTGCCAGATATAGTGCCATCAGCTCCCGGTCGAAAGCACTGTACTTGAGTTCGGGTGGTCGTAGGTGCTTGCTGAAGAACGCCAGGGGTTGCCAGCGCCCCTCGATGAGCTGCTCCAGCACCCCACCGACTGCTGTGTCAGATGCGTCCACCGTGAGTGCGGTCGGAACGTCCGTTCTGGGGTGCAGCAGCATCGCGGCATCTGCTAAGGCTTCCTTGGCTTTAACGAAAGCGGCCGCGGCCTCCTTGTCCCAAGTAGTGTCCTTGCCTTTACCCGACATCAGGGTGTACAAAGGGCGCATGATACGGGCTGCTGAGGGGAGGAAACGGTGGTAGAAGTTCACCATACCAATGAACTCCTGCAGGCCTTTGACCGTGTTGGGCCGGGCAAAGTGGTGGATCGCGTCTACCTTAGCGGGCAGAGGTGTTGCCCAGTCTTTGGTAATCCTGTGGCCCAGGAAGTCGATGGTATTGAGACCGAACTGGCATTTGGCCGGGTTGATCGCGAGGCGGAAATCACTCAGGCGGGAGTAGAGCTGGCGGAGCTGGGACAGCTGCTCCTGGCGACTACTGCTGGCTATAAGGATGTTGTCCAAATAGAAGAACGCAAAGTCCAGGTCGCATCCCACCGCATCCATTAGCTGCTGGAATGTCTGTGCGGCATTCTTCAGGCGGAATGGCATTCGGAGGAACTCGAACAGGCTGAACGGGGTGATGAGTGCTGTTTTGGGGATGTCTTCAGGGTGCACAGGGATTTGATGGTATCCCCGGACGAGGTCTATTTTGGAAAAGATTCTTGCCCCGTGCAGATTTGCTGCAAAGTCCTGTATGTGCGGCACGGGGTAGCGGTCTGGAGCTGTAGCCTCATTCAGTCTGCGGTAGTTGCCGCATGGTCTCCAACTCCCGGCTGTTTTGGGCACCATGTGCAGGGGGGAGGCCCATGGGCTGTCAGACCTCCGTACGATCCCCAATTCCTCCATCCTCTTGAACTCCTCCTTCGCCAGGCGGAGCTTTTCCAGAGGGAGCCTTTGTGCGCGGGCATGGAGGGGTGGTCCCTGGGTTGGGATGTGGTGCTGTACCCCGTGTCTGGGCATGGCTGCCGTGAACTGTGGTGCCAGAATCGATGGAAAGTCCGCCACGATTCTGGTGATTTCGTTGTCTGACAGCGTGATGGAGTCCAGGTGTGGGGCCGGCAACTTGGCTTCACCCAGGGAGAACGTCTGGAAAGTCTCGGCATGTACCAGTCTTTTCCTTTGCAAGTCAACCAGCTGGCTGTGAGCTTGCAAGAAGTCCGCCCCCAGGAGTGGTTGGGCCACGGCGGCTAGTGTGAAGTCTCACGTGAACCGGCTGGCGCCAAACTGCAGCTCCACTGTGTGGGTGCCTTAGGTCCGTATTGTGCTGCTGTTTGCGGCCCTCAGTGTGGGTCCTGGCTTCCTGTTGCGGGTGTCGTACCCCGTCGGGGGCAAGACGCTGATTTCCGCTCCAGTGTCGACCAAGAAGCGGCGTCCCAACTGTTTGTCCCAGACGTACAAGAGGCTGTCCTGGTGGCCAGCCGCCATAGTTATTGGCGGTAGCTGGCCCTTGCAGGGCGGGCGACAATGGCAGGCTTTTGTGCCCCACTGCTGGTGGTAAAAACACCACTGTTCACTGGCCTCCTCACTCCTGCCACTGTGTTGTGTGCGCCCCCCTGCCAGGCCTGGTCTGGTCTGCTGTTGGGCGCGTGGCCTGGTAGTCTGACCGACGGACGCCACGCTCTCCCTCTTGGCTTTCCACAGCACGTCTGCCTGGGCCGCCACCTTCTGGGGGGTCGCTCAAATCTACGTCGGCCAGCAGCAGATGTACGTCCTCGGGCAGTTGCTCCAGGAACGCTTGCTCGAACATAAGGCAAGGCTGGTGTCCGTCAGCCAGGGCCAGCATCTCGTTCATCAATGCTGACAGCAGTCTGTCTCCCAAACCGTCCAGGTGAAGCAGGCGGGCACCCCGCTCACGCCGTGAGATGCCAAAGGTCCCAATGAGCAGCGCTTTGAATGCTTCATATTTGCCTTCTTCCGGGGGCAACTGTATGAAATTTGCAACCTGGGCGGCCGTCTCCTGGTCAAGGGCGCTCACCACGTGGCAGTAACGTGTGGAATCAGAGGATATCTGCCGAATCTGGAACTGGGCTTCTGCTTGGCTAAACCACACGCGTGGTCGCAGCGTCCAGAAAGTCGGCAGTTTTAGCGAAACTGCGTGAACAGATGAAGAGTCGGTCATCTTTGGTCCAAATCCCGTTTGGACCGTCGAGGTCACCAATGTAGCGATGTACTACATACAGTGCTAGAGACGACACGCATTAGTCGTTTCGAGACTAGTTTATTCAAACTTCACGGCGCTGGCATTTAATCCCTAGTGCCCGCCCTCTCCGGGCGGAAATGACATCAGAGGTGCATTACCAAAGTCTCTCCCCACGTGCTGGCTATTTGTGAGCCGGTTCGCCTGCGCAGAAAGTGGGGCGCCACAATCCTAACCTTAAGGGGTAGGTGTGTGTGTGTAATTAAAAGCAGTATACCTTAATTGTAGCAATGTACAACAGTCAACATAGCAGGGCAGACATGTTGCAGAAATGCCTACAGAGGCTGAGCTTCTGTCCTTTAACCTAAGCTTGGGGAATGCTTCTGGTAACCTTTTCTGGTTCTTTTCTGCACAATTAATTAGCCATCTGATTATCCACATTAGGAGCTAGTGTGTGACATCTGACAGTTTGTTCTGAAGCATTTTCTCTTGGCCTAATAGTCATTACGACATCTGCAATAATGAAAAATGTTGTCCTCGGCAACCTGACTATTGTTATATGATAAAACTTCTAGCTGTCCAACAAGCACTGCACAGGATATGGAAAGACTTTCTGTTCCCATAGGTAATTAAAGATTAATTGAGCTTCCCTTCAAATGATGGTTGTAGTTCAAGTCACTTCCTCCTTTTGCACATAGTGTGCAGTCCTGCGTTTTAGAATTAGAATCAGGTTTATTATCACTGGCATGTGATGTGAAATTTGTTAACTTAGGAGCAGCAGTTCAATGCAATACATAATCTAGCAGAAAAAAATAGTCAATAAACAAGCAAATCAATTGTGTATATTGAATAGATTTTTTATAATATGCAAAAACAGAAATACTGTATATTTTAAAAGTGAGGTAGTCTCCAAAGATTCATGTCCATTTAGAGGGGAAGAGGCTTGCATACAATTTAAATAAAAATACTTCTACGTGGCCTTAATTTAGTTTGAGATCTCATTTAACCATTTGAAAGTCTTGTTTCAAATAATGCCCTGACATTGCAGCTCTCCTTCTGTACTGCACCAGGTTGTTTGTACTGAGACATGTTTTTGGAGTGTGGCTTGAATCCTGGACCTCAGTCATGAGGCTTGGTGACACTGGAGGTTTTAAATCAATTGAGAGAAACTGGTGCAGAAAATTGAGACATGGTATCCTTTAACAACTATTTGATGTTAAGGCCATATTAAGTGCATTTTGATGACATTTAGTTTTGCAAGCCAGGTCATTCAATTTATTGCATGGCATGCTAAAATCTCTGTGGTACAAGTCTTGTGGTTCTATGTGGGCAATAAACTTTTATAGCAAAACTGTTTAACCAACTAGGATGAAATAATATGGATTATGACTTGGGTTGTGAGATACAGTAGCTTTTTCTTTTCTCTGTCAGGGAGTTTGCTGTGCTGATAACATTCATTGCTGCCCCAATGGTTACACATGTGATGTTCAAGCAGGGCTCTGTTACAAAGGAAGTATTTCTGTTCCTCTGTTAACAAAAATACCAAGTATTTTGAAAGATGGAGCCTTAGATGTCCAGTGTGATGAAACTGTAAAATGTCAATCAGGCTCCACTTGCTGCAAGCTAGCCTCGGGATCATGGGCCTGCTGTCCCCTTCCACAGGTTAGTTGGTACTGCTTGGTTGTTTGTTTTTTAGCCATCTGAGTGAATGTTTCCATATTTATTCTTGTCATTGTCCTGTGGTGGCTCCCACGTGATTGGTGCTTTTTTTTTGTATGCATGCACAATGTCTTTTCTGCATGCGCTTCCTTTTGCAACAGTATAAACTTTTCAAACTTTGTAGTCAACTCTTCGACGTGGGATGGAAAAAGATGAGCACATTGTTCTTGTGCAATAAGCAATTATTTTTGGATGAGGGATAATTATAGCTGAGTTTGCATATCATTCATGGCATGCAGAAAAATTGCAACACAGAAGCTGTTCCATGCTGGTCAAAGAACTACTGTGTCTAATTCCATCATAGCCTTGGAAGTCATAGCTTCTTAAGTACACATTCAATTACTTTCCTGTTTCTGCTGTGTTTTGTATGCAGTGAGTGTCAGATCCCTGCCTGCTACCCTATGGATGAAACCTCCTCCTCTAGCCTGTGAAGCTTACAACATTTTAAATTTTAAAATGTCTTTCTTGCTTCCCTTCATATTGTTTATAAAGTGAATAAAGGTCGAAAGTTGAAAATATTGGACAGAAGTTAATAATGAATGTAGATCAGTTTTTATTTTGCATATGGAAATGCTAAACCAATTTAAAATTTAGGTTGAAATGGAGCTGTTCATTTGGAATGACACACAAGGTACAGTGCCACCTATAAATTGTAATGGGTTTTCATGCAGGATAATAAAATGCTACAAATGGAGGTAAAACCAGTTAGTGTAGAAAGGTTTAACTTATTCTCATTTCATGCTTTTCAAAATTCCATTAAGAATGCTCGTATTTTAACACCTGTCAAATTATCAGCAGTTTGGATTTGTAGATGTGGATTTTCTAGTGTCTGCAGTCTTGCATCTCCTTGATTGGATTTGTGGCCTGTCCTAGCCTCTAACTCCTTTAGCAGAAGTGGGCGTTGCCCATTCAACACTCCAATGTTCTTTACAGTTTAGTAGGATCATAGCTCATTTACCTTTTTACAAGTCTATTTTCCTATCATTTCCCCTTAACTCTGGATCCCCTTACTGGATAGAAATTTATTTGCATCTGATTTGAATATTGATTCAGCTCCCACAGCTCTGACAAGGAGTTCTGAAGATGTGTAGCCCTCAGGGAAGGATGTTAAATGGGTGCCCCTATTTTGAGACTATGCTGGCTAGTTCTGACCTGTTCATGAGAGAAAATACCCTCTCAGCATCTACCCCAAGCTAGTCTCTTGCAGTTTGATAAGATTGCCTCATTCTTTACAACTCTGAGTTACAGTATCAACTTGTTACAGGATTATTTCACCCTGACAGCATTATCCCAGTGGTCTTTGAAAAGTCCTCAATGAAATATGTTAAGTAGCAGCAAGATTGCTGCAGCACTCCAGATGTTTTGCTGTTAGCTTTCTTTACTTTTATGCTCCAATTCTCTTGAAATGAGGACAAACATTCCATTAGCCATCCCTATTACCAAGTGCACTTGTTTTGGCTTTTGTATTCGTAGACACTTTAGAAACTAATCAAGCTCACTGGAACTAAGTCTGAACCAGCTGCTTAACCTTCTGGATTAATGAAATGAATAATGGGTTTTCTTCCCTGAAGACCTGTCCATATTTAAAACGGGTGGGGAAGATTACACCTGCAAAAGTAGTTGGTTGTAACCCAAGTAGTTGATAAGAGGGGGAAAAAATGCTATTTCCTGAGTTTAGAACAGCTGATAAATGCAACTTTGCCATTATTGCTGCACCCTTTGGACTTGTGTAATTATTCTATAACACAGTCAAACAGTGTGGAAAGTCCTTCAGCCCATCAAGTGCATGTTGACAAATCACTTCTGTACACTAATTCCGTGCTAGTCCCATTTCAATACAATGCCTTTGACACTGCCCCTTGATTTTGCCGCTTGCCCATTTTCAGTCATCAATTAACAGCATCTGGATCAGGGGTTCTCAACCTGAGGTCTGCGGACCCCTCAATTAATGGTAGGGATTCATTCACAGCATTAAAAAATATTGGGAACCCCTGATCTAGAGGAATAAAACTATTGCACCTGGAAGTAATGCAAGCAGTAATGAAGAAGAAAGAGCAAACCACACCGCACAAGTCAGGATTAAACCTGGGTTATTGGAACTTGAGGCAGCAACTCACTACACTGTGTCATTTGGCCGTTACTGGAAACAATACAAATATCTATACAGACCTGCTTTGTTGAATTTTTGCAAAGAACAGAATGAACAGCACTAAGTAGAGTCATGCAATCTATGATATTCTTAATTGTGAATAATCTGATTTATGGCATTGTTTAAATAAGGTCTCAAAATTGTATCCTTTTTTAAGAGTCCAATGTACTACTAAGTGGATTTAAGTACTTGCAGCTCAGTTTGTTAGAATAATGTGACCTGCTTGAGTGTGTCTGGGAAATGCCTAACTTCTCATCTTTCAGATACTCTACAGTGATACATGGCTAGGAGAAACATTCTTAGAATGGGGTAATGGAATCTGCACTAAAAGAGACGATGTTTGCAATGTGTTGCTGGCACTGTTGTGCCAAGAAGCTGGTCTGAGCTTCACTGTGGGGCCATTGGGTTTATTACAATAGTTTATTACTCTGGGCTGCTGAAAGCTGTGCAGCCAGGCAGGGCGATAACGGCTTCCATCACATCCAACATAAGGTACCAGAACTTTTGATTCCGTGCAGTCTGTCAACATGTAGAACACTGCTGTCGGATCTTAATAGCATGACAAGTGCATACCATTATTAAGTATATGAAGCTTAAGACTATACCTCAGCCAGACCTGCACAATGCTAGCTCTCATGTATTGTTACGTAATTTGTTAGAAGGAATAGAGGTGTAGAATATTTTATAAATGGGAAGAAATTTTAAAAATCAGGTGTGCATAGGGACGTGGGAACCCTCATGCAGGATTCCCTAAAGATTCACTTGCAGTTTGAGTCAGTGGTGAGGAAAGCAAGTGGAATGTTAGTATTCATTTCAAGAGGACCAGAATACAAGACCAATGATGCAATGTTGAGGCTTTATAAGGCATTGGTCAGGCCACATGGAGTGTTGTGAGCAATTTTGGGTCCCTTGTCTAAGAAACTGTGTATTGGCATTGGAGAAGGTTCAGAGGAGATTTACGAGAATGATCCCAGGAATGAGAGGGTTATCATATGAGGAGCATTTGGCTCTAGGCCTGTATTTGCTGGAGTTTAGAAGAATTGGGGGGGGGGGATTTTCATTGAAACGTATTGAATATTGAAAGGCCTAGATAGAGTGGACATGAAGAGAATGTTTTCAAAAGTGGTGGAGTCCTTGGTTCACAAGGTTAATTCCCGGAATGGCGGGACTGTCATATGTTGAAAGATTGGAGCGACTGGGCTTGTATACACTGGAATTTAGAAGGATGAGAGGGGACCTGATTGAAACATATAAGATTATTAAGGGATTGGACACGCTGGAGGCAGGAAGCATGTTCCTGCTGATGGGTGAGTCCAGAACTAGAGGCCACAGTTTAAGCATAAGGGGTAGGCCATTTAGAACAGAAATGCGGAAAAACATTTTCACCCAGAGAGTGGTGAATATGTGGAATGCTCTGCCCCAGAAGGCAGTGGAGGCCAAGTCTCTGGATGCATTCAGGAGAGAGTTAGATAGAGCTCTTATAGATAGCGGGGTCAAGGGATATGGGGAGAGGGCAGGAACAGGGTACTGATTGTGTATGATCAGCCATGATCACAGTGAATGGCGGTGCTGGCTAGAAGGGCCAAATGGCCTACTCCTGCACCTACTGTCTATTGTCTATTGACATCCGTAAAAGCAAATGTCACTCTATTTAAGAAGGGTGGGAGGCAACAGAAAGGAAGCTATAGACCTGTTAGCCTGACATCAATGTTGTTGGAATCGATTGGTAGGGATGAGATTATGGCATACCTGGAGGCACATGACAAGATAGGCCAAAGCCAGCATGGTCTCCTGAAAGGAAAATTCTGCCTGACTAACCTACTGCAGTTTTTTGAGAAAATTACAAGCAGGGTAGACAAAAGAGATGCAGTTGGTGTGGTGTACTTTGATTTCCAGAAGGCCTTTGACAAGGTGCTGCACACAAGGCTGCATAGCAACATAAGAGCCCATGTAATTACAGGGGAGTTACCAGCATGGGTGGAACATTGGCTGATCAGCAGAAAACAGAATGGGAATAAAGGGATCCTATTCTGGCTGGCTGTCGTTTACCAGTAGAGTTCCACAGGGGCCGGTGTTGGGACCACTGCTTTTTACGATGTATGTCAATGATTTGGACTATGGGATTAATGGATTTGTGGTTAAATTTGCCAATGATACAAAGATATGTGGAGAGTGGGTAGTGTTGAGGAAACAGAGCCTACAGAGAGAATTGAATAGTTTAGGGGAGTGGGTAAAGAAGTGGCAAATGAAATACAATGTTGTAAAGTGTATGGTCATGCACTTTGGTGGAAGAAATAAATAGACAGATGATTTCTTAGATGGGGAGAGAATTCAAAATGCAAAGAGATCTGGGAGTCCTTATGCAGGATACCCTAAAAGTTAACTTCCAGGTTGAGTTGGTGGTGAAGAAGGCAAATGCAATGTTGGCATTCATTTCTAGAGGTACAGAATATAAGAGCAGGGATGTGATGTTGAGGCTCTATAAGGCACTCATGAGACCACACTTGGAGTATTGTGTGCAGTTTAAGCTCCTTATTTTAGAAAGGATATACTGACATTGGAGAGGGTTCAGAGAAGATTCACGAGAATGTGATTCCAGGAATGAAAGGGTTACCATATGAGGAATGTCTGGCAGCTCTTGGGCTGTATTCCCTGGAGTTCAGGAGAATGGGGGGGGGGGGGGGATCTCATAGAAACATTCTGAATGTTAAAAGGCCTGAACAGATTAGATATGGCAAAGTTATTTCCCACGGTAGGGGATTCTAGGACAAGAGGGCATGACTTCAGGATTGAAGGACATCCTCTTAGAACTGAGATGCAGAGAAATTACTTTAGTCAGAGGGTGGTAAATATCTGGAATTTGTTGCCACAGGCAGTTGTGGGAGGCCAAGTCATTGGGTACATTTAAGGCAGAGATAGACAGATAGGTTCTTGACTAGCCAGGGCATCAAAGCGTATGGGGAGAAGGCAGGGGAGTGGGGATGACTGGAAGAATTGGATCAGCCCATGATTGAATGGCAGAGCAGACTCTGACCGAATAGCCTGCTTCTGCTCCTATATCTTGGGGTTTTGATTAGTAAGGGAGACAAAGGTTATGGGGAGAAGGCAGGAGTATGGCATTAACAGGGATGATAAACCAGTTATGATGGAATGGCAGAGCGGACCAAATGGCCCAATTCATCTTCGATGTCTAATGGTCTCAATTCAGCTTTTTGGCACTGATGGGGAATTCATTGCTGGGTTTAAGCAAATTGAAGACAGTATTTCACGCTAAACTCCTGGCACAGTTACATGTAGCAATGAGGTAGGAAAGGGCTTATCACAATCCTGGTGCAGCAGTGAGGAAGGCAAAAGCTCACGCCAGTTTCCCTGCCTTTTTAATGCCAGGATACATGTGTCTGTACTTTGACTGGACAGCCAAGAGAACGATAATGTGTTCCCAATTTGTGGGAAAGTGATACTCTGTTACAATGTATAAGAGGAAGCATTTTTGATACTTAATTTGCGCCTTTAGAAGGAAAACACATTTAAGAATTCCTGTGACTGGCATGTACACTTGTGCCCTTTTGGTCTTGAAACTAATGATACATCTCAGATATTATCAGTATGATTTGATTTTTACCACTAAACTTTTACCTGTAAACCCTATAGTCTGATTGCTTAGGCTGCTGGATCTTTTGAATAGCCGTTTGATATTAATGTACCTGTTGATGGAGAAGTGGGACAATAGAGTTGTTTGTCTCCTGAGCCCAAGATTTTCCCACAGGACAGACTGGCTGTCAGAATACAAGTACAGGGTCTGGTGCTCTCCAATTGCCAAGGCATGCAGATGCACTTGGATGCAAAGTTTAACTGTAAATATCTAAGAAACTAGATTGAGTCCCACTAAATAACTGAAGTGGTTTAATCTATGTAAATGAGTAAAAGAACCATGTTACTTTGTATCCTACTTATGCTAGAAGGTACTGATGCCATAAACATTCAAGCTGTTTTGTTTTGCCACCTTCCCTAAGACACCTACTTCACCACGCTTTTGGACTTTATAATTTGCTGTGTTTGAGAACTGGTTTTGCTAAAAAAGCTTCTGTTCCCTTGCTTAAAGAGGGGGAAATTGTTGAAGGTGTGAAGTGTTGCTATTGATTTTCTTATTTCTTTTAGGCGGTATGCTGTGAGGATCACAAGCACTGCTGTCCAAATGGCTACACCTGTAATTTGACAGCCAAGACCTGTGAAAAGCAAAGTATCTTGGCACTCTGGCATGTCAAAGAGTCTGAGTCCTCTGGTGTACAATGTGATGATATGGTCCAGTGTGCTTCTCCAGCCACTTGCTGTAAGAGTGCCTCGGGCAAGTGGGCTTGCTGTCCTTACAAAGAAGTAAGTACTTCAGCAATTGTGTGGTGTCTGCAGGTTGACAGTTAACTCCTTATAAGACAAGTCAACGCTGACCAGGTCTTTAATGAATTAACTAAACTGAGCTGGATTGTTGCTGGGGATACTGATGTAACATAGCTGGTGAGAAGAATGCATCTATCAGGTTCATGTACTTAAATTGACCAGCATCAGAGAATAATACTATAATAAAGTTAAGCTGTATTGCATATTTGTTCATGCACTCTCTTCCCTATTTAAATTGCTGCTAACAAGTACTGCTTTGAGCTGCTTTAAAATATCCTGCCATTAGTGCAGTAAAAATAACAATGTGAAGTTATATAAAGCAAATTCTTCACCCTAAGCGTTCACGGTGAGTCAAGACATTGTTCCTTGGCTTACTTTGACATCTTGAAAGTGCTTCACATTCTCGGGCCTGGTGAGACATGTATTAATAAATTTAAACTCTGCAGCTCTTCAATTATCCTCAACCTTATTTTAGCTTTATTGTTTAATGTTACACTACAATCCTACATTTAAATCAATTGAATTATTCATGATCTGATCTCCTGTTAAACATTAGTGCAGATCTGGCCAGATTGGCTTGAGGTGCAGTAGTTCTTATTTGAATTTGATGAGATCTGTAATGTGAAAGATTGAGATAATAATGTATCTTGTATTCAGTGTTCAAGTTACTGATTTCTATTACAGATTCTATTTTGGGGAGAGTATAATTAAACCATTGAACTGTTGTAAACCCCAGATTCGGTGGCTGCGTTAGTCTGGGGAAGGCAGTCGCTGCCCCTGCCAAAACTGGTGGATGCTGCGTGATGTACCACGAAATAAAAAACAGTACACCATATGCAATTACACGGCTGAGCTTTATAATTCTCAATTGGACTAGAGGGCTAGTAAAGAAAACAAAAAAGGCCTATTTTAATGAAACAGTCTAATTTGGATATAAAGTTGGAACTCACGATTTTCCCAACCGTATGTTCTTCATTGATTTTCCCCAGGGCATCATCGACTCCATTCCACATCCACACAGTCCTGCAGTCCTACGACCTCTCCGTTTTCGCATCTTCTTCTCTCCATCTTCCGCCAAACTAAAAGCCCTCAAATCCCTTGCGCTTGGGCACACAAGATAAAAACCTCTCCTCATTGGATGCTGCACATTTCGAAGCCCCTGTTTAATCTAAACACTGCTACTATAGAGAACCCATTACATTAGCAATGAAACCTTTCCCAGGGTGTTACAATGTCTTTATCACTAAAAGTATTAATGTATTTTTGGATGTAATAGCTTCGGGTGTTTCTCCTCCCAGTTCTTAGAAATCTTTATTAATGAAGAATCCTGCAATACATCTACTAATTTAAGTTAACTGGATTTAAACAATGTGGGGTATTCAATTGGCATTTTATCTTTTTACCCTCAGTGAGCCAGTGGTTAGAGGTGGTCTATTTTTGCTCTGTCATCAGTTGTCATCAGTGCAAAATTAGAGACGCAAATGACCATCTTTCCTAGAAGCCCTTCGTATACCAACTATCATTTGACAGATATGTGCCAGTGATCTCATAGGAACAAATGTGATTCAGATTTTAAGTGTGTGATATTTGACTTTAACTAGGCTAAAGATGAGTAATAACTGTGGCATTGGCAGTATCAGACATGCTATGAACAAATTAATTATAAGAGATCCATTCCAATACTTGGTTTGGATCACGATATAGAAATAAAGCAATTGAATGAGAAGACATTCTACTTGAACTGTTCACTTTTACAAAATGTAAAACCTATCGACCTAGTGAATAAACTTCTTGGGCTTCCAGCCGGGTACAGATATCAATTTTAACCAACATTTCTGATAAACTCTGGCATCTTCATCAGGGATGATGCCTGAGCATGTCTAGTCCAGTAGTATGTACACCCCTGTTGTCCATCTCTCCTGATTGGTTAAATAGACAATAGGTGCAGGAGTAGGCCGTTCGGCCCTTCTAGCCAGCACCGCCATTCACTGTGATGATGGCTGATCATACACAATCAGTACCCCGTTCCTGCCCTCTCCCCATATCCCTTGACCCCACTATCTATAAGAGCTCTATCTAACTAACATCCAATCCACATCCAGTTGGGTTCCCACTGTCCCACCTTGTTAAAGTTGAATTCCAGTTTTTATTTGGAGCAAGACCTTCCTGTTTGTTAAAATTCTTTTCCTCTCGTTTTATTTCAATGGCTTCCTTCACCAGGCACAGCACAGTAGTTTGGTGCTGAAATCAATCCTATGGCCATTGTGAATGCTGTGTTCCGCTACTGTCAATTTCTCTGGGCAACCCAAGCAGATACACCTGTGATCCTTGATGTGGGTTTCCATTATGTGCCCCATCTAGTCGATTACATGCTGCTTTGCCAGCTGTAAATGCCAGCAGTCATAAGTCCCAGTTCATCTTTGACCCGCATAAGCTGTGATTTGAGCTTCCTTATAGGTTTGTGGATGGTATTAATCTGGTATTTCAAGATCCTGGTGATCCTTCCACAAATCATGGAAATGTATAGGGAAAACAGGTGGTAGCGACGGGTTCCTCCTCGTTGTTGGGTTTCCTGCTTTCCGTTGTCCCTTTAAGGGTGCGAATGATTTCCTTCACCTTGTAGCCATTCTGAAGGAATGTTGTGCATAATCGTATTTTCTCGTGGAAGTGCTCTGGGTCCAAAATAGATTTTACGTGGTTATCAAAGCAGAAAGAGCCACTTTATGTTGGGAGGTGTGATGGTGAAGGAAACCATAGAAATAAAACTAGAGGAAAAGAATCTTAGCAAAGACGTACTTCTCACTCGACATAAGAACTGGAATTCAACTGTAAACAAGGTGAGACAGCAGGAGCATTGGATGAGGACTAACCAATTAGGAGGGATGGACAATAGAGGTATAAATACCTCTGGACTAGACATGCCCAGGGATCATTCCTGATGAAGATGAGCGTTTGCCATGGAAATGTCAGGTAAAATCAATATCTGTACTGGGCTGGAAGCTGGAGAAGAGTTTATTTAGCATAAAAAGGAGGCGCTGCTTAGCGGAGCGGTCATTGACCGGAGTGATCTGAGGCATAGTGGTAGCGCTTTGGCAATAACAGGTTGAGTCCAGACAAGTTACCTGTGAGGAATAGAAACAGGAAGTATGTCTGTGAGGCCAGTGTTCTGTACTGGATGTCAGATGTGGGAAATCCAGGAGACTCTCAGTCTCCCAGACGGCCACATCTGCGCCAGGTGTGTCGAGCTGCAGCTCCTTGGGGACCGGGTTAGGGAACTGGAGATGCAGCTCAATGACCTTCATCTGGTCAGGGAGAGTGAGGAGGTGATAGAGAGGAGCTATAGCCGAATAGTCACACCAGGGACTTGAGACAGTTAAGTGGGTAATGGTCAGGAGATGGAAGGGCGAGAGACAGATGCTAGAGAGTACTCCTATGGCTGTTCCCCTGACCAATAAGTACTCCTGTTTGAGTACTGTTGGGGGTGGGGGGTGGCCTACCTGGGAGAAACAGCAGTGGCCGTGCCTGTGGCTGAGTCTGGCTCTGTGGCTCACCCAGGGCTGGTGTTGATCAGAGATAGTGCCACAGTTGCAGAAAAGGAGGAAGTCATGGAGGGATTGTCTACCGAGTCTCTGTGGGTGGAAGTTAGAAACAGGAAGGGAACGATAACTCTACTGTATTTTTTTCTTATAGACCACCCAATAGTAACAGGGGCATTGAGGAGCAGATAAGGAGACAGATTCTGGAAAGGTGTAATAATAACAGGGTTATTGTGGGAGATTTGAATTTCCCAAATATTGATTGGCATCTCCCTAGAGTTTGGATGGAGTGGGGTTTGAATGGAGTGGAGATTGTTAGGTATGGTCAGGAATTTTTCCTGACGCAATATGTAGATAAGCCTACAAGAGGAGAGGCTGTACTTGATCTGGTATTGGGAAATGAACCTGGTCAGGTGTCAGATCTCTCAGTGGGAGAGCATTTTGGAGATGGTGATCACAACTGTATCTCCTTTACCATAGCGTTGGGGAGTGATAGGTACAGACAAGTTAGGAAAGCGTTTAATTGGAATAAGGGGAATTATGAAGCTATCAGGCAGGAAGTTGGAAGCATAAATTGGGAACTGATTTTTTCAGGGAAATGTACGGCAGAAATGTGGCAAATGTTCAGGGGATATTTGTGTGGAATTCTGCGTAGGTACGTTGCAGTGAGACAGGGAAAGGATGGTAGGGTACAGAAACCATGGTGTACGAAGGCTGTTGAAAATCTAGTCAAGAAGAAAAGAAAAGCTTAAAAAAAAACACTAGGTAATGATAGAGATCTAGAAAATTATAAGGGTAGCAGGAAGGATCTTAAGAATGAAATTAGAGTGCCAGAAGAGGCCATAATAGACAATGGACAATAGGTGCAGAAGTAGACCATTCGGCCCCTCGAGTCTGCACCGCCATTCTGAGATCATGGCTGATCATTCACTATCAATACCCAGTCCCTGCCTTGTCCCCATATCCCTTGATTCCCCTATCCATCAGATATCTATCTAGCTCCTTCTTGAAAGCATCCAGAGAATTGGCCTCCACCGTCTTCCGAGGCAGTGCATTCCACACCTCCACAACTCTCTGGGAGAAGAAGTTTTTCCTCAACTCTGTTTTAAATAACTGACCTCTTATTCTCAATCCATGCCCTCTGGTACTGGACTCTCCCAACATCTGGAACGTATTTCCTGCCTCAATCCTATCAAATCCTTTAATTATCTTAAATGTTTCAATCAGATTCCCTCTCAATCTCCTCAATTCCAGTGTGTACAAGCCCAATCTCTCCAATCTCTCTGCGTAAGACAGCCCTGCCATCCCAGGAATCAACCTAGTGAATCTATGCTGCACTTCCTCAATTGCCAGAATGTCCTTCCTTAAACCTGGAGACCAAAACTGTACACAATATTCCAGGTGTGGTCTCACCAGGGCCCTGTACAAATGCAAAAGGACATCCTTGCTCTTGTACTCAATTCCCCTTGTAATAAAGGCCAACATTCCATTTGCCCTCTTCACTGCCTGTTGCACTTGCTCATTCACCTTCATTGACTGGTGAACTAGGACTCCTAGGTCTCTTTGCATTTCTCCCTTACCTAACTCGACACCGTTCAGACAATACTCTGCCCTCTTGTTCCTGCTTCCAAAGTGGATAACTTCACATTTATTCACATTGAATGACATCTGCCAAGTATCTGCCCACTCACCCAGCCTATCCAAGTCTCCCTGTATTCTCCTAACGTCCTCTTCGCATGTCACACTGCCACCCAGTTTAGTATCGTCAGCAAACTTGCTGATATAGTTTTCAATGCCCTCATCTAAATCGTCGACATAAATCGTAAAGAGCTGTGGTCCTAATACAGAGCCCTGTGGTACCCCACTAGTCACCTCCAGCCAGTCTGAGAAACACCCATTCACTGCTACCCTTTGCTTTCTATCTGCCAACCAGTTTTCTATCCATGTTGAAACCCTGCCCCCAATGCCATGAGCTCTGATTTTACTCTCCAATCTCCTATGTGGCACCTTATCGAATGCCTTCTGAAAATCTAGGTACACAACATCCACTGGCTTACCCTCGTCTAACATCCTTGTTACACCCTCAAAAAACTCCAACAGATTAGTCAAGCATGATTTGCCCTTGGTAAATCCATGCTGGCTCGGCCTAATTCTATTACTGCCATCAAGATGTGCCACTATTTCGTCCTTAATAATGGACTCAAGTATCTTCCCCACGACTGACGTTAGGCTAACAGGGCGATAGTTCTCTGTTTTCTCCTTCCCTCCCTTCTTGAAAAGTGGGATAACATTAGCCACTCTCCAATCTTCAGGAACTGATCCTGAATCTAAGGAACATTGGAAAATGATTACCAATGCATCTGCAATTTCCTGAGCCACCTCTTTTAGAACCCTCGGATGCAGACCATCTGGACCCAGGGATTTATTAGCCTTCAGTCCTACCAGTCTACTCATCACAGTTTCTTTCCTAATGTCAATCTGTCTCAATTCCTCTGATATCTTATGACCCTGGCCCATCCATACATCTGGGAGATTGCTTGTGTCCTCCCTGGTGAAGACAGATCTAAAGTACGCATTAAATTCTGTTGCCATTTCCCTGTTTCCCATAACAATTTCTCCCAATTCATTCTTCAAAGGGCCAACATTGTTCTTAACTATCTTCTTTCTCTTCACATAGCTAAAAAAGCTTTTGCTATCCCCTTTTATATTCCTGGCTAGACTGAGCTCATACCTGATTTTTTTCTCTCCGTATTGCTTTTTTAGTCAATATCTGCTGTTCCTTAAAACTTTCCCAATCATCTGTATTCCCACTCATCTTAGCACCTGTCATACCTCTTTTTCTTTAATGCTATGCAATCTCTGACTTCCTTTGTCAACCACTGTGGCCTCTTCCCCCTCTTTGAATCCTTCCTTCTCATTGGAATGAACTGCTTTTGCATCTTTTGTATTATCCCCAAGAATATCTGCCACTGCTGATCCACTATCTTTCCTGCCAGGGCATCCGCCCATTTAACTTTGGCCAGCTCTTCCCTCATGGCTCCGTAGTCTCCTTTATTTAATTGCAACACTGACACCTCTGATCTGCCCTTATCCCTCTCAAATTGTAGATAAAAACTTATCATGTTATGATCACTACTTCCTAATGGCTCCTTTACTTCAAGATCACTTATCAATTCCTGTTCATTACACATCAAGTCCAAAATAGCCTCGTTCCTGGTTGGCTCAAGCACAAGCTGTTCCAAAAATACATCCCTTAGACACTCCACAAACTCCCTATCCTGGGGTCCAGCACCTACCTGATTCTCCCAGTTCACCTGCATGTTGAAATCTCCCATAAAGACTGCATTACCTTTAGCACATGCCAATGTTAACTCCCTAATCAACTTGTACCCAATATCCACGCTACTGTTTGGGGGCCTGTACACAACACCCATTAGGGTCTTTTTACCCTTACTGTTCCTCAGCTCAATCCACACAGACTCTACTTCCCCTGTTCCCAAGTCACCTCTTGCTAAGGACTGAATCTCATTCCTCACCAACAGGGCCACCCCAACCCCTCTTCCTATATTTCTGTCTCTACGATAGCATGTATACCCTGGTACACTCAATTCCCAGGCCTGATCCCCTTGCAGCCATGTTTCCGTTATCCCAACAATATCGTAGTTCCCCATTTTCATCTGAGCTTCAAGCTCATCTGTCTTATTTCTGACACTACGCGCATTCAAGTATAGAATTCTTAGCCCATTCCTCCTCTCTTTGCTTAAAACACTGTCTATTGTACCTAACCCAGCTCCTTGAACTTCCATCGGGCTAATTGCACCTTGAATTTTGATGACCTTCTCAAGATCACCCAAACCTTCTACACATTTAACCCCATGCTCCTTCTGACCAACCCTCTGTACGTGTAACTTTTTCAACACATGTTCTGTCTCACCTTTCTCATTTACACAATTAATATTTGGGAAACGTGTATTCCCCACCTGTCCCTTATCCTTCATCATATCATCTTCTCTCGTAATCTGGATCCCTGCCCCCTGCACATCTAGTTTAAACTCCCCCTCCAGTTCAGATGTAGACCGTCCCTTTGAAACAGATCCCAACGTCCCTGGAACAAAGACCAATTATCCAAAAACCTGAACCCTTCCTTCCTGCACCATGCTCTCAGCCTCGTATTGATGTGCATAATCATTCTATTCTCGCCTCACTTGCACGTGGCACAGGTAGCAATCCCGAGATTGTCACCCTGGAGGTCCTGCCTTTCAGCTTCACTCCTAACTCCCTGAACTCGCTAAGCAGGACCCCCTCACTCACCTTACCTACATCGTTGGTCCCTACATGGACCACTACATCTGGGTTCATGCCCTCGTTCTCAAGAATAGCCTGCTCCCGATCTGAGATGTCCCAGACCCTGGTACCAGGGAAAGGCATTAGAAAGCCTTGGCAAGCAGGATTAAAGAAAACCCGAAGACATTCTACAAGTATGTGAAGAGTAAGAGGATAATACATGAGAGAATAGAACCATTCAAGTGTGACAGTGGAAAGTGTGTATGGAACTGGAGAAGATAGCTGAGGTAATTAATGAGTACTTTGCTTCAGTATTCACTATGAAAAAGGGTCTTGGCCATTGTAGGGATGACTTGCAGCAGACTGAAAAGCTTGACCATATAGACATAAAAAAAAGTGGATGGACTGGAGCTTCTGGAAAGCATCAAGTTGGATAAGCAACGCACACAAAATGCTGGTGGAACGCAGCAGGCCAGGCAGCATCTATAGGAAGAAGTACAGCTGACGTTTCAGGCTGACACCCTTCGTCAGGTTTCCTCATGTTTGCGAAGTTGGACAAGTCTCTGGGACTGGATGAGATATACCCCAGGCTACAGTGGGAGGTGAGGGAGGAGATTACTGAGCCTCTGGCAATGATCTTTGCATCATCAATGGGGACAGGAGAGGTTTTGGAGGTTTGCAGATGTTGTTCCCTTATTCAAAAGAGGGAGTTGAGATGGTTCAGGAAATTATAGACCAGTAGGGCTTACTTCAGTGGTTGGTAAGTTGATGGAAAAGATCCTGAGAGGCAAGATTTATGAACATTTGGAGAGGCATATATGGTTAGGAATAGTCAGCACGGCTTTGTCAAAGGCAGGTTGAGCCTTATGAGCCTGGTTGAATTTTTTTGAGGATGTGACTAAACACATTGATGAAGGAAGAGCAGTAGATGTAGTGCATATGGATTTCAGCAAGGCATTTGATAAGGTACCCCATGCAAGGCTTTTTCAGAAAGTACGGAGGCATGGGATCCAAGGGGACAGTGCTTTGTAGATCCAGAACTGGCTTGCCCACAGAAGGCAAAGAGTGGTTGTAGACGGGTCATATTCTGCATGGAGGTCGGTGACCAGTGGTGTGCCTCAGGGATCTGTTCTGGAACCCTTACTCTTCGTGATTTTTATAAATGACCTGGATGAGGAAGTGGAGGGATGGGTTAGTAAATTTGCTGATGACATAAAGGTTGGGGATGTTGTGGATAGTGTGGAGGGCTGTCAGAGGCTACAGCGAGACATTGATAGGATGCAAAACTGGTCTGAGAAGTGGCAGATGGAGTTCAACCTGGATAAGTGTAAGATTTTTGTAGCTCAAATATGATGGCATAATATAGTATTAATGGTAAGACTCTTGGCAGTGTGGAACATCAGAGGTATCTTGGGGTCTGAGTCTGTAGGATACTCAAAGCTGCTGCGCAGGTTGACGTGCTTAAGACGGCGAACGGTGCATTGGCCTTCATCAACCATGGAATTGAATTTAGGAGCCGTGAGATAATGTTGCAGCTATATAGGACCCTGGTCAGACCCCACTTGGAGTACTGTGCTCAGTTCTGGTCACCTCATTGCAGGAAGGATGTGGAAACCATAGAAAGGGTGTGGAGGAGATTTACAATGATATTGCCTGGATTGGGGAGCATGCCTTATGAGAACAGGTTGAGTGAACTTAGCCTTCTCTCCTTGGAGCGACGGGGGATGAGAGGTGACATGATAGAGGTGTACAAGGTGAGGAGAGGCATTTATTGTGTGGATAGTCAGAGGCTTTTTCCCAGGGCTATAATGGCTATCACGAGAGGGCACAGGTTTAAGGTGCTGGGGAGTAGGTACAGAGGAGATGTCAGGGCTAAGTTTTTTACTCAGAGAATGGTGAGTACGTGGAATGGGCTGCCAGTAACGGTGGTGGAGGTGGATATGATAGGGTTGTTATGTGGCAGCAGCAATAGACCACATACTCAGTTTTAATGTTAAACAACTATATTTTCAGTATCTACCCAAAATAGAGACAATTAAACAAATTACTCCCCTAAACAAAAATTAACAGTGCTATGCATTTTGTAGCTCACAAATGGTGTCAGGTTTGGGAACAGTTCTTCTTAAATCTTACTCAAACACAGTCCCAGAAATGGCAATCCAGATGATTCCAGAAATCCATGGAAATATGTGACGGAAAGAAACTTGTAAATCCACACTAAGATGACACGAGGCGGCGATCACAGAAAATTCCCGCGGATGCATGCTTGGAAAACAAGATAGCAGTCACAGTAGATTCCAGACATTAAGCAGTGTTCCAAAATCCACCTCGGGATATGACAAGGTGACAGTCACAGAATATTCCTTAACACAAGTGGTTGCCACCTAACACACCCAAATCCACGTATGGGTTAACAAAATATGGTCGCCACAGGAATACTCCAGAAATCCAAGTATGGATCATGTAAAGTGACAGTCACATATCCAATATGTGCTGTGCCGCTAGTTATCATAATCCTCTAGACATGAAGAATGATTAGACTCGTCCGCTGCTGTAGCGAACTTTTCAGCTATCTCCACCCAGCTCGCTCTCCTGCTGGTAGCTCGCAGTCTGCTGTTCCTCCTCTGCTGAATGTCCCAGAAACCTGTCTGTATTTTGTTATAATGACGTTATCCACCTGCCTCGTCCAGGCGCTTAAAATGACACTCGCAGTAAAAAAAATGTTGACACATAACAGGCTCTTTTAAGAGGCTTTTAGATGGGTACATGGAGCTTAGAAAAATAGACGGCTATGGGTAACCCTAGGTAATTTGTAAGGTAGGGACATGTTCGGCACAGCTTTGTGGGCCGAAGGGCCTGTATTGTGCTGTAGGGTTTCCATGTCTCTGTCTTATGTTTTCTGTGATTAGGTACAGATTGAGTACCCTTTATCTGAAATTCTAAAATCTGAAAATCTCTGACTTGACATCCGAAATGGAAAATTCTACAAGGCAATGCACAGGTCTCTGTGTTCCAAAGAGTTCTGAGACGTAACCTCACATACGTTTTTTTAAAAAAGTTAATGAAAGAAACACACACAATGAAAAATAAGGATCTTGACCATGTATTGAAAGAGTGGACTCATCAGCATCAGAGAGTGGTCAGGCCCCACTTGGAGTTCTGTGCTCAGTTCTGGTACAGCCTATATTGTGCTGTAGTTTTATATTTCTATATGCCAAGAAAGCTCTAGATCCTGTATCTACCCAAGTTTAAGGGCTTATTTATCACTAAAATTGAGGTGTTTAGCCCAGTAGACATTTTACAGTTAGAATTTTAAAAAATATATATAACTGGAGCTCATTCACTATCATCAACTCCTCGTGCACAAGTTGAAATAAACATTCTGGACTGGAGAACAATAATAATTTTGTTCATTGCGTTAATCAATGCACACTTGCTTTCTGTCATTCTACCTCAGAATAGCTTTTCTAGGGTTGAATGTCAGAAGGATTTGCAGACGGGTGAAATTGAGTTAATTGCTTGCTTTAAAGATACCAAACTGATATGCACATGCCCTGTCTTTTGTAATCTAATATTTATAGAGTTACTAATCTGACATTGATTCTTTTGCAGGCTACTTGCTGTGAAGATAAGATGCACTGCTGCCCAAATGGCTATATGTGCAATAAGGGAGCTAAAGCATGCACTTTGCAGCCTAGGCTCCGCTGGGACCAATTTTTCTGGAAGCGCAAAAGGGCCTTCAACTTCCTGTAACCTGTTTTGGGCCCTTGAACCACTAGCTACTTAATGCTTTAAAACAAAATCTTTCAGTTTGTAAACTTGAGAATTGTTCACCAAAAAAAAGCTTTGGCTAGCATTTTTTTTAAAGTAGTGGAATTTCTGGTAACGTGTACTACACGAGGCAACTCTGGGTGGCAAAATCCTGATTGCTAACTGGCTTGGAACTAAATTTCAGTGGGTTAAAACGCTTGCAATAAAATTCTAGGGATTTTGTGAACTGAATTGTGTTTTTGCGCATTGCATATTGAATTGAAAATTGCATTACATTGAAATAAAGCAACTCGAAAGAACAAAAGCAGACAACTTACCTGATTGATGCTTGGCTTGATTTTTAAAAAAAAATTTACTTCTAAATCTTTCAATTCAGTTGTAACTTTTTTTATGTATTAAGTATGCTGCTCATGATTGTGTTCATAACCATCACATCTAACAGAAACACTAAAACATTTGAAAATTCTGGTAAATGCAGTGTAGACAATGGTGGAGGGTAGGGTGAGGGAGAGAAGATGTATATAACTGTTTGGTTTGGCCTATATTATACATGCTCAACTGAAAGTTCTGGTGCATCTCTTTATCTGTGCCTTTTTTTTTTGTATAGTTGAACCTGCCGTAGTTGAGGGTGTCCTCCTAGAACTAGTGTTCTAGCATCTTTTCTGGCACGAGTGACTCCAGCAATATTAAAATTGTCCCTTGGGATCAAATTAACTACCGGTATACTTGTTTGCGAAGATGTTATGCTTTATCTAAAAATGCAGCACCCAATGATTCATTGTTGTTTTCAGATGTCAGTTGCTGCTCTTCCATCTTTAATAAGATATCCAAGCATAGCCTTCATGATCTGTAAATGTCTATTCTTTTTAAAAAAAACTATGATATTATATAACATTTTTTGACAGTCTGGTTGTGGCAGATTTTCCTCAGTGTTTCTCTGGTTGACCCACACATCTTGAATTCCCTAGACATGGTAGGTCTGGTCAGAATAAGGATGATCTTAACAGAGTATAAGTTTAACTAGAGTACTCGGGCATAAAGTGTCAACTAGCTGTTAAATTGGGGGTCATGCATGCCTATCTGACGTTATGCTGAAATAGCCTGTAGAAGTAGAGGCACAACAAAATGGATTTTAACACACGATATGGAATTTGAGGTTTTAAGTTTTGTGTGCAAAATTTGATAGGTACTAATTAGGCTAATATTCCCTCATTGTTGATGGTAGGTGCATTTTGTCTATTCCTAGCTCAGTTCTAGTGTGTCTTTTCCTACAATTTCTAAAACTTAGTATCTTACTCAAGCTAATGCTAATTTAAAGATGAAGGCACATAATGTGCTGGTGCAAGGTCTTTAGGCTGGCATGCAGAATTAGAACTGCCTTCTAGCAGCCTCAGTAAGATGACAAACTTTCAGCTATGTTAAGATTTTTTCAGTTTGTGCACAGGATGAATACTGGCTCACATTCCATGTAATAGAATTAGTTAAATCTTACTGTAAATGTTGATATAAAAATCTAGTGTTCAACAATAACTTAATGCAACAAGGAAAAAAGCCCATTCAACTTGACTGGTCCTCACCAACCAGTAGGTCTCCTTCTCTATTAACCCTTGCCCACCACTTGTTCATTGCCTCTATGCCTAAGTGATTCAAGTGTTATCCAGGCAGTTAAATGCTGGCAGAGACCCAGCTTTAACCTCCTTCCTACCCCTTCTCTCCCTGGTAGTGCTAGATACACTCTTGAATCTCTAAACTGCCTTGTTCTGAACCTGTTTCCTCTAATTTTATCCACCTCTTTGGGGGAATGCTTCCTGCAATAAAACCTGTTGGCACTGCTCAACTTTGTATACTTCAGTTATGTACCCTCAAGCTCCTGCTTCAAAGGAAAAGACTTCTCTCTGATAACTGAACTGCTGCATCCTACGCCACATTCTGGTGAATTTCCTCAAAATCCTCTCCAGTGTTATCATATTCTTCCTATACCTTGGTGGCTAGAACTGCATGCAGTACTGAGATAAAGTCTGATAAATGTTGGTGCATAAGCATCTACTTTTGTATTCATTGTCCTGATTATTGAAGGGCAGTATCCTGTGACTTCCCAACCACATTGTTTACCCATGTTGCCATCTGTAAGGATCAAAGTCTATTCCTAGGATCCTACCATCAATGGGATATGTCTTATCCTCATTAATACTACCATATTGTTTAATGTTTGTAAATCATTTCCAAATGAGTTGTGTATCTGGGCTATTTTGTAGAAAATTCTGCTTGTAGATGGGCAGAATTTTCTAGTTCCAATAATGCATGATTTCAGTTTGTTTTTAATTTGGAGTACTTGTTTCTGTTTAAACAATGCAATTCTTTAATCGTATCTTCCACTGTGCTACTTAATTAAATGTTTTTCTTATCAGTGAGACTTGGTCAGCTTGTTGGGTTTGAACATCAGCTCATTTGATGGCAATCTGCTTTATTTTTACTGTAGATGCGATTTCTCATTCTGAAGATCATAATTGATTTATACTATGTAGCTTTTGTTTGCTATTAAATAAAACTGAACCGATTTATTAAAAATCCTCCCTCCAGTAATTCTGCTTCATCAGCATCTTCTGCATACCAAAGGAGTAAAATACATGGAATATGCATCTATCCCATCAGGCCATAGGGTGGGTAGATCTGAATATAATCTGCTTTATCTTGGACTAAGGATTCAAATCAGTTAACTGTAACATGAATTATAGTCTATGATTTGGTCTTCCTAGCTGGTATTCTATTCAATTGAATAATTCCAAGTTTCATAATGCAAGTGATGCCAATACATTAACAGTTATTGGCTGCTCTGTCAATTACATGTTACTAAATTACAACAAAAAGATAAAGGGAGAAAATTGCGAAAACAAAGCAGGGGACTTCTATGGGCATATACAAAGGAAGAGGGTAAGTAAATGTGACAAGTAGAAAGGAAAATTAATAATGGAAAATGACCAAGAAGTTAAATCCATTATTTTGCACAGTTTTTCCAGTAAGGAACACTGCAAATATCCTGAAAACATCTGATAGTGTAAATTCAAACAGTGCAAAAGAACTTTTTTCCCTTGTGACTTTTAGCTTTTCCTGTATATTAAAAAAAAATGTAATTAATGGCAGAGAAGTCACCAGGTGCCTATATGCTGCGACTGTGAGTTTAAGGAAATGGATGCAAAGTGACGAGGGTCTTGCTTGAAGGTTTTCCAGCAGATTAGATAATGGCTGGTATGATTCCATTGTTCAAAAAGAGGAACACAAAGTAAATGACTATTAACGTATTGGCCTAACATCAGGAAAATGAGATGAGAAGAACTCAGTCAGCATATTGGGAGACAACAGGGTCTTTTAAGAGACTCCTGGATAGGTACATGGAGCTTAGAAAAATAGAGGGCTATGGGTAGCCCGAGGTAACTTCTAAAGTAAGTACATGTTCGGCACAGCATTGTGGACCAAAGGGCCTGTATTGTGCTGTAGGTTTTCAATGTTCTACATTCCTGTATGGGTAAGCAGAAAAGTTTAGATCAGGGAACATTTGTAAACAAACAAAATCAAAGGAATTTGGTTTTAAATGAGCCTCTCAAGTTTTGTAGGGGGTGTAAGAGAGATCCCAATAAAGAAATTAGAATGGCAAGAAGAGCACACAAAAATAATCTTGGCAAGGAGGGGTTGATTATGAGGAATCTATGGAAGTTTTTTTTTAATTAGCCATGGGTGAGGAGTCAAAATACTGGTGGATAACCAATGTTGTTCCTTGATTCAAAATGAATTACAGGGATAAGATGGGAAGCAACAAACTACAAGGCAGTTACATAATAAATGTGGTGGTCATGGACTGTTCAGAAATATGATGGAGGGGAAGATCTAAGTTGTTGAGTGAAAAGATTTAAGAAAGTCAGCATAGCTTTGGGCAGGGGGGAATTCTATCTGAAACTTGATTTTTTTTTTTGAGCAAGGAACGAAGAAAATTGAAGGTAGAGTACAAATGGTTTACATAGACTTTGAAAGTCCCACACAGTAGGCTGTTCCAGAAGATTAGGGTATCCTTGGTATGTTGGCAAAATGGAACCAAAATTGATTGGAGATGGGAGGAGGGTGGTAGTTGTCAAGGGGTGTTTCTCTGACCTCTAGAGCTAAAAATATTATTTGTCATAAATAAATGACTTTGCTGAGACTAGGTGGATTAATCAGCAAATATGGTAACACAAGTTGCTCAAGTAGTAGATACTAAAGAATATTATGGGATACATAGCAAGTTTGCTCCAAATAATTTTATATTTAGCAAAGCACCTATGAATCTACGTACTTATACGGGGATAATGAGGCCTGACCAGATGAAGTGTTGTGGGAAAGAACAAGAGTCTTGGTTGATGACTTGTGAGAAGTGCTCCTTTCCACATGCACTATGTACCTCTATCCTTATCTGTCCACACTTACTGGTTATGATCAAGTACAAGATCTGAAAGCAACATCCTTGATTCTGACACTGTCACTTGTTAGAATAGATCAGTGACTACAAGGACAACCACATCAGCAATTTCATTGGTGGCAAAGTGATTATTACTCCATCTGCTTTACCTTCATCAGCTCACCACATAACAATGGCAACAGAAGCACTACTAAAGAATATTAATGTTAAAGGTCCAGAGGACCACTGAAAAAAAGTTCATCAGACACTATTGACCTACGATTATCTGGAGTGTCTGCAGCATTTGGTCTGCATTCAATTTACCTGTGAGCATACTCTTGCCTTCTATACCTGACAACAAAAAACTAGTCTGATGAAAATAATTAACCCAAAATTCATTAAATCCAGAAACCTTTTTGGATTGGAAGCTCCATCATGTTCTGCCACAAAGTCTATGACTCATGGCACAAACTCTGGAGGGGACTAGGGTGGAAATCAACTGACATAAGATCCAACTCAAACTTGTGACTGAGAAAACAGATATTGGGTGAGCACAGGAGATCCAGCAAATCACTAACAATCGTGGAGTCTTGCCAAAAGCACCTATGACCCCACATACCCGAAGGACCACCCTGCTGCTATCTAAAATGGAGAGGAGAGTAACCATGCTGCAGGTTGTATCTGCCTTATGCCTTCATGCTTTAATTCACTTGGAGTTACTGAATTTAATTTTGTTAATAACTTTCTTTACTGTTTAAACAATCCACTTTTTTCCTTGTCCAAATCAAAATGTGGAGCTATAATTAAGGTTGAGAATAAAATGTGATATCCTTGGAAGTGAGAACCTTTCCATTCTAAGGAGGGCAGAAAAATAAACATTGAAGCAAGGTAATATTCAAGAAAGTCAACAGATTAACTAATGTGGAGTGAGACAACAAAAGACAAGATTTGTCAGACAATAGTAAATGTGCTAATGTGGGAAAATTATTACAAATGGCCAATGAGTTGCAAAGCTCACCCTACTTCAGTTTTCTCCTTACCTGAAGGTACAAACTTGTCCATTGGTATTCCTCACTCTTGGCTAAATGATCATTCTATACTTGGGCATAAAGAAAGAATTTTCACAGACTATTTGGCCCATTACCAGAATCCACCTGATGACCATTCACGTCTGGTGCTTCCTCCTTGCCTTAAGAATTATGCAATAGTTCAGCATCATTAAAGGCTGCTTGCTAAACCCTGGAGCAATGGGAGAGGGAGGGAAGGAAAATAACCCAAAAAAACTTCAACCTAGAAATATATTAAATAACTTTATAATTTCAGTTCAAAGAAAGCAATTCACTTCTCAAAAAGTTTTTAATAAGCTTTATTTTAACAATTTTACTTTAGGAACAAGCAAAAAAGATTGCACAGAATTTTGACCATGTTTTTCTTTGAAAATATCAGAGCAAACTGGAAGCAAGCACACATCTCTATTCAAGACCACATCATTTTAAAAAAATGTGGCCTAGAGTCAAATAAGAGACACCAAGTTACTAGCACTAATAATCAGTTTAAAATGTAGCCACACATACAACATATTCAGTAAAAACAGTCCCAGATCATTCATCTTATCTTAGTTGTGGCATAATATTGAAACTCAATGACATGAACTCTCCAGTGGAGATGTGAACTAATGGCACAATGTCTATTAGGTTAGAAAAAAAAGCATTCACAATTACAATACCAAAAACCCTTAAAAAGTAGTTCTTGTCTTGAGCCTAAAATTACATTGTTTAATATGTGCAATAACAGGAAAGGTAGATGTTGAATTACTGTTTTTAAAGAGAAAATCAGGTTAAAAATATACATTCCTTAAAATACTTCTGGCACTGTAGTTTATTAGGGAGTGAGTTTGCAATATTCCACTACAGCTGGAGGTACACAGGTTTGAACCAGGACTGGAAAATCAATGTTCTGATTCCACAAGCAATATTCCTGCCTTCTGGGTCTGTGTGGTATGGGCGCTGCTTTGCAAAGAGGCGGACAGCCTTGCCACTGGTCAGCATTTCAATCATGAACAAATATTGCTTACGATCATAAGTTCAGTCTGAAAAAAATATTTTCAAGAGAATATTAGAAACTTCCATTCAATTGAAACATCTCAAGAGCTGGGAATAGATTTTCACTGCGGAGATACAATGGCCAATGTAATAAAATATCTGCTTATGTGTAAATCTACTGGATAGAAATATGAAATATATAAATAGACTAGTCTTAACTACTACTCGCTCATCATGTCTCTATCAAATCGAACTGTTTTAACATTTGAAGCCACTTTTCCTAATTTAGTTTGACCTACAATGCTGCCTCTGATTCACACCCCTGCACTAGACCCCATGGCTTCAGGATGCAAAAGAGAAACTATTATTATGAAGCATAGGATTATCACAACCATAGGAGACAAGCTACTGTTTTCTACTTCTGTCAGGATTTTACCATATCAACAGAAGCAGCAGAGGTGGTTGGGCACCAGTTCAAAATCTGGTGGATACAAAATGAAAAGTAAGTCAAATTTATTTTTGTTTTTATTTGTTTTTCCCCAGAGAAGTGCTCACTTCAGATATCGGGAATGGGTATTTAAATACTTGCTGAATAATCAAATTCAATATTTCAGTTCTGTATTTTTATACTTTAAAGAAGGAGGCTCCGTTTATTTTGAATCAATCAAATTGGGAACATGACACTTATAGATTGTTTTTCTAACCTCAACAATCTATTAGAATGCATTAAGTCAGTGAAAACTGGGTATGGATTGGATGCCTACTCCAACTTGGTAATGTGAGTGTGTTTAAAAAAGTCGTTCTCATTGAAGGATTTAAAGCTTTAACTAGAAATAAACTAACGAGTAGATAATAATCTGAAAATCACTTGCATCTTTCTCAAGAAGTGTTGTAAACTCATGTTCAATTCCATTTCACATTACACACATTGCCAATCAAATAATTTTCTGATATTTATTTTTCAATTTAATGGATATCAATACTGGGTGACCATTAATTTTTACAACACTACCTCCACCAGCTCTGGTATGGACTAAAGTTTATATTGAAGTTAAATTGGCAAATTCAATTCCCCACATACCCCTTCCATGTGCTCTTTGACTTGAGCATTATTGAAGTTTGCTCTGCAAGTTGCAGTTATGAGCTCTGCATTCATTCAGATGGCAAAAGAGATATTTTTATTCCCATTGGCATGGCAGGGTTTTGAACACAAGTCTACCAGATGAAAATGTTAGTAGACTGTATCCAGTTACCTATCAGGATGATACTTGATTCATTAAAAAAACACAAAAAAAATGTCAAAACTATTTCCTGCAGCTTACAACTATTCCTAAATAGAGTTCCAACACAGGATCCCGCACAAGCTAAATCATAAAGGGAGCATGCTGTACAGTTAGGTGATCACACAACCACGGATCAGATCAAAACTCGAGAATGATGGAGAACAGTTGAACGGAAGAGAAATGTCATTAAATATCCCACTCTCAATGATGTGACAGCCCTACAGTAAGGGGTAAAGATAAGGATGAAGAAGCTGCAGCCACTTTCAGTCAGAACTGCCGATAAATGACACATCCTTAGGTCCTCATCAGAACAGAGCCAACCATAAGGGAATTCAGGGAATTTCATTCACTCAACATGTTGTCAAGAAGCTATTGACAGATGGATACAAGAGAAATCAGAGCCTACATTGTAGTTGCTCTGTTGAAAATCTCAGTAAAAAATTTGTCTCCAGTCAAACTCTTCTAATACATTTAAGACTGGAATCTCCCCAACAACATAGAAATATGCCAAGTTATGCCTGTTCATAAAAGGTAGAACACATATAATTTGCACCACTTATCACTCCATCAGTCTAATTGCAATAGCTAGTGACGTGATGGAGGATATGATGGACGGTACAATCAAGCAGTATCGGCTCACCGATGTACCCTGCTTCCCAGGACCACACACAGGTACAAACATGGATATAAGAACTCCATTTCAGACGTGATATCAAGGCTGCATGTGACTATCAAAGAGTCTTGGCTGAGATTCTGACATGACTGCAGGAGTTCCTTAGGGTGCCACACTACAAGAGATATAGACAAGGTAAACGTAAGCAGGCTTTTTCCACTGAGGCTGTGTAGGACTACAACCAGAGGCCATGGGTTAAGGGATAGGTACATAGCTGGTCGAGGTATGGAAATCTATGGTCCCAGTGCAGCTAAATTGGAATACGAAGTTTAATTAGTTTCAGAATTGACTAGATGGGCTGAAAGACCTGTTTCTCTACTATATGACTTCATTGACTTCTCTATACCCAACCAGCTTCACCAGCTCATTCATAAGAACATCAGAAATAGGAGCAGGAGTAGGCCGTCTGGCTCATTGGGCCTGCTCCACCATTCAATAAGATCGTAGCTGATGGACTCACCTCCACCTGCCTTTTCCCTACAGCCTTTAATTCCCCTACTATGCAAAAATCTATCCAATCTTGTCTTAAATATATTTACTGATGTAGCCACTGCTTCATTAGGCAGAGAATTCCACAGATTCACCACTCTCTGGGAAAAGCAGTTCCTCATCTCCACCCTTAAATCTATTCCCCTGAATCTTGAGGCTAGGTCCCCTAGTTCTAGTCTCACCTACCAATGGAAACAACTTTCCTACTTCTATCTTATCTATCCCTTTCATAACTTTAGGCTTCTATAAGGCCTCTTTGATTCAAATGGTATTTATGTTCAATGTCTTCCCTTGCATCTGTTTCAATAATCTTCTGAAGAGCCACATTAACTAAAAGGTAAATTGAACTTAATTTGCCAGCAAATTAAAGCCTCAATATCCTTCAATGTGCACCCATCAAAGGTTTCCTTCCTTAGACATGGGACAAGATCAGCACATAATGGAATACTGGTGCAGACTCAAAAATATTCACAAAGTTTGACTCTATCCAGGCCAATACACACCCCATCCACCATCTTTAGCATTTACCTCCTCTTCAACTGGTGGACTAAACACACTGCAGTGGTCCACCAAGTCTTTTCTGACAGCACTAGCCCCTCCCACACCCTGTATCACATGGGACCATCACCAAGTTCACCTCCACATGGAAAAGCATGTGGATGACAGAGAAATGGAGGGTTATGTAGGAGGGAAAGGTCTAAGAGCAGGTTAAAGGATCAGTACAACATTGTGGGCAGAAGTGACTGTACTGTGCAGTACTCACACAGTTCTACTCATACAGAATCCTGACCGAACTATATTGCTGATCCTTCATTATTTTGGGATAAATTTCATGGGAATCAATCAAAACCAAAGTGGGAATATCTTCAACATGGACAGCAATGGCTCAAAAAGGAGATCTGTTACCTTTTTAAGAACAATTAGGAATAGGCATTAAATGCTGACTTTGCCAGCAACACCTAAACAGAAAAAGGAATATATACTTTTGGACAACCCAAATTAAATACTTCATGTTTTTACCAGAAATCAGAGTCACTTTTAGAAGTACATACCAGTCTTAAATATTAAACTAAAGGGAGTAAAAGTGTCTCTTACCACTTACTTCACGTGGATTTCATAATAATGTTAAAACATTTTATGAAGTCTTTAAATTGAGAATACAATGGAAGAGCACGTTTTCTACTTACAACAGCTGTGTTGACCAGTGGAGAGAGACCCAAGCCATTTTGAGGACCAGGTCACATCTGCATTGGGACAGCAAGTTGCATCTTGAACTTGGATCCCCCCACGGTGTCCTAGACCAAAGGGTGATCCAGCTACTTTGGAAGGGTGTTGATGGAAGGTAGCAAAGGTCCTGGCCAATCTGATGGAAGGTCACTCTCATCAAAACTCTTACTAGCCCTTAACAACATGCTCCAGCTAGCCATGTACAGAAAAAAGCCCGATACTGTTCCTGTAGCATTATAGCCTCCCGAATTTCGTATGAAGTAGGTTTGGGATTTCCCCTCTCTCCATGGGTTTCAATATCCAAGTGCCATGCCATCAGGGCAGTTGTGAAGGGCCACCATTTTTAGGGCACTGATCCCTATCGCCACCCCACATCCTGATCTTCAGACAAAGGACTGGGAATTCAGCCCAATATTTTTCAACAAATCTCATGCATTCCACACCCAGCTATTCAGCCACACCAATTTTGTGCTCAGTGGGTACTTGGCTAGGATTGCAGCAAACTTCCAGCTGTAATTAAAATTAGTTCATCTACACAAAAAAAATCAAACATGTCACTAGTGAGCCTGGTAATCTAAAAAGGCTGCAGCCTAATAGTCATTTTTCAATATATATATTAATTAAACAATAATTTCTGATGCACCTCTGAGTACAGAATAGGTTGTAAATAAGTTGCATGCAGGACAGCTTCACCTATCTCGCATATGGACTACAGTCCAGGAAAATTCACAGTGGTAACAGGGATATTTTTCTTTAGCTGTTTCTGCACATATTGAACATAATAAAATAAGAAAAAGCTCTGACTTCCTAACTTTAGGCTCCACATCATTGCTCTCCAATTTTAAGTCAGCATAGCCAAAGTGTTGCTTTCCCTCCTTTTTTGCTCAACTTATACATAAAGAAGGCACTTGGAGAGTTCTGAACCAGATCTAAATGGTCTGCTACTGGTGTTGGTTTTGGGTCAAGTTAAGGAAAGTACAGCACACAAAAAAGGAAAAGAAAATCTACCTTCCAAAAAGGCTTCTATTCAAAAAAGTCATGACATGTAAAACTACTGATCAGCAAGCATGAAAATGCTTCATTTGGTAGGGTTGTTCCAATTAAAGTAACAAAAAGGATTGAATATTTAAATAGTCTTTTCATCTTCCTCAGGAAAAACAACATTCAATGAGTTTATTGTGTGGGTTAGTACCACAATGACATTTTTTACAAAAACTCAGTAAGACATTCTAAAGAGAACATGAACACATGTCCTCACTGCCTTTACAGAAGATGTGCAGTTTTATCACTGGTATTCTTTCTGCTTTCTTAACCATTGTTTCAGCAATATAAAGTTGCACAAATTCTGGGAGTACTAGTTTGCTGCTTCGTCAGACAGGGACTACAAAAAGCCTGTTGGGCTTGTTGCTTTAGACTTCATTGATTTCCTTAAGTTTGTGCTCAGATTTTTTCATGGGATGCTGATGCATTTTCAAAATACTTGTGAAGGTCCGATTCGAGGTCTTGGAAAAGTTAAGTCCACTGTTCATTTCAGGTTAAACACCATCAGTGGCCGCTCCTCTCTTTTCTGCCAGGGGCTCTTTTTGTTCTCACCTTGGTCATCTGCCCCTTCAGACTGATCTTGCATCTCCTCCTCAGGGCTGGTGGTGGAATCCCTGCGAGTTTCACTGGTACTGCTTCTCATGCTGTTCCCTCTGCTGTGCTCTTGTTGATGGATAGCTTCCCTGTGCTCGGAATTCTCTTCAAGTAGAGGAGTGAGCGAATTGTCCTCTGGGGAACAGACTGCTGTTCTGCATTCACTGCTGCTTTGCTCATTGTCATCCACATAAACCAGTTTGCTGTAGGCTACGTTGGCTGGTCCGTGCCTGTCGCGCTCCTCCTTCAGCTTTTTACTAGGCTTTGCCTCGTTTACATCTACACCAGAATCTAAGCTGGCGTCGTTGCTCCCAATCCTCTCCCCGGTCTGCAGGTCAATGTAGGAATGTCGAACGTGAGCATTGGATCGTCCGTCTAATGATACAAACCAGGCCCTGGGATGTTGAGGCTTTACCCCAAGCTCCAAGAACTTCTTTTCAGTCAGTGCTTGCAATTCTCCATTCATCTGTGCCATTGCTGATTCATTCAGTAATACTGCCATTGGTCCACTCATGGAAGAAGAGTGGGGGCCCCATGCTTTGTCTTCTCCATCGTCCGACTGAGGGGTTGATTGTTGAACTTGTTGGTGTTGATACTGCTGGGGTACAGGCTGGTGGGACATGGGGACTCCCATCTGAACTCCCTTCATCTCTAGCTGTTCTGTTGGGCCGCTTGCTGACTGGTCCATACAGGGATAATCAGAAGTTAATCCCACATAATGGGCAGGAATGACTAAAGTAGGCATTACATTCCTGTACATGTTGTCTTTCATGTGATCAATAGAACCACAGAAGATTAGTTGGCCTGGCTGGGACAATGTTGTGGGCCTGGCCAGATGATCAACAGACTGAGACATCATGTATTCCGAAGGCTTATTATCCATTTTGTGACCAACGAGAGATTCAAAGGGTGGTGGCAGTGGGGGAGGAGAGGGTGGATCATTGGTACAAAGTTTACTTTCAGCCAAAATGCGGCGGGCTTGAACTTCTCTCCCCTTTTCGTCAGATGGCTGTTGGGAAACCATTGAACTATAGCTGTGTCTGTAGTCATCCGCTAAAGGAGGCTCCAGCTCTCCTGAGGCATCCATAGACCTTGCAGCTTTCAACGGAAAGCTCTCCACTGTCCTGTGGTAATCTTCCTTGGAATTTCCTCGATGGGCTAATGTATCAGTGGATGCTTTGTTGATATGCCTCATTTTTGGACCTGGATCCCTATATGGGATCTGTTTGAAGAACTCTTCTCGAGAGCTCTCAAACTCTCGAGATGTACTAAAGGCAGACTTCAAGATAGGTGTGTGAACATCCATATCTCCATTGGAGGACACTGACTCCAAATGGCTGGTACTGATCAAATTGATATGAGACATGGAGGTGGCTTGGTCCTTCTTGGAGCTGTCCAAAGTGGAAGCAATCTGCAACTTCCTGTGCTGTTGCCGTGGCTTTAGGCATCTTCTCCTATTAAATAAAAACACTGTTAGTAAAGAAAAATACTATAAGCTTAAATTCATCACACATCTACATTTAAATGACAGTACCTGATCTAGGCAACAACTTCTAAATAGGACAAGTCACTTCACTTCCAATACATGCCTTTAAAAATTCTACATTATTAAAATCATATTTCAAAATCTGTTACACTTTGTTATTCAATCAGTAGTTTGCACTGGGTTTCTTGATGTTGGGGGAAGAAATTTGAAGATGAACTGGCACTTTTAATCTTAGTGATATATTTCCTGCAGGGAGGTGACCAGAAATGCATATAATACTTCAAATTTGGCCACACTAAGGTCGTCAACATAACATCCCAACTCCTGTACTCAATACCTTGATTTATGAAGATCACTATGTCAGCCTTAACACCTGGGAAGTGTGGTGGGAGACGGCAGAGAAGAGAGAAGAGTATCAAGGTCAGGCAGGAACAGAGATTGGGCTAGAGTCCTCATAGCTGAAGTCCTATCATTGCAATAAACTATTAATATCAACTATTAGTATCAGCATTTGTGTCAATATCAGTTGCACATGACATACTTGTAAATTGGAAGGTATTCCTTATAGCATGTTTAAAGCTTTAATACACAGTGATTAGATATTTAATTCCTGATGCTTCTTACTGTTGGTGCATGAATGAAAAGTAAGCAATCATATATATCCAGTTGTGAATGTCAGAAAAAAAGCTAATTTGTCCATCAACACTGTGCAACGTAGTTGGGATGTACTAATCCAAATTCCCAGAGAGAGGCAGAAGGTGGTGACCAATGGATACAAAGGGTGATTCCCAGGATCCTGACTTCCATTCTATATATCCTAAGTGCATTAACTGACACACCTCACAAACTGATGAGTATCATTCCATAGGCAAAGAATATACTCCTCACTGTTTACATGACCTCCCTTTGTATGTCCTCCCTGTGCAATCTCTGGGTTCTTCTCACAGTCCAAAGACGTACCAGTGGATAAGTTAATTGGTCATTGTAAATTGTCCTGTGGTTAGGCTAGGATTGGATTGGGGGGTTGCTGAGCAGTGTGACTCAATGAGCCAAAAGGGCCAATTCCACACTGTATTTCAATAAATAAAAATCAAAGTGAATGTATGAGGGCATGAATTTACAAGGTATCATTACTAAGTAGACATGTAAATGCAGGCAGATGGGACTAGCTAGCTGTACCTGAAGGATTCAATGGACTGAATGAACTCTTCTGTTGAATGAAATATAAATACAAAATCAAGACCCCTCCCTCCTGTGCCCTTTAAGCAGCCCAAATGTAGCTCGGAATGATAATATTCTCACAAAACTTCCCTTTAAGAGACCCCTAACTAGTACACTAGAATACAAAACAATAGTGAAATCATACAACATCGATAAAAGACATAACCAAGACCTTTCTTCTAGGATCAGTGAATTTATCACTCTTATAAGGTTGATGTTTCCAATACAAATTGCATACAAGGAAATAATTCCTATTCCATCATCCCTGGTTTCCTCTGACAATGTCACATATGTCATGGTTCAAGGTCAATTTCTCTTTCTTCCTTGTTACTTGACTCTTCTCCACAAATAGATGAAATTGCTGATGAGGTCTTTTGACACAGAGATGCCAACCAACCCACAATACACATTAAAATAACTATGAAATGCAAACTGATCGATTGCCAAAGGTGGCGCTGGTGAGACATGGAACTGCTTTATGAGCAGTAAACAAAACTATTAACTATTCTATTAATTACACTTTTCAAGACCGTAATCTCTACAATCCACAGCCTGTAATTTCCCTTTCAGAATTATGTTATCGATCCATCTGCATAACTGGTATTTTTGTGGTATCTTGAAGGTTTCGTCAAATAGGACTCTCAAAAATGCAGGCACAACTGTGAAGGCCATTGCTGGAGCAGACTTCAGGTGAGATTGAAGCGGTGGAGCCCCGGCCCAGGCCCAAAAGTGAGAAACAAACCAATGTTCAGCTGATATAAGCACTGAGCCTGATTAAAAAGATCAGAGTGTCAAGGCTGAAGGTGAAGGATGAATGAGTGTTCAGTTTACTAGGTCCGTGACACGTTACTCCTCAAAGCACCGAACAACCTACGTGCCTAGATGGCCGCAGCACTGAACTGACTCCGTGGCTGTGGATTTACTTTCGAGGACTCTGCAGTTCATGTTATTTGTTTACATTTTTTATTGTTTGCACAATTTTTTCCCGCACTGAGTGGATGTTTGACAGTTTTCATTCTATAGTTTTTTTTTGAGTGGGTTCTTCTGTGTTTCTTTGTTTTGTGGCTGTCTGTAAGAATCTCAAGGTTGTATATAATGTGCATACTTTGATAATCAATGCACTTTGAACTTAGTAGTAATTCCAGCAAGGTCACACAATCTTGCCATGTTACAGAGAAATAATGTGCACATTGCCTATAATTTCTTCCCTGCAGAAGAAATCATAGCAGGTACATCCTAGATCTTTCCCACAATAATCCTGTGATAACAACCCAGATCAGAAAAATCACTCCAGTGTTTTTGCTGGTGAATCTCATTGTTCAATACTTCTGTCCTGTGGTGAGCTCTAACAGCCAGCAGGGGGGAGCCTGAGCTACCAACCAGAAGGGCCTGCACACCATGCTTTGAGCTCCATCTGCTGGTGGTTTCAACTCTTACTAATCATCACTGGGCTTCTGCTAAGCTCTCGCAGTTTGTACTCGAAAACAGATGTAAACCACCTTGTCTGGATTGTAGAAACAGGAGAAGAATATAGAAACAGGAGTGGATTGTAAGCTACTTAAGCACACTTTGTCACTCATTGGTGTCACAGCTGATTTCTGACCAACTTCAATCTAACAAACATGCAATTTTCAGCTTCTGGGCTGTTTTGCGCCACTCTGTAAATTCAAAATTGCCATCAACTCCACTCGCACCAGTCAACAATTTTCCACATTGCGCTCATCTGCGGCTGCACTTGCGCAATATGAGGAACTGCTGCGGGCTTGTTCTTACAGAAACATGGCTCCAGAACAACATCCATGCACCATCAGCCTACAGGACATGACACTCAGGGACTTGGGCTACATTAATATGTTTTAACATTGTTTTTTGTAACTATGCTTTTCTGCCATCATACCTATATGTGCTGTGTGTAACTGCACCTTGGCCCCAGAGGAATGATGTTTCGTTTGGCTGTGAGTACAAGTATGGTTGAATGACAATTAAATTTGAACTTGTCTAAGCCACTCTAACAGCACCACCCAAAATCAAAAATTCTACCAGCAGCCAGGGCCAATATAACAGGTGTATAGGAACACCCTGACATGCAGTTACCCTCCAAGCCATGCATTAACTCATCCATTATCACTGTTGGGTTCAAATCCTGCAACTTTGCAACAACACTGTGTGAGCATCTTCACCAAAGGTGTCCAAGACAGCAGCTTTCTATCACTTTCTAGGGCAATTAAGAATGAGCAGTAAACGTTGGCATTGTTAGTGATGCCCATAACACAAAAGACATGTTTAAAAAGAAGCCCCAAGGTCTGAAAGTCCTAGAGGCTAAATTGCCACAGTGATAATGTTTAGGCCAGGAGGTTTCACTCTGCCGGATGCTGGGGACGCAGCAATCGTTGACAGTGGGGTAGGGAAAGGGGTACATGGAAAAGAAAACAAATATTACACCAACTGTGAAACAAACAAATAAAAATTAATCATAGGTTTACCTGCAGTAATAGAGAAGCAAACACACCAGAACTAGGACCAAGAGAGCCAGAGCCCCAAGAATGGTGAGCAAGAATATGGTGTGGTAGGTGGTGATGTCTCCGAACCTTGATGGACTGACTGCAGCTGTAAACAAGCAGTGAGGAGCACAGTTATCTTCTAAAGAAACTCAGTTTCTGATAGAAGCACATAATTAACATTTTTTAAAGTTCCTAGTCCCTTGTTTACTGTTGTCTGCTAGAAGATGAATCTAGAAATTTTAGTAGTTGAGTTATTAGCACACTTTTCCTGAGTTATGGGGACAGTAGTGGCTTAGGTTACTAAGCCTGGTTGAACTACTTGTACTGACAGGAGAAGGGGCAAAGGCAAATTACTAGCACCTTAAAATCAGTCACTCTAGGCAGATAGTGCTCATCAGCCGTGGTTGGCAACTCGTCTAGGAGAAGGAAAACTCTGATCTCAAACCTCCTCTGCCTTGCGGCTGTACCCACTCATGGGGAAGGCTTCAGGAGTAAACCAGGAGGGAAAAATCCAGAGCTGGAGTCCCTGAGGCAGCCCTACACCAAGTTCAACACTGACTGGCAACTCCTGCAATGCTGCTGGTGCCAAACTGTATTGTTCTCTACCGTTCCTTTGGATTTATTGGCTGCATGGAGAGGGGCAGCCTGCTGCATGGGCAACAACTTGCCCTCCGTATCGTACTGCCCTGGCTTGTGTATTATATAGACAGCTGGGATGTAACATCCATGGTCGATCCTCACTCTGGGAAAGGTTGAATACGTTAGGACTTTATTCCCTGGAGCACAAGAGTATGAGGGGAGATCTGATAGGGTGAATACGTACAGGCTTTTTTCTGAGGTTGGTGAGACAAAATCTAGAGTCCATGGGTTTAGGGTGAAAAGTGAAATACTTGAAGACAACCTGAGAGGGAATTTCTGCTGAGCATTGTGATGTCGGATTGTATGGTGATAGTTATGAGCTGCCCCAAGCTCATCCCTAGGTTGCACTGGTTGTTAAGGCATTTCACAGTATGTTTCCATGTATGTGTGATAAGTAAATCTGCATCTCAAATTCTTCACTGAGAACATGGTGAGAGTGTAGGATGAGCTGCCAGCAGAGGCGGAGGATGCGGGCTCAATTTCGACACTTGAGAGAAGCATGGATCGGTACATGGACGGAGGGGGGCGTGGTATGGTCCAGATGCAGGTCGATGGGACTAGGCAGTTGAAATGGTTCAGCATGAACTAGATGGGTTGAAGGGCCTGTTCCTGTGCTGTAATCCTCTATGATAGGGTCAGTCTATCTAAATCAAGAAATCAATTCACCAGTGGAAAGTCCTAGCCACCTGCTGAGGGGATACGCAGCATATCCCCTACCCCCTCTCTTCACCCAGACAGTATTTACTCTATTTCAACTTCGGTTTGCTTCAGAAGCACTTTGCAGAAGTTTACTCTGCGCTCCAAGCTCACTTTCCTGAGCAATGGGGGCAGGGGGCAGGGTTTCAGATCACTAGGTCATTGGGATGTTTTCTGGGGAAGGTATGACATGTACATGTACACCTGAACCTGGGGAAACCAATATCTTTGAGGGTAGCTTTGCTAGAGCTGTTGGGGAGGCTTTAAACTAATTTGACTGGGGGATGGGAACTGAAGTGCTGGGGCTGAGGATGGGGCAGCTGGTATACAAGTAGATGCACTGTGTAGTGAGACTGCGGAAGGACAGGCAGAAGATCGGGCAAAATTGCAGTCAGTGGGATGGGTTGAAGTGCAACATGGGGGCAAATTCAAAAAGGGTGATGAATACAGTACTGAAGGTGTTATATTTGAACACACACAGTATATGGAATAAGGTAGGTGATCTTGTAGACCTGTTAAGTGATTGGTAGGTGTAATGTTGTGACTGAAAGAAGATCATAGTTGGGAGCTTAACATCCAAGGGTACGTATTGTATTGAAAGGACAGGCAGGTAGGCAGAGGGGGTAGGGTGGCCCTGTTGGTAAGAAGTGAAATCAATCCTAGAAAGAGGCAACATAGGATCGGAAGATGTAGAATCCTTGTGGATAGAGTTAATAAACTGCAGAAGACCCTTGGGAGTTACAAACAGGCCTCCAAAGAGTAGCCATGATATAGACTACAAATTGCAATGGGAGATGGAATAGGCATGTCAAAAGGGAAATATTATGATATGCAGGTAGATTGGGTAAATCAAGTTGGTGCTGGATCCCAAGAGAGGGAATTTGTAGAATGCCTACAAGATGGATTTTTAGATCAGCCTGTGGTAGAGGCCACCAGGCAAAGGCAATTCTGGATTGGGTGTTTTGTAATGAACCAAATTTGATTAGGGATCTTAAGGTAAAGGAACCCTTGGAGGCAGTGATCATAATATGATTGAATACACTCTGCAGTTTAAGGAGAAGATAAAGTCAGATGTGTCAGTATTACAGTGGCGTAAAAATAATTACAGGCATGAGAGAGGAGCTGGCCAAAGTTGATTGGAAGGGGACACTACCAGGGATGACAGCAGAACAGCAATGGCTGGAGTTTCTAGGGGCGATTGGGAAAGTGCAGGATAGATACATCCCAAAGATAAAGTAGTGTTCTAAACAGAAGATAAAGCATCTGTGGCTGACAAGAGAAGTCAAAGACAGAATAAAAGGAAAAGAGAGGGCATATAATATTGCAAAAATTAGTGGGATGTTCGGGGATTGGAAAGCTTATAAAGAAGGCAACAGAAGACCATCAGGAGTCAAAAGATGAAATATGAAAGTAAGCAAAGAAAATGAATCTCAGGGTTGAATATGATAACATATATACTTTGATAACAAATTTACTTCAAAATTTTGAACTAAGCTAGCCAATAATGTAAAAAAGGATACCAAAAGATATTTCAGATTTATAAAGAGTAAAAGAGAGGCAAGAGTGGATATTAGACCTCTGGAAAATTACACTGGAGGTAGTAATGGGGGACAAAGAAATGTGGATGAAATTTATTAAGTATTTTGCGTCTGTCTTCACTGTAGAAAACACAAGCAGTATGCAGAAATTTGAGAATGTCAGAGGGCAGAAGTGAGCATAGTTGCTATTACCAGGAGAAGGAAGCCTGGGAAACTGAAAGGTCTGAAGGTAGAGTCATTGGGATCAGATGGTTTACATCCCAGGGTTCTGAAAGAGATTGTGGAGGCATCAGTAATGTTCTTTAAAAATCAATAGATTATGGCATGGTTCAAGTGAAATGGAAAATTGCACATGATACTCCACTCTTTAACAAGGGAGGGAAACAGAAGAAACGGAAGTTATAGGCCAGTTAGCCTGACCACAGTGGTTGGGAAGATGATGGAGTCCATTGTTAACCTTGAGGTTTCGGGGTACTTGGAGACGCATGATAAAATAGGCCATATTCAGCATGGCTTCCTTGAGGGGAAACTTGCCTGACAAACCTGTAGAAAATCTTAGAGGAAACAACAGGCATGATAGACAAAGGAGGAGTCTGTGGATGTTGGATTATCAGAAGGCCTTTGCTTAACAAGACCCCATGGTATTACAGGAAAGATACTCCCATGCATAGAAGACTGGCTGACTGGCAGGAGGCAAAGAGTGTATTCTTGTTAGTTGCTTGTGACTAGTGGTGTTCCACAGGAATTGGTATTAGGAACGCTTCTTTCCACGTTACATGCCGATAATCTGAATGACAGAACTGATGGCTTTATAGTCAAGTTTGCAGACCATACTGATGAGGGAAGGGCAAATAATACTGAAGCAGGGAGTCTGCAGAATGACTCAGACAGATTGGAAAAATGGGCAAAGAAGTGGTAGGTGGAATACTGTATCATACAGTGAAGTATATGGTCATGTACTTTTGTAGAATGACTATTTTCTAATGCTGAGGATTTATAAGGCATTGGCCAGTCTGCACTTGGAGTATGTGAGCAGTTTTGGGGTTCTTTTCTAAAAGATATGCTGGCATTGGAGAAGGTCCAGAGGAGGTTCACAAGAATGATTCCATAAATGAAAGAGTTAATGATGTATGAGTGGGGGAGTCTACGACCAGAGGACACAGCCTCAGAATGGTGGGGAGTCCACTTAGAACAGAGATGAGGAGGAATTTCTTTAGTCATGGGCGGCCATGGTGGCCAAGTCATAGGGTATATTTAAAGTGAATGATGATATAAAGGATTTCAGAATGCATACTGTATACATTTCTCTGACATTAAATATACCTATTGATAGGTTCTTGATTAGTCAGAATGTCAAAAGTTACAGGGAGAAGGCAGGAGAATGGAGTGAAGAGGGATAATAAATCATCCATGACGGAATGCTGGAACAGACTCGATGGTCTAAATCTTATGGTCATTTTCTCCTTACCCTTAATCATTAACATTTTTACTCATCAACCAAAAAGTGGTGTTTTCAATCATTTCCAATCTCATGCTGCGGTGGCAATTTAGGATGGGGAGAAGTGGTGATGGGGTGGGGACAGGGAGAAGAGAGGGAAAACTTTGGTAACACATCTAAATGTCTTGTTTTATTTGGAAAACACAATACTGCCATAAATGTTTCAATCTACTGCGCTGTGGAATATTAATAAGGTTCTGTTGGACAGCAGACATCATAGTTTGCCAGTTTATTATTTATAGGAAGAAATTCTACTACATGCATCATTTTGTTTACAGTAAGTGCACAGCACACCAGAGTTGAGGCATCAAGTCTACAAATTTTCAATTTAATTCCCTTACGTGGCAGAAAAAACAAAGCACCCGCCTTGAATTCATACCAGAAAGAGAAGACTTGATCCTGATTTCTGTCAGCATTTCTCTAAAGAGAAAATGCTCTGTTGAAAATAGGAAGCCCACATTTGCAGTTAGAGTATATCCTTTCATATGAAAACTCCCAAAACTAGATTCTTGGATGGCCACGGTGCACTCCCACAGTTATTTTGCGCATCCAGCGATCACCTTTGCTTTGCGCGTCCAGCAGTCACCTTTATTTTGCGCAAGTCAAATGAGCAAGAGGGATTTCAGCAGAAAAATTGGGGCAAAGCCAGAGACGTCAGTGATGAAGAACATGTCAATAACATTAAATAGTGGTGAGAATGTGGTACATTGATCCACAAAGATCACATACAGTAATGATCAAGCATCTTTGAAGTATGAGCTATGAATTAAAGCATGTGGCAGAAAACTGTACATTGCAACAAAATAATAGATAAATCCCTAACCTGATTTTAATTTATGAGTATTGGTAATAAAATTCTTATCTGGCTTAAACAGAAGGTAATTAAGTTTCTGCAGAGATATGTTGGAAGCATGCAATTTATAAAACATGTGGATTATCAGTAATTAGCAAACTCCACTTACCCGCTCAGCAAATTTAAAACTGCGAAGAAATTTTTTTAAATTACAAGCAGCATATTAATGCCATCAATTCTATCCAGATTCTAAATGAAATGCAGATATTTATTAAAAATAAAAGACTAAATGCAAGAATTTGAATTGCAATTGCAAGAGGCTATTGAGACGCTGCTTCAATGTTTTTGGCCAATGGAAAGATAGGAGGGAAGGAAGAGCTCAGTTACATGGGGCTGTTGTTCTCGGGGCAACGATGGCTAATGGTTAGCTCAGCTAATGAAAGGGTTGTGATTTATATTCATAATGACATTGAGCGCCATAAGAGGCAGTAAGTCTATATCAGCTCCCGAAGCATTCCCATTAATCCCAAATAGTTCCTTGAGGCATTGAAACAAGCCATTGCACCCACTGAATCCATGCTAGCTCAGAGTCATAGAAATGTACAGCACAGAAACAGGCCCTTTGGCCCATCTAGTCCTCGCCAAACCATTTAAACTGCCTACTCCCATCGATCTGCACTGGGACCATAGCCCATCCATGTACCCATCCAAATTTCTCTTAAACATTGAAAATCAAGCTTGCATGCACTACTTGTGCTAGCATCTCGTTCCATACTCTCACAACCCTCTGGTGTTCCCCTTAAACTTTTCATCATTCACTCTTATATTCCTCCACTAATTGCTCCTCTGCAGCCCAATCTTCCGATATCTCCATTAACCACCTAGATTCATTTACACACCAGGGTAATTAGTTAACCTACAATGAGATGAAACCTAAAGTTGAAGAGCCCTGAGGAAACCTACATAATGACATACAGAACATGCAAACTTCACACAGACAGCAGTGGGAGGTCATGACTGAACCTGTGAGGCAGCAGCTCAACAAGCTGTGTCATTGTTCTGCAAATTTACATACGCATACACACCAGAAAGCATAGTATGAAAGCAGATTTGATATTAAACTTTGAAAGGAAATCAGATACCTGTAAATTCACAAAAGTTCAAACTACTACTAAACTTTTGGAAATGAGTGACAGAGTGAGATTAACTAGATAGCTCATTCAAGGTTGCAATGGGCCAAGTAGTTCCCTTCTGCACTGCAAGATGCATAAAACAAAACAAAGCCCAAGGGGTTTAATACTTTAGTTATCATCAAGTATCATGGTATTGCCCATACCATTCAAATATTCTCACTTTAAATTGAATTGAAGACGTTACTCCCTGGTTATTACGATTCCGCTAACGCTTTGACTGTTCCCATACATTAGACTACCCTTCAAATCTGTCCATAGCTCACCATGAAATAATTTCCCTCTGTATGTGAAATCAGCACTACAGAGTGCTTACAAAAAGTAGCGGATACAGCCCAGTCCATCATCGACAAAGCTCTCCCCACCATTGAGCACATCTACATGAAACACAGTTGCAGGAAAGCAGCATCTATCATCAGGGACCCCCACCACCCAGGTCATGCTCTCTCCTCACTGCTGCAATCAGGAAGAAGGTACAAAAGCCTTAAGACTCACACCAACAGGTTCAGGAACTGTTATCACCCTTCAAACATCAGGTTCTCGTACCAAAAGGGATAACTTCACTCAACTTCATTTGTCCCATCTTTGAAATTTTCCCAAAACCAATGGACTTACTTTCAAGGACTCCATCTCATGTTCATGTTATTTATTGCTTATTCATTGTTATTATTTATTTCTTTTTGTATTCGCACAGTTTGTTGTCTTCTGCACTCTGGTTGAACAACCAAGTTAAGTGGTCTTTCATTGATTCTGTTATTGTTATTATTCTATAGATTTACTGAGTGTGCCCACAATAACATTAGTCTCAGGGTGAAAAATCCCAGTCACTTGGCTTATTCTGATTTTCGTGTCATAGAGCACTACAGCACAGCAAATTCCCTTCGACCATGCCGAACTGTCATCCTGCCTACTCCCACTGAACCGCACCTGGATCACAGCCCTCCATAACCCCTTCTATCCATGTACTTATCCAAATTTCTCTTGAATGTTTCAATCAAACCTGCATCCACTACTTCTGCTGGCAGCTCGCTCCACACTCTCATCACCCTGAGTGAAAAGGTTCCCCATCAGATGGTTTATCCTTAAACAGTTTACCTTTCATCCTTAACCTATGACCTCTAGTTCATCACACTCAATCTTAGTGGAAAAAGCCTGCTTGCATTTACTCTATACCCCTCATAATTTTGTATACCTCAATACTTTGATTTATGAAGGCCAATGTTCTAAAACCTCTCTTTACGATCCTATCTACAGTACCTGCAACACGAGTTTCAATGAATTATGAATTTGTATTTCCAGATCCCTCTGTTCTACCACACCCCTCAGTGCCCTACCACTCACCTTGTAAGCCCTACTCTGGTTGGTCCTACCAAAGTGTAACACTTCACACTTGTCTGCATTAAATTCCATCTGCCATGTGTCAGCCCATTTTTCCAGCTGGTCCTGATCCCTCTGCAATCTTTGATGGTCTTCCTCACTGTCCACTAAACCCTCAATCTTGGTGTCATCCGCAAATTTGCTGATCCAGTTTACCACATTACCATCCAGATTGTTGCTATAAATGAAAAACAACAACAGAGCTAACACCAATCCCTACTTCACACCATTAGTCACAGGCCTCCCGTCAGAGAGACAACCATCTACCACCATTCTCTGGCTTCTCTTATGATGTCAATGTTGAATCCAATTTGTTACCTCATCTAATAAAGTCTTTCTCCATAGTCTTACATTGTTTTCTGAAGTGTACGGTAAATTTACAACTATCCTGGAGACACATCTTTAATTAAGCCATGTCCAGCTAGGATCACACTATTATCAAAGTACCTACTTTCCAATTTACAGAATGTTGCCTGACTAAAGGTTCACCAGGAAAATATCTTTTTTCATAAATCAAGGAATTTCAGTACATCCACTATTTGATAACAATGGTTGTTAATTGTTGTATACTTGCTTCCCCCTTATTAATTCATAGTACAACAGTAGGTGTAAAACTGAATTAGGACTGAAGGCAGCTCAGACTTATCCATTCAGCAGCCTTGATCATAAATCTCCAAGTACTTCTTTTAATCTCCAATGTCACACTCACACACTGTGTTTACTCACTGTGGGCTTGTGAAATTCGCACACTTAATTCACCCAGCTGAACATAACTCTGCCCTAGACAGTCCCAAGCCCGGCTGCAAAAGGAGGAGGGGTGGGCATGAAGCTCGCAATCCCCTCCCGTGAAAACCCAGAGCTACAGAAGCTCTAAAAACCTCATCACTGGGAGAGGAAGGATACACCAAGAAGATGGGCTGCACCTGGAAACAACATGAAAGACTGGCTCAGGACAGAAGACTCTGGTGAGCTACTGTCAAGTGAGCGATAAATACATCCCAAAAGAGCAGGCAGACACCAAAATAAAAGGATGGGAGAGCGGAAGGACAGCTAGAAGGTGATAGGTGAAGCCAGGTGGGTGGGAAAGGTAAAGGAATGGAGAGGAAGGAATCTGATAGGAGAGAATAGTGGACCATCGGCACTTGCAGCTCAGGACTCCTCCACTGTCATTACCAATCCTGGTTCCAACAACCTCGAGCAGATCCAGAGCCCAAATTCTACTCCTATGATCCATTCTCCTCTCCTCTCCTATCAGATACCTTCCTCTCCACACAAAATGCTGGAGGAACTCAGCAGGCCAGACAGCATCTATGGAAAAGAGTACAGCTGATGTTTTGGCTGAAACATCGACTGTTTACTCTTTTCCATTGATGCTGCCTGACCTGCTGAGTTCCTCCAGCATTTTGTGTGTGTTGCTCAGATTTCCAGCATCTGCAGATCTTCTCACATTTATGATTAGTTTTTATGTTAACTTGACTTTTTGATATGCAACCCATAAAAGCTACATGATAAGGAGTAATGCACGATTTCCACTGATTGGTGATTTAATAGGCAGGAGACATAAATCAAGGAAAAACAGGAAAGGAATTAATGGAGGGGTGAGTGAAGGTTTTCAAAGAGTTGGAAGAAGTTTGTGGAATTTGAATGAAATAAAATACAATGGAAATGTGGGGAAAGTGTAGAGGATCAAAACAGCTGGAGCAGCATCCAGTGGTTTGCAACCACCTCTATAACACTTCTGCAACACCCTCGTGGCGAAGCAGCATTAGTGAGGCCTGTTCAATGTTACTGAAAGAGGACTCGTCATGGCAGGCGCAGTTCTCAAGGAGGAATGTAATTACCCCACGGCTAGTCAGGGCACCACTCCCTCGACTTCAGAATGCCCATAAAGCTTGCAAAACCCACCTGAACACACTCCCTCCGCCCTACATGACACAGCCTTTGGCTCACCTCCAAATATAGCCCTTCCCCTTACCTACTACTTTGCCAACAGCAGCCGGACTTCTGATACCACACCCAACAACCAACTGATCCCATTCTCGCAACCGCACACTAGCAATATCTAACAGTCTATTATTGCCAGTACAATCTTCTATGCAGTAGTGTGCATGGTGTGCTGGGGCAACAGCAGCAACGTAGGTGATGTGAACAGGCTCAACAAACTGATGAGAAAGGCTGGCTTTGTTATGGGAGTCAAACTGGACACACTGGAGGCTGTGGTAGAACAAAGGACCCTAAGGAAAATTCTGGCAATTCTGGACAATGTTTCTCACCCCCTGAATGCCACCTTGGCTGAACAGAGGAGCACTTTTAGTAACAGACTAAGACAACTGTGCTGCTCCAAAGAGCACTATATGAGGTCATTCTTACCCTTAGCCACTAGGCTCTAAAATGAATCCATCTATAACTGGAGAAGTGATGATCCCCTCCTGTTAGACTGTGGTAACTTATTGTTTTATTCTCTCTACTTCTCTTCTAATATTTATATCTGTACACTAGTAATGCTACTGTGACACTGTAATTTCCTTTGGGATCCATCTGTCTATCTATCATACTCTGCAAGCACTCATCCCCTCACCATACAACTTGACTGCAACCGCAATGAACAGTCCCCAACTCCTCACCAACCCCTTGCTAATCCCTCTTCCAATCTCCTCACTGACATTATTAACACATACCCCAACCTCCCTTCCAATTCCTTCATCCCATCCCACCGTCCAAGCAACATAGGAATATATCATCACTCTTTCACCATTACCAAGTCCAACTGTTGGAATTCCCAACCTAAAAACACTGTGGAAATCCCTTCACCAGGAGATTTGTGATGTTTCAAAATATTGATTCATTGCCACCTTCTCAAGAGCAATGAATGTTGGCCTAGCTGGTCGTACCACAATTACCCCTTTCCTTTTCCCATTTTACACGACACTCTGCCAGCTTTGGAATTCACCAGTCGTAGCCCTTGAACAAAATGTTTGCTGGTGCCTCACACAGAGCCTTTACTGGCAAATAGCAGCTCCTCAACAGAGGTTTTCAAGCTGAGAATGTTTAAAATGTGGAATTTGAAATGAAAGAGAAGATTAGCTGTTGTTGGTAGGGTTGCTCGCCGAGCCTGGAGGTCAGGTCACAAATGTTTCATCATCAGTGCACACTTGAGTGTTGTTTCTGCTAACTGCTGGTGTTTATATCGGTCTGGCTCATTCTGACTGGTTTGCTGTCGCACTGGCCACGTCTCTGCTGGAACTGAGGAACCAATGCTCACAATGACTAATAACCACAGATACAGACCAGCAGAGATCACTCTGCTATCCAGTCGGCCAGGACCCGGCAGAGACTAGGGACCAGCGCGACAGCCAACCAATCAGAACGGACCATCACAAACATGAGCACTCGGCAGAAACAACACTCAATTGCATACATATGATGTCACCTCTACAGTGACGTAATGTTTGCAACCTGACCTCCAGGCTCAACGAACAACCCTACAGCAAGATGTAGAATATTCTGCCAGATTGTATTTGAAAGAGTTCGCTGACTAGAGAGCAATAGAGCACAGGAACAGGCCATTCAGCCCAAGATGCAACTCCAACTTAAACTAGTAATTGAATGCCCACTACGTTAAACCCTTCTGCCTACACAATGTCCATATCCCTCTACTGTCTGCACATTGACGTGCCTATCTATGAGCTTCTTAATTGCCTCCATCACCACCCTGGCTGTGCATTCCAGGGATCCACCACTGTGTGTGTAAAAAAAACCTGCCCTGTGCATTTCCTTAGCAGGGATCTCCTTTAAACTTTCCCCCTCTCACCCTAAAAAAAAAATGCACACATTCCAGTTCTAAAAGAACACTCTTTTTAAACAGAATGAAGAAAGTCATCACAAAAGCAGCATCACTAACAACAAACAATGGGATAACTTGATGGGAACCATGTGCAATTTCTACACACCAATAGCCTGTAATCCAGCTTGGTCCCAATTTAAGATCATTACATCTTGTTAACTTCCTTGCAGTAACATTAGCTGGTACGTATTTCAGAATGTGTACAATGTGATGCTGTTCAATATAATGACGTGGTATGTTTTACTTAAGGTTTCAACCACTTCTAGACGGGCTGTGCTTTCACTGCTGAAGCAGCAAATCAAACATTGCTCCTGATACCTCAGCCCAAGATCAAGGCTGATACTTCACTTCAATACAGAGGGTTTGTTGCACTGCCAGAGGTCCCATCTTTAGATGACATGTTAAATCATCCACTTTGCCAGATACCACTGAGAGTTCCCTCAGCACCATTTCAAGGAGCAGCTGCACTGAGCCAAGATTTCTCTCTCAACCAACAACAGGCCATTATCACATTGTTATTTGTAGGAAATTGCTGCGTATTAAGTGATCATGTTTCTTAAACTATAACAAGGATTGCACTTCAAAAAGCACATAATTAGCTGCACATTGTTTTTGGACTTCTGGTAGCCACGAGGATGCCAAATAAACACACATCTCATTTGATTCTAAGTCCAAAAAATTCATAAATCAATATGTAATTCACTCTCATCACAATTATAAACTTCTCAGAGATGCAAACTTAACCCAGTGGAAGCAGGAAATTGAGTGGCTCATTAGTTGGACACTTTACTCACTTACCAATCAAACATTCATTAATTAAATCTGCAGAACTTTGCGTGAAACTCCATGCAATGGTCAGATTCAATAGCTAGAGCCACTTGGAAATCAGATCTGCTCATTTAAATGCTCAGAGGAAAGTTAGAGAAATCCAGTTCAGCTTACCTTGGGTTAAAGGAAGCATTGCTGCTACCCAGTAGCCCAGCTGGGGAGCGAGGTACGACCAGGTGAGTTGGCTCCCATCTCTCTTGATCATTCCCGTTCCACTACTGACCCAAGCCCCTGGAACACAGAAAATGAAGAAGCAGTCATTTTCACAGCATCAGAACTGGCTGTATGCTGAGACTTAAACACAAACAGAACATCTCCTCTCCCCATGCTCAGGATGGTTGACTCTAGTTTAGAAATGAGAGCTACATGTTTCGAAGACTGCAATTAGAGGAAGTGCAATATTTTCCCAAGGATTTTTTTTTGTCAGATTGATGTGCTTGTGACCTCGATAGGATTTTTAAACCTGTAGAGATTATTCCTGCATTAGAACCGTGTTGGCTATAATTACAGAATTCAGAAATCACTATCCAAAGATTTGAGATACAGAATAACATTTGCTTGTGGAGAATCCGTGTGGAAAACATAGTAAAGAAATCAACACAATTTATTGTATTTCTTGATGCAGGCACAATGATTATCATGGCAAATCATGATACAGATCACTTGCTTGGAATGAAACCACCAATAACATTGAAACCACCCATTGTTATGCATCTCCCATAACACGGCAACCTGTAAACTTCCAGTTTTACAAAAAGCACAAAGGTACAACTTTAGAAAGTGTGGGAGAGTTTTGAATGAATGGAGAAACTAAAACACTATCCTTAAAAATTTGAAGTTAAATACATGGAACTCTGCCATTACTGAAGAATTATAATTAAAAACATGTACATTAGCTTTGGTTTGACCACACTGTTGCCATCCATATTTTATAATGAAGATATGTGGACAAGATAAATACAAAACATCATTGACAAGGGAGGCTATCACATACGTTTCTTTAGAAATGCAGACGCTGACCGAGGATGCGACAAAAGTAGCTGAAAAGGTAATTAAAGATACTTTTAACTCTTGAATGAGTTCCATGTCAGGTCCCTTAATGTAAAATTGTCACAGTTGATTTCAATAAGGAATCAAAGCAAAACATCTTTACCCAGGGAGTGGTGGGAATGTGGAGTTGTAATCACATGGAGTCACTGATGGTGAAGGTAGTCTCACACAGAACGGAAAAATCAGTTGAAACATATAAAGAATATAGTGAGCTGAATTAAGGTGGCAAGAAGCTCAGAAAGCATAAACACTAGCATGGTTCTCTGGGGTGGAATGACCTACAGTATTTCTCAGCTGAGGCTTTTATGCTCCCTGTAAGTTCCAAGTATTTAACTTCAAATTGCATAGGAGGAAGAAGAGCTGAGGTGTAAGAACAGATGAATGGAAGGTCCTAGCGTCTGTTGTGTCTGATTCTCCATCAACTTCTCTTTTCCAGCCCAGACTATGCCCAAATTCTCTAATTCCTTGTGCCCACAATTCACAATGACCTGTGTTTTCAATATCTTCTTAGCCAGCACCTCAGAATCAAGGGGGGTCTTAATGTGGCAAGTGAGACTAACTACAATCCCTGACTCTCTCAGTTGCCAGGACTTCATAACATCTGGCAATTCACTTGTTCTGCTGTCAAGCAGTTCCACATTCCCTATGTTTTCTTCTGCCTCTGGTTCTAAGGAACCCATATTTATTGTTATTTCTCTTGTTTGCTACTTACCTGTATTTATTTTAAGCCTCTCCAATACTCATCTCCACCCCACCCCTCATCATTAAGTTAGTCTTTGCTATGTTTTAAAACAATCCCAATCCTCAAGGTTACTTTTTGACAACATTATGATATTCCTGCACTATTGTCTAATTGTTTTTTTACTGAGAAACCAAGGACTGAACTTGTTGACCTGCTAGAGTCATTGAATCAAACAGCAGGGAAAAGGGCTCTTGGACCAACTGGTCCACATCAATTAAATTGCCCATCTAAACTAGTCCCTTTCTCTCTTCTATTCCTTACCCTGACCTCTTAACTCTTTCTCTTCACCTACTTATCACCTCCCCCAGGTGCACCCTTCTTCCTTTTTTCGCATGGTCCACTCTCCTCTCCTATCAACTCCTCCTTCTTCATCCCCATTCCCCACTCCCCGGCTTCATCTTTCAGCATCTAGCTTGCTCTCCTTCCTCTCCCCCCACCACCTTTTTATTGTGATGTCTTCCCCTTCCTTTTCAGTCCTAATGAAGGGTCTTGGTCTGAAATGTTCACTCTTTATACCTCTCCATAGGTGCTGTCTGACCTGTTGAGCTCCTCCAGCATTTTGTATAGGCTGCTCTGGTTACAGTTAGAGTTAGTTACCTGGTGATGTTTACTTGTTGCTCTGTTATTTATTTGTTTATGAACAGCTAACAAAATGGCTGCAACTACATACCAGACTTCTGAAGAACCTTCTGACAATATCTCCAGATCAAATGGCAGCAAGCAATGTGACGTTGAGATCTGAAGGCAGTTTCTATTATGGTAGAGATACAGTCACTCAATAACAATGTAGAATAACCTTGCATACAAAGATGGTAGATGAATGTATCCACTGCATAAATTTGGAGGCAGCAGAGATGAGAGTTCGCAACACTATGGTAACGTTTGTTTCTTTGTTATGAGCCATGTTGTATGACGTAGGTGATCACGGCCTATCCATTCCCATGACTGTTCTTGGCAAATTGTTCTACAGAAGTGGTTTGCCATTGCCTTCTTCTGGGCAGTGCCTTTACAAGACAGATGACCCCAGCCATTATCGATACTCTTCAGAGTTTGTCTGCCTGGCATCAGTGGTTGTCTAACCAGGACTTGTGATATGCGCCAGCTGCTCAGACAACCATCCACCATCTGATCCCGTGACTTCACGTGACCCTGATCGGGAGGCTAAGTAGGTACTACACCTTGCCCAAGGGTGACCTACAGGCTGGCAGAAGGAGGGAGTGCCTTACACCTCCTTTGGTAAAGATGCATCTCCACACACTACCCTACTATGATAAAAGTAAGCTCATTCCCTCGATGAGCACTCATGGAGTGGATCCTGGCAGAAAAGGTGGTGAAATCTTCTAATTATCCAGGTGGTACAGGAGGCATTTGGTGAGAAGATGGCCTCATTATCAAAGGGGCCATAAGAAACTGAGGACCAACTGGCTTCAGACAAAACTCACACAGGGGTACAGGAACAGGAAAAGGAAGAGAACGGACTTTACACAGTGAGATGGAAGTTGCCCATCTGTGTGGGGATAAGAATGCAAGTCATCCAAACACTCCAAATAAACTGTAGCAGCAGTAACATACAGAAGCATTAAAGCTAATATCACAGTTCACGGTGCCTAATCCCTTTCTCTCAGCTCATGACATCACTATCTACCTTGACCACACTTACAGCAGACACCCTTCACCCTCTGAATTGAAATAATTCTCATCTCCCCCTCTACCCCCTCTATTAATTAACTCAAATATATTCCTAGGAGTTACTGACCTCCCAGCTAAAGGAAAAAAAAACCTTCCTACTGACACACTGGCAGTTTTACAACCACAGTGAAATATCTCATTACATCTTCATTCCAAAGGAAATAACCCAAGTTCTAACCAATCTCTTCACAGAACAAAATATCCCTATTCCTGGCAACATCTTTGTTAAACTATGACGACACCACTGTTACTGCACCCTCTGTATGACACTGTGGCCAAAAATATGCACGATACACAAGCTCCTCTGTACATTCTATACCTGGGCCAATGATGCAAAGTTCTCCCAATCTGAGGGCCCTACACTGACCTCTGCAAGGAAGAAATCCTTTCCAATGACACTTTTAAGGATCCGTTACACTGCAGTGAAATAAGTCCCTTCTAATCAAATGCCAATATTTACTTTTCCATGGAGGTCAGTCACCAGTGGTGTGCCTCAGGGATCTGTTCTGGGACCACCACTCTTCATGATTTTTATAACTGACCTGGATGAGGAAGTGGAGGGATGGGTTAGTAAATTTGCTGATGACACTAAGGTTGGGGGTGTTGTGGATAGTGTGGAGGGCTGTCAGAGGTTACAGTGGGACATCAATAGGATGCAAAACAGGGCTGAGAAGTGGCAGATGGAGTTCAACCCAGACAAATGTGAAGTGGTCCATTTTGGTAGATTAAATATGATGACAGAATATAGTATTAATGTTAAGACTCTTGACAGTGTGGAGGATCAGAGGGATCTTGGGGTCTGTGTCCATAGGACACTCAAAGCAGCTGCGCAGGTTGACTCTGTGGTTAAGAAGATGTATGGTGTATTGGCCTTCATCAATCGTGGAATTGAATTTAGGAGCCGAGAGTTAATGTTGCAGCTATATAGGACCCTGGTCAGACCCCACTTGGAGTACTGTACTCAGTTCTGGTCACCTCACTACAGGAAGGATGTGGAAACTATAGAAAGGGTGCAGAGGAGATTTACAAGGATGTTGCCTGGATTGGGGAACATGCCTTATGAGAATAGGTTGAGTGAACGCGGCCCTTTTTTTCCTTGGAGCGATGGATCTTGGAGCTGTTTTATGCCATTTTAGTGGTATTAAAATTGACTTATGGGTCACCTAATGTTGTTCTGAAAGTCACATAGAGAGCAAAAATGACAGCAGAAGAGCGATGATGAGTTTTCCCTGTGCTAACACCATTCTAGAACTGGCACTGCAAGTTCTAGCTAGTCACAATCTGCAGAACAGCAAGTGCAGCCAGCTCGCAGGAGGATATGTCACAAAGCACGTAACATTCTTTTAACTACAGGGGACCGCTGCTGCATAATGAATGGCTGTTGCATGATGGGACGGGGGTGGGAAAGTAGTCTCAAAAAATCAGACCTGCAAAGTCCAGGAAAGAACCCTGGAGTCCACAGAGAAGATTGCTCGTGGGTTACAACCAGGCATTCCTAGCTGTAGCAAGTTGCCAGGGAATGACAGCACTGTTCTGGAGTCTGAACTTTGGGGTTAAAGCTACTGCCTGTGCCCCATGCTTCCTGCTGCAAGAAGTGTGTGAAGTTCCCATTCTTTGAAAGAGGGTTTAGGCAATCTCTCTAATGAAGGGGCTCCATGGACCCTTCAGTTAATGGTGGGGCCAATTCCATAAAAAAAGTTGCAAACCCCTGCTCTAATGCAAGCAGAGATGTGGCAGAAGTAGACTGGAATGATGGTGAAGCCAGTGACTGTGATTGAGGTGAAGTGGTTAAGGTACACGTTTGCTTGTATCTTGGTTCACAACAGTCACTTAACTTAAAGGACAAATGTGAGCAATGGTGTGTTGACTCCAAAAATAAAGATTTAGGGAGAAGAGAAGGAAAAGTTAACCAAAAAATGAAACTAAGTTTTTGATGAGTGCAAAGACAGCCAGAAGTTCATACAAACATTCCAGTCAAGCCTAATCTACACTGATCTGGTAAGATTTGGAGCAGTGTCTGGCCTGGAACCCATGATTGACTCTATTGCTTCCCTCTGATTTAGGTGTCAAGCAAGGTTGACAGCAGGTGTTCGGCACCAACTGCATGCGTTTGACTGGTCTTCCTTATCCTCTTACCAGCTGCTGTCAGAGAAAAGTGCATTGAGTTGCATCCTGCAAGGATTGATTGGCGAGGCTGTGGACTCACTTTAGGGTTTATGTTGCATATATTCTGTTTTGTCTTTGATTCTGGTACTCTGGTCTTGTCTCCCATTCTGATATGTCTATCCATGGCCTCCTCTACTGTCAAGATGAAGCCACACTCGGGTTGGAGGAACAACACCTTATATTCCGTCTGGGTAGCCTCCAACCTGACGGCATGAACATTGACTTCTCTAACTTTCGTTAATGCCCCTCCTCCCCTTCTTACCCCATCCCTGACTTATTTATTTTCCTCCCTCCCCTTTTTTTCCTCTCTCTGCCCATCACTCTGCCTGTTCTCCATCTCCCTCTGGTGCTCCCCTCCCCCTTTTTTTCTCCCTAGGCCTCCCATCCCATGATCCTTTCTCTTCTCCAGGTCTGTATCACTTTTGCCAATCACCTTTCTAGCTCTTAGCTTCACCCCACCCCCTCCTGTCTTCTCCTATCATTTCAGACTCCCCCTCCCACTTTCAATTCTCTTACTATCTTTTCTTTCAGTTGTCCTGACGAAGGGCTTGGCCCGAAACGTCAACTGTACTTCTTCCTATAGATGCTGCCTGGCCTGCTGTGTTCCACCAGCATTTTGTGCATGACATTATTGCTGTTTTTGAGCAGCTAGAAAGTGCGGTCTGGGGTGCTTCAGCGAAGAATGCTTTACCCTGCAGCCTGCACTGGCTAGCAGTGAGACGCTGAACTGAACTAAACTGAACACTGCCGAACTCCTGCTTTGATGTTTGATATCCTGTGCGTGGCTCGCTCACTTTTTGCTGTTTGCACAATTTCTTTTTATGTGCGTTGAGGGTTTGATGTTTTCTGCAACAGGTTTCATGGTGTTTGTTTCATGGCTGCTTGTGGGAGGATGAACCTCCCACAGCCACAGGCAACCTCAGTACCAGGACCTCCCGCGGATACCAAAAAACGCGGATGCTCAAGTCCCTTATATAAAGTGGCGTAGTATTTGCATATAACCTATGCACATCCTCCCGTATACTTTAAATCATCTCTAGATTACTTATAATACCTAATACAATATAAATGCTATGTAAATAGTCGTTATACTGTATTGTTTAGGGAATAATGACAAGAAAAAAGTCTGTACACGAGACGCGAGGCGAACAATGCTCAAACAACGAGTGCTGGAGAAAGAAATTCCAGGTTTTTCTGATCCGTGGTTGGTTGAATCCGCGCATGCAGAACCCATGGATAAGGAGGGCCAACTGTATTGAAGAGTTTCGGAAGGTAAAACAAACTTTGATTGGGTTCTCTGGAGTGTCAGAGGCTGAGAATAGAAGTTTATAAAACTATGACGGGCAGAGATAGGAAAGAGTGAGAACCTTTCTCCCAAGAGTAAAAATACCAAATACTAGAAGGCATTATGTTAATATGAGAGGGATAACGTTTAAAGTTGATATGTGGGACAAAGTTTTTTTTTATTATATACAGAGTGCTGGCAACGGGTTAGAAACATAGAAAACCTACAGCACGGTACAGGCCCTTCGGCCCACAAAGCTGTGCTGAACAGGTCCTTACCTTAGAACTACCTAGGCTTTACCCATAGCCCACTATTCTTCTAAGCTCCATGTAGCCCTCCAGGAGTCTCTTAAAAGACCCTATTGTAATTTCCTCCACCAGCGTTTCTGGCAGCCCATTCCACGCATTCACCACTCTCTGTGTAAAAAACTTACCTCTGACATCTCCTCTGTATCTACTTCCAAGCTCCTTAAAACTATTCCCTCTCATGCAAGCTATAACCCTGCGGAAAAGCCTCTGACTATCCACACGATCAATGCCTCTCATCATCTTATACACCTCTATCAGGTCACCTCTCATCCTCTGTCACTCCAAGGAAAAAAGGCCAAGTTCATGCAACCTATTCTCATAAGGCATGCTCCCCAATCCAGGCAACATCCTTGTAAATCTCCTCTGCACCCTTTCTATGGTTTCCACGTCCTTCCTGTAGTGAGGTGACCAGAACTGAGCACAGTACTCCAAGTGGGGTCTGACCAGGGTCCTATATAGCTGCAACATTACCTCTCGGCTCTTAAACTCAATCCCATGATTGATAAAGGCCAGTGCACCGTATGCCTTCTTAACCACAGAGTCAACCAGCACAGCAGCTTTGAGTGTCCTATGGACTCAGACCCCTCTGATCCTCCACACTGTCAAGAGTCTTACCATTAATACTATATTCTGCCATCATATTTGACCTACCAAAATGAACCACTTCACACTTATCTGGGTTGAACTCCATCTGCCACTTCTCAGCCCAGTTTTGCATCCTATGAATGTCCCGTTGTAACCTCTGAAAGCCCTCCACACTATCCACAACATCCCTAAACTTTGTGTCATCCACAAATTTACAAACTCATCCCTCCACTTCTTTATCCAGGTCATTTATAAAAATCACAAAGAGAAGGGGTCCCAGAACAGATCCCTGAGGCACACATCTGGTCACCAACCTCCATGCAGAATATGACCCGTCTACAACCACTCTTTGCCTTCTGTGCGCAAGCCAGTTCTGGATACACAAAGCAATGTCCCCTTGGATCCCATGCCTCCTTACTTTCTCAATAAGCCTTGCCTGGGATACCTTGTCAACATCATCGATGGACAGAGAACAGTAAGCTCTGACCATCAAAACATGGAGGAACATTCACAACTCCCAGAGCTCCCAATGTTCCTGTATTTTCAGTCTTTGAGGCTGACATGAGAGCATTCTTAAGAAAATTAAGCCCACAGAAAGCATCTGGTCCAGAATGGGTACCTGGCCAAGCACTAAAGACCTGTGCTAATCAACTGGCTGGAATATTCACTGATATCTTTAACCTCTAGCTTTGGCAGCCTGAGGTACTCACCAGCTTTTGGAAGGCTCAATTATATGGGCGCCCAAGAAGAACATGGTAATCTGCCTCAATGACTATCGTCTAGCACCAGTTACATCCACTATGAAGGACTTTGAGAGGTTAGTGAAGAAACACATTAACTCCTGCCTGAAGAGCAACTTGGATCCACTTCAGAATAAGTAGAAATGCAAAAGGACTTATAAAAGAGAAACTCTCTATGACAAATTAACAACCACAGGTACCCCCTCCTTATATAGTCATGAGGAACTGACTGTACTTTCTGACAATCTCACCAATTCTTCAGATGAAGAGACTTTTGCAGCAACAAGCTTCCACATATTGTGATTGAGGAGTGCTAGAAAGACAAACTCAGCAATTTAGCAAATCAGTTATCGTCCTGAATCAAACTGTACTAAATCATTCAAATTCTAGCATCACTGCATTTATCAGTGAAATATTCATTTCACATCAAATCACTCATAGGCTCAGATAATTAACTCATTTGCAAAGCCCGTGTATTAAAAACATTTCTTTGATTTTGTACCTCATTGATAGTTAATTTCTATTAATGCAGAAGTTATTATCTGCAGATAAAGTTTTGCTCATGATCTTCCTTCTCTAAAATTTCCACAATTTATTCTGATACAAATCTCACTGACACAAGCACACAATAAGTAATAATGGTCAGCTCCTCAACAAACATACCTATGAGTGGCTATTCCTGGATCCCCTGCAATACTCTTGAGTGTTGGATTTCATGGGAAGTCTGAATCACTCTGGGGAGTTTCTGAGTGAATTTCAGGAGCAACACAAAACAATCAAGAATCATGTTTCCCTCTGGGCAGAGATGGAGGAGGCAAAGAATGAAAAATAAACAATTATGTATTTTTTTATTTATTTAGAGATATAGTGTGGATGCACCTCAGGGGTGTGTGCTTAGCCCACTGCTCTGCTCTGTCTGTACCCATGACTGTGTGGCTAGGCATAGCTCAAATACCATCTATAAAATTGCTGATGATACAAGCATTGTTGGTAGAGTCTCAGATGGAGATGAGAGGGCGTACAGTGGTGAGATATGCCAACTAGTGGAGTGGTGTCGCAGCAACAACCTGGAACTCAACGTCAGTGAGAGGAAAGAGCTGATTGTGGACTTCAGGAAGGGTAAGACGAAGGAACACATTAGGCAAGATGGCAACTGTATTTCATTCGGAGTTTGAAGAGATTTGGTATATCGACAAATACACTCAAAAACTTTTATAGATGTACCGTGGAGAGCATTCTGACAGGATGCATCACTGCCTAGTATGGGGGGGGGGGGGGGCTACTGCACAGGACCAAAAGAAGCTGCAGAGGGTTGTAATTTTAGTCAGCTCCATCTTGGGCACTGGCCTACAAAGTACCCAGGACATCTTTGAGGAGCGGTGTTTCAGAAAGGCAGCGTCCATTATTAAAGATCTCCAGCACCCAGGGCATGCCCTTTTTTCACTGTTACCATTAGGTAGGAGATGCAGAAGCCTGAAGGCACATACTCAGTGATTCAGGAGCAGCTTCTTCCCCTCTGCAATCAGATTCCCAAATGGACATTGAATCCTTGGACACTACCCCACTTTTTTTTAAATATACAGTATTTCTGTTTTTGAACATTTTAAAAAATCTATTTGATATATGTAATTGATTTACTTTATTATTAGTTTTTATTTTATTTATTATTATATTTTTCTTTCTCTGCTAGATTATGTATTACATTGAACTGCTGCTGCTAAGTTAACAAACTTCATGTCACGTGCCGGTGATGATAAACCTGATTCTGACCTTGGCAAACTGCAGAATTTTCTTATGCTTCACCAAGATCTCCTGTTATTTTTTGTTGATTTAAGAGAAATTGGCCTAAAATGGTTACTATCTCCTCATATGTCAAAGCTGACATCATAGGAAGCAATCTGGTGAGCTCTTATTGTACTTGTTCAATCCTTCCTTACATGGGAAGACTAGACTTGAACACAATATTCCATATGCAATCTTACCAGGGCCTTGCCCAACATATCGATGCAGTTATAAAGAAAGCAAGACAGTGGCTATACTTTATTAGGAGTCTGAAGAGATTTGACATGTCAACAAATACACTCAAAAACTTATGTAGTTGTACCATAGAGAGCGTTCTGACAGAGTGCATCACTGCCTGGTATGGAGGGGACACTGCACAGGACTGAAAGAAGCTGCAGAAGGTTATAAATCTAGTAGCTCCATCTTGGGCACTAGCCTACAAAGTACCCAGGACATCTTCAGGGAGCAGTGTCTCAGAAAGGCACCGTCCATTATTAAAGACCTCCAGCACCCAGGGCATGCCCTTTTCTCACTGTTACCATCAGGTAGGAGATGCAGAAGCCTGAAGGCACACACTCAGTGATTCAGAAACAGCTTCTTCCCCTCTGCCATCCAATTCCCAAGTGGACATTGAACCCTTGGACACTACCTCACTTTTTAAAATATATGCTATTTCTGTTTTTTGCACGATTTTTAATCGATTCAATATACATATAGTGTAATTGATTTGCTTATTTATTAATTGTTATTATTTTGTTTTTTTCTTCTAGATTATGTATTGCATTGAACTGCTGCTAAGTTCACAAATTTCATGTCACATGCTGGTGATAACAAACCTGATTCTAATTCTGGAGAGGCCTTCCAGCCCTTCAAGCTGCATCACCCAGCAACCCTGATTTAACCCTAAACTAATCATGGGACCATTTACCATAACCAATTAACCTACTAGCTGGTAGGCCATTGGACTGTGGGAGAAAACCAGAACACATTCCATGGGGAGAACATAAACTCCTTACAGAGGACACTGGGATTGAACTCCAAACTCCTACGCCACGAGCAGTAACAGCGTTGCACTAACTGCTAGCCTACTGTGGCACCCATGGTAGGCAACTATGCTACAGTTATCTCCATAGGATGCTGACCTCTGGAAATTAAGCACTCCACAAAGGAAGACCATTTGCCAATCATGCACCTTCTGACTCTCTGAAGGCTTTGAACAATGTACAGTGCCTATAAGAAGTATTCACTCTTAATTTCACCCTTGGAAATTTTCATGTTTTATTGTTTTACATTGAATCACAGTGGATTTAATATGATTTTTTAAAAAACACTGATAAACAGAAAAAGACTCTTGTGTCAAAGTGAAAACAGATTTCTACAAAGTGATATAAATTAATTACAAATATAAAACACAAAATAATTGATTGCATAAGTATTCACCCTCCTTTAATACAACACACCAAATAACCACTGGAGCAGCCAATTGGTTTTAGAATACATGTGATTAGTTAATCTGTTTTTGAGACCTGTGTGCAGTCAAGGTGTTTCATTTAATTGTAGTAAAAATACACCTGTATCTAGAAGGTCCAACTACTGGTGAGTTAGTATCCTGGCAAAACCTACGCCATGAAGACAAAAGAACACTCCAAGCAACTCTGCAAAAAGGTTATTGAAAAGCCCAAGTCAGGAGATGGATACAAGAACATTTCCAAGTCACTGAATATCCCTTGGAATACAGTTCAGTCAATCATCAAGAAATGGAAAGAATATAGCACAACCGTAAATCTGCCTACAGCAGGCCGACCTCAAAAGCTGAGTGACCGTCCAAGAAGGGAACTAGTGAGGGAGGGTATCAAGAGACATACAATTCTGGAGGAGTTACAAGCTACAGTGGTGAGGTGGGAGAGTCTGCGCATACAACGGTTGTCCGGGCGCTTCACCAGTTGCAGCTTTACTGGCACAGTAGAGATACTGTTGAAAAAAAACTCACATGAAATCTCGGCTAGATTTTGCCAGAAGGGATGTGGGAGACCCTGAATTCGGCTGGAAGAAGGTTCTATGGTCTGATGAAACCAAAATTTTGCGCTTTCTGGCCATTAGACTAAATACTATGCAACACAGACAAGATGCTGGTGGAATGCAGCAGGCTAGGCAGTATCTATAGGAAGAAGTACTGTCAACATTTCGGACCGAGACCCTTCATCAGGACTAACTGAAAGGAAAGATAGTAAGAGATTTGAAAGTAGGAGGGGGAGGGGAAAATACAAAATGATAGGAGAAGACCGGAGCGGGTGGGGTGGAGCTGAGAGCTGGAGAGGCGATTGGCAAAAGGGATACAGGGCTGGAGAAGGGAAAGGATCATAGGACGGGAAGCCTAGGGAGAAAGAAAGGGGGAGGGGAGCACCAGAGGGAGATGGAGAACAGACAGAGTGATGGGCAGAGAGAGAACAAAAAGTGGAGGGGGGAAAATAAATAAATCAGGGATGGGTAAGAAGAGGAGGAGGGGCATTAACAGAAGTTAGAGAAGTCAATGTTCATGCCATCAGGTTGGGGGCTACCCAGACGGAATATAAGGTGTTGTTCCTCCAACCTGAGTGTGACTTCATCTTGACAGCAGAGGAGGCCATGGATAAACTTATCAGAATGGGAATGGGAATAGGACGTGGAATTAAAATGTGTGGCCACTGGGAGATCCTGCTTTCTCTGGCGGACAGAGCGTAGGTGTTCAGCGAAACGGTCTCCCAGTCTGCATCGGGTCTCACCAATATATAAAAGGCCACACTGGGAGCACCGGACGCAGTATACCACACCAGCCGACTCACAGGTGAAGTGTTGCCTCACCTGAAAGGACGGTCTGGGGCCCTGAATGCTGGTGAGGGAGGAAGCATAAGGGCAGGTGTAGCACTTGTTCCACTTACAAGGGTAAGTGCCAGGAGGAAGATCGGTGGGAAGTGATGGGGGGGGGGGGAATGAATGGACAAGGGAGTCATGTAGGGAGCGATCCCTGCAGAAAGCAGAAGGGGGGGGGGGGGAGAAAGATGTGCTTGGTAGTGGGATCCCGTTGGAGGTGGCGGCAGTTATGGAGAATTATACGTTGGACCTGGAGGCTGGTGAGGTGGTAGGTGAGGACAAGGGGAACCCTATCCCGAGTGGGGTGGCGGGCGGATGGGGTGAGGGCAGATGTGCGGGAAATGGGAGAGATGCGTTTGAGAGCAGAGTAGATGGTGGAAGAAGGGAAGCCCCTTTGTTTAAAAAAGGAAGACATCTCCTTCGTCCTGGAATGAAAAGCCTCATCCTGAGAGGAGATGCGGTGGAGACAGAGGAATTGTGAGAAGAGGATAGCCTTTTTGCAAGAGACAGGGTGGGAAGAGGAATAGTCCAGGTAGCTATGAGTCTGTAGGCTTATTGTAGATATCAGTAGATAAGCCGTCTCCAGAGATGGAGACAGAAAGATCAAGAAAGGGGAGGGAGGTGTTGGAAACGGACCAGGTAAATTTGAGGGCAGGGTGAAAGTTGGAGGCAAAGTTAATGAAGTCAACGAGCTCAGCATGCGTGCTGGTGGCAGCGCCAATGCAGTCATCAATGTAGCGAAGGAAATGAGGGGGACATAATTGCACATTGCACATTTGAATGGAGGCGTAAAATAAAGATTTTTACTCCTGAAAGATGTAAGTAATAAAACCAATTCAATTCATTTCAACTCACTGAATGGCAGAGCAGGATCTAGAGGCCACATTACTGCTCCTCATTATTTGTACATTCAAAATTGTAAAGCAGATTTAGAACATCCCAGGTCTTGAAAAACCTCTCCTCAATGACTCCCCTTCCTCACTGTACCTTAGGATTAAATGCAGTTTATTTGATCAAAGGTTTCATAACTGTAGCACTAGGTCCATTATCACATCATCAAAAACACACCATCCCTACTGTGAGGCTTGGTGGTGGCCGCATCATGCTGTGGGGATGCTTCACTACAGCAGGCCCTGGGAGGCTTGTGAAGGTAGAGGGGGAAATGAATGCAGCAAAATACAGGGAAATCCTGGAGGAAAACCTGATGCAGTCTGCAAGAGAACTGCAACTGGGGAGAAGATTTGTTTTCCAGCAAGACAATGACCCCAAGCATAAAGACAAAGCTACACAGGAATGGCTTAAAAACAACAAAGTTAATGTCCTGGAGTGGCCAAGTCAGAGTCCCGACCTCAATCCAATTGAGAATTTGTGGCTGGAATTGAAAATGGCTGTTCACTCATGATCCCCATGCAATCTGACAGAGCTTGAGCAGTTTTGTAAAAAAGTACAAGGAAAATTGCAGTGTCCAGATGTGCAAAGCTGATACAGACTATCCACACAGACTCAAGACTGTAATTGCTGTCAAAGGTGCATCTACTAAATACTGACGTGAATAGACAATAGACAATAGGTGCAGAAGTAGACCATTCGGCCCCTCGAGTCTGCACCGCCATTCTGAGATCATGGCTGATCATTCACTATCAATACCCAGTCCCTGCCTTGTCCCCATATCCCTTGATTCCCCTATCCATCAGATATCTATCTAGCTCCTCTTGAAAGCATCCAGAGAATTGGCCTCCACCGTCTTCCGAGGCAGTGCATTCCACACCTCCACAACTCTCTGGGAGAAGAAGCTCTTCCTCAACTCTGTTTTAAATAACTGACCTCTTATTCTCAATCCATGTCCTCTGGTACTGGACTCTCCCATCATCTGGAACATATTTCCTGCCTCAATCCTATCAAATCCTTTAATTATCTTAAACGTTTCAGTCAGATCCCCTCTCAATCTCCTCAATTCCAGTGTGTACAAACCCAATCTCTCCAATCTCTCTGCGTAAGACAGCCCTGCCATCCCAGGAATCAACCTAGTGAATCTACGCTGCACTTCTTCAATTGCCAGAATGTCCTTCCTTAAACCTGGAGACCAAAACTGTACACAATATTCCAGGTGTGGTCTCACCAGGGCCCTGTACAAATGCAAAAGGACATCCTTGCTCTTGTACTCAATTCCCCTTGTAATAAAGGCCAACATTCCATTTGCCCTCTTCACTGCCTGTTTCACTTGCTCATTCACCTTCACTGACTGATGAACTAGGACTCCTAGGTCTCTTTGCATTTCTCCCTTACCTAACTCGACACCGTTCAGACAATACTCTGCCCTCTTGTTCCTGCTTCCAAAGTGGATAACTTCACATTTATTCACATTGAATGACATCTGCCAAGTATCTGCCCACTCACTCAGCCTATCCAAGTCTCCCTGTATTCTCCTAACGTCCTCTTCGCATGTCACACTGCCGCCCAGTTTAGTATCGTCAGCAAACTTGCTGATATAGTTTTCAATGCCCTCATCTAAATCGTTGACATAAATCGTAAAGAGCTGTGGTCCCAATACAGAGCCCTGTGGTACCCCACTAGTCTCCTCCAGCCAGTCTGAGAAACACCCATTCACTGCTACCCTTTGCTTTCCATCTGCCAACCAGTTTTCTATCCATGCTGAAACCCTGCCCCCAATGCCATGAGCTCTGATTTTACTCACCAGTCTCCCATGTGGCACCTTATCGAATGCCTTCTGAAAATCTAGGTACACTACATCCACTGGCTTACCCTCATCTAACATCCTTGTTACACCCTCAAAAAACTCCAACAGATTAGTCAAGCATGATTTGCCCTTGGTAAATCCATGCTGGCTCGGCCTAATCCTATTACTGCCATGAAGGTGAAGGGGGCGAATACTTAGGCAAATAGTAATAGACAAACACAAACACAAAGTGCACTGCAGATGCTGTGGTCAAATCAAGACGTACAAAAAAGCTGGATGAACTCAGCAGGTCGGGCAGCATCCGTTGAAAGAAGCAGTCAACAGATGCTGCCCGATCTGCTGAGTTCATCCAGCATTTTTGTACATCTTGAATAGACAAGCACAATCTGCCTAAACTAATGACACACGTGCAATTGTATTTTTCATGTCTCTACTGAACAAATTTTTAATCAAACACAGTCCAGGCTGGAAAAAGTATGTGAACCATTGTATTTAATAACCGGTAGAACCTCCTTTAGCAGCAATAACCTCCAAATGTCTCCTGTAGCTGCTGATTAGACCTACACAACAGCAAGGAGGAATTTTAGACCATTCAGTTCATCAATATTTCTGGGATACCTTGCATGAACAGCCTTCTTTATGTCATGCCACAGCATCTCAAATGGGTTGAGGTCTGGTCTCTGACCTCTGACTTGGCAATTCCGGTAACTATTCATCAGTCCTGCACATTGGCTTAGAGGAATTTTCTTCTTTTTAAACCTTTTTGTTGTTGATTTAATCTTGTTATTTGGATCATTGTCTTGTTGCATCATCCAACTTCTTTTAAGCTTCAGGTGACAGACCACTACCCTGACACTCTCCTATAAAATGTTTTGATCCAATTTTGAATTCATTGTTCCCTCAATGATCACAAGCCGGCCAGGCCCTGAGGCACCAAAGCAGCCCAAAACCATAATGATCCTTTCACCATGCATTGTAGTTGGGATGAGGTTTTGGTGTGGGTGTGCAGTGCCCTTTTCCCTCCAAACATAGCAATGTGCATTTCTGCCAAAAAGTTCAACTTTTGCTCTCATCTGTCCACAGAACATTGTCCCAGAAGCATTGTAAAATATCCAGGTGGAATTTTGCAAACTTGAGACATGCAGCAATGTTTTGTTTGGAGAGCAATGGTTTTCTCTGTGATGTCCTTCCATGGACACCATTCTTGTTCAGTGTTTTTCTTATAGTGGATGCAGGAACAGAGACTTTCTGCTGTTCTGTGAAAACCATGGTGTATTCATTCAGATCCTCTGATGAGTCCTTCAACACGGCACAATCTTTAGCCTCTACCTGTACGCAGGTAGGAGGAAAACAGTCGTGATCAGATTTCCTAAAATACAGTCTAGGGATGTAACAGTAGGCATTCCAAATCACAGTGTAACAGTGGTCAAGTGTGGTGGGACCTTGGTGCAGCAGGAGATATGTTGATGATAATTGGACAGAGATTTCTTCAAACGAGCCTGATTGAAGTCCCCAGCAATTATGTGAAAGGCATCATCAGCACTACAAGCATTGGGCTCCTGTACTGACATGGATGACTTAATTTGCCTCAGTGCTGACCTGACTACACAGCCTGTAAACTTACTTTCAGGTACGCTGCCTTTGATGGGTATGCTTTTTCATAGATTCTCTTTAATTCCTTATTTTCCTGCAGGTGTCTGCAAGAAAATTAATCTCAGGATTGTATATGGTATAGATACTTTGTTAATAAATTTACTTAGAACCTTTGAACCATCTAATCTGTCAACTGCATTTAATCAACCTATCCACTTGTAGACATGCAAATTGGTCCTTAAAGTTTCCTCAATAACAATCAATGCTAGGAATAAAAAATTTACGCTGTCAGACACTTTCTACCAGTTCTGAAGAAAATGATGCCCTTCTCACCTTTAACAACACAAACAGAACAACTGGTTCAAAGCACCATCATCACCGAAATATCAACCACCTGGAGGTATGAAGCAGAGACACAGCAAGTTCGATGGATTTGAATTGGCCTGAACGGCACTGAGAGATGGCTGAGAAGGGGATGGTAGAGTGGAGGGAGAGGCAGAAAGGATGTGCTTAGCAACAAGATTCTCCCATCAGATGCACAGTCAAAATGTAGCTTCATGTACCTCAGATGCATTGATCTAATCATTCCACTGTATTGTTTGTGCATTGCATCTGGCTGTACTCTATGGGTAGGGAGAAATATTTTCATAAATATTTGATATAAAAGAATTCCAGTTAATATTTTAGTGCTTTTATTGCTGTACAGGAAATTTAATAACAGCAAGTTCTATCTGAATTCTATTTAAGGCTATAAGACCATTTCTTTAACCAAACCACTTCTTCCTTTCAACAAACCACTTCTTCTTTTCCTCTATTTTACAAATATCAAATTCAAGGCATTTTATGGTATATTTAAACATCAGTGGAATAAAAATCCTGGGCGCCAAGTCACCATAAAAGTGGTCTACAGTTAACGTGCTGGCTAGAGTCATCCCAACCATGCCTTGCAGCAGGAACGGCTGCATCATTGGAGATGCAGCATTAATCCGCACTCTTGCCTGCTATCCCAGGTAGACATAAAACATCCCATGATGTTATTTGTGGTGTTCAGGCCAAGATGTAATTCTCAGTCAAAACACTCCTTGCCACGTTCCATTTGTGGAACCATGATGAATTCCAAATTGGCTCCTGTGATTATTACATTAGAAAGTCTATTGACCTAGACTTCAAGAACTTGATTGATTGCAAAGTGCTGTTGAACACCAAAAGCAGCACACAGATTCAATGCACTGCCCAGAAATGGGCTCTACGGCCCATTTCATTTGTACCTTTTTGTTCATCTATACAAATCCCATTTGCTTGCATTGGAACTCTATCCTTCATTCAGGTGCCCATCTCAATACATCTTTATCTATTTATTGTGATACAGCCTGGAATAGGCCCTTCCCGCCATGCCACCCAGCAACACTCTGATTTAATCCTGGCCTATTCACGAGACAATTTACAATGACAACTGGTAAGTCTTTGGACTGTGGGGGGGAAACTGGAACACCCAGAGGAAACCTACACAGTCACAGACAGAACGTAGAAACTCCTCACAGACAGCGGTGGGAATTGAACCCCGGTCACTCATACTGTAAAGTGTTGAGTCTAACCAGTACACTACCCCTTAAATGTGGTGATCATATCCGATTCCACCATCGTCTCTGGCAACAAGGTCTAGTTATCAACCACTCTGTGTAGAGCATTTTCTCCCTCAGATCCCTGTAAAATACGTTTCTTTCACCTGAAAGCTATGTCCTTTTGGTACTGATACCCCTCATATTGTATCTACCCTATCCATATTTCTTATAACTTCATAACCCTCTATCAAGTCTCTACTCAGCCTCCTCATCAAGCCCAAGCTGTCCAATCTCTCCCCGTAACTAACATCCTCCAATCCAACCAACACTCCCCTGTACCCTCCCCAGAAGTACCACATAGTTTATAACAATCCCAATTAAACTGAATGATAACACCTGTAGCAATTTCTGGAAGTGCAGTGGCATCTCTCATGGACTTATTCGGTGAGCAAGACAGGTAATGACAAACCCCATCCTGAAGAAGTTTAAAAATCTTCTCTTTGACAGGAGTTCAGTGAGACTCACTCTCGCTGCTTCCTAGAGTCATAGAGAAGTACAGCACAGAAACAGGCCCTTCAGTCCATCTAGTCCATGCCAGAATCATTTAAACTGCCTACTCCCACCGACTTGCGCTGGGACCATAGCCCTGCATACCCTTACCATTGATGTACCTATCCAAACTTCTCTTTAACGTTGAAATCAAGCTTGCATGCGCTATTTGTGCTGGCAGTTCATTCCACACTCTCACAACCTTCTGAATGAAGAAGTTTCCCCTCATCTTCCCCTGTAGTTGTAGTCCCACCCAACCTCAGTGGAAAAAGCCTGCTTGCATTTGCCCTGTCTATACCCCTCATAATTTTGTATACCTCTGTCAAATTTCACCTCAAACTTCTACAATCTAAAGAACAAAGTCCTAACCTATTCAATCTCTCCATATAACTCAGGCCCTCCAGTCCTTGTAAATTTTCTCTGTACTTCTTCAACCTTGTTTACATCTTTCCTGTAGGCAAGTGACCAAAACTGCACACAATATTCCAAATTAAGCCTCACCAACGTCTTGTACGTCAGAGATCTCTGCTGCTCTCTGACTCTTTGACCATGTACTGACACAGACCTGCTACCACGGCCACATATCCTTACAGGGAAGTGGTGGAGTGCATGATACAAGGTACACAATATCTCCTGTTAGTCAGGTCATCCAACACACTGTGTAATGTCTACCCCTTCCACTCACAGGCACTTATCTAACTCCTTCTCGACAAGTACACTCTTCTCTCACTGGGGAGAAGGGTTCTTTGTCTTCCACATCGCCTTACCCTCCAATAAAACAGGAACACACATAGCAAAAAAAAAATGTGTTAAGCTGATTTCCACCAAGTTCCTGTTCAATTATCACTCAACCATTCATGAATATAGCCAAATGAGACAGCGTTCCTCTGGGGACAAGGTGAAAAGCACACCATCAACAGCACATAGCACATATGGTTATGATTTTAGAAAAACATACAGTCACAAAGAAAAAAAATATAGCCCAAGTCCTTGACTGACGTGACTATAGATTGTCTCGGTCTACCCTTGTCTTCCACCGAGCAAACACTGGAGAGCAGCACCAATAAATATCATCCCTGGTCAGAGCTGTGAATGAAGTGGAATCACATTAAACTCCATTTCACTCACACCAGTTAACCCTCCTGTAGTTTAACCAAAGTTCAAAATAAAATTTATTATCAGAGTACATACATGCCACCACATACATTCTTTTTCTGTGGGCAGATTTAGCAAATCTATAGAACTGTAAATATCAGGAAGCACTAAGCAGCAGAAATCACAGCTTTTCCAAGAGGCAATTTAATTAAAAACCTTTACAGCTGTGCAACAACTGACAGGAACCACACTCATCACCTAATGGGTGAGCTACTCAAGAATAATTCTCTGAAGATGTCATCTGAGTGATCATTGCTTGTAAGGCTAGATCTATTATAGGCTTCTTGTTCATCATCAGGAAGAATATTCAACTAAGCAGTTAACCAACTCTCCACTTAAATGTCCTACACCATTCCTGGAACAGGGATTCTCACATGACCTTGGGCAGTTCTCAACGATGATCAGTTTCTACTAATAAACTCAAAAACACAGTAAATGCTTGAAATCATGACAATGTTACTATTGGAACCATTACCTGAAAAGTCAAATACATACAGTGTAATTTGTTTGGAGCATGGATTTTCCCTGGCCTGATAAACTTTAATGATCATCTCTAGGTCAGGATGATTTAACTCAAGCAATTAATCTGGCATTTCCCACTTCAATCTTACTTGAGTCTTTTGGAGGAAATGAGTCAATGTTCTTCACAAGCACCCATCATTGGGAATCGGGTTTTAACTGCTCAATACAGCCACAACCCAGTTCTATGCATAGTGCACACATTTCCAGGAAGGCACTCGGCATCGTAATCAAGCAGAGATTTACAACTTACTTTTCTTCATCTGAGCTCAACAATTATGTCAGCTGAGATTCGCTCATTCAATGTGTGTCCTATCAAATCTGGCCCTTATCTATTGAGTATAGAACATGACCACAACAGCCATTGTGCTGTGCAATGAAAAGGTCATGCTCTTATTTCTCATGTTTAAATTTCTGTCTGATTTACGAATTTCCTTCATTCAGCACAATTCAGTCCCTGATCGTGAACTGGGCCACTCATGAAGTTTTGATATCATTAATAACAAAACAGTCCATCTGATGAGCAACCCAATCAATACCATCTACTTTATTGTTGCAGCAATGTGCACCATCTCCAAGACACCCTATCTCTTTCTTTTCAGCTCCCAACCAACAACCTCTACCAATGATGTTAGAAACACCCAGCACTATTAAGTTTCTATTACACAATACTCTGACCTGGAAACAGATACTAACTATTCCTTCATCATGGCTGGACTGGAACTTCCTCCCTAACAGCAGTATTTTTGTCAAAGGAGTTGTGACTATGTAATAAGGCAGCTTCATCAGCACCTTCTGGCGTGTAACTAGGGATGGGCTTGGCTAGTAATTTTCATACCCGAGAAATTTCTTTTAAAACAAAACTTCAGTGATTTCCCAAGTAGCTCAACAGATGAGAGATGTGCAAAACAAAAGCAGACCTTTCAGCCCACTGACTTCATGTACCCATTTACATTGATCCCATTCTTATAATACTGAGGCTGTCTACAAGAAGGGTCAGAGCCGTCTCTACTTCCTGAGGAGACTGAGGTCCTTTAACATCTGCCGGACGATGCTGAGGATGTTCTACGAGTCTGTGGTGGCCAGTGCTATCATGTTTGCTGTTGTGTGCTGGGGCAGCAGGCTGAGGGTAGCAGACACCAACAGAATCAACAAACTCATTCGTAAGGGCAGTGATGTTGTGGGGGTGGAACTGGACTCTCTGACGGTGGTGTCTGAAAAGAGGATGCTGTCCAAGTTGCATGCCATCCTGGACAATGACTCCCATCCACTCCATAATGTACTGGTTAGGCACATGAGTACATTCAGCCAGAGACTCATTCCACCGAGATGCAACACTGAGCGTCATAGGAAGTCATTCCTGCCTGTGGCCATCAAACTTTACAACTCCTCCCTCGGAGTGTCAGACACCCTGAGCCAATAGGCTGGTCCTGGACTTATTTCCATTTGGCATAATTTACTTATTATTATTTAATTATTTATGGCTTTATATTGCTATATTTCTACACTATTCTTGGTTGGGGCGACTGTAACGAAACCCAATTTCCCTCGGGATCAATGAAGTATGTCTGTCTGTAAAATTCCACCAGGTTCTGTCATTCATGTACACATCAGCGGGAATTAACAGCTGTCAATTAACTGTATTTTCAACTTCAACTCCTATGAACTGAGATTTGGTGTTTCTCTTTTCAGAATGTAGGGTAAGCATCCCTGCTCAACAAGCACTTGTGCATACCAATTAAATTCCAATTGCAAATAACGTCGTAATAAGCCAGTCTGTCAGCAGTCCCAGATTAGCTGCTTAGCTCTACAGATTTTTCAAGGTGCCCCGTTCTTGTGTGTGTGAATGAATTCCTCTTCCGGGGCCTCTGAAGACTCAATGTAATTACCATCATAAATCAAACACTCCCCGTTCCCTTTCAACCTTCAGCATTCTTTTACCTTATGTTCAATCACATTTAGGGACTGTGAAAAGGGAAAGGGCAGCATTTCATTTGAGTTATCAAATTACTTTATTGGATTGACTATAAATTCAGAACATTTCTCTAAAATAAATGCCATAGCTAATTTGCATTAAGCCAAACCAGTTTGAATCAGTTTACAAAATTGTGAAATATTTTTGATTTATTTGACTTCCATCTAGGGAATGGGTAGAAAAGAATTATGGGAACAATTGAGACCCTGCGTTGGTGAGGATCGACCATGGATGTTGCATCCCAGCTGTCCACATGATATGCAAGTCAGGGCAGTACAACAGAGAGTAGTACGCTGTTGCCCACATAGCAGGCTCCCCTCTCAACACATCTGATGAAACCAAAGGCAGTCACTGAAACTGTTTGGCACCAGCAGCACAGCAATAAATTTATAAAAAATAATGACGAATAACCAGCCCAAACTAAAACAAGATATGACAAATTCTGTTCTCTGATTAACCAATGCCAATACCCTTACTGGAAAATATTTATCAACAGCATTACAACTGTTTAGCACAGAGCAATTCATCATCCCAAGATGCAAGAACCGTCAATATAATGGAAATAACAGTGTCTGTGTCATGTATCTTTCACACTGAACACATACGCCACTCAGACAGAACCCTGGAATTTCACTCCTGAGGTGGGAACACCATCACAATAACTGCTGAGGCCATTACTGCCTTTTCAGGGCAGGATTGACAAAAGAGAGCCTGTGAATGGTGTTTACTTCTATTTTTAGGCAGCCTTTGACAAGATGTTACAAGAGGCTGCAGTTGTGGGCCCTATTGGTGTGGTCTTTCATCGATTCTATTATGGTTATTAGATTTATTGAATATGCTCACAAGAAAATGAGTCTCAGGGTTGTACATGGTGACAAGATGTACTTTGAACTTTAAATAAGAGCCCATGGTATTGCAGCAAAGATACTAGCACGGACAGAAGATTGGCTGACTGGCTGGCGGTAGAGTTGGAATAAGGGGAGCCTATTCTGGTTGACTGCAGTGACAAGTGATGTTCCGCAGGGGTTAGTATTGGGACCATTTATTTTCATGTCATTTGTCAATGGTTTCGATGACAGAATTGATAGCTTTGTAGCCAAGTTTGCAGATGATACGATAGATGGATGGGCAGGTAGTGTTGAGGAAGCAGGGAATCTACAGAGGACTTAAGACAGATTGGGAAAATGAGCAGAGAAGTGGCAGATGGAATATGGTGTAGGGAAGTGTATGGTAATGCACTTTGCTAGAAGGAATAAAGGTGTAGACTATTTTCTGAATGGGGAGTGAATTCAGAAATCGGTGATGCAAAGGTAATTTGGGAGTCATTGTGCAGGATACCTTAAAGGTTAATTTGCAGGTTGAGTCTGTGGTGAGGAAGGCAAATGCAATGTTGGCATTCATTTCAAGAGGACTAGAATATAAAAGCAAGGATGAAATGCTGAGGCTTTATAAGGCATCGGTGAGATCACACTTGGGAGAATTGTGAGCAGTTTTGGCCCCCTTATCTAAGAAAGGGTGTGCTGGATTGGAGAGTATACAGAGGATGTTTACAAGAATAATCCTAGAAATGAAAGGGTTAATGTACAAAGTGCATTTGATGGCTCTGGGCCTGTACTCAATGGAGTTTAGAAGAATGAGGGGGGACCTCAATGAAACTTAGCAAATATTGAAAGGCATAGATAGAGTGAATGTGGAGAGGATGTTTCCAATATTGTGAGAGTCTAGGACCAAAGGGCACAGCTTCAAAATGGACAATCTGTGGCGACCCACTTTCTGATCAGGCGAACCGGCTCACAAATAGCCAGCGCGCAAGGAGAGACTTTGGTAATGCACCTCTGAAATCATTTCCGCCCGGAGAGGGCGGGCGCTAGGAATTAAATGCCAGCGCCGCGAAGTTTGAATAAACTGGTCTCGAAACGGCTTACCGACTGCGTGTCGTTGTCTCTAGCTGTGTGTGTAGCACATCGCTACATTGGTGACCCCGACGATCCAAACGGGATTTGGACCAAAGATGACCGACTCTTCATCTGTTCACGCAGTTTCGCTAAAACCGCTGACTTTCGGGACGCTGCGACCACGCGTGTGGTTTAGCTAAGCAGAAGCCCAGTTCCAGATTCGGCAGATATCCTCTGATTCCACGCGTTACTACCACGTGGTGAGCGCCCTTGACCAGGAGACAGCCGCCCAGGTTGTGGATTTCATACAGTTGCCCCCGGAAGAAGGCAAATATGAAGCATTCAAAGCGCTGCTCATTGGGACCTTTGGCCTCTCCCGCCTGCTTCACCTGGATGGTTTGGGAGACAGACTGCCGTCAGCATCGATGAACAAGATGCTGGCCCTGGCTGATGGACACAAGACCTGCCTCATTTTCAAGCAAGTGCTCCTAGAGCAACTGCCTGAGGACGTACATCTGCTGCTGGTCGACGCAGATTTCTGCGACCCCAGGAAGGTGGCAGGCCGGGCAGATGTGCTGTGGAAAGCCAAGAGGGAGAGTATGGTACCCGTCGGTCAGAGTACCAGGCCACGCGCCCAACAGCAGACTAGACCCGGCCCGGCAGGGGGGCACACACAACACAGAGGCAGGAGTGAGGAGGACAGTGAACAGTGGTGTTTCTACCACCAGCGGTGGGGCACAGAAGCCCGCCGTTGTCGCCCGCCCTGTCAGGGCCAGGGCCAGGACAGCCTCTTGTACGTCTAGGACAAACAGTCGGGACACCGCTTCTTGGTCAACACTGGAGTGGAAATCAGCGTCTTGCCCCCAGTGGGGTACGACACCCGCAGCAGGAAGCCAGGACCCACCGAGGGCTGCAAACGGCAGCACGATACGGAGCTACGGCAACCGCACAGTGCAGCTGCAGTTCAGCGCCAGCCGGTTCACATGGGACTTCACACTGGTCACGGTGGCCCAACCACTCCTGGGGGTGGACTTCTTGCGAGCTCACAGCCTGCAGATCGACTTGCAAGGGAAAAGACTGGTACATGCCGAGTCTTTCCAGACGTTCTCCCTGGGTGAAGCCAAGTTGCCGGCCCCACACCTGGACTCCATCACGCTGTCGGACAACGAATTCACCAGAATCCTGGCGGACTTTCCATCGATTCTGGCACCGCAGTTCACGGCAGCCATGCCCAGACACTGGGTACAGCACCACATCCCGACCCAGGGACCACCCCTCCACGCCCGCGCACGAAGGCTCACCCCGGAAAAGCTCCGCCTGGCGAAGGAGGAGTTCAAGAGGATGGAGGAATTGGGGATCGTACATTGGGGAGGTCCGACAGCTCATGGGCCTCCCCCCTGCACATGCTGCCCAAAGCAGCCAGGGGTTGGAGATTCCTATTTTCATTAATAAGCCCTTCTGCTCTAGGCCATCTATGTTCTGAGCTTCTGCCACTGGTAATGAATGAACTTTGGCTTTCGGTTACCCTAAAACCTGCTCTGCTCAATGCCAATCAAACTTTGCCAAGTGAAGTAAAAGGCAAGTGGGCTATGCAGTGTGGGTTCAGCAAGGAAGCTACAGTTACTAGAAAAAAATTGCCAGGCCATACATACCTCTGTTCTACCCTGTTACCCCCAACACCCTAGCACCTAGCACCTGCTGCACAGAATAGGAGTAATACGAAGATAGTGAGGGATTGTGCTAAGAAAGTTCCTCTGTTGCTCATTTACAGTTACTGTAATTTCAGTGCAATCAGTGGAAAGCAGAATCTTGCCTTCCCATCTGTTATGCTGAGATCAATGAGGAATGCTCACATCTCATTTCTAAATTTATCAACAAGATCATACTAGTTTTGTTTTTACTATTCCCTCAAATAATGTACCTCAGTCCAGGTTAACCGGAAGCAACCTCCCCTCACTGTGAATTACTCTGACAACAACAGCCTCCAGCTTCCTTTCCTATCAACCACACAGCCACTTTTCTTTATCTTAAACACTTGTGTTTCCCATTCCCTTATTCTCCACTCTCTCCCTCACAATGACTTCTTTTAAAGAAATTAAGAAACATTAGCAAAAACATTAAAGGGTAGATTGATAAACCCCCACACTTCATTTCCTTACTTGTAGATGCCAGTCAGTTTGGATTGGCAACAACATCTCCTCCACAAACTCCATCAGCACAGATGCACCACAAGGCTGTGCGTTTAACTCCCTGTTCTACTTGCTTTACACAATCTGATATAATAATGCCAGTACCATCACAAAGAAGCCACAACAGCACTCCTACTTTCTTAGGAATTTTTTTGCAGATTTGTTGAAACATTGAGTATGTGTCTTCAGGCTCCTGTACCTCCTCCCTGATGATACTTATGAGAAAAGGGCATATCCCAGATGGTGAAGGTCCTTAATGATGGATGCCGCCTTCTTGAAGCATTGCCTTTTGAAGATGTCCTCGATGATTCGGTTTGTGCCCATGATTGGTTTACAACCCTCTGCAGCGCTTTCGATCATTTGCTTTGGAGCCTCCATACCAGACGGTGATGCAACCAGTCAGAATGCTCTCCATGGTAGATCTGTAGAAATTTTCTAGAGAGGAGGAGAGCCTGGTTCTGAAACAACACAAAGCTGTGAGCTGACAGAGGAGTTAAGGACCTAAAGGAACTGGCAGTAGTCTAAACTCCTTGCCCAGTGACCAGTGATACAGAGAAAGAAAGTGGTGAAAGGTGACAATGTTACCCAAGAAGCATGGACAAGAAATCACCCTGGAGTGAGCATAATCATGGTCTCATAGACTTACATCTATTAGCTCTGTGCTGTGATTGATCCTCACAGACAGAATTTCTTGTTAGGAGTTGACACTCTCCTCAACAACTGCCACAACACATTTGTTAAAAACAAGATGAATAAATTCTCCTCACATCTGAATGGTGTGTGTTAAAGTAGATCAATGCCATTTATCTGACTGTGACCATGTTCAATACACTGTGGGGGAGTTTGTTTAATCTCCTTCACAGAAAGACAACATATCCGTCTGATGCGTCTCTGCAACACAGGTCAAGGAGAGCAGAACACAGTAATAAATTACAAAACTGTTGTTTGTAATAAAAACAGAAAATGCTGGAAACACTTGGCAGATCAAGCAGCGTCAGTGAGAAAAGAAATGGTTAACATTTTCACGCCTGGAAGCCTTTGTCAGAACAGAGCCTCGGTTCTTTGTCTGCAAGATTCCATCTCAGCTTGCACCTTGTATTAAAAATCGCACACCAGTCTGATACAGGTCATTTTACTGTCCTTAAAATGCTCTGTGCAATCAACACTGCCAGTAATTTATTGTTCCCACCATAAATCAGTCTCGCTCTCTCTCTTTTACAAGCAGCCTCAATGAAAAGGGAATTGATTCCCAAGCCTCCCTATATCAAGTTCAAGGCTGTTCCCCCCTCCTGCCTCCACTCAATGATAAATTGAATTAGCAGGATGATTAACAGGAATCCAATTAAAAAATAGATAACACATGAGTGAATTTGCCAGCTGATTCACCAAAATGGAAATGAAATAATATGATATGTAATGGAGACAAAATTTATGTCAATCGCTGACAGATTTCTTCTCTGTAAACCTGCAACAAGGAGCAGCAACCTCAGTAATTCTCATGTGTGAATACTTTGTTTTGCATTGAGGATAAAGAAGAGCATTGAGAACTGAATAAAACAAAACAATTCTATCCCTTAGGTGAACAGTGGTGTCGTAGTTACAGTGGAATAACAAAGATAGCGATAATAATCCAGGGAATAGGAACTCATTTAACCTCTGAATTTAGCATTAAGATTTGAAGATAGTGTTTGTTATGTTGAGAAAACAGTCGACAGGTTTGTTGGCATGTCATTAAAACCCAACAGTATCATTGGCAGAACAGAAAGTCGTCAAGTTCAACCAATTCATCAGGCAATATCTGGTGGTATGAGGAATAGAATGAGCTGCTCAGGTCAATGGTTTTATCAGAAAGTTTCGATGATACATCATCAACCCAAAATATTTATGCTGAGTCACTCACTCTTTGCAAAGAAGCTACTAGATTTTGCATTTGGATTCTTACTCAGTTGTTCCAGTATGCTTCAATGTGGGTACTCACTGGCTTCTGGGGTAAGTTGTTCAACTGTATCAGACCACATGAATATCACAAGGATTGCAGTGCTAAAGCATGACCATATCTCAGGAGGGGATTTTAAATATTACTGAAATGATAAGCAGGAAAGGATTTTCTGATGCTACACACAGCTCAACAGTACAGTTGCATAGTGATTAACTTACTAGAACAGAATTCACATCAGGCCAATGATAAATACTCTTCAACTTCTCCAGCTGCATTGTTGAGAATTTACACAAGTAATTAAATTAAACAAGTAAAAAACCTGTATGGATAATGATGATTATGAAACTACTAGACTGGTTTATAAGCCTACCTAGTAATGACCTTCAGGGAAGGAAATCTGTCGCCCTCCCTGTCTGACACATCTCTGCTCACAGCCATATCAATATCACCAGCTCTTAACCAGTTTTGAAAAATGCCCTTCAAGTTGTACAATTCACTGGCAGCAACTAGAGATGATGAAATAAAATGCTGGGCCTACAGGCCTTGGCCATATAGAGTGAACACGTTAATTAAACATTTTGTAAGTGGGAAGCAAGCCAGCTGTAATTACACTGCCTAGTAACAGTTCTAACAAAAAAAAAGGAATCACTTTATTTCCTAATACATGTTGAAGGACCATAGCTCAATCCAACAGGTGGCTAAACTCAGCTGGTGCACAGACTGGGTTGCTACTTTGGAACTGAGCATTCCTGGCATAAACCTGAGGACAGGCAAGAGAACGGAAAACTAACCAAGGTTACTGAACCTGATGGTTAGCTGCTGACTAGACTGCGACATTATTCACATTCTACTAAGATTCTACTTTGATGAAGTAATAAATTGGGCTAGATGAGGTAGTCAATATGATTAGGCATTGGCTTTGTGGGAGAAGCCAGAGAGTGGTAGTGGAGGATTGCTACTCTGAGTGGAGGCCTGTGACTAGTGGTGTGCCACAGGGATCAGTGCTGGGTCCATTGTTATTTGTCATCTATATCAATGATCTGGATGATAAAGTGGTTAACTGGATCAGCAAATTTGCGGATGGCACCAAGATTCAGGGTGTAAATGATGGCGAGGAAGGCTATCAGAGTTTGCAAAGGGATCTGGACCAGCAGGGAAATGGGCTGAAAGATTGCAGATGGTATTTAATGTAGACAAGTGTGAGGTGTTGCACTTTGAAAGCAGGGTAAGTCACTGAGGAGTGCAGTAGAACTAAGAGATCCATACAGGTCCATAATTCCTTGAAAATGATGTCACAACTAGATAGGGTCATAAAGAGACCCTACCTTTGGCACACTGGCCTTCATAAAGTGCTGAGTACAGGAGTTGGGATGTTATACTGAAGTTGTATAAGACATTGGTGAGGCCAAATATGTAGTAGTGCATGCAGTATTATGACACCTGAGGTTTTTGCAGACCTGGGTGACTTCTTCCAGTTAATTCACTAAACAGTTAAATTTCTTCTCTTTTAATATCCCTTCTTCTCTTTTCAAGGTGGCTGGGCTTCTGTTTGAGCTCATGATCTACAGCTGCACTCAAACTATGGTTCTTCATGGCAGTGGGTTCTCACTCTCGGAACTCGCTGAGCAACCTGCATTTCTGGATCTCCAAGTGCGCCTTCGGGGTGTGGCCTTGTGGACCACCTGATTCCTCACCGATGTTGCCAAATGAAGCATTATGGGAGATTGTAACATCAAGACTGCCGTGTATGCTGTTGTCAAAAGGTGGCCCTCAGGTCAGGGGAACTCGAATAGGTGACGCCCCAAATTGTACCATCAACACAGCAAGCTGTTGGTCTCCCTCTTGTCTGTTGCAGGAGTTAGTGAGCGAGAGAGCCTGTCTGAGATGTTGAAGTTGTTTCTGGGTCATGGTCTCTGGGGGCTTGCTATGGTGGCGGCTGATGCTTTTGCTGCTCCTTGTGCTTGAAGGCTTTGTGGTTCTAATGCTTTTCTATCATTCATTCTTGGAGGGGTTTTTTCCCATCTGTTCCATCTGTGAAAAGTAATGATTTCAGGTTGTTTACTGTATACATTCTCTGATGTTAAACTGAACCATTGAATTTCTGGTCACCAACTGCAGGAAAAATATCAATAATATTGGAAGAGTACAGGGAAAATTGAGGAGCTGACTGACAGGGAAAGATTGAATAGGTTAAGACTTTATTGTCTAGAATGTAGAAAATTGAGGAGAGATTTGATAAAGGTATACAAAATTATAAGGGGTATAGATAGGGTAAATACAAGCAGGAATTTGTATGAGGCTGGAACAAGAGGTCATAGATTATGGGTGAAAGGTGAAATATTTAAGGGGAACCCGAGAGAGAACCTCCTCAACTCAGAGGTTGGTGAGAGTGTGAAATGGGTTGCCAGCAGAAGTGGTGGGTGCAGGTTTGATTGCAACATTTAAGAGAAGTTAGGATAAGTACATGGACGGGAGGGGTACGGTCCAGGTGCAAGTCAATGGGCAGGAATAATAGTTCAACATAGACTAGATGGGCTGAATGGTCTGTTTCTGTGCTGTAGTACTCTGTGACTCTATGCTACAAAGCCCTGCTTCATTACTGGCATTCATTGTCTTAAATATAATGTGATTATTTGACCAGAGACAGGAGGAATGGTAGGAATAATGATAACAGAAAACATCCTGTTATAAAGCCTTGTCTTTAATTCTTACCTGTCCTAGCCCACTAAGTAACTTCAGACCCACCAATGTAGCTCTGTTAAGTGTGTTCTCCATTCAGAGATGGAAAAATAAAATTGGGTATTTGCATCATAGATAATGGCACTTCCAGCAATATCGACATCCTGTGGGTAAATAAAATCCATCTTGTATTTGCACCCTCAGCTCCCTACTCTACTAACCTGTACACTCAGAACGATATGTGAACATCACCAATAGCTCATCCTGGTCCAAGCACATTGATGGCTCTACAATGCCTCTACTTCCTCTGGAGGCTAAATAAACCCAACATGTCCCTATGGACTCTTACCAACTTATGTCGATGTACGATAAAAAACACTGTCTGGATGCTTAACGCCTGGTGTGGCAACTGCACTGCACAAGACCATAAAAGTACTACAGAGTTGTGGCACAGCTCAGCTCATCACAGAAACCAACCTTCCTCCATGGACTCTTTCTATACTGCTCACTGCAGTAAAGCAGCCAACGTAATCAAAGGCCCCACTCACCCCAGATATTCTTGCTTCTCCCCTCTCCTATTGGGCAGAAGATACAGAAGCCTGAAAGCAGGTACCTCCAGGCTCAAGGACAGTTTCCATCCCACTATCATCAGACTATTCAACAGTCCTATCGTATGACTTCACAATCCACCTCATTATGATCTTGCATTGTATTGTTTACCTGCATTGCACATTTTCAGTAGCTTTTACACTTTATTCTGCATCCTTATTGCAGAATATTCCTTATTTTACCTCAATACACTGTGTAATGATATGATCTGTATGAACAATATGCAAGACAAGTTTTCCACTGTATCAATACTAACATACCTTCACAATAGAAGGACAGCACATTCGCGAAATTCCACTAGGAATGCCACTCTCTATTTTGTTTGAACATTTAATCGAGACCAACCCTTCAATACAGTACTAAATGAGTGATGTGAAGTCAGTCATACTGCCATTTCGATTATACATTAAACTCCAGGCCATATGCTCAGATGAGCACAGAAGATCTACTTTACTATTCTATAGAAGGGTGAATTCAGTCTCTGAGGCCAACGTGAGAGTAATCTTCAGGAGGGTGAACCCACTGAAAGCATCCGGCTCAGATAATACCCCTGGCTGAGTACTAAAAACCTGTGCTGATCAACTGGCTGCAGTGTTCACTGAGATCTTTAATTCTCACTTCAGTGGTGTGTCGTACCCACCTGCTTCAAGCAGGCTTCAATTATACCAGTGCCAAAGACACACATGGTTAACCTGCTCAATGTCTACTGTCCAGTAGCGCTTACATTCAGTGTGATGAAGTGTTTTGAGAGGTTGGTGATGAAACACATCAACTCCTTTCTGAGAAGCAACTTGGATTTGCTCCAATTTGTCTACTATCACAGCAGGTCCATGGTGGATGCCATCTCATTGGCTCTTCACTCAACCCAGGAACATCTGGACAACAAAGATGCATACATCAAGATGCTCTTTATCGACTACAGCTCAGCATTCAATTCCATTGTCCCCTCAAAACTAATCAATAAGCTTCAAGGTCTTGTCCTCAATACCTCCTTGTGCACTTGGATACTGAATTTCCAAACTTGCAGATCCCAGTCAGTTCAAATTAGCAAAAACATCTCCTCCAAAACTCTTTCTCAGCACAGGTGCACCACAAGGCTGTGTGCTTAGCCCCCTGCTCTACTCACTTTACACTTTTGACTGTGAGGCACAGTTTGTTGTCTTTTGCACACTAGTTGTCTGCCCTGTTGGTGCAGATTTCCACTGATTCCATTATGGGAATTTACTCAGCATGTCCACGTGAAGACAAATCTTAGGGTTATATACGGTGACAAAAGACCATAAGATATAGGAGCAGAAGCAGGCAATTCGGCCCATCAAGTCTGCTCCACCATTCAATCACAGGCTGATCCAATTCTTCCAGTCATCCCCACTCCCCTGCCTTCACCCCATACCCTTTGATGCCCTGGCTAATCAAGAACCTATCTATCTCTGCCTTAAATACACCCAATGACTTGGCCTCCACAGCCGCTCGTGGCAATAAATTACATAGATTTACCAACCTCTGACTAAAGTAATTTCTCCACATCTCAGTTCTAAAAGGACACCTTTCAACCCTGAAGTGGTGCCCTCTTGTCCTAGAATCCCTTACTATGGGAAATAACTTTGCCATATCTAATCTCTTCAGGCCTTTTAACATTCATAATGTTAACTGGCCTATAATTTTCTTTCTTCTGCCTTACTCCCTTTTTGAAGACTGGAGTGAAATTTGCAATTTTACAGTCCTCCAGAACCATGCCAGAATCTATTGGTTCACGAAAGTTTATTACTAATATCTCTGCATACTCTTCAACTACCCATTTCAGAACACTGGGGGATTTGCCATCTGGCCCAACTGACTTATTAGACCTTTCCCAAGCACTTTTTCCCTAGAAACGCATCTCCACACAATTCTGCCCCCTGACACTCTTCAACTTCTAGCATACTGCTAGTGTCTTCCACAGTGAAGACTAACACAGTATTTAATCAGTTATTCCACTATTTCCTTATCCCCCATTACTCCCTCAATGTCCTTCAGCTCCAAGTACAGATTACCACTAATCTTCCAGAGGAATTTTTGTCCCTTGCTAACCTTAAGCTCTTAATATTTCTCTATTCAGTCCTTTTACAATACGAGAGTCCCAATCAACATACATGTACTTTGATAATAAATTTACTTTAAACTTAAGGATATACTGTATTCTGATTAGCCAGACCACTGAGGGGGAAGCCTGACAGTTGAGGGGTAATAACTGCTCCTGAACCTGATGGTATAGGTCCTGGGCCTTCTTCCTGATGGTAGCAGCCAACATTAACCAATGTTATTAAAAAATACAGATGGTCTGGGGTTTACAGAACCTTGCTCTGTGAAAACTGTCTGCTGTTTCTAATATTACTGTACTAATTATACTTTAACAGAACTTCATTGGCTGTGAGGCACTTCAGAATTCCTGAAGGTTATGAACGACCTCTACATACTGTACATGCAAGTCTTTCTTTTCGTCCATTCATTGAATTCTACAACTACAGTCAAGCAGTGAATTGGATGCAAATTGATAAATGGTTTAATAAAAATGCAAATATCACAAATGGAATAGGGTATATTTTATATACTAAAAGTATGATCTCAGAGCTATGTAAAAAGATCAGTGGTGAGGGTTAGTCCTCCAGACAACCTCACCTTGTTAACATGCACTGTAAATCACATTGCTGCTTCAGATCTCTGTTAGGGTCTGATCAGCTGATTCACCTTGAGAGCTTTTCCCTTAGGAGATGTCTGAACATTGTGTCCTTGACACAGCACAGCTTAAAGGTTTTTTCTAAATAACCATATGCTCACCCCAGCTGTTTTGCCAGTGGACAGATTTACTGGATTCTTAAGGTACCTTATTTATTATTTGTCAAAGTGGCAAGCGGAAATGACGTTTCATTATGGGCTTAACATAGTGATGTAGTGTGCATTATTTCAACCACTTACATCCCTGTCCCATTAACTCTAGATTGAAACATTGGAGACCATTCATGACATTACTGGAAGAGGCACAGCTGATGGACACTTGTCATTTAGTTTTAAGTATTTAATTTTTAATGGACTGAAGTTCAAAGTCCAAAGTAAATTTATTATCAAAGTACGGATATGTCACCATATACAACCCTGAGATTCATTTTCTTGCGGGCATACTCAAGAAATCCATAATAGAATAATAACCATAATAGAATCAGTGAAAGACTGCACTAACTTGGGTGTTCAACCGATGTGCAAAAGACACCAAACTTTGCCAATACAAAAATAAATAAATAATAACAATAAATAAATAAGCAATGAATATCAAGGACATGAGATGAAGACTCCTTGAAAGTGTGTTCAAATGTTGTAGGAAGAGTTCAGTGACGGGGCAAGTGAAGTTATCCCCTCTGGTTCAGGAGCCTAGAGGTTGAGGAGTGGTAACTGTTCCTAAACCTGGTGCTGTGGGTCCTGAGGTTCCTGTGACCTCTTCCTGATGGCAGCAGCAAGAATAGAGCATGGCCTGGATGGTGGGGGTCCTTGATGATAGATGTAACAGAAGGAACTTGGGCTTCAATTATTTCATTAGTTGAATCTCCTCATAGCTACAGGCGCTTCATTGTCCACTGACAGTCCCAGGGCCTCTCAGAAGCATCTTTATGCATCAATTAAAAGGGGTAAGTGGGAAGTGCATTACCTCAGACTTGATGGTACTAGAGCATTAGCTGCCTCTAGAATACATATAAATGAAACAAACACCATAATTTTCATTAAACCAATTATTAATTTGTAAACTTTGATTGCGTAACATTTTCATATCAGTGCTTACTTAAGTATCCACCAAAACACTATTCTTTACAGCCCTCCATCAGTAACATAATACTAAATTCAGCAGCACAAATATAATTGCGTATTGCGTTTTTCTAGTGTGTTAGATGGTTGGGGATGACTGATGTGCCAATTGTCGAATTCTATTTGACAACTACAGGCTCTGAAATAACTTGTGCAGAATTCAGCTCTCAGGTGATAAGACGTGTGAGGCATCTGTGTGATGGGACGGTGCACCCGTGAGGTGACCTTCACCTCATTAACAAAATTGCACTACTAACACAATTATTGTGCTATCAGATAGATACTGGCCCCATAACTGGATGCTAGTAAATTAAAAAGCAGCAATTAATTGTGAGGGTCTGTTCATGTCATGTTCACAACAGCAAAGATGAACTGGTTTCTGAATTCACTAACATATGACCTAATTGCAAATCTCTATTAGTATTTTGTGCTTTTCGATGTGAGTGGTGTTAGTTGTGTGGAGATGAGCGTCATTCCATTTTCGATCTCAGGGAAGTCAGAACAAATGTGTATCAAAACTACCACCATTTCTCAAATGGCTTTTAAGAGCAATCTCAAAATAAGAACCCCTGGTGCACTCCAGGCTTCCCTCCCCCTGAGCTGAAAGTGTGGGTCATGGGTGAGATGGACATTGGCCCTGATTCTTACTGAGGACTGACAACATTGTGTCAGGGCCCCTTCCATATCATTCTACTGCCTTCAACACCAAGTTCCAACTCCAAATCCTGTGAGCGTGAATTCTAGTACCCTGTAATTGGTGGCCATTGTGTACCAACTACATGTGATTGTGTTGTGTTTTGAAATATTGGTTACTTTACTCTATGCATGTCAAAGCACCCATACAACAAAGATTCAGATCTAGATTTATTAGATGTACTCTACATTGAAACAAAGTCATTTGCATAACCAACACACCCAAGGGTGTATTGGGTTCAGCCCGCAACTGTTGCCATACATTCCAACACAAACACAGCATACCCACAGTACTCAGCAGAACTCAGAACACCCCTAGTGACAAAGCAACAACAGCAAAACAAGACCCATTCCTCCTTCCTACTGAGACACCCATGCATGTAAACAGTCCTCTAATCAACCCCCTCCTCCCCCCAGAGGACAGGTCATCTTCAGCTTCCAGTAAACTTGCAGATTTTCCAATATTGGGCCTTCGACTTCCCTGGTGGACTTGCAGAGATTCGCAGCTTCGGGGTTCTGGCCATCAGGCGTCAACTTTTGAACAGTTTTTAGGCTTTTATCTGGACTTCCAATTGACCTTCAGGCTTTGATATTTGGTATCCACTCAGCACTTGCCAATGATGATGAGGATCTCCAGACCTTGAACTCTGGACTCACCGATGATGGGACCCTGAACACAAGGCCTTGAACTTGTCTCACCGACGTGTGCATCCAAGAGGTCATCGGCCCTCGTCCTCACTGGTCTGCCAGCCTGACTTTCGATCACATCCACATCGCTGGATTTCAAAGGTGGAGTGGAGGCTTAGACTGCAGTCTATCCTCTAATTCATGCACATCTGTATCCCTAAACCCTAACTCCCCTCTCTGCTCCCAAAACCATCCCTATGAACTTTTAAAAAGAAACCAAGTCTGAAGCACAACCTTGATGGAGATCAAATCTTAGCGCCATCTTGACTAGAAGAATCATGACTTCATTAATATGCAACTAACCTGAAGGTTATTTGACAAATCCGATCTCTCTTGAACTGTGCATTATGGCAGAAATACACATTTAACAATGTGCTGATAGCAGGAACATCCATCTATTGTGTAATTTCATGGGATCGAATCAGGATAATTGGTTTCACCAGCCACAGTGCCAGTATGGAAATTAAATTGTGAACAGGTGAACATTATCTAAATTCTCATTTTAGATGATCCATAATTATGCTGTCCAGCGCTGTTCATCTTTTAAATAATGATCCCTAACATACCTCTGACAGAAATCAGTCCCAGGAAGCCTAACTTTAAGGAGTGATCTAATTAATCAGGGTAGCAAAAATGCCCTTCACTTGGGATCCCCTCCACAATTCCTTGCTACTATGTTCTACATCTACGCCAGCAACCCTAGCTGGCTATCGCTAAGACCAACAATAAGAGACTGCAATGAAAGTTCAGTCAATATAATTGATAGCTAAAGATCACTGAATGGAAATCCCAGCATTGCCATGATAGCGCAACTTCAAGAGGGTCCTATCCTCATCAATGCTTTATAATGTAGGTTAACGGCAGAGACAGCCAATCCTACATTTAATGCCCCAGTCTTGCATCACAACAGGCATACTCATTTCTGCATTTCGCATCATGATCCATAATCTGTCATACCTCAAACTGGTCAATTAATCTAAATAACTACTTTCTTAAATTAATTCAGATCAAAAAAGCCATTATATGCAACAAAAACGCTGAGTTGCGGCTGAAAGAAGATAATAGTTAGGAGCTTAACATCCAAGGATACACATTGTATTAAAAGGCCATGCAGCTAGGCAGATGGGGTTGGGGCGACTCTATTGGTAGAAATCAAAATCAAATCATTAGAAGAGGTGACATAGGGTTGGAAGAAGTAGAATCCTTGTGGGTAGAGTTAAGAAACTGCAAAGGTAACAGATGTATAATTATTGCAGTGGAGTAAAGGGAATAACATAGGCATGAGAGAGAAACTGGCCAAAGTTGATTGGAAGGGGACACTAGCGGGGATGACAGCAAAGCAACAATGGCTGAAATTTCTGGGAGCAATTTAAAAGGAGCAGGAAGATGCAGAAGTATTCTAAAGGGAGGAAAAGGCAACCATGGCTGACAAGAGAAGTCAAAGTTTTTTGAGAAAGTTACCAGGAAACTGGATGAAAGCAAGGCAGTATTGTCTACATGAACTTTAGTAAGGCATTTGATGAGGTTTTGCATGGAAGGCTGGTCAAGAAGGTTTAGTTGCTAGGCATTCAGGATGAGGTAGTAAATTGGATTAGACACTGGCTTTGTGGGAGAAGCCAGAGAGTGGTAGTAGACAGTTACCTCTCTGACTGGAGGCCTGCCTGTGTGACTGGTGGTGTACCGCAGGGAACAGTGCTGGGTCTTTTGCTGTTTGTCATCTACATCAATGATCTGGATAATAATGTGGATAACTGGATCAGCAAATTTGTGGATGGATTGTGAGTGTAGTGGTCAATGAGGAAGGCTCGCATGGCTTGCAGAGGGATCTGCATCGGCAGGAAAAATGGCAGATGGAATTTAATGCAGATAAGTGCAAGGTTTTACACTAATTTGGAGTACTGTGTGCCGTTTTGGTCACCCACCTACAGGAAAGATGTAAATAAGGTTGAAAAATTACAAAGAAAATTTACAAGGATTTTGCTGGGTGGATGACCTGAGTTATAAGGAGCGAATGACTACGTTAAGGCTGTATTCTTTGAATGTGGAAGACAGAGAGGAAATTAAATAGAGGTATACAAAATTATGAAGAGTATTGATAGTGTAAATGCAAGCAGGCTTTTTTCACTGAGGTTGGGTGGGACTGCAACCAGAGGTCATGGATTAAGGGTGAAAGGTGAGAAATTTAAGGGGAACATGAGGGGAAACCTCTTCATTCAGAGGGTTGTGAGAGTGTGGAATAAGCTTCCAGTACAAGTGGTGCACGCGAGCTTGATTTCAATGTTTAAGAGAAGTCTGGATAGATACATAGATAGTAGGGATATGGATGACTATGGTCCCAATGCAGATTGATGTGAGTAGGCAGTTTAAATGATTTTAGCATGGACCTGTTTTTGCGATGAACTTCTCTATGACTCTATGATGATGACAGCATGAAAGCAAAAGAAAAGCATAAAATATAGCAAAAATTAGTGGGAAGTTAGAGGATTTGGGATCTTTTAAAAAACAACAGAAAGCGACTAAAAAAAGCCATAAAGAGAGGAAATATGAAGGTAAGCTAGCCAAAAATACAAAAAAAGATACCAAATGTTTTTCTGATATATAAAGTATAAAAGAGAGATGAGAGTGGATATTGGACTGCTGGCAAATGACGCTGGAAAGGCAGGAATGGGGGACAAGGAATTGGCAGACAAACCAAGTCACTATTTTGCATCAGTCTTCATTGTGGGAGACACGAGCAGTATTCCAGAAATTCGAGAGTGTCAGGGGGCAGAAGTGAGTGTATTTGCAATTATTAGGGAAAAGGTGCTTTGGGAAGCTGAAGGTAGATAAGTTACCTGTACCAAATGGACTACACCCCAGGGTTCTGAAAGAGGAGCAGAAGAGATTATGGAAGCATTAGTAATAATCTTACAAAAATCACTGGATTTTGGAATGGATTCTGGAGGACTGGAAAATTACAAATGTTACTTCACTTTTTAAGAAGGGAAAGAAAGAAGAAAGAAAATTAAAGGCCAATTGACCTGACTTCAGAGGTTAGGAAGACAATGGAGTCCATTATTAAGGATGAGGTTTCAGGGTACTTGGAGAGACACGATAAAGTATGCCAAAGTCAGCATTGGTCCTTTAAGGAGAAATCTTGCCTGACAAATCTGTTGGAAGTAACAAGCAGGATAGCCAAAGGAGAATTGGTGGATGTTGTGTACTTGAATTTTCAGGTGCCACACAAGGCTGCTTAGCACCGTAAGAGACCATGGTATTACAGGAAAGATACTAGCAGAGATAAAGCAGTGGCTAATTGCAGAAGGCAAAGAGTGAGAATAAAGAAAGCATTTCCTGGTGGCTGCCAGTGACTAGTGGTGTTCAGCAGAGGTCTGTGTTGGGACCAATTCTTTTTACGTTATAGATCAACGATTTGGATGATAGAATTGATGGCTTTGTGGCCAAGTTTGTGGACAATACAAAGATAAGTGGAGGGGCAGGTAGTGTAGAGGAAGCAAGAAGTCTGTAGAAGGACTTAGACAAATTAGGAGAACAGGCAAAGAAGTGGTAGATGGGATACAGTGTTGGCAAGTGTATGATCATGAACTTTGGTAGACAAAATAAAAGTGTAGACTATTTCGTAAATGGGAAGAAACTTCAAAAATCTGAGACGCAGAGGGACTTGGGAGCCCTTGTGCAGATTCACTTAAGGTTAACTAGCAGGTTGAGTCAGTGGTAAGGAAGGAAACTGCAATGTCAAAATTCATTTCAAATGGACTAAAATATAAAAGCAAGGAGGTTATGCTGAGGCTTTCTGAGGCATAGGTCAGACTGCATTTGGAGTATTGTGAGCAGTTTTTAGCCCATCATCTTAGAAAAGTTCTGCTGGCATCGGAGTGTCCAGAGGAGGTTCACAAGAATGATTCCAGGAATGAAAGAGTTAAATGTTTCAAGAGCATTTGATAGCTCAGGACCTGTACTTGCTGGAGTTTAGAAGAATGGGGGGGGGGGTGATCTCATAGAAGTCTATCAAATACTGAAATGCCAAGACAGAGTGGAGTGGAGTAGTTTCCTATAGTGGTGGAGACTCAGACTCCAGACAGAGATTCTCAGGGCACAGCCTCAGACTAGAGAGATGTCCTCTTACAACAGAGATGACAGAGTGTATTGAATCTGTGGAATTCATTGCTACAAACAGCTGTGGAGGCCAAGTCACTGGATATATTTAATACAGAGGTTGATAGGTTCTTGATTAGTCAGGGTACAGAGCACGATGCAACAAGTGTGAATTCCTTAAACTGAGGATCACTTACCATGGTCACACAAGGGCTGAGAAAAGTCGAGCAGTGGTGGATGCCCCAAGGCCAAAGGATGGGATGCAGTTGCAGTCATTTTTAGTATGTGTCAATTACTATAACAGGTTCCTGTCAAACCTGGCTACTGTGCTCCAGCTCTTTCGTCCAGTGAAGAGTGCCGCACCAACACGTCCTGAAGAAAGGTGTTCAGAGCTGTCCGAACCACTTCCCGCAGTGTCAGAGTCACCTCCTGCAACCACCACAGAGGCGGCCCCAGAACCTGAGAAACTGCCAAGCAGAGTGACCACCCCCCCATCCCCCTGGTCAGGAAAGGACATTATCCCACAATAGTAAATAAAAAAATAACAATTAAGGTTCAAAGTATAATTATTAATCATTTGATTACTGTATAATCAGTACTGTTAGAACTGCCTGCTGGGAGGAGTTTAATTTAGAGGTACAAGAGTAAACCATTTAAACAGTTTTCCCAGTAGGATTGCCCAAAGGAAGGATGAGGGTGGGGAGGGGATGATCTTATTAAAGTTAGATATTGAAGGATCTGGGTAGACAGGATGTGGAGAGGAAGGTAGAGGAATGGGGTTGAAAAAAATATTAGCCATAATTGAACAGTAGAGCAAAGTAGGTGGGCAGAGTGGCCTAATTCTGATGGTCTGCCTTAAGCTGTAAAGGTCTAAAATTACACTTGTTCAAAAGAAAAAACAATTCAAGTGGTGGATATTGGAATAAACAGGAACTACTCAGACATTAGACAATGTGTGCCAGGGACCTCAGCAGGACATGAGGCACAGAATTGCTGACCTGTATCAAAACCGAAGTAAGAAATATCCTAAAGTGAAAAGTCAAAAACTGTAGTTGCTAGAAATCTAAAATAGAAACAAAAATTGCTGGAAATATTAATTAAGTCAGGCTGCATTTGTGGAAAGAGAAACAGGGTTAACATTTCAGGTCAAAGACCTGATCAGAATGCCGAGTCAGTTTTGACAAAAGGATTTCAAGCAAAAAATATTCACCCTTTCCTCCTCCCACAGACATAGCTTCACCCGCTGAGCACTTCCAGTACTTTCTGTTTTTATGTTACTGTCCCCAATCTATCTTATTTCACTCCCTTTGTAACCAGGACATTCCCCACAACAGGTATGGAGACATTGAGAGGGGAATATATTTAGAAATGCCCCTGTTCAGTTGGTGTGTGCACATTAAGCCAATATAAATGACTGTAGGGACTGAGGAGCTGAACTTTTCTTTTAAATTCACAATAAACAACAACATATCCATTGGTACCACAGTGATAGCCAATGGTCTGGAGTAGGGACATGGCAAGATATGAGCAAAGTATAGAGTCACAAAGTCTCCATGAACTACAGCAAATAGAATCAACTTCTACAGCTATGTAAGATATATTAAACAGTTCCCTAGTATGATAGCTTGCTGCACTCAAGTGAGGGACTTCACTTCCACTAAGTAAAAAACCTGGAGAAAATGGGATTATTTTTCCATAACAAAATACTAAGGGATGATATAATGCTTAAAACTTCGGCTTTATATTTAACAGCAAGAGAGAGAGGAAATTTCTACAGATGTACTGTGGAGAGCATTCCAACTGGCTGCGTCATTGTCTGATATTGAGCAGGGGACATTCCACAGGATCGAAATAAGCTGCAGAAAGTTGTGAACTCTAGCCTCTCCAGCATTCAGGACATCGTCAAGGAGCGGTGCCATCAGGGAGGAGGTACAGGAGCCTCAAGACACAGACTCAGTGATTCAAGAATAGCTTCTTCCCACCTGCCATCCGATTTCTGAATGGATATTGAACCATAAACACTACCTCACTACTTTTTTTTCTTTTTGAATTATTTAATTTAGCTTTTTAAATATATACACTTACTGTAATTTACAGTGTTTTATTATTATGCATTGTAATGTACTGTTGCCACAAAACAACAAATTTCATGACACATACTGGTGATATTAAACTTGATTCTGATTCTGAACTCAGCCCTCTGTCAAGTAGGTGGTTGATAGCCAGAGGGCTGACAGCCTGTGGGTGTGGATTTAAAGTACTAGTTCCAATATGTTTGAAGAAAATTCAGTCCCAATGCCTTAAAAGAATGCAACAACCCCCCTCCCCACTCAATCCTAAAAGGCACTGTGGACAGGGAGATGGAGTTGTTCAAGGGGATAGTTCTTGCAAAGAGCTGAGACATTCAAAGTGGTTGTTTTGTAATGAGTGTAAACAAGAAATTTCACAACAAATGCTGGTGATATTAAACCTGACTTTGACAAAATTCAAAGGAAAAGAAAGCTTTGAATAACTGAGATTTGTAACGCTTTAGCTATAATCTTCCAATGTGAAATCTGGGCTGCATTTGTGTCTGGAAGTGCCCAATCATGATGCGTAACATGTTCAGAAATAATTTAATCAATTATACAAGTTTGCAGAATACATGTGCTACACAATTAAATTGTTTGGTGAAGATATCATTTTAAAGCTGGGACCTACTACAGCAATGTGGTTCATGTGTTTTTCTGGATTATACAGTCAATTTCAAGAATATTAATTCACAAGCTTCTGTTCCAATAGATAAGGATGTTATTATTGGCAAGACACTAGGCATTCCAGTCAGCTGCCCCATTCCTAGTTCCTATGACTTAGAGCATTTGCAAGGTCCTGTCTGAACTTGGTTTGATTGTCAAACCACAACTACCCATCATTGCAATCTACTCCATCCCATCAATACACACCGTCACCCGCTTTCACCGTCATCCCCAATTATGTTTTTATTCCAATTTCACATTGCAGCACTGTATCAAGTCCCTACGTCCACTCAGTACTGGGTTTAACACTAACAGGAAACAAAACATTTCCATCTTCTGCCTACAGATTGTTTCACTTTCGAGCCTCCATTGGAGCTCATACTCTGAAGTTCATCACACATCCAATCCTCTCTCTTCATTTTCAATGCTCTCCTGAAAGCACAGCTGGCTGACTATAACCTCTTCCTTTTACTCATGTACCTGGTTTCACCTCTGTGAATCATTTTGGGATTTCCTCATTACTTCAAAGGTAGCATAATAAAAACTATTGTTACTAATCAATCTTTTATTCAGTGATATTCTTTAAGGTCACTACTTCAAACGATGCAATATTGAGTGTGCAGTCAGCTAACCGGGTAGAGGTTCTCCCCTGTGAACTGTACATACCTACACACCAAGAACAACTTGCTGTGGCCAATTAACACATTGTTGAGACACGAGGGGAAATCCACTTGACCACAGGGAGAACATGCAAATATCGCCCAAGTTCAGGATTATATCTGGGTCTCTACCAACTCTACCAGTCACTCAGATAAATCCAGTCAGGCTATTCCTGGCAGTCATGTATACAAACCGGACAAGTTTGCCAAAGTTTTAAGGTTGCAGTGGCACTAAATACAAACTATTTATTGATGAGAAAAATAGGGAAAAATCACAAGATTGTAAACATATTGGTTATAAAGATGAATAAATTACTCATTGTATGCATCACACTTTTAACATGTGTCATGCTTATTTGCACACATCATTTCATAATATCTAACCACTGATGTCATTAAGGATGCTTAATAACTTGGCACTGTTGTACAACAGAACAAAACATCCTAGAATGGCACTTATGGTGTGCCTTATCTGAAGTTAATCCAAGATAGTGCTGTAATAATTTTCCTCCCCTTCTCCACCATAGTGATGTAGACTCCCATGAAATACTGGACATGGACTAAGTGCCTATTCCCTTAACTTGAGTGACCTACCCTTGGGATTTTGAAAGGCATCAATGCCAGGAGAGACTGGCAGGTGGAATTGGTCTCATTGCACGTTCCATGGTGCAGTCCTGCAACAAGACTAAACACTGCTGACATCCTCATTAGAAACAAGGAACAGACTTCTAAATAACATAGCCATTCCATAATTTGGAAAAGGAATGCATTCCTTAGAAAAAGCATTTTATTAAGCAAAGATTCACAAACTGAAATGCACTAAAGGAATTTTAGTAGAATATATTTCTTCCTATGTGTTGTGATTGATGCATCATTCTTACAGAAAAATATAACTTGTAAATTGAAGCCCCATATATCAAAGATTCAATGGTATTGCAGCACTGAAAAATTTATAGATCGAGGAGATCCCAAGGGTGTCACTGATAAATGGAATGATCAACCAAAAAGCCTCCTATAAAGCTTCTCCCTCACTTGCTCCTCCCACACATAAAATTACACATAACATCTCCATTTTCTAAAAAAACAACATTTAGGACTAACGAAAGAAGGAGCAATGATTGTAAAAAGGCAAAATTAAAATAAAATAAGGGTGAAAAATAAATTTAGACCAATAATTGCATAATTGGTTTAGCGGAAAGCTGAGTAGATTACATTATCTCCTTAGTCAGTGGCTGGAAACTACCTGGTTCTGGTAACTAAATCCAAGTTTGAGTCATCTACTTTCAGGTTTGTTTTGCAAAGAATTGAACAGTAATTGACCTGCAACTGCAGGAGAGATAATTCTGATATTTAACAATAATGGTGGATCTAAAATTAGAGAGTTTATATTCATGGTAAAGAGTAAGAAAGTTGGAGGGGATCTGAGGAAACAAAGTCATCCAGAAAGTGGCTGAATCTAAAGCACCTGAGCGTGCTGCATGCAGATATAATAAAGTTTTACAGTTTATAACACTGATGAGACATTATTGTTGAAACCAAATACCATTTTATGTATTCATTTAGACACTCAGCACAGTTCATTATACTTACATCTATGGAGCTAGAGTCCTAATGGGGATATAAATTTACCAAGTTTAAAGTGATCTGTGTTTTAATTTAGCACAATATCCCACAAACAAAGATATTTGCTTAACTTGATTTGCTTCGCTCTTCTCCCTTATGAGCTGTTCGAATTATAAAGGACTTGAGCTTGTTTTTTAAGATTTAGGTTTGTCTTCTTAAAGGCGATTTAGATTTAAAAGTATAACTGAAGACTTTTTTTGGTTACAAAATCACCTTGGTTTTTATTTTGCCCCAAAAGACTTTGAATATTGAGACTACGATCCATCTCTAAACCAGTAAAGCTGCTCACAATGTAGACTGCAGAGGTTTTCTATTTGTACCTGGCTCATAAACTCAGAACTCTAGGATGCAACCCAAAAGCCACTGTGAAATGCTGTAATCAAAACATGGTCTTGGAATAACTGAAGTACAAATTAAGTCAAGGAGTAAATGGTCACGACATCGACAGCAGCAAATCCATCCCACCAGTTTGCCCAAATGCTTCTTCATATGTATAGGCTGTCCCCGGGTCAGCTTTTATAACCTAGGGGAGGACCAGCTTTGAAGAAGGAAACATTACATTGTGGCGACCCATTTCCTAGCGTATCCGAACCGACTCACAATTAGATAGCCTACGGGGGTTTGCGAGCACAGAGCTTTGGAGCCTCTGCGCCATGGGGGGCCGGTTGACAGAGGCTTAAAAGTGAGGCTGAAGTTTTCGAATAAAGTTTTTTTCCTTCGACTGCAGTTACCGACTCCGTGTCGTAATTTTAGCGCTGCGTGTAGCACACCGCTACAACATCTGCAAATCTCTTAGGCTGGCTTATGAACCAAACTGTGGTTTCTTTAGGTACAATGCTTTTGAACGAAAAACCCTATAAAAGGTAGTGGATATGGCCCAGACCATCATGAGTAAAGCACTCTGGTATGAGTGCCATCATGAGTAAAGCAATCTTTCATTGATCCTGTTATAGTTACTATTCCATACATTTGCTGAATATGCCCACAGGAAAATGAATCTCTGGGTTGCACATGATGACATATTTGTACTTTGATTATAAAATTTAATTTATACTTTGTGCAGAATGAAACATAGCTGCTGAACCAGTAAAAGAAGCGACCAACATTGGTCACCTTCTTTTTGTACCTAGTAGCAAGTTTTCACTGAAATGCCCCTTTCACATCCTCAGAACATAGAAAAGTTCACAACAGTGAATTTCTTCCCAATGCAGAAACCATTTTGGGTAGGGAAATTTGCCACAAGTGCTGGTCTAGAAATTCATCAGACCTGCAGAGGTACAGATGACAGGTACAGCAGCAGGTCAGTGACGGTTTGGGTTCAACCCAACCGTATCCCAGAGCAAACAGAGGATAGTAGCTGGAATGTCTCAGAATGAGGCCAAACATGGGGAAAGGAAGGTTATGGGGCAAAAGGCCTTATCTAAGAAAGGATGAGCTGATATTGGAGAGAGTCCAGAGGAAGTTCACAAGAATAATCCAAAGATTGAAAAGGTTAACATATGAGGATCATTTGATGGCACTGGGTCTGTACTCACTGGAGGTTAGAAGAATGGGGGAGGGGTGATCTCATTAAAACCTATTGAATATTGAAAGGCTTAGGTAGGCCATAATGAAGGAAATACTGTTCTCATAACACTTTGGCCATGGTGGATGCCCTCTGATCTTTTGTAGGGAAGGCTTGGGCATATCTGGTGTAGTGATAAGCAGGACATTTGCTGTGTTGCTGGAACCAGGCTCTATGGAGAGGAAATCCATACATACTAGATCAAACGGCCCCGCTCTCTGTAAATGGGATAATCGAGGAGCTCTCATATTCCTCCGAATACATTGAATGCACAACTTGCAGTATTCTTCAACCTCAGGCTTCATTCGGGGCTAGTAGAATTGATCTCTGAGCATAGGTCTTGTCAACCCTCAAATGGCCAGAAGCATCATGAAATGATTTCAACACAATCTTCCAATACTTCTCAGGCAGAACTAGCCTGGTAGCGCCGAGGCCACGTGACCCTGTATAGAACCTGGTTCTCCAACTCCAGTCTGTTCCATTCTCTCAGCAGTAGAGCTACGGCAGGGTGTTTCATCCTTTCAGCTTGGCTCCCTTCCACAACAGCTGACCAAACGGTACTTACACAAGGGTCACCTTGCTGAGCAGTGGCCCTGGACTCAACTATGGCAACTGCTTTGTCTTCAGCGCAGTGGAGTGGCACCATCAGGAGTTCCCAAATGATCTACCACTCAGTTCTGCCCTTGCCTTTCCTCGGCCTTCCCATGATGGAAAACTGGCACATGGCTTTCACCCCAGGGGCAGGAACGCTCTCCCACTCTCCGCCCCTGTCCAGTCCCTTCATGCGCACGTCAGGACAAAGCATCGGCATCAACGTTCCGGCTTCCCGGCCGGTACTTCAGGCTGAAATCAGGCAGACAACGCCACCAACCAACGATGGTCTGTGGCATCCAGTTTCGCCGAGGTCAGGATATAAGTCAATGGATTGTTGTCAGTCCTCACCTTGAACTTGGCACCTTATAAATAATCATTTAACATATCTACCACAGCCCATTTCAATGCCAGGAACTTCAATTTGTGCATGGGGTAGTTTTACTCAGAGGATGACAGACTCTGGCTGACAAAAGTGACAGGAGGATGCACGCAAAATTACATTCTAAGTATAGATAAAATTGTTTCCTTATAATTATCACAAATTCCAACAACTTTCTACCTAGTGTCTGAAACATTCCTGAAAGTAAAGTGAACTCCTCCAATTAACCAATTAAATACACAGAAAATACATGATTGTTAAGATAGTTACAACATCCCACTCTGCAAAACTGGCAGAATTAAGTTACTATAGCCTATAAAACAGTTCATTTATACATAGTGATTTGATCCCAATTCTAAACACTACATGCTTGCAGAAGACACTCTGAGCGAGCATCAGTTTGGTTCATTCTGTGGTAAATAAACAACTTGAATGAAGCTGACTTCTGGCCAGATTGAACATTAAAACATCCACTGTATTGAAAAATCAGGAACTGCATTCAAAATTTATCCCTCAAGAATCAAAAGAAATTAAATTTTTAACCAAATTCATCTCATTTGCTTTTTGATTTTGTGTGCAAACCCCTCTGTTGCATTTGAGTGCCTTTGTGCATTGCTTACAGTTTAGTGTGGAGGATCGCAGAATGTTTTAACCAGCTAAAATCTGAGACACGGGAAGTATGTGAGAACATGACAAATTCAAAATTCTGAAGCGAGAGAATTTTAAAGAAACTTTTAAAACAAGCCCCTCCACACTTTAGTCAGTCTTTCCTTTGTCAACTTTTAAGATCTTCAATGGACAGGTTTCTATGCTTCTTTAATTCTTGTCTTTTCTGTTTCAATAATTTATTTTGCTTCTCTACTGCTTTTCAAGCTCGACTAATTTCAGAATTACATCCCCAAGTCCCTGCGTCTCTGCACATCTCTCACCTCATCTAAATGTTTACTAAAGCCTACTTCTTTGATCGAGTTTTTGGCCAACTGTGCTAAAATTTCCATAAACTGCTTAGCAAACTTGTTCAATAACATTCCTGTGAAATGCCTGAGACTGTACACATACCCTATGTGTAATGAGGGGTTGCCAAAGTAGGCTGTTGACCTTGAAAGGCTGGGACATTCTACAAAGACTGAAAAAAAACAAATGTGTAATCAATACCCCTTGAGTTATAAATAATTTATAAAATGCAATGCAAAACAAGTGATAAAAGGCAGCTTAATTTTTCATAAGCAATCAGCATCTACCATGGGTGTCTTGAATGAAACACTGAAGGAGGATCAATTTTCCCTTCCCGAACCCAATTCGGCTTCAGAAAATTAACAGACACTTAAACAAATATATTTAAGGGGAACATGAAGGGAAACTTCTTCACTCAGAGGGCTGTGAGAGTGCGGAATGAGCACAAGTGGTGGACGCACTTTTGATTTCAAGATTCATTTATTATCAAAGAATCGACAAATTATACAATCTTGAGATTTGCTTGCTCACAAATAGTCACAAAGCAGGAAACCTGAAAGAACCCAATCAAAGAAAAATAGAATAAAAGACCAATACTCGATGTGCAAGAAAAAGGAAAAAAATGCAAACCATGCAAGCAATTGAAGTAAACAACAGCATTCCGAACCAAACAACGGAACAACGAAAGGATCCGGTGTCCTGGACAGAGGAGTGAAGATCTCAGTAAACGAGTGAAATCTGTTCATCTCCGATCCTGACACTCTTTCTTTCCAGTCTATCTGGGCCAGTGTTTAAATTGACCTAACAATGGAACAGCAAAAAGCTCTGTTCCCGGATAGAGGAGTGAAGACTGCAGAGAGCGAGTGAAATTGACTCTCGCCTCCTATCTAGGACAGTGCTTGAATTCTCTAAACAGTACACTGTACCTCGCACTATGACGCAGGCACTGCTGCTATGAAAGGCTCGGGGCCTAGACCACATCATTCAGCGACTCAATTCAGGCTAAGATTTTGCCGTCTGGCCCGAAGCCACTCCCACGTTCTACGAATCAGTGAAGCGTTTATGAGAAGTTTAGATAGGTACATGAACGGCTATGGTGATATATGAAGGGCTATGGTCTGGGTACAGGTCAATGGGAGTGGGTGGTTTAAATGGCGTGTTTCTGTGCTGTGTATTTTTCTATGTCTAATTTACAGAAAACTAAGAAAATGTCAGACTGCATGTTTCACAAACCTTTGGAAAATGCATTTGGTTAAACTTTCCTATTTTATTTACAAGTCAGAAGCCTGAGAGGGAGCAATGATTAAATAAAGGGAAAGAAAGGCAATCTTCCGAACATTCCCAGTTCCCTGTATCTACCCTCTTCCAAACATTAGATTATCACATTTCCCCATTCCCTGCATTCACCCTTTTACACTACATACCCTTGTGGGAAAACCAATAAAAGACTGAAAGGGCATGGCATTAAGTCTGAGCGTACTATGTTACAAGAGCACTCACAATGTGCAAGCCTATTTGCTTTTGCATAATACTATTAACCACAGATTATAATACACATAATACATAATACTATTAATAATCTGTATTATAGGCTGGGTGAAAATATAAGGGTTACTTCTCAGAGTAATGCTGAGAGCTTTCACATTATGGCAACTTTAACTGTAGCATGTGCAACAATTTAATCATAGAAACATAGAAAACCTACAGCACAATACAGGCCCTTCAGCCCACAAAGCCGTGCCAAACATGTCCCTAACTTAGAACTACCTAGGCTTTACCCATAGCCCTCTATTTTTCTAAGCTCCATGTAGTCCTCCAGGAGTCTTTTAAAAGACCCTATTGTTTCCACCTCCACCACCGTTGCCGGCAGCCCATTCCACACACTCACCACTTTCTGCGTAAAAAACTTAACCCTGACATCTCCTCTGTACCTATTTCCAAGCACCAAATTAGAACAAGGAACTCAACACAAAGTACACCGCAGATGCTGTGGTCAAATCAACACACTGGAGGAACTCAGTGGGTCAGGCAGCATCCGCGGAAATGAACAGTCAACGTTTCAGGCCAAGGCCCTTCATCAGGACTGAAGGAGGAGGGGGCAGGGGCCCCATAAAGATGGTGGGGGGAGGGTGGGAAGGAGAAGGCTGGTAGGTGCCAGGTGAAAAACCAATCAAAGGAAAGATCAATGGGTGGGGAAGGGGATAGGCAGGAAAGGTGAAGAAGGAATGTAAGGGGAAAGCACTACAGGTAGTAGAAGGCAGCAGAATCATGAGAGAGGTGACAGGCAGCTGGAAGAGGAGGCAGAGTGAAGGTGGAATGGGGGAAGGGAGAGGGAGGGAATTACCAGAAGTTGGAGAATTCGATGTTCATACCAAGGGGCTGGAGACCACCCAGACGGTAGATGAGATGTTGTTCCTCCAACCGAAGTTTGGCCTCATCATGGCAGTAGAGGAGGCCATGTATGGACATACCCAAATGGGAATGAGAAGCAGAGTTGAAGTGGGTGGCAACCGAGAGATCCTGTCTGTTGTGTCGGACAGAGCGTACGTGCTCGACGAAGCGGTCCCCAAATCTGCATCAGGTCTCGCCGATGTAGAGGAGGCTGCACCAGGAGCACCGGATGCAATAGATTACCCCAAAAGACTCGCAAGTGAAGTGTTACCTCACCTGAAAGGACTGTTTGGGGCCCTGAATGGTGGTAAGAGGTGAGGTGTAGGGACAGGTGTAGCACTTACACTTGCAAGGATAAGTACCAGGTAGGAGGGACGTGTGGACCAGGAAGTCGCGGAGGAAGTGATCCCTGTGGAAAGCAGAGAGGGGTTGACAGGGAAAGATGTGCTTAGTGGTGGGGACCTGTTGAAGGTGGCGGAAGTTGCGGAGGATAATATGCTGGATCCGGAGGCTGGTGGGGTGATAGGTGAGGACAAGGGGAACACGGTCCCTGGTGTGGTGATGGGAGCATGGGGTGAAGGCCGAAGTGCAGGAAATGGAGAAGATGCAGGTGAGGGCACCATTGATGACGGCAGAAGGGAAACCACGATCCTTAAAGAAAGAGGACATTTAAGATGTCCTGGAACGGAAAGCCTCATCCTGGGAGCAGATGCAGCGGAGACAGAGGAACTGGGAATAGGGAATAGAATTTTTACGTTTGGCAGGGTGGGAAGGGGTATAATCAAGGTAGTTATGGGAGTCAGTGGGTTTATAGAAGATGTCAGTGGACAGTCTATCTCAAGAGATGGAGACTGAGAGATCAAGAAAGGGCAGAGAATTGTCCGAGATGAACCAAGTGAATTTGAGGGCTGGGTGAAAGTTAGAGGCAAAGTTGATGAAATTGATGAGCTCAGCACGGGTGCAGGAAGCAGCACCAATGCAGTCGTCAATGCAGCAAAGGAAAAGTTGGGAAGCAGTACCAGTATAGATTTGGAGCATAGACTGTTCCACATAACCAATGAAGAGGCAGGCATAGCTGGGGCCCATGCGAGCGCCCATAGCTACACCCTTGGTCTGAAGAAAGTGGGAAGAGCCAAAAGAGAAGTTATTAAGTGTGAGTGCCAGTTCTGCCAACCTGAGGAGTGTGGTGGTGTTGGGGAACAGGTGAGGTCTATTGTCCAGAAAGTAGCAGAGGGTTTTGAGGCCTTCTTGATGGGTAATTGAAGTGTATAAGGATTGGACATCCATAGTGAAAATGAAGCGGTCAGGACCGGGGAACTGGAAGTTACTGAAGAGGTGGAGGGCAAGGGGATGTATCCTGGATGTAGGTAGGGAGGGACTGAACTTTGGGTGACAAAATGGAGTCCAGGTAGGCAGATATAAGTTCGGTGGGGCAGGAGCAGGCCGAAACTATGGGTCTACCAGGACAGTCAGGCTTGTGGATCTTGGGGAGGAGGTAAAACCCGAGCAGTGCGGGGTGTGGGAATTATGAGTTTTTTGGCTGAGGATGGAAGGTCTCCAGAGTTGATAAGGGCAGTGATGGTACGGGAGACAATGGTTTGATGTTTTTTGGTGGGGTCCTGTTCCGGGGTAAAACAAGGAACTGTTGTGCATTATGCTATTCACTACTCTTCTGACGCCATCTACTGAAGATCAACCCCAGATACTGGTCGGGTGCCCTCACAAACATGAGACTGAATTAGTTTGTCAGTTTAAACCAAGTTAGATGTCACTTCTGACTCACATGCTGAACTCTTTAGGCAACAGATCAGATTTCTAAGCCACACTTCAGAAATTTAAACAAATTGAGGCTCACCCCTCATTTTAAGGAAAATTCAAAGTACATTTTATTATCAAAATATATGTATGTCACCATATATAACCTTGAGATTCAATTTCTTGTGGGTATACTCAATAAATCTATAGAATAGTAACAGGATCAATGAAAGATCAACAGGAGTGCAGAAGATATAAAGTGCAAATATAAATAAATAGCAATAAATAATTAGAACATGAGACAATGAGATATAGAGTTCTTAAAAGTGAGGTCATTGGTAGTAGGAACATCTCAACAATGGGGCAAATGAGGGCAGTTATCCCCTTTTATTCAAGCTGGGGAGTGGTAACTGTTCTGTAAGAATGCTGTCTGTCAGTGTTTTTTTTTTGGGTGAGGCTACCTTTGCTTTTCCAGATGGATATATTTATCCTGCCATACTATCAGAAAAACAGCAAACTTTCCTAGTGTCCGAGCTAATATTCATCCTTCAACCAACAACACTAAAACAGGTTAAGGGCTCATTATTTCATTGTTGCTTGATGGGAACTGGTGCCCTCCCTTCACTTACAACAGCAACACAGCATTCAGTGTGTTGACACAGCCTGGGCTCACTCATCCGACCGCAGTAAGTGGGCAGGTTAGTTCTCCACACCTGCTGCAGAACATGATGAATGGACCAGCGTCCACAGAGGTACCAGACAGCACAGCTCTTATCTTATTTGAATGACGAGTCTATGTAAAAAAGGCAAGCAGTCTTTAAATTAGTTGACAAAACACATGTGAAAATGTCCGTGCTTCTAAAACAACATTGGAAAGGATAAATTTCATTGAGGGAACATGGTATTTCTTTGTAGTACAGAAATCACAAAAAAAAAATTTCAACACTAAACTGAGGAACTTATCAATGGTGAATGAGCAGTGGATGTATCACACTGATTCCCTCTCCAGTCCAACAGGCATTTGTTTTTTAACCCTGCTGAGTTTAACCTGCTTCTGTTTACCTTTCCAACAACAGAAAAAGATTCATTCACTCCAACACACTCTACTCTCTGCTAACAAATGTTATTGAGGCATTAAACACCCATGTATCACTGCATACTTGCACAGTAACTGATAGGCATTTCAAATCACGGAGTGCACTGCATGTTAACTCTAAATGACACTCAACACTACTACTACTCACTTACCTCCAACGACTCGGAACTTGAGTTTGAAACAAGATTAGGTTGAAGGCTTTCTCCAAACCTTCTCCCAATTCAGCAAGTAGTCTGAAGCAAGCAGAAAACTGATCACAGAGCAGCATGGAATTTTAGCCAGGGTATCCGAGCATGACAAACGGCTTGGGGCATTTGCTGCTTTTGCAAGTAGGGCCTCATTGGGACTGCAGGAATGACCCGACTTTACAGCACAACTGAGAGTGCCTGTCACAGCCATATGAAGCTCAGCAGGCTACACATTAGACAGGATCTATTTTGTTTACCCAAACTCCCAAGCCACGGTTATAGTACGCTGTATTTTTGAATGGTTTCCTCTGAGAGGTCTGTCTGAATATCAATGATGTTTAATTTGGATGCCAAACAATTTACCGCACTGTGCATGGCAGAGACTGTGATAAAGCAGGGCACAAACAATTATGCATCATATAGTGTATGTTGCCAATTACCTGGATTCTTTGATTGCCTGTGGCAGGGAAGCTGGGTTCAAAAAATGCACCAGGATTGGCATGGCATTTGTGGGAAAGTCCCAATTCTTGCTCTATAACAACTCCCTTAATTCAGAGTATATCAAGAGTTCAGCAGCAGCAACATGCAGAATGGATGATCACTAAGTATTTCTGGAGCAAAGGAAAATCAATGGGGCAGATTTACTGTTGCTCTGCTGAGAATGCTAGCTGCTTCCCTTGGACAGACTTCTTAGTCCTGGGCACAGGCGCGCATGTTCAGCGTAGCACGGGAGAACTGGTTCAGAGCAGGGAGCCAGCTGTGGGCTTGACAGTCGCTGAGCTCTCACTGTCATCAATGCCTGGCCCACTCAGAAACATCCACGTGTCAGAATATAAAAACATTCAGTATTAAAATTGCAGATTCTTTCTTCAAAACTAAACCATGTACCAAACCAACTAGTTGAACAAATGTTTAAGAAAATCTTCACTTACATTTTTCTCAGTGACCAGTTTTTAACATCAGAATCATACAGCATGGGAACAGGCTCTTAAGCCCAAATTTGTCCAGGGCAGCCAAGTGGTCTACCTGGGTTAGTCCCATTGCCCGTGTTTGACCCACATCCCTCTAAGTCCTTCCTATCCGTATACCTGTCTCAATGCCTCTTAAACATTGCTACTGTACGTACCTTTACCCTTTCCTCTGGCTGCTTCTTCCATATACTCAACATGGTCTGTGTGGAGAACCTTGCCCCTTTAGACATTTCCCTACACAGCCCAAGGTGCCATCGGGGAGTAAGCCTAGACCAGCATTTGAAACTGGGTTCACAAAAAGCACCCAGATTGGCATGGTGCTGGAAAGTCACAATTCCTGCCCTGTAGTGACTCCTTTAGTTCAGACGGTAAATATGAACATTCAGAATAAAAATCTAAATACTGTAAATGATCACTAATACAGTCTATATCAACTAGTAGGCTCATATCCTTGTGTTAACACATTACACCTATGAACTGTAAAAACATCTGATGTCCAACCCACTGGAAGCAGCTTATTGTTTTTGTCCAAATCCTGACCAATGCCTGTTCCCTGAAATTATTTTGTTTCTTTTAAGAGGTGGTTCAGGCATTCCTCAATTAACGATTCCAGAAAATATTTTGTTAAGCCACATTTCGTAAATTGCAAAGGCTGAGCAAAATACATTTTTAGTACAAACAAGAGAAAATCTGCAGATCCTGGGTCAGTATTTTGTGTGTGTTGCATACAGTGTTAGTACTTCAGTAATGTGGATTCTCCAAAATTTGAGGTAAATTTATTATCGAAGTACATATATGTCACCCATATACAACCCTGAGATTCATTTTTTTGTGGGCATTCACAGTAGATACAAAGAAACACAATAGAATCACTGAAAAACTGCACTCAAAAGAGACGGGCAAACAACCCATGTGCAAAAGACAACAAACTCTGCAAATCCAAAAAAATACAGTATACTGTCCACCGCATATCTATAGAAACTTGTCAAAGTTTTAGATGAGATACCAAATCTGTGCGAATGTCTAATAAAGTAGAGGCCTTGCCGTGCCTTCTTTGTAATGGCAGTTATGTGCTGGAAACAGGATAGATCCTCCTGAAATGATAATACTGAGAAATTTAAAGTTGCTGACACTCTCCACCTCTGATCTCCTGATGAAGACTGGCTCATGAATCCCACTCCCCCCCCCCCCCCAAAGTTTCCTCAATAATCAGCTCTTTGGTTTTGCTGACAATGAGTGAGAGGTTATTGTTGTGGCATATCATAAGTCCACATCATAAATTTAAGATACAGACCCAAAAGAGTTAATCATGTTAACAGAAAAAAAATCTGTAAATTAGATATATATAGACCCAGGGCTTACTGTGTGAACAAAATGTTCATGAATTTAAGTGATCTTCACAAGGCTAAAAGGCACAGACTTTTGACAGTTGTTTCCATTTTTAGATCTAAATTTAGGCTTGGAAATTCTAGTGCACCTAAAAGGATTCACTGGACGGCCACCGCACTGGGCCTCAGACATGGTAAGCTCCCTACACACCTTCAGCTGCACTCTGGACATTAAATGATTGGAAAACTGAGGTACTTGATACCATCAAAGAAGTCAGACAGAATTTATACCTGTGGTGGAGGATCCAGAAAAAGTGGACTTAATATAGAACAGAGCTAGGCTGTTCCAGAGGAAGGTCAAAAAGTACTTTGTTACATAGAGTGAGTATCTGGCATTTTCTTTCCCAAAGTACAATGGGGGCAAGTGATCAGTTCAAAATTATTTAGATTTGTTGTTAAACAAAAGACTGAAAAGGAAGACACACACTTCTGCTGCACATCAGTGTATCTCCAAGCTATTTATAGCTAATGAAGTACTTCTGAAGTGTAGTCATTGTGGAAACTGTCAGTTTATGCACAGAAAGATCCCACAATCAGCAACGTGATAAAGAGCAGATAACATTTCTGTAAATATTTTGGCAACAACAGGGTTAACTTCCATGCTTTTATCATTAATTGAACAGGAACCTTGCATTTGAGGGACAAATACCAGCATAGATTCATATGCACAAATCTGAGAACTTAAATCCACTATCACCTGACCTAATTCTGCTCCTATCTCTTATTAGTCAGGGCATCAAAGGGAGAAGACAGGAGAATGGGGTTAAGAGAGATGATAAATCAGCCATGATGGAATAGCAGAGCAGACTCAATTAGCCAAGTGGTCCCATTCTGCTCCTATACCTTATAGTCTTGTGGACTCAAATGCAACAGGGCTACTGGTGGAACCGTATCTTAATGATGGGTTAAGGCAGATATCAGCTATGACCTGCTTTAAGATTGGAAGAGGTTAAATGGGCTGAGTGGCCTGATGCTGCTCAATGATCAAACGCTGACAACGATACCAACATTTCTGTTGTGAGGCACAGACGATAACATTCCTGGAAGGGAGGAATTCCCTCCGAACTCCCTGATGGCTGATAGCTCAAACAACATGGATTACCAGCTGCTGCCTTTGATGATGATGGAACTAATTAGAGCTCAGCCACTGTAGAGATTGTCAGACAGTCTTTATACACAACTATCCAACACTAAAATGCAGCAATTAAAATCTGGAGAGTCTTGATGAAGTCTCAGCAGGGCATCTTTTAAAAACAAATTTGATTCCTGTTAACTCTTTCGTAGAAGATAAGCTAATATTTATTGTAGAGGAAGCTCCAATTTTTTTTTACAAGACATTCTGGTTACATAGTTCAATGTTCAAAATTCCAGCTTCTTTGGGCTGTGTTGTTTGGTGACTAACACATTCGCAGAAAACATTGTCCAACAAGTTCATTTTTGGAAATCTAGCTGTGAAGCAGCTGAATTACTCTTTGCTCACTTTGATTCACAAACGGAGAGTTACTCTGGTGTTGTGGTAACTCAGCAGCTGGTGCATTCTATTGTTGGCTATTGACTGGGTGGCTGCTGTTTCTAAAATAGGTATGGACAATGAGACAACTAGCTAAAGAATTAGAATCATGCCATGGCCTAGCTGTTTAACAACCATACCCATACCAAAGTTTTCAGACCATGTTTTCTTAAATAAAATACAGTCCCCATAATATGATTCAATGTTTTTTCTAAAACAGGCTATCTCAGTTAATAAAATATTGTTGACCTTTCTTGATCAAATGATGTTATATATTGGTGCTAGGAAGTTTATAAACCCTGCAGAATTGTCTTTACTTCTGCAGAAGTACAATGCCTTTTGTGTCATTTATCCAGTCTTATGACTTTGGTGAAGATCTAACCTCTTTTTATTTTAGGTCATATTTATGTAGAAATAGAGAAAATTCTACAAGGTTCACAAACTTTCCAGCAGCACCATACTTCGCGACAGGTACTTTTGCCATCCTCTTTCTCACATCATCAGCCCTTCCAGGAGTCAGAGACCATGTGGGCCACATGGTCTCTATACTGAAACAGTTAACACTGCGTTTGGTTTAGTGCAATTGGTCGGTTTACCTTGCTTGCTGTCAGGTGTCTGAAACAAATAGAATAAGGCCTTAAAATTTTAACTGTACAGCACCTTGCAATAGCAAATCAGCTGAACTTAGAAGTAATTAAAAATCAAAATGCTGCTGTAATCTGAAACAGAATCAGCAAATGTTGGAATATAGTCAGCAGGCCAGTCAGCAGCTGTAGAGAGGGAAAGAGGTTTGATGTTTAATCTTTATTATTCTTCATGAGAATACTCCGAATGAAACAACATTGATCTGATATATTCTGTCTGCACCAAAGCTGCCTGACCTGCCGGATATCCCCACCAGGGCAAATTTGTGTTTCCACATCAAATTACATTGATCGTGAAATTACACCAGGTACATTCTTTCGAGAATTCTTGTGACCTGACACGAGTTCTACGCCAGGAGTGAATGTGATGACATAATCTGCCATGCAACACCCCTCTGGTGCATTGTGAGTTGACTTGGATCATGTTATCCTGCCCATTGTTAGGTTCTCCTGGTGCAAAATGGTTATTTCCTGCCCTCCTGAAAGACTGGTAGTGAACAACTCATATACTTGAAGCAAGGTAGTCCTTTGCAAATATACACTGCCATAACTATCCTTGATCTTCATCCCACTTCCTGAACCTCAGTGCCTCTGATTCAAGTACATTTATTATCAAAGAATGTAAAGATGATACAACCTTGAGACTTGTTTGTTGACAGGTAGTCACAAAGCAAGAACCCAATTAAAGAAAAGAATAAAAATAAAAAACCAACACTTGATGCACAAGAGACAGAAAAATAAATACAAATCATGCAAGCAATTGAAACAAACAACATTTCAAAGCAAAATTGAGCCCTCCGATCTGAACCCCAGAGCAGCCCGGAGTAGGCCCAAAGCCTCGCGTATCAGTTCATCACATTAGTGGTCAGAAAGCACAGCAACAAGGGCAACCTTCACAGCCTCAGCACCACGGAGATGACCATCATGAAGAGTGAGTGAAATTGGCTCTCATCCCAACCGACATCCTGTCTTTTCAGTATCTCTGGGCCAGCACTTAAATTGATCAAACAATGGAAACATAGAAAATAGGTGCTTGAGTAGGCCATTCGGCCCTTTGAGCCTGCACCGCTATTCAGTATGATCATGGCTGATCATCCAACTCAGAACCCTGTACCTGCTTTCTCTCCATACCCCCTGATCCCTTTAGCCACAAGGGCCATATCTAACTTCCTCTTAAATATAGCCAATGAACCGGCCTCAACTGTTTCCTGTGGCAGAGAAATCCACAGATTCACCACTCTCTGTGTGAAGAAGTTTTTCCTCATCTCAGTCTTAAAAGGCTTCCCCTTTATCCTTAAACTGTGACCCCCTCGTTCTGGACTTCCCCACATCGGAAACAATCTTCCTGCATCTAGCCTGTCCAATCCCTTTAGAATTTTATATGTTTCAAAAAGATCCCCCCTCAATCTTCTAAATTCCAGTAAGTATAAGCCTAGTCGATCCAGTCTTTCTTGATATGAAAATCCTGCCATCCCAGGAATCAATCTGGTGAACCTTCTCTGTACTCCCTCTATAGCAAGAATGTCTTTCCTCAGATTAGGGGACCAAAACTGCACACAATACTCCAGGTGCAGTCTCGCCAAGACCTTGTACAACTGCAGTAGAACCTCCCTGCTCCTGTACTCGAATCCACTTGCTACGAATGCCAACATACCATTTGCCTTTTTCACTGCCTGCTGTACCTGCATGCCCACTTTCAATGACTGGTGTATAATGACACCAAGGTCTCGTTGCACCTCCCCTTTTCCTAATTGGCCACCATTCAGATAATAAACTATTTTCCTGTTCTTGCAACCAAAGTGGATAACCTCACATTTATCCATATTAAATTGCATCTGCCCATGAATTTGCCCACTCACCTAACCTATCCAAGTCATCCTGCATCCTCTTAGCATCCTCCTCACAGCTAACACCACCGTCCAGCTTCGTGTCATCCGCAAACTTGGAGATGCTGCATTTAATTCCCCCGTCTAAATCATTAATATATATTGTAAACAACTGGGGTCCCAGCACTGAGCCTTGTGGTACCCCACTAGTTACTGCCTGCCATTCTGAAAAGGTCCCGTTTATTCCCACTCTTTGCTTCCTGTTTGCCAACCAATTCTCTATCCACATCAATACCATACCCCCAATACTGTGTGCTTTAAGTCTGCACACTAATCTCCTGTGTGGGACTTTGTTAAAAGCCTTTTGAAAATCCAAATATACTACATCCACTGGTTCTCCCCTATCCACTCTACTAATTACATCTTCAAAAAATTCTATGAGATTCGTCAGACATGATTTTCCTTTCACAAATCCATGCTGACTTTGTCCAATGATTTCAACTCTTTCCAAATGTGCTGTCATCACATCTTTGATAACCGACTCTAGCATTTTCCCCACCACCGATGTCAGGCTAATCGGTCTATAATTCCCTGGTTTCTCTCTCCCTCCTTTTTTAAAAAGTGGGGTTACATTAGCCACCCTCCAATCCTCAGGAACTAATCCAGAATCTAAGGAGTTTTGAAAAATTATCACTAATGCATCCACTATTTCTTGGGCTACTTCCTTAAGCACTCTGGGATGCAGACCATCTGGCCCTGGGGATTTATCTGCCTTTAATCCCTTCAATTTACCTAACACCACTTCCCTACTAACATGTATTTCCCTCAGTTCCTCTATCTCACTAGACCCTCACTAGACTATTTCCAGAAGATTATTTATGTCCTCCTTAGTGAAGACAGAACCTAAGTAGTTATTCAATTGGTCTGCCATGTCTTTGTTCCCTATGATCAATTCACCTGTTTCTGAGTGTAAGGGACCTACATTTGTCTTAACCAATCTTTTTCTTTTCACCTATCTATAAAAACTTTTACTAATGGAAACGGAAAAGCGAAAGGCTCTGATTACATTGAGCATGCAGAATTGTCTCTTGCCTCCGATCTGGGCCGGCATTTAAATTGTCCAAACAGCGTAAGGTACCTCACACTAGGACCTGGGCACCACTACTGTGAAGGCCCTGGGCCTACACCTCACTACCCAGTGACTCGATCCAGGCCTAAATTTTGTCACCCAGCTCAAAGCCACTCTCAAACTCTTCAAATCAGTTAGTGGCCAGAGTGGTCCAACATCGCTTGTGGGCCAGCTGTATGGGCATCAGAACTCCACCTGCAACGATTCATCCCCCCCAACTCACCACGCCATCACTCACCCCTTCATTGTTTGTGGTGATAATTTAGCACAATAAACCTCAGAAAAGGTATTTTTTTCTGATGTTTTTAGTTGGGTTTCTTAGCATTTTGACTACTAGGAAGCTGTTGCACATGTTCGATAGCGCAATCTTTACTGAATCTCATGACTCTTTACCTTTCATATTGTTACGCCCACTCCCCACGTCTGAAAAGCTCATGATCATCCAGTCAGAACTGAACAAGTCCTTTCCAAAATGCTGATCCAACCTGCCCCTTCACTGCTTCAATTAGGCCAATCTTTGAAATACATGGTGTTGTTCTCTTATCACACACAACCACAAAAGAGTCCAATCATTCACCTCTCCTAAATCTGAACATGACAGCCCAACCTCTCCAAATCTGATTCTTTTCAACTGCAAGAAGCATCAAAACCTTTCCCTTTTCCTTTCCCATACTCCTCACAAGAGGGTTCTGGTGTGATGTCAATGCTGGACGTACCTGACCAAAGCACCATTGTGGGACAATGACCAAAACAGACATCATATCGTCTTTTCAAAGCACTGGAAATTCTAAGCAAGGGAACACACAGGCAGTGAGTGTTCACTGATGCATGGAGTCTTTTAGGAGGATGATGAGGCTTAGAATCAGTCGTTGAATGGCACCAGCCCTCTATTGGTGGTGTGCAGTTGAGATTGGAAGTTGGAAGAACTTTGGTGGAGGTTGCTACCAATGGGTCCCCCATTTATTGTTTCCCATGTTCCAGGCACCGAAAGCACAAAGAATCATCTAAACAGAATAATGCTGGTCTATTAAAGCAAAAATCCAGGATATGACTGGATCTAACCTTTGCTTTAGAAAAGTAATACAGAGCTCAGGAGTTAGGCATCCAGAGAATCTCCTACTGATGACCCACCCAACGACTCAGTGCTGGTATTTCCTACATCAGATGTTACAAGCATGCAATGTGCTCCTAAAATGCAATCACATGTGGAAAAGGGGGAGGTGCAGAACATCTCAATTGAAACAGACGTGCTAAAAGGAGCCAAATAATTTTCAGCAATCCCTAACCGTTCCTTGCATTCCAGACAACATTTAGCCAACGTTTACTTCATCTGTTCTGAATGGGCTGCATATGAAATCCACCTCGATGTTTCCCAGGAGAAGCTGAAACCCTTTGTGACTCCAGAAATGTTAGTGACATCACTCAAATATCTCCAGCAACAACTGTTCTGTTAAAAATAGTTCCCTTCACTGAACAGGTTTCAGACTACATTTGAGCAAACAAGCATCAAAATATGGTTTTCTGTTTAGTCATGTTTGAAGTTCAAGGTTAATTTATTATCAAAGTACATATATGTCACCATACAGAACCCTGAGATTCTTTTTCTTGTGAACAATCAGAGTAAATACAATAACTATAACACAATCAATGAAAGACTGCACCAGCAGGGTAGACAGCCAGAGTTTACTGTTGGGGTGAGTGAAGTTACCTCCTCTGGTTCAGGAGTCTGATGATCGAGGGTAATAACTGTTCTGAACCTTGGCGTGTAGATCATAGAGTCATAGAGAAGTACAGCATAGAAACAGGACCTGTGGTCCATCTAGTTCATGCCAAAACATTTAAACTGCTACTCCCACTGGTCTGCACCAGGACACGGGTCCTCCATAACTCTACTATCCATGTATCAAATCAAACTTCTCTTAAACATTGAAATCGAACTCTAATGCACCACTTGTGCTGGCAGCTGATTCCACACTCTCATGATAGAGCGCCCAGGGCATGCTCTTTTCTCACTGTTACCATCAGGTAGGGGGTACAGAAGCCTGAAGACACACACTCAGCGATTCAGGGACAGCTTCTTCCCCTCTGCCATCCAATTCCTAAATGGACGTTGAAGCTTTGGACACTGCCTCACTTTTTTAATATACAGTATTTCTGGGTTTTTTTTTGCATGATTTTAAACTATTCATGAATATGTGTATACTGTAATTGATATACTCATTTATTATTATTTTAATTTTCTTCTTCTATTTTATGTATGTATTGCATTGAACTGCTGCTCCCAAGTTAACAAATTTCACGTCACATGCCGCTGATAATAAGCCTGGTTCTGATTCAGAAAAAACATTTAGTCTAACCTTAGTGAATGTGCTTCATTCAACTGAAGACACCTAGAGTCTACATATTCTACCTCCCAGATTTTACCACCTCAAATGGATATGCGGAGGAGTCCTAAACCAACACAAATGTCTCTGAATTCCCTGACGAGTCATGGATTCACACCACTGAACCTTCGTCATCCCTGACTGAAAGTCATGGAAAACAGTGTGTAAAGCACTATGGGGGCACCTTTATCACACTTACCTCAAAGCTTCAAGGAGGTAGTTTGCCTCCAACTTCTCAAGGAACCAGGGATAGAAACATTACCAGCAACACCATCTTTCAAAAAGTGCATTAATAAAGAGCTTGATCTGAATAAATGATAAAACATTGTCAATCTGAAGCCATTAGCTCATTATTTCTCTGCATATATGGCTGAGAGTTTCTAGTGTCCTCTAGTCTTGTTTGGAATTTTTTTGCAGTACAACTTTTTTGGTTCAATGTTACAGAATGACCATCAAAGCGAGAGCTACTCACCGATCTTCTTGTCAAACCTCCAGGCAGGGATTTCCCTCACAGTTGTCACAAGGCTGTCGGTGGGCAGAGGGATAGACACCTGAATGGGGCCTGAGACTTTGACGTTAGAGCCATTGCTGGTGAACAGGTGAATGCTGATGGCAGCCACAGGAGTCAGTTCAATCCTGGAGCGGTTGACTAGATTAAAAATAGATATGAAATACATCATCAGTATCCCCTATCAATAACGGATAATATACAAAAGTCAGTTTATTTATTGAGATACAGCATGGAGTAGGACCTTCTGGCCTTTCAAGCCATACCACCCAGCAACCCCCAATTTAACCACAGCCTAATCCTTTCATGTATCTATCCTGCACCTTTCAGTTTCCCCTACAAACTCCAAACATTGCTATTCTATCACCATCCCTGCTATTGTCCCCTTCCAATCAACTTTGGCCAGCTCCTCTCTCATGCCTCAGTAATCCCTGTACTCCACTGTAATACTGACACATCTGACTTTAGCTTCTCCCTCTCAAACTGCAGGGTGCATTCTAAAATATTATTATCACTGTCTCCTAAGGGTTCCTTTAACTTTAGCTCCCAAATCAAATCTGGTTTATTACACAACACCCAATCCAGAATTGTTCACCTGTGCTACAAACTTTGATTGATATTTTACTAACTTATTTGTGATAATATTTTGGTTTATGTGCTGTGTGTGATGTATGCATTGTGAGTGCACTGTGGTCCGGAGGAACATTGTTTCATTTGGTTGTGTCTATGTATAGTCAGTTGACAAGAAACTTGGAATTTCCCTCCCTCAACTCCATTCAAGGCCCTAAACAGTCCTTCCAGGTGAGGCAACGCTTCATCTGTAAATCTGCTGGGGTTGTCTATTGTGTCCGGTGCTCCCAATGCGGCCTTCTCTACATTGGTGGGACCCATTGTAAATTGGAGGACCGCTTCGTTGAGCAACTCTGCACCATCTCCCACAAGCGGGACTTCCCAGTGGTCAAACATTTTAATTCCTGTTCCCATTTTGATGTGTCGGTTCATGGCTTCCTCTTGTGCCTAGATGAGGCCACCCTCAGGGTGAAGAAGCAACACTGTCTGGGTATCAATAAAGTATGTGTCTGTCTGTCATCCTGATGGCATGAATATCAATTTCTCCTCTTCTTGAGTAACATTTCCTCTATCACCCTCCTTCTTCTATTCATCACTCTGACCTTTTACCTATTCTCACCTGCGTATTACATTCCCCTGGGACCCCTCCTATTTCCCTCTCTCTTATGGTCCACTCTCCTCTCCTATCAGATTCCTTCCTCTCCTGCCCTTGACCTTTCCCACTCACCTGGCTTCACCCATCACCTTTCAGCAGTCCTCCTTCCCCTCCCCACACCTTTTCATTCTGGCATCTTCCCCCTTTTTTCTCAGTCTAGAAGAAGGGCCTTGGCCTGAAACATCGACTGTTTATTCATTTCCATTGATGCTGCCTGACTTGCTGAGTTCCTCCAGCATTTTGCTTTGAACTTGAACTTGTAAGTTTTATTTTACAGAGCGTGGCAAATATCTGGAATACTCTGTTAGCGGGGTGATAGGGGTCGATAATATTAAGGATATTTAAGATACTCTTAGGCGCGCGGATGGAAGGAAACAGAGGGTTACAGGCTGTGTAGGAGGAAAGGGTTAGATTGATTGTGAAGTTGGTTACAGCCAACAGTGTGGGCCAAAGGGTCTGTATTGTGTGGTACTGATCTATGTTCTATCTCCTTAGCTGAAGACTGATTGACCCAGAGTGAGTACAATCATAGTCTCTCACTCGACACTCACCTTTTAACTTACTGGTACTAACTGGGTTTAACAATGCTGCTGCTGTGGATTTTGTTCCCTTACACTAGCACTGAACCTAACAGCTTCCCACCATGACCCTTCAAACTGGTCATGCTTCACTTCAACCATCTACATAGAACCCATGTCCAAAGCTTAACCTAGAATCTGTGTAATTTTTGTTTCCAAATAATGATTGAGGGACAGGGATTGGGTATTGAGCAATGAGGAAGAGTTAGTTAGCAATCTTGTCGTGCGAGGCCCCTTGGGTAAGAGTGACCATAATATGGTGGAATTCTTCATTAAGATGGAGAGTGACATAGTTCATTCAGAAACAAAGGTTCTGAACTTAAAGAAGGGTAACTTTGAAGGTATGAGACTTGAATTAGCTAAGATAGACTGGCAAATGATACTTAAAGGGTTGACGGTGGATATGCAATGGCAAGCATTTAAAGATCGCATGGATGAACTACAACAATTGTTCATCCCAGTTTGGCAAAAGATTAAATCAGGGAAGGTAGTGCACCCATGGCTGACAAGGGAAATTAGGGATAGTATCAAGTCCAAAGAAGAAACATACAAATTAGCAAAAAAAAAGCGGCACACCTGAGGACTGGGAGAAATTCAGAGACCAGCAGAGGAGGACAAAGGGCTTAATTGGGAAAGGGAAAAAAGATTATGAGAGAAAGCTGGCAGGGAACATAAAAACTGACTGTAAAAGCTTTTATAGATATGTGAAAAGAAAAAGATTGGTCAAGACAAATGTAGGTCCCTTACAGTCAGAAACAGGTGAATTGATCATAGGGAATAAGGACATGGCAGACCAACTGAATAACTACTTTGGTTCTGTCTTCACTGAGGAGGACATAAATGATCTTCCGGAAATAGTAGGGGACCGAGGGTCCAGTGAGATGGAGGAACTGAGGGAAATACATGTTAGTAGGGAAGTGGTGTTAGGTAAATTGAAGGGATTAAAGGCAGATTAATCCCCAGGGCCAGATGGTCTGCATCCCAGAGTGCTTAAGGAAGTAGCCCAAGAAATAGTGGATGCATTAGTGATAATTTTTCAAAACTCCTTAGATTCTGGATTAGTTCCTGAGGATTGGAGGGTGGCTAATGTAACCCCACTTTTTAAAAAAGGAGGGAGAGAGAAACCAGGGAATTATAGACTGGTTAGTCTGACATCGGTGGTGGGGAAAATGCTAGAGTCGGTTATCAAAGATGTGGATAACAGCACATTTGGAAAGAGGTGAAATCATTGGACAAAGTCAGCATAGATTTGTGAAAGGAAAATCATGTCTGACGAATCTTATAGAATTTTTTGAAGATGTAACTAGTAGAGTGGATAGGGGAGAGCCAGTGGATGTGGTATATTTAGATTTTCAAAAGGCTTTTGACAAGGTCCCACACAGGAGATTAGTGTGCAAACTTAAAACACATGGTATCGGGGGTATGGTATTGATGTGGATAAAGAATTGGTTAGCAGACAGGAAGCAAAGAGTGGGAGTAAACGGGACCTTTTCAGAATGGCAGGCAGTGACTAGTGGGGTACGGCAAGGCTCAGTGCTGGGACCCCAGTTGTTTACAATATATATTAATGATTTAGACGAGGGAATTAAATGCAACAACTCCAAGTTTGCGGATGACACGAAGCTGGGCGGCGGTGTTAGCTGTGAGGAGGATGCTAAGAGGATGCAGGGTGACTTGGATAGGTTAGGTGAGTGGGCAAATTCATGGCAGATACAATTTAATGTGGATAAATGTGAGGTTATTCACTTTGGTTGCAAGAACAGGAAAACAGATTATTATCTGAACGGTGGCCGATTAGGAAAAGGGGAGGTGCAACGAGACCTGGGTGTCATTGTACACCAGTCATTGAAGGTGGGCATGCAGGTACAGCAGGCAGTGAAAAAGGCAAATGGTATGTTGGCATTCATAGCAAAAGGATTTGAGTACAGGAGCAGAGAGGTTCTACTGCAGTTGTACAAGGCCTTGGTGAGACAGCACCTAGAGTATTGTGTGCAGTTTTGGTCCCCTAATCTGAGGAAAGACATTCTTGCCATAGAGGGAGTACAGAGAAGGTTCACCAGATTGATTCCTGGGATGACAGGACTTTCATATGAAGAAAGACTGGATCGACTAGGCTTATACTCGCTGGAATTTAGAAGATTGAGGGGGGATCTTATTGAAACATATAAAATTCTAAAGGGATTGGACAGGCTAGATGCAGGAAGATTGTTTCCGATGTGGGGAAGTCCAGAACGAGGGGTCACAGCTTAAGGATAAAGGGGAAGCCTTTTAAGACCGAGATGAGGAAAAACTTCTTCACACAGAGAATGGTGAATCTGTGGATTTCTCTGCCACAGGAAACAGTTGAGGCCGGTTCATTGGCTATATTTAAGAGGAAGTTAGATATGGCCCTTGTGGCTAAAGGGATCAGGGGGTATGGAGAGAAAGCAGGTACAGGGTTCTGAGTTGGATGATCAGCCATGATCATACTGAAAGGCAGTGCAGGCTGAAGGGCCGAATGGCCTACTCCTGTACCTATTTTCTATGTTTCTATGTTTCTAAACTGACAAGGGGATTACCAGTGAAAAGGTGCCAAATAAAAACAAACAACGTCTGATATAAGATGTCTGAAGTGAAGCACACAAAATGGTGTTCATATCAACCCAGCAACATCCTTTATTTTCTTCTCTGTCCTTTCAAGTTGATCACTGATCCAGGACCACTGGAAAATCATCTTCCCCATTTCAGTCACAAACACCTGCTACCTCCATCACTTTGAAAAGAAAGGGTAACAGTAAGCCTCACACACACCATCCTCGTTGTCATAGGTCGGAAGGCAGTGGTCACATGGTTACTTTAGTGGATTAGCAGCCAGAACTCTAGACCATTGACCCAGAGGCTCAAATTCAAACTACACCATGGCAGATTATTTAAAAATTCAAAAGTTTAAAATAAATGCTCCTGATGTATTTAAGGAAAATGCAAAATTCCATGATGGTAAGCATGAAAACTACTGCTTTGTTAAGTCTGGCCAACTTTTGATGCCATTCGTGTTCTATCACAGCAAAGCATTGTTAAACCCAGTTAGCACCAGCAAGTTAAAAGGTGAATGTCAAGTGAGAGACTATGATGGTGGCCACTCTGGGTCAATCAATCTTCAGCTAAGGCGATAGAACACAGATAGCTGAATCTCACTTGCCTCTTCAGTGTGAGAAGCAATTAGGTATGCAGAATAAATGCCACCATTGTCAGTAGCAGCCTCTTCCCAGGAAGGAATAAATAAAAGTAATCCTGTAACTTATTATTTTGCAGCGGCAATGTACACAAATTCTTCCTCCCCTCATTCCTCTATTCCCCACTCTAACCTTTCACTTCTTCTCATCTGGATATTCCCTCTCTCCTGTGGTCCACTCTCCTCTATCAGATTCCTTCCTCTCCAGCACTTGACCTTTCTGACCCACCTGGTTTCATCTATCACCGTCCCACTAGCCTCCTTCTCCTCCCCCCACCTTTTCATTCTGGCATCTTCCCCCTTCCTTCTCAGTCCTGATGAAAGGTCTCGGTCCAGAACGTCAACTGTTTACTCTTTTCCATAGATGCTGCCTGACCTACTGAGTTCCTCCAGCATTTTGTGTGTGTTGCTTTGGAGTTCCAGCGTCTGCAGAAACTCTCGTGTTTGTAATATACACTGGAGTTACTGGCTACTGCCTCACAGCTCAGCGATCTGCCCATGTTGTCCACGTGGCTGTGAGTGTTTCTCTCCAGGTTTAAGTGCCAGGCCAGATTTTAAAAGTTCAGAGAGCTGGGGCTGGTGTTCAGCTCGCTGCACAGTGAGGTTTACTCATCTCTGCTGTGAACTGAGTCTGTGGCCTGCAACTAATGAACTCCTGGATCAGCTGCAGCGACTGTAGATTCATTTTCGTGAACTTCAGCTTGCTTTTATTTTTTTTTGCTCATTGGGTGTTTGACAGTCTTTTTTAAAAAATGAGTTCTGTAGGGTGTCTTTGTTTTGTGGCTGTCTGTAAGGAGATGAATTTCAAGGTTGTACATAGTACACATACTTTGATAGTAAATGTACTTTGATTTGAGGTTCTCTAGTTTCTCACACATCCCCAAAACGTGTTGGTAGACAGTGAATTGCTCCTCAGTTTATGTCCATGGGAAAGGAATCAGAAAAGCACCAAATGTGCTTGTCATTAAGATTTTCAATGCATGAGCATCACCATTAGATGACAAGCCCACAACTATCTGCCAAATAGTAACTAGACAATGCATAATGGATTGTTCAGTGAGGCCCATATCCTGACAATGAATTGAAATAAGTAGTGACAGGTCCATTCACGGCATTTCTATTTATACTCACTCCATCACATCACATCTCTTCAGAGATAAATGCAACAGACATTGTGAGATAGAAGTTGTTGGTGCTAATAATACGCTCTTACTTCTGGCAGTATGATGCAGAGTTTAAAGAGGTTGACTCTTCCACTACAGTATTACAGATGCAACGTGAATTTCATAACCATAAAGACCTTTCGAGACACTTTCAATTAAATTCCCAGAATCAGTGTTTAGAATACTCCAAGTGCACTAGCAGTGTTGGGTTCCCTGTATACTGGGTCAGATGAGAAATAGATTTAGAAACGGATATAGCACTGCAACAGGCCTTTCCTCCCAACTCATCCATGCCACCAAGATACTATTTACACTCACAACAAAACACAGAGCAACATAACTTTCCACAACAACAAGTCATCAGAATTTTTGCTGTCTCATCCTGCACTTGACATTGAGGGCTTATTATTGAATTCAAAAAAATTATATAACCAGCCTTCCCTGTTTATGGCCAAATTTGAAGAAATATCCCCCATCTGCAACATTAGTTTGTGATTTTCTCACTTCATACAGTACTGTGCAAAAGTCTTAGGCCCCCTAGATTGTTTAAAAAGATGGTTTCAGATTATATGGCCTTTACAGAGCCCTGACCTCAACAACATCAAGGCTCTCTAGGATTATCTGGAGAGACAGAACCAAGTGAGACAGCTAAAGTCCATACTAGAACTGTGGTAACTTCTCCAAGATATTTGGAACAACCTACCAGCCTATTTTCTATTAAAACTGTATAACAGCGTTTATAGGCATCTGTTAGTCTCGTGAGACCATAGATTTGCGCTTTGGAAGGTTTCCAAGGCACAGGCCTGGGCAGGGTTGCATGGGAGACTGGTAGTTGCCCAAGCTGCAAGCCTTCCCCTCTCCATGCCACCGATGTTGTCCAAGGGAAGGGCACTAGGACCCATGCAGCTTGGCACCAGTGTCGTCACAGAGCAATGTGTTGTTAAGTGCCTTGCTCAAGGACACAACATGCTGCCTCAGCTGAGGCTCGAACCAGTGACCTTCAGATCACTAGACCAATGCCTTATCCACTAGGCCACGCGCCAATAACAGTGTACTTAAGAGAATAGATATAGTTTTAAAGGCAAATGATTGTCACACCAAATATTGATTTAATTTAGTTTTTTTCTATTGTTCACTGCTCTTTATAGCATTTTTTGAGATTTAGAAACTTTTCATTTTATTATTTTTGAAAGAATTTTCACTTTAAAGAATTTCTATAGATGTGCACAGTACTATAGATGCAATACCTGTTTCATATATCTCCAACCTTCTTACTCCAGATTTCTAGCAGCTGCTGTATTATGTATCTCTGTTTCAGAATATTATCCTGCCCCCTGACTCTTCACTTACCATTTCTCTAAACACATCAGCAATAAGTAGTATTCATTCCAAGCTCTTAGCAACAGAAACACTAGAAGCAGTTACTTACATGGACAATCTGAGTGTCCACCCAATCACAGGTAATCCCCACTTTCTCCACCCACACACCTGTCTACATCTGAACATACACAGGTTTCCATCCTTTTCCAATTCTGATGAAAGGTTTCTGACAGGAAATGTTAACTCTTTACTCTTCCTTCACAGATATGCCTAATCTGCTCTATCTCCAACGTTGTCTAGATTTTGCCAATCCTCCCTGCCTTTGTATAATATCTATCCACAGGTATATTAGGTAAATTTTATTTATATTGAAGAGAAACAGAAAAAAATGAAATATACACTCAGTGGCCACTTTATTTGGTACCTCCTGAATGTTCATTGTCTTCTGCCGCTGTAGCCCATCCACTTCTGTTGTGGTGTGGTTATTAGAGTTACTGTCGCCTTCCAGTCAGCTTGAACCAGTCTGGCTATTCTCCTCTGACCTCTCTCATTAACAAGACGTTTTCACCCACAGTACTGCCATTCACTGGGTGTTTTCTTCTCCATGCCATTCTCTAAACTCCAGAAACTTGTGTGGGAATATTCCAGGAGATCAGCAGTTTCTCAGAAACTCAAACCATTCTGTTCGGCATCAACAATCATTCCATATTTCAAGCCACTGAGATCACATTTCTTCCCAATTCTGATGTTTGGTCTGAACAACAACTGAACCTCTTGACTATGTCTGCATGCTTTTATGCATCACTTGCTGCTACATGATTGACTGATTAGATATTTGCATGAATGCGTAGGTGTACAGGTGTACCTCAAAGTGGCCACTGAGGCAAAATAAAATGGCAAATAAACTATGTAAGGTGGGGGTGCATATCATAAGAAGTAATGGTTTGACTTTCAATGTTGCATCATTATATCAGTGACTTTCTGCTTTCATTTACGACAAATGCCTCCAATTCCCCAGCAACTCAAAATCCATTTTTTACCTGTTTTATCAGTTTCATAGCCCAAGAGATAGGGGAATCTTTCCACTTCATCGGTGGTTGTTGTTAAAAAGGCAGACAGATCACTGTACGAAGTGTTTTCTGGAAGCCTAACATTCTTCCTTTGGAACTGGACACATGGTTGACTCTTGGCACCTAAATGAGAAAGAAACATCATAATTACAATGAAAAAAACTAATCACTTCTAACATCAAGGCTCTTCTTCTTCTTGCAGTGTCACTCACAATTTATTTAAAAAGATGAAAATCTTTGTACCTATCCTTCATTAAAGCTGTTCCTGATAGTAGCATTATTGGAAGTTAGAGGGAAATCAAACAATAAGAGATGAAAAGACCTTTAGGATTAAAGTTGTGTATTTCAGGATTTAGCATTGTCAATCTCTTGTAAGCAAAGTTGTTAAATAGTTCATAAATAACCAGGATTGAATTAGTCCTGCACCTCATTCAACTATTTTACTCAGTATCTTTGTTCTACTCTGACCATTCCCTATTTTCCTCAAGTTTAAATAAAGTTCAAAATTCAAAGTAAATTTTACTAACAAAGTACATGTATGTCACCATATACAACCCTGAGATTCATTTTCCTGTGGGCATACTCAACAAATCTATAGTAGTAACTAAAAAGATCAATGAAAGATTAACAGGAGTGCAGAAGACAACAAACTGTGCAAATGCAAATACAAATAAATAGCAATAAATAATTAGAACACGAGGCAATGAGATAAGTGAGATCACTGGGGTAACATCTCAGTGATGGGGCAAGTGAGTGTAGTTATTCCCTTTTATTCGAGAGCCTGATGGTTCAGGGGTAGTAACTGTTCCTGGACCTGGTGTCGTGAGTCCTAAGGCTCTTGTACCAGCTCCCTAATGGCAGCAGTGAGAAGAGAGCATGTCCTGGTGGTGAGGATCTCTGATGATGGATGCTGCTTTCCTATGACAGCATTTCATGTAGAAGTGCTCAATGGTTAGGAGGGCTTTACCTTTGATGTACTGGGCTGAATCCACTACCTTTTGTAGGAAATATGATTAAGAAATCATATTTTTCTATTTGCCTGTTATCTGAAGGCTCCATGATCATTTTTACATTTACCTCAACAATTGAGAGCTAATTTGTTCTTTACTCTACAATATTTATGAATTTACTTTATTTATGCATAATTCACCTGCAGATTTTATCCTTTCTTTTCCCAAGTTACCATGTGCCATGTATACTACTGTGGTTGACACCCTGGTCTGGAGAAACATTGTCGCATTTGACGGTATGCATGCCTATAGTTAGATAACAATAAACTTGACTTGACAATTATCTGTGTCAGTATTCTGACACTAAAACATTTGGGAATTCCACATCCCAGCCCATATCTTTACGCTACAGTGCCACCTTTTTAGTAGCCTTACCGTGAACACAAGGAATGTAGGGGCCAGTATTGTTGCCTTTGGGGAAGTAGAGAATCTCTTTATGATGAACAGGTACTTTTTCACATTGCCTCTGGCAGTACCAGAATGACTAGTGGCCAAAGATGCTGGAAATTAAAAACCATACAGCCCACTGGAACTGCTTTGAGTTAGTCCTCCACACGATGTAATCTCTTCCAATAATATTTTTCAAATAACTAAACTCCCTCTTTGAATAATTTGGAGAATCTGCTACAATTATGTATATGGCAATTGGCTTAATATTGTGACATGTACTGAGATACAATTTTAAAAAAAGACTCCAGAGACTATAGTTGCTGGAAATCTGGAGCAACACACAAAATGCAGGAGGAACTCAGTAGGTCAGGCAGCATCTATGGAGGGAAGTGGACCATTGACATTTTGTGTATTAACCTGTTAAGCTCTTCCAGCATTTTTTGTGCTGCAACAGCAAAAGAAGCTTTGTTTAGAAAGCCATCCAGACAGATAATTCCAAACACTAGTACATATTCCATATTTGCATAAACATCTACAAAAGGATAAATTTCCTAAATTTTCAATATGTCCACTTTGCCCCATCAACTGATTTTGCTTGTGCTTTCCATGAAAGTAGTTCTAGTCCAGATAATTCCACCCAATCTCCTCACTTGGATGAAACTCAGGCTGTGTGTGTCAATTTTAGCTGCTGTACAATAAACGTAGTGCTGTAAAGAGGGAATCAGACAGGCCTAATGATAGGCCTAATAATGATAAGCTTCTCATTGTACAGCAGATTTTGTGAGAGCACACCCCTCTGCCATTCACACAACGTGGCATTTCTTTATGTTCATCTCTTAGCACCAAGCTGAGAAATTGGTCAGCTTTTTAATTATACAAATATCTGGAAACAATTTTATTCCAATATTGATTAATAAATCTTTAATAGCAAGCTTTGACTCCTTGAGCACCATCAATATCACTATTAAAGCAACTTGAAATGATACCCACAAAACCACTTAGATTTAATCTTTCCAAAAGCACTTGTGCCTGAGATAGCACTGCTGAATTATGAAATATGTCCAAAGCTGACATGTGGATTTTTAGGCATTAAGGTATGAAAATCAGAGTAAATTTATTATCAAAGTGCACATATGTCACCATATATAACCCTGATTTTCATATCCTTGCACTCAATAAATCCAATGACCATAACACTCAATAAATGACCACTCCCAACAGAACGGACAAACTAGTGTGCAAAAGACAACAAACTATGCAAATAAATAAACAATAGATATTGAGAATATGAGATGAGGAGTCCTTGAAAGTGAACCCATAGTTAATGGGAACAGTTCAATGATGGGGCAAGTGAAGTTGAGTAAAGTTACCCCTTCTGGTCAGGAACCTGATGGTTGAAGGTTAATAACTGCTCCTGAACCTGTGGTGTGAGCCATGAGTCTCCTGTACCTTCTTCCTGATGGCAGCAGCAAGAAGAGAGCATGGCCTGGGTGGTGATGCTGCTTTCCTGCGACAACACTTCATGAAAACATGCTCAGTGATGGGTAGGGCTTTACCCATGATGGACTGGGCTGTATCCACTATTTTAATGGGATTTTTCATTCAAGGGCATTGGAGTTTCTATACCAGGCTATGATGCAACCCGTCAACATATTCTATGATGCAACGCCACATATCTATAGAAGTTTGTCAAAGTTTTAGAGGTCTATGCAAACTTCTAAGCAAGTAGAGGTGCTGCTGTGCTCTCTTCATAATTGCACTTACATGTTGGGTCCAGGACAGATCCTCTGAAATTATAACACCGAGGAATTTAAAGCTGCTGACCCTCTCCACCGATGAAGACTGGCTCATGGACCTCTGGTTTCCTCCTCTTGGTCAATAATCGGTCTTGGTGACATTGAGTAGGCAGTTGTTTTGGCATCACTCAGCCAGATTTTCAATCTCCCACCTGTATGCTGATTCATCATCACAGTTATCATTGGCTGAATCAAAGGTGTCATCAGCAAATATAAATACAGCATTGGAGCTATGTTTAGCCTCACAGTCATAAGTGTAAAGCAAGTAGAACAGGGGGCTAAGCACACAGCCTTGCGGTGTATTTGTGCTGATAGAGATTGTGGAGATGATGTTGCCAATCCAAATGAAAGAAATTGAGGATTCAATTGCACATGAACTGTTGAGGCCAAGGTCTTAAAGATTACCAGTTAGTTTTTAGGGGATGTATTGAATGCTGAGCTGTAGTTGATAAAGAGCATTCTGATGTATGCACCTTTGCTATTCAGATGTTCCAGAACCAATGGGATGGCATCTGCTGTGGACATGTTGCTCCGCTAGGCAAAATGGAGCAGTTGCAAGTCATTTCTTTGGCAAGTGTTGATATATTTTATCAGTAACCTCTCAAAATACTTCATCACAGTGGATTCAAGTGCTGCTCTGTGATAGTCACTGGGCCAGGTTATCACATTCTTCTTAGGTACCGGTATAATTGGAGCCTGGTTAAAGCAAGTGGGTAACTCACACTGCCAAAGCGAGAGGTTAAAGATATCGGCAAATACTTCGGACAGTTAATCAGCACAGGTAGGAGTTGAGATTTTGATCAAATTATACTAATTCTCATTGAATGGTAGGGAGCTGATATGAGGGGCTGAATAGCCTACTCCTACTCAAAAATCTTATGTTTTATACTCTTATATATAGCAAAGTACAATGCAGACACAGGCAAGATCAATGTGTGTTCAGATTACCACACAAAAATGAAAAGAATACTGCATTAAAGAACACTGGATATAATTGGAATGTTATTTCTTCAAGCCCAGAGGCAACATATACCATGTAAGCTGCTTGTCACTATTAACTCAGATATTAGTTTGACTGCATTGTTTTAAAATATAGCACAATTGTTGTTACTTTTTCTACCCATGTATTTTGATGAACTGCAGTTGGAATTTATAGTTATAAAGTTCAGGAAATAAAACTACCACCACTCCTTCCCAGAGTTGTTGCAGTCGTTAACATAACAGTTAAGTTTTTAAAAAAGCACTGTTTCACTAGTGAAAGCACACGTAGAAAAGACATGGAAATATGCTGACCTTATGGAATGCTTTAAGGTTTTGTGTCAAACTGAGGCAATGTCATTTTTTGGATTTATTATTGGAGCAAGCAGCAAATGGTCTCAAGAAAATGACTGAGCATTTTGTGTCTCCAATTGTTCATTTTTCTGTCTGGTGGCTGGTACACCCCTCACTGGGACTTATTGAAATGTTGCAAGTGTTCCTGGATCTGTGATTTTGCATTTTCTGTACCGCCCTGTGTATTTGTAGTTCAGCTGCATATTCTGTTATGCAGATAAGTTTAGTGGGCCTCAACACATCAGATGATATTAACAGTGCTATACTTTATACATTTCGCAGAGGCAGAAAAGTAAATCTCTGTCCAATGCATTACTAGTGGATTTGAAATAGAAATAATTGACAATTGCCATAACGATACCAATAACAATGTGTTTTTAATTTAGTTCTGATGACATTTAAAGTTTAAACCCAAGCAGATTTAATATTTAAGCAGCACTGGAATCCCACGGGGGACTGTATTGGCTCCCTCCCTGTTTACCCTGTATACCTTGGACTTTAGATACAACACTGTGTCATGACACCTACAGAAATTCTCTGATCACTCAGCAACAGTTGGGTGTATAAAGGGAGGACAGGAGGATGAATACAAGACCCTGGTGGAAGACTTTGTCAAATGGTATAATCTGAATCATTTGCAGCTCAACATCAGTAAGACAAATGAGATGGTGATGGACTTTAGGAAGACTGGGCCTGCACTGCTCCCTGTTACTATTGGTGGTGAGGACCTACAAGTACCTGGGGGTGCACCTAGATGACAGACCTGAGTGAAGCAGAGGCTGTGTACAAGAAGGGCCAGAGTTGCCTTTACCTCCTGAGGAGACTGAGGTCCTTTGGAGTATACAGGCCTCTCCTTCACATGTTCTACCAGTCTTATCACCAGTACAATCTTCTATGTGGTGGTGTGCTGGGGCAATGGCATCAACACAGGTGATGCCAACAGGCTCAATAAACTGATTGGAAAGGCTGGCTCTGTTATAGCAGTCAAACTGGACACACTGGAGGCTGTGGTAGAACAAAGGGCTCTCCGGAAAATCCTGGAAATTCTGGACAATGTTTCTCACTCTCTGCATGCCACCTTGGCTGAACAGAGGAGCACTTTCAGTAATAGACTAAGACAGCTGTGCTGCTCCAAAGAGTGCAACATGAGTTCATACTTACCCTCGGCCATTAGGCTCTATATGAGTCAACCTATAGCCGCGGAAGTGATGACCCCTCCTGTCAGCCTCCGTTTACCAGAGCTCTGTTTAACTCTGTTTATCACACTAGGCTATTGCGGACTCTCTGTGCAATATTACCATCACTTCTTACCTGGATGGTGTGAATGTGCACCCATTACTGTATAATATTATAGCTATTCTTGCATTACCATTGTATCAGTGTGAACTTGGAAATCTGGTAAATCTTGTAATCTTTGAATTGTAAATCTTGTACATTTTATTTTAAGGTAACTTTTTTTATTCTTTTTGAATTCTCATCTAATACTTGGATATCTGTGCACTTGTAACGCTACTGTGACACTAATTTCTTTTGGGATCAATAAAGTATCTACCTGTATCAGGCAGATATGAAATATGAAGAGAGTAAAGAATCCACTTCAAGACAAAAGAATCTGATAAGAATCTACAAGTGTCCGTTTGCAAGAGGCACGTATCCACTGTCATAATCTGGTCCCAATTGTGAAATTCAATGCAAATGGAATCTCATAGAAGAAGAAAAAAATATCACCATCTCTATAGCTAATATTCTGCTTTAGCACCTTCCAAGTCTAATGAGGAAGTTTAACTTAAAAAGGGGCAAAATAGAAGATAGAATATTACAGCACAGTATATGCCCTTCAGCCCACAATATTGCGTCAATATTTTAACCTACTCTAAGATCAATTTAACTCTTCCCTCCTACATAGCCCTCAATTTTTCTATCATCCATCTGCCTCTAATGTACCTGCCTCTACCACCACCCCAGTAGCATGTTCAACACGCCCACAGCACTGTGTAAAAAAACTTAACTCTGACATTCTCCCCACCCCCACCCCTGTACTTTCCTCCAATCACCTTAAAATTACGCCTGCTTCTATTAACCATTTCCACCCTGGAGAATTGATTCTGGCTATCCACTTGATCTGTGCCTCTTATCATTGTACACTGCCATCAAGCCACCTCCTTCACTCCAAGGAGAAAAGCACTAGCTTGCTCAACCTGCCTTTATAAAACGTGCCCATTTGCCCAGGCAGCATCCTGATAAATCTCCTCTGCACCCTCTCTAAAGCTTCCACATTCTTCTGAAAACTAGGTGAAAAGAACTCAGCACAATATTCCACGTGTGATCTAACCAGGGTTTGATACAGTTGCAAAATTATTGCACAGCTCTTGAACTCAATTTCATGACTAATGAAGACCAACACACCGTATGCTGTTGTAACAACCCTATCAACACCACAATTCCCACAGTCCTGGTCAATAACCTACAGAATCTGGCCTCTGCAACTGGATCCTCGACTTCCTAACCGGAAGACCACAATCTATGCGGATTGGTGATAACATGAGTGAGTGAGCAGTTTCAAGTTCCTGGGTGTCAGCATCTCTGAGGATCTAACCTGGACCCAACACATTGAAGCAGCTGTAAAGGCGGCCGGACAGTGGCTATATTTCATTAGGAAGTTGAGGAGATTTGGCTTGCCACCTAAAATACTCGAAAACTTCTCTAGAAGTAGTATGAAGAGCATTTTGACAGGCTGCATCACAGGCTGGTATGACAGGTACTGCACAAGATCAAAAAAGTTACAGAAAGTTGTAAAATTAATCAGTCCCATCATGGGTACTAGCCTCCGTAGTACCCAAGGCATCTTAAAGGAGCATTGCCTCAGAAAGCCAGCATCTATATTAAGGTCCCCCATCACCCAGGGCATGCCCTTTTCTCACTGTTACTGTCAGGTAGGAGGTACAGGAGCCTGAAGGCACACACTCAGTGATTCACCAACAGCTTCTTCCCCTCTGCCATCCGATTCCTATGAATCCATTAAACCTATGGATACTCCATTTTTTAAAAATATTATTTCTGTTTTTGCACTGTTCTTAATTTAACTATAAGACCTTGGTGGAAGTGGATACAATAGGGTCTTTTAAGAGAATCTTAGACAGGTACATGGAGCTTAGCAATATAGAAGGCTAAGTGGTAGGGTAATTCTAGGTAGTTTCTAGAGCAGGTTACATGGTCAGCACAACATTGGGGACTGAAGGGCCTGTAACGTCCTGTAAATTTCTAGGTTCTATTTAATACACATATATACTTACTGTAATTGATATACTTTTTTAGCATTTATTATGTATTGTATTGTACTGCTGCTGCTAAGTTAACAAATTTCGCAACCAGACTTGATGGGCCGACTGGCCTACTTCTGGTCCTATATCTGCTATGGTCTTATGGACCTATACCGATGGTAATAAACCTGATTCTTATTCTGAAATTTCAGCAATCTATGGACGTGTACACACTTCAGCTTCCTATCTGGCTCCCTATATCCTCTCTTCAGCACCTCATCCTGCGACCCCAACTATGTCATTGGTACCAATATGCAGCATGAAATTCGGTTGCTCAGTCTCCCCCTTTAGAATCTTGTGGATCTGACCTGAGATATACCTGACTCTGGCACCTGGGAGGCAAAAGACCATCTACGTGTCTCTTTCACATCCACAGAAAATATTGCTTCCCTAACTATTAAATCTATTGAATTATGTATTGCATTGAACTGCAGCTGCTAAATTAACAAATTTCACATCAAATGCCAGTGATAATAAACCTGATTCTGATTACTGCACTCCTCTTCTCCCATGTTTTCCTTCTAGGCTATGTTGCCAGGCTCAGTGTCGCAGCTTTCCTATGGTAGGTCATCCTCCCCAACGTATCCACAGTTGTATAACACTGGACAACAAAGATTTTGCTTCCTGAATACCTTTAGGTGTATCTTATGAATCTTGGGCTACTGATCATGAAAATCACCATGAAATTTCCCTATCATGCATCATTTTTTAAATAAACTTATGTTTATTATTTCAATTCATAATTCAAGTCAATTAAAATGTTGCCTACAATGTAAGCTGGAAAGTTTCCTATCTTGTCCAGGCATGCTTGGGCAGTATGGCTGCTGCATGGCAGGACGGGTTTAGTAATAATTATTGGGTTCAGGACTGTAAGGATGGAATTTGCTATCACCAGGCACAAACATTTCTATGAAGGATTTTGATATTTGAGATGGATGCTTCCCAGAATAACTGATGCCCAGATTAAGGAAAGCATTTTTGTTGGTCCACAAATCAAACAGGTCATCAATGACAGGCAATTTGAAGAATTTCTCGTGGGACCGGAGAAAATCACATGGAAGGCATTCAAGGAAGTTGTTGAAATTTTTCTTGGCATCGACAGAGCACCGAACTACATGCAGCTGGTTGAAAGCATGCTTCAAGCATATAAAACCATGAAATGCAAGGTGTCACTAAAGATACATTTTCTGCATTCCCATTTAGACTTCTTCCCTGAAAATCTTGGTGCTGTTAGTGATGAGCATGGTGAAAGGTTTCACCAGGACATTGCGGTCATGGAGAAAAGATACCAGGGCAACTGGAATCCATCAATGCTGGCAAATTATTGTTGGACACTGAAGCAAGAAGCCTCAGACACTGAGTACAAATGAAAATCATTAACAAAGTATCTTTAACTGAGTTGAACTATTGCAAAGCATCAACGCTATTACACAATAAAACATATTATATTCAATAAAAGTTAATTTGTTGCTTCTCCAAATTCCTACGTGATACAAATAGTCTGAAATTATATTTGTGTTCATCTTCAAGCAGCCTATCATAAACAAAAAAAATTCTGAAGAAGCAACACTTTGGAAAAAATTGTCATCCAATGTAATTGTTATTTAGGGGAATCGTCACAGGGGTACTCTGCCTATTCCCTTACTGGTGACTACCTTCCTGTAGCTGTCACCTCCCTCTCCTGTTCGAGCTGAAGGTTATCCAGCTACAGCTCCAGTTTCTTAACACAGTCTCTAAGGAGCTGCAGCTCAGAGTACTTGGGAAACTGGAGGTCGCCCAAAGTTCCCACATTTGGCATGAAGAACACACCATTTACCCTGGACCCAGTCTCACTAAATACTTCCAGATTAAAAATCAAATGAGCACACGTACAACTACATTAACCAGTATGTTAAATACAATTCTTACATGCATTGACAGAGTCACTGAGCACAGAAACAGGTTCTCAGAACACTAGCAAACTCCTGAGTCTAACCCGACACTAATCTCATTTCATTCCCAAGACTCTGCCTCTCACCTACAGACTAGGCAAAATTAACTTCACTGCTTGCACACCTTTCAGTGTGGGAAGAAACTCATGCACCTGGAGGAAACCCACATATTCACAGAAAGAATATGTAAATTACAAACAGCACTAGCTGTTATATCACTTTGCTGCCCCACTTATTAACTAGTTTAATATGAATACAGGTGGCCCGTTTTTCGAACGTTCACTTTACGACAACTCGCTGTTACGAAAGACCTACCTTAGTACCTGCTTTCGCTAACCAAAGAGGAGTTCCGCTTTTACGAAGACACCCGCTTTATACGTGTGTTTACCCTGAGAAAGACTACCATGACCATGAAGCCTGGTGCGGGCAGTTGTTTGCTCATGCGTGTACGTGCCGATTTTTTTCTCCAAATCAATTTTGGCTCGCTGTCTTCCTGATTTTGATAAGTGAAACTAAACCGTACCTACAATAGTTCTACTTTATATAGGCTGTATATTTATCATATCATTCTTTCTTTAACTTATGCTTTTGCTGGTGTTATTTTAGGTTTTATGTGTTATTTGGTTTGATTTGGTAGGTTATTTTTTGGCTCTGGGAATGCTCAAAATTTGTTGCCATATAAATGAATGGTAATTGCTTCTTCGATTTACAACATTTCGGCTTACAAATGGTGTCATAGGAACGCTCTACCTTCGGATAGCGGGGGAAACCTATATAGAATGTACTAATTATATAGATAGGAGTGAGTGCAATTTTAACTTTTATTTTCTGGAGATATTATAGCACACCTTGCATAGAATTACTGACATGCTCTTTGTTCTCGTGTTAGCTTAGGTTTTTGAAGTTGAAATTCAAAAAAATCATGAACAATTAGTTCGTGTACCTGCTTTCAGCATCCCATCATCCATCGAGTTTGATCATTGATTCTTTTTGCGGATTTGCCAATACAATAGTTTTCCAAACAGAGGTGAATATTTCATCAAAGTAATCTGACCAACAGAGACAATTAGCAACATTAACTTGTCTTTATTTCATGCTTTCCGATAGAAAAATGTTGCTAAAGCATTTCCATGAGACCATAAGATATAGGAGCAGAAGTAGGCCATTCCGCCCATCGAGTCTGCTCCACCATTCAATCACAGGCTGATCCAATTCTTCCAGACATCCCCACTCCCCTGCCTTCACCCCATACCCTTTGATGCCCTGACCAATCGAGAACTTATCTATCTCTGCATTAAATAAACCCAATATCTTGGCCTCCACAGCCGCTTGTAGCAACAAATTCCACAGATTTACCACCATCTGACTAAAGTAATTTCTCCGTATCTCTGTTCCAAATGGACGTCCTTCAATTCTGAAGTCGTCCATCTTGTCCTAGACTCCCGGCCATGGGAAATAACGTTGCCATATCTAATCTGCTCAGGCCTTTTAACATTCGGAATATTTCTATGAGATTTCCCCCTCATTCTACTGAACTCCAGGGAATACAGCCCAAGAGATGCCAGATGTTCCTCATACTGTAACCCTTTCATTCCTGAAATCATTCTCGTGAATCTTCTCTGAACCCTCTCCAGTGTCAGTATATCCTTTCTAAAATAAGGAGCCCAAAACCGCACACAATACTCCAAGTGTGGTCTCACGAGTGCCTTATAGAGCCTCAACATCACATCCCTGCTGTTATATTCTGTACTTCTAGAAATGAATGCCAACATTGCATTCACCTTCTTCACAACCGACTCAACCTGGAGGCTAACCTTTAGGGTATCCTGCACAAGGACTCCCAAGTCTCTTTGCATCTCTGCATTTTGAATTCTCTCCCTATCTAAATAATCATCTGCCCATTTATTCCTTCCACCAAAGTGCATGACCATACACTTTCCCACATTGTATTTCATTTGTCCCTTCTTTGCCCATTCCCCTGAACTATCTTCTGTTTCCTCAACACAACCCGCTCCTCCACCTATCTTTGTATCATTGGCAAATTTAGCCACAAATCCATTAATCCCATAGTCCAAATCATTGACACACATTGTAAAAAGCAGCAGTCCCAACACTGACCCCTGTGGAACTCCACTGGTAACCAGCAGCCAGCCAGAATAGGATCCCTTTATTCTCACTCTCTTTTTTTCTGCCAACCAGCCTATGCTCCACCCATGCTAGTAACTCCCCTGTCATTCCATGGGCTCTTATCTTGCTAAGCAGCCTCATGCAGCCAACCTTGTCAAAGGCCTTCTGAAAATCCAAGTACACCACATCTACTGCATCTCCTTTGTCTACCCTGCTTGTAATTTCCTCAAATAACTGCAGTAGGTTAGTCAGGCAGGATTTTCCTTTCAGGAGACCGTGCTGGCTTTGGCCTATCTTGTCATGTGCCTCCAGGTATTCTGTAATCTCATCCCTAATAATTGATTCCAACAACTTCCCAACCATTGATGTCAGACTAACAGGTCTATAGTCTCCTTTCTACTGCCTCCCACTCTTCCTAAATAGCGGAGTAACATTTGCAATTTTCCAGTCACTGGTACAATGCCAGGATCTATCGATTCTTGAAAGGTCATTGTTAATGCCTCCATAATCTCTCCAGCTACTTCCTTCAGAACCCCAGGGTGCATTCCATCAGGTCCAGGAGATTTATCCACCCTCAGACCATTAAGCTTCCTGAACATCTTCTCAGTCATAATTTTCACTGCACCAACTTCATTTCCCTGACACTCTTGAATGTCTGGTATACTGCAGATGTCTTCCACTGTGAAGACTGATGCAAAATACGTATTCAGTTCCTCTGCCATCTCTACAGTTCTCATTACGATATCTCCAGCGTCATTTTCTATTGGTCCTATATCTCCCCTCAACTCTCTTTTACCCTTTATATACTTCAAAAAGTTTTTAGTATCTTCTTTGATATTAGTCACCAGTTTCCTTTCATAATTCATCTTTTCCTTCCTAATGACCTTCTTAGTTTCTTCTGCAAGTTTTTATAAGCTTCCCAGTCCTCTATCTTCCCATTGGCTTTGGCTTCTTGTGTGCCCTCTCTTTTGATTTTACTTTGGCTCTGACTTCACTTGTCAGCCACAGTAGTGTCCTTCTTACATTCGAAAATTTCTTATTTGGAATATATCTGTCTTGCACTTCCCTCATTTTTTGCAGAGACTCCAGCCATTGCTGCTCTGCTGTCCTTCCTGCTAGTGTCCCTCTCCAGTCAACTTCAGTATTTGTTGCTTTCTGTTTTAACTGCACCACACCACTATTGCCCTGTAAATCATCCCAATGGCTGTGATTATGCCTCATCTCCTGCCTGTCCTTTCTCTCATCTCCGTTGCACGTTATCTTTGATTTATTTATTTCTGTTTTCCCCTTCCTCAGCCCCATCACTCCTGTTCCCATCCCCCTGCCAAATTAGTTTAAACCCTCCCTAACAGCTCTATTAAACCTGCCTGTTAGGATATCTGATCCCTTTGGGTTCAGGTGTAACCTGTCCTTTTTGTACAGGTCGTATCTCCCCCAGAAGAGGCCCTAATGATCCTGGAAACTGAAGCCCTGCCCCCTACACCAGTCTCTCAGCCACACGTTAATATACCTCATCATGCTATTCTTGCGCTCATTACCACGTGGTACAGGCAGCAATCCTGAGATTACTACCCTGGAGGTCCTGCCTTTCAGCTTCCTACCCAACTCCCTGAATTCTCTCTTCAGGACCTTCTTCCTTTTTCTACACAAGTCATTGGAATTAATGTGTTCCAAGACTTCTGGCACTTCACAGAGATACAGACTGACTAATGGCAAGGTACCAAAGTGGAAAGGCCAAGAAGAGTCTTAAGAAATTTGGTGAAAGAGCTGAATTTGAAGGTCGGTATGATAAAGGTGGAGTCTGCAGGAGGAATTCAGAAGATAAGCTTTTGGTGATACACCCTTCAATCAGCAGATAACTCATTGGTAGTGGGGGGGTGGTCGGGTAGAGACAAGAGTCAGAGATCAGAGGGCTGAAGAAATTGATACAAAATTGTGAGTGGTAAAGCCATGAGCAGAAGGATAACGTCTTAATTAAGAGGTATGGATTTGCCCTCACACTCGCAAGTTTCTACAGTTGTACCATTCTAACTGGGCGCATCACCATCTGGTATGGGGGGGGGGGGGGTCAACTGCATAGGATTGAAATAAGGTACAGAGAGTCGTAAAATTAGTCAGATTCATCTTGGGCACTAGCCTCCATAGTATCCAGAACATCTTCAAGAAGTGATGACTCAAAGAGGTGGCATCCATCATTAAGGACTCCATCACCCAGATCATGTCTTGTTCACACTGTTACTATCAGGAAGGGGATACAGAAGCCTGAAGGGATACACTCAGCGATTCAGGAACAGCTTCTTCACCTCTACCATCCAATTTATAAATGGACATTGAACCCTTGAACATAACCTCACTACTCTGATTTCTGTTATTTTGCACTACTTATTTAATGTAACAATTTTATATATAGCTGTAATTCGCAGTTATTTTTCTATTACTATGCTATGCACTGCTGCCGCATAAAAACAAATTTCACACCCTGTGCTGGCGATATTAAACCCAATTCTGATTTATCCTTTAAACAAATAATAAACAGATAAAATTTTATCACGATACTCATATATTGATGAAGATTGGTGGAATTTTATAAGGCTCGTCAACAGCTTCAGTCAGTGGGACTTCTTGATTTCAACCTCGGACTGTGACCATTTTTGTGCTCGCAGGCTGATTCATTCAACCTGAATCTTGAAACAACTTAACAATAGTGTAATAACCAAAAGTAACCAGTTCTGGCCATAACAGATTGTGATCTAAAATTTCCTGAACTTTTACATTGGTTTATCTCATTTCATCTGAATGTACTGAAGTAAAAAAAGACAAAAGCAAAAACTCAACTCCATGAATGTCTACACCCCGTCAGTTCCTTCTTTCAATATGTACACTTCAACTAAACACTGCTCGATTCCCATTTGAGCATCTCACTTTCCCCTCAACTCAGCACTCACTTATTTAAAATGCTGAAACCAAACTTCATCAGGATATTTTGACCAAGATACTGAATTATTAAACATTTCAACTCAGTCCACAACCCCTTTTGTTGATTATTCATTCCCAATGTAGTGTCTACTGACTGCAGGCCATTCTGTCTATGGATCATACAAATTGAGTAAATGCAACGTGTACCTTAAAACAGAAGGAAAAGAATCCCCAATAGTTTCGCATTCATGATTAACTGAGCATATTCCTTTCTAGCTTTGGATATATTTTGTTACTTCGAAAGATTTTATCCCTCCTTAATTAAGTGGGTTCCTGACATGCACAAAGCATATTGCTATGATGAGGGACACTAAATTAAAGCCATTAAGAATCCCATGCATCTTATTTTTCTACACACTTATATTTTACATTTAGTATTCACAGCCATCCATGGCTTTACTTCAAAGTAAATTTTATTGTCAAAGTACATATATGTCACAATATACAACTCTGAGGTTCATTTTCCTGCAGGCATACTCAGCAAATCCAAAAAAAGTAACAACAACAGCATCAATGAAAGATCAACTAGAGTAGAATGCTGAAGTCAACAAAGCGCAAATGCAAATATAAATAAGTAACGAGAACATGAGACTATGAGATAAAGCGCCCTTAAAGTGAGATAATCAGTTGTGGGAACATCTCAATGGGGCAAGGGAGTGCAATTATTCCCTTTTGTTCAAGAGCCTGATGGTTGAGGGGTAGTAACTGTTCTTGAACCTGGTGGTGCAAGTCCTGTGGTACCTGTACCTTCTACCTGATGGGGGCAGTGAGAAAAGAGCATGATACTGCTTTTCTGCAGCAGCATTTCATCAGAGATCAGCACCACTCAGGCCAGGGAACCCCAATGATGTGTATTGTACATTTCCAATTATGAAGTTACTCACCATTCCAGCTCCTGCAAGTATGTGCCAGCTAGCTAGTATGTTGCTCCAAATCAGTATTTTCACGAGATCCCTAATAAATCACACTATTTCATCACTTTTACTCCACATTTCTCCACACCTCTGTTTTAAATGGATACCTCTCCATCTCAAGTCTGTGCCCTCTTGTCCTAGACTCCCCCACCATGGGAAACATCCATTCCACATTTACTCTGTCCAGGCCTAAGATAGGCAATAACATTAAAGAAAATACCAAAAGTTTCTTCAGATACGTAAAGTGTAAAAGATGGGAGTGCTTATCTGACCGCTGGAAAACGATGCTGGAGAGGTAGTAACGGGGGGCAAGAGAATGGTGGATAAACTGAATAAGTATTTTGCATCAGTCTTCATTGTGGGAGACACTAGCAGTCTAGTGGAAGTTCCAGGTGTCAGGGGGCATGAAGTCTGTGAATTTTCTATAACTGGAGAGAAGATTCTTGGGATACTGAAAGGGGTGAAGATAGGCAAGTCACCTGGACTAGATGGTGTACACCTCTGGGTTCTAAAAGAGGTGACTGAAGAGATTAGAAATGGTCTTTCAAGAATGACTAGATTTTGGAATGGCTCCTGAAGACTGGAAAATTGCAAATGTCACTCTACTTTTCAAGAAGGGAGGGAGACAGAAGAAAGGAAATTATAGACCAGTTAGTCTGGCCTCAGTGGCTGGGAACATGTTGGAATCGATTATTAAGGATGAGGTCTCAAGGTATTTTGAACCACATGATAAAATAGGCTGTAGTCAGCACAATTTCCTCGAGGGAAAATCTTGCCTGACAGATCTGTTGGAATTCTTTGAAGAAATAACAAGCAGGATAGACAAAGGAGAATCAGTTAATGTTGTGAACTTCAAGGAGTTCAACAAGTGTTCAAGGGATTGCTTCTCAACAGGACAAAGCATAAATAGAGAAATAAAGGTGCTTCAGAAGGGAGATGCAATTATCATGCTTGGTTTAATCTGCATATAGTGCAACTAATCAAAATGGCACAAGGGGATTGTGGAAGAGGAATACATCAAGTATGTCAACATTATTTCATACAGGACATGTTACAGAACCTAGCTCGGAAAGAATACTTTAGATGCAGTCATACAGTATGTAGTTCCTTGATCACTAGAGTTGAGTAGAATGTTCTCCTAAGAGGTTGTCTACTGGTGGTCCTCACGTGATTGTAAAGGCCAATATGGAATCCACATATTCTGGTGCAGTGTGGGCAAGAGTAAGTAGTGTTTGCGGTTAGTTATTGGGTCATTTGTTTGCTCAGTCTCTCCTTACCCAGCTGCCACATGTTCTCTCCGGCAGAATGGAGGTTGCTCTCCTGTAAACCAGCTCTCTCTTGAGCAGATTTCCTCTAAGTGTATCTATTGAGTGCAAAGTCTTCTCAGTTTTCAGATGTAATGTCGAATTCCTTCAGGCCGATTTTGATGTTATTGTTGAAACTTTTCCTTTGCTAACCAGGGATCTGTTTGGGAAGAAGTGGGTTTGGCATCCAGATGACATGACCAATCCATTGGAGTTGTTGTTGCTTTATCGTGGTGGTGATGCAGGTCCTGTTGGCTTCCTCCAGTATGCTGGTGTTAGTGTGTCTGTCCAAATAACCATATAACAATTACAGCACGGAAACAGGCCATCTCAGCCCTTCTAGTCCGTGCTGAACGCATACTCTCACGTAGTCCCACTGACCCGCACTCAGCCCATAGCCCTCCATTCCTTTCCTGTCCATATACCTATCCAATTTTTTTTTTTAAATGACAAAAATCAAACCTGCCTCTACCACTTCTACTGGAAGCTTGTTCCACACAGCTACCACTCTCTGAGTAAAGAAGTTCCCCCTTGTGTTACCCCTAAACTTTTGCCCCTTAACTCTCAACTCATGTCCTCTTGTTTGAATCTCCCCTACTCTCAATGGAAAAAGCCTATCCACATCAACTCTATCTATCCCCCTCATAATTTAAAATACCTCTATCAAGTTCCCCCTCAATCTTCTAAGCCCCAAAGAATAAAGACCTAACTTGTTCAACCTTTCCCTGTGACTTAGGTGCTGAAACCCAGGTAACATTCTAGTAAATCTCTTCTGTACTCTCTCTATTTTGTTGACATCTTTCCTATAATTTGGTGACCAGAACTGTACACAATACTCCAAATTTGGCCTCACCAATGCCTTGTACAATTTTAAGATTACATCCCAACTCCTATACTCAACGCTCTGATTTATAAAGGCCAGCATACCAAAAGCTTTCTTCACCATCCTATCCACATGAGAGTCCATCTTCAGGGAACTATGCACCATTATTCCTAGATCACTCTGTTCTACTGCATTCTTCAATGCCCTACCATTTACCATGTATGTCCTATTTTGATTGGTCCTACCAAAATGTAGCACTTCATACTTCTCAGCATTAAACTCCATCTGCCATCTTTCAGCCCACTCTTCTAACTGGCCTAAATCTCTCTGCAAGCTTTGAAAACCTACTTCATTATCCACAATGCCACCTACCTTAGTATCATCTGCATACTTAAAAATCCAATTTACCACCCCATCATCCAGATCATTAATGTATATGACAAACAACATTGGACCCAGTACAGATCCCTGAGGCAGACCACTAGTCACGGGCCTCCAACCTGACAAACAGTTATCCACCACTACTCTCTCGCATCTCCCATCCAGCCACTGTTGAATCCATTTTACTACTTCAATATTAATACCTAATGATTGAATCTTCCTAACTAACCTTGCATGCGGAACCTTGTCAAAGGCCTTACTGAAGTCCATATAGACAACATCCACTGCTTTACCCTCGTCAACTTTCCTAGTAACCTCTTCAAAAAATTCAATAAGATTTGTCAAACATGACCTTCCACGCACAAATCCATGTTGACTGTTCCTAATCAGGCCCTGTCTATCCAGATAATTATATATACCATCTCTAAGAATACTTCCCATTAATTTACCCACCACTGACGTCAAACTTACAGGCCAATAATTGCTAGGTTTACTCTTAGCACCCTTTTTAAGCAATGGAACCACATGAGCAATACGCCAATCTTCCGGCACCATCCCCGTCTCTAATGACATTTTAAATATTTCTGTCAGAGCCCTTGCTATTTCCACATTAACTTCCCTCAAGGTCCTAGGGAATATCCTGTCAGGTCCTGGAGATTTATCCACTTTTATATTCTTTAAAAGCGCCAGTACTTCCTCTTCTTTAATCACCATAGTTTCCATAACTACCCGACTTGTTTCCCTTCCCTTAGACAATTCAATATCCTTCTCCTTAGTGAATACCGAAGAAAAGAAATTGTTCAAAATCTCCCCCATCACTTTTGGTTCCACACATAGCTGTCCACTCTGATTCTAAGGGACCAATTTTATCCCTCACTATCTTTTTGCTATTAATATAACCTTTGGATTTATATTCACCTTACTTGCCAAAGCAATCTCATATCTTCTTTTAGTTTTTCTAATATCTTTCTTAAGATTCCTCGAGCACCTCATTTACTCCATGCTGCCTATAATTATTGTAGATCTCCCTCTTTTTCCGAACCAAGTTTCCAATATCCCTTGAAAACTATGGCTCTCTCAAACTTTTAACCTTTCCTTTCAACCTAACAGGAACATAAAGATTCTGTACTCTCAAAATTTCACCTCTAAATGACCTCCATTTCTCTATTACATCATTCCCATAAAACAAATTGTTCCAATCCACTCCTTCTAAATCCTTTCACATCTCCTCAAAATTAGCCTTTCTCCAATCAAAAATCTCAACCCTGGGTCCAGACCTATTCTTCTCCATAATTATATCGAAACTAATGGCATTTTGATCACTGGACCTGAAGTGCTCCCCAAAACATACCTCCGTCACCTGACCTATCTCATTCCCTAACAGGAGATCCAACACTGCCCCCTTCTCTAGTTGGTACCTCTATGTATTGCTGCAAAAAGCTATCCTGCACACATTTTACAAACTCCAAACCATCCAGCTCTTTTACAGAATGGGCTTCCCAGTCTATGTGTGGAAAATTAAAATCTCCCACAATCACAACCCTGTGCTTACTACAAACATCTGCTATCTCCTTACAAATCTGCTCCTCCAATTCTTGCTCCCCAATAGGCGGTCTATAATATACCCCTATAAGTGTTACTACACTTTTCCCATTCCTCAATTCCATCCAAATAGCCTCCTTAGATGAGCCCTCTAATCTATCCTGCCAGAGCACCGCTGTATTATTTTCTCTGACAAGCAATGCAACATCTCCCTCTCTTGCCCCTCTGATTCTATCACACCTGAAGCAACGAAATCCAGGAATATTTAGTTGCCAATCACACCCCTCCTGCAACCATGTTTCACTAATAGCTACAACATCATAATTCCAGGTATCAGTCCATGCTCTAAGCTCATCCACCTTTCTTACAATGCTCCTAGCATTAAAATAGATGCATTTAAGAAACTCTCCACCTCTTACTCTGTTTATCCCTAACAGTGCAAACAAATTTATTATCTTTTTCTTCCTTCTCCCCTACATCTTCGGTTTGAGCACTCCCCTTCTCTATCACCTGCCTCTCCTCCCTCAAACTCTGTCTACTAGCTTTCTCTATTTATGAACTAACCTCCTCTCCCCTCATCTCTTCAACTTGATTCCCACCCCTCAACCATTCTAGTTTAAAGTCTCCTCAGTAGCCTTCGCAAATCTCCCTGCCAGGGTATTAGTCCCCATAGGATTCAAGTGCAACCCGTCCTTTTTGTACAGGGCACACCTGCCCCAAAAGAGGTCCCAATGACCTAGAAACTTGAATCCCTGCTCCCTGCTCCAATCCCTCAGCCACGCATTTATCCTCCACCTCATTCCATTCCTACTCTTACTGTTGCGTGGTACAGGCAGTAATCCCGAGATTACTACCTTTGCAGTCCTTCTCAACTGCCTTCCTAACTCCCTATATTCTCCTTTCAGGACCTCTTCCCTTTTCCTACCTATGTCATTGGTACCTACATGTACCACGACCTCCGGCTCCTCACCCTCCCACTTCAGGATATCTTGGACGTGATCAGAAACATCCCAGACCTTGGCACCAGGGAGGCAAATTACCATCCGGGACTCCTGACTGCATCCACAGAATCGCCTATCTGACCCCCTAATTATCGAGTCCCCTATCACTACTGCCTTCCTCTTCCTTTCCCTACCCTTCTGAGCTACAGGGCTGGACTCTGTGCCAGAGGCACAGCCACTGTTGCTTCCCCCAGGTAGGCTGTCCCCCCCAACAGTACTCAAACAGGAGTACTTATTGTCAAGGGGTACAGCCACAGGGGTTACTCTCTAGTACCTGACTCTTCCTCTTCCCCCTCCTAACTGTGACCCACTTGTCGGACTCCTGTGGCCCCGGTGTGATCACCTGTCTGTAACTCCTCTCTATCACCTCCTCGCTCTCCCTGACCAGATGAAGGTCATCGAGCTGCAGCTCCAGTTCCCTAACATGGTCCCTTTGGAGCTGCAGCTCCTCCTTCCAGCTGATCCTCAAAATCTTTCCTAAGGTTCCCTGGTATTATTTTTCCAGGGCTTTCAGGTGCCTGGTGTAGGTGGCCCATATAATAATGTAGGAAGGACAACTGTTCTATAGCCCAAAGGTTTTGGTTGGAAGTGTAGGCTGCAGTCTTCAAAGACTCTCTTCCAGGCAGTAGAGGAGGTCATAGACTGACGTGTTAGAATGGGAATAGGAAGTGGAATTAAAATTCGTGGCTACAGGGAAATCCTGCTTTTGCTGGTGGACTGTGTGTAGGGGCTCGTCTAAACGGTCTCACAATCTACAACAGGTCTCACCGATATACAGGGGGCCACATTGGGAGCACAAGGTATAGTAGATGTTAGTGTCGCCTTAACTGGAAGGACTGTTTGGAGCGTTGAATCGCAGTGAGGGAGCAGGTGTAGCACTTGTTCCGCTTGCAAGGATAAGTACCAGGAGTGAGATCAGTGGCAAGGGACAAATGGACAAGGGAGCTGCATAGGGAGCTGTCCATGCAGAAAGTGGGATGGAATGCAACATGTGCTTTGTGGTGGGATCTCAATGGAGATGTCGGAAGTTATGGAGAATTATGTGCTGGACACAGAGGCTAATGGGGTGGTAGGTGAGGAAGAGGAACCCTATCCCAGGTGGGGTGGCAGGAGGATGGGGTGAAGTCTGATGCGCAGAAGAAAGAAGAGATGCAGGTGAGGGCATCTTTGCTAACTGCTTGCTGTACCTGCTTGCTAACTTTTTGCGATTAACACTCATCACCACCTGGGTTTCTGTTCACTTTGTTCATTGAGATAATAGCTTGTCTTTAGATTCCTTTGATTACATTAATTCCATTTGCATTTCACTCAAGTCAGCATGGCTTTATGAAAAGCAAATTACATTACACAAATTTACTAGTTCTTTGAGGATATAACATGCAGAGCCAATAACAAAAACTTGCATGTGGTGTTTTTGAATCTTTGGTACACTGCTGACAAGGTGGCATTGAAGAAGCAGGAGAACGAGATAAAGTTCACAAAATTAGAGGAAGTATGTTAGCATAGACTGAAGACTGGTTATTGCAAAATCACAATAAACAAGATAATTTTCAGGCTGAATGCTGTAAGCAGTGGAGTGTCCCAAAGTGTGTAATTGCTCTCAATTATTTACAATTTTCATGACTGAGCTAGAGGAAAGAACAGCGTCTAAGGTATCCAACTTTGACAATAACACAAACATAGATGAGCTGGCAGAATATTTGCATTTGGTAAGTCGATACAGATAGGGGAGTGAATGGGTGAAAATCTGCCACCTGGGAAAAGTGTGAGGTCATATGCTTCAGTAAAAGAAACCAAAAGTCTGATTATCTATTTAGATAATGAGCCTAATGGGCCTGAACACCTCCCTCTGCAACTGGATCCTAGACTTCCTGACTTCAGTCAGTCCGGATCGGGAGCAGCATCTCCAACACCATCACACTGAGCACGGGGCCCCCCCAGGGCTGTGTGCTCAGTCCACTGCTGTTCACTCTGCTGACCCACGACTGTGCCGCAACACACAGCTCGAACCACATCATCAAGTTCGCCGATGACACCACTGTGGTGGGTCTCATCAGCAAGAACGACGAGTCAGCTTACAGAGAGGACGTGCAGCAGCTAATGGACCGGTGCAGAGCCAACAACCTGTCTCTTAATGTGAACAAAACAAAAGAGATGGTTGTTGACTTCAGGAGGGCACAGAGCGACCACTCCCCGCTGAACATCGATGGCTCCTCAGTAGAGATCGTAAAGAGCACCAAATTTCTTGGTGTTCACCTGGTGGAGCATCTCACCTGGTCCCTCAACACCAGCTCCATAGCAAAGAAAGCCCAGCAGCAACTCTACTTTTTGCGAAGGCTGAGGAAAGTCCATCTCCCACCCCCCATCCTCATCACATTCTACAGAGGTTATATTGAGAGCATCCTGAGCAGCTGCATCACTGCCTGGTTCGGAAATTGCACCATCTCGGATCGCAAGACCCTGCAGTGGATAGTGAGGTCAGCTGAGAAGATCATCGGGGTCTCTCTTCCTGCCATCACGGACATTTACACTACACGCTGCATCCGCAAAGCAAACAGCGTTATGAAGGACCTCACGCACCCCTCATACAAATGCTTCTCCCTCCTGCCCTCTGGGAAAAGGCTCCGAAGCATTCGGGCTCTTACGACCAGACTATGTAACAGTTTCTTCCCCCAACTATCAGACCCCTCAATACCCGAAGCCTGGACTGACACCTTGCCCTACTGTCCTGTTTATTATTTATTGTAATGCCTGCACTTTTTTTGTGCACTTTATGCAGTCCAGTGTGGGTCTCTAGTCTAGTGTAGCTTTCTCTGTGTTGTTTTTTTATTACGTAGTTCAGTCTAGTTTTTTGTACTGTGTCATGTAAACCATGGTCCTGGAAAACGTTGTCTCATTTTTACTATGCACTGTACCAGCAGTTATGGTCAAAATGACAATAAAAGTTGACTTGACTTGACTTGAGATAAAGATTGCAGATGAGTGAACTACAGAGGGAACCAGGTGTCCGCATGCATAAATCATCAGAAAGTTAGCAAACAGGAACAACAAATGGTTAGAAAGGCAAAAGGCTCACTGGCCTTGATTGCAAGAGGCTTGGTATTTCAAAGTGAATTTATTATTAATGTTCATATTTGTCACTATATACAACCCTAAGATTTATTTTGTTGTGGGCAATCACAGAAATACAAAAGAACAGGGTATGCGTGAGGCCACAACTGGAGTAGTGTGCAGTTCTAGATTCTATATTCCAGCAAGGGTACACTCGCATGTCCATAAGAGATTCACAGGGCTAACTACTTGGACAAGTGGACTACCCTATCACCAGCAACAAAAGAAATTAGACAGTCATAGAACACTACAGCACACAGAAGCAGGCCCTTTGGCCCATCTGGTCTATGCTGAAATATTAATCTGCCTCGTCTCATCCATGTGTCTATACAAATTTCTATTAAATGTTGAAATTGCCCCACATTCACCACCCTCTGAGTGAAGAAGTTTCCCTTCATTTTCCTCTTAAACATTTCACCCTTAACCCATGACCTCTAATTGTAGTCTCACCCAATCTCAGTAGATAAAGCACAAACAAGAGGAAATCTGCAGATGCTGGAAATCAAAGTAACAGACACAAAATGCTGGAGGAACTCAGCAGGTCAGGCAGCATCTACGGAAAAAAGTAGTCGATATTTTCTATAGATGCTGCCGAAACCCTTTGGCAGGACTGGAGAAAAAGTGCTGAGGAGTAGATTTGAAAGGTGTGGGGGGGGGGGGGGGAGGGAGACAGAAACAGAAGGTGAAACCTGGAGGGGGGGGGGTGGAATGAAGTAAAGAGCTGGGAAGTTGATAGGTGTAAGAGACAGATGGCCATGAAAATAGGAAGGGGGGGGGGGGGAGTACCACCAGAGAAAGGCGATGGGCTGGCAAAGAGATGATGTGAGGGCGGGAAAAGGGGATGGGAAATGGTGAAGGGAGGGGGTGGCAAGCATTACCGGAAGTTAGAGAAATCATTGTTCATGTCATCACGTTGGAGGCTTCTGGCTCCGTCCATCAGAAAAAGGGGGATCTCCCAGTGGCCACCCACCTTAATTCCACTTCCCATTCTGATATGTCCATCCACCGCCACAATGAGGCCACACTTCTGTTGGACAAACACCTCCTTATATTCCGTTTGGGTAGCCTCTAACCTGATGGCATGAACATCGATTTCTCAATCTTCCAGTAATGCCTCAACTCCTTGTCCTTCTCTCACCTTATTTCCTTGCCCTCCCATCGCCTCCCTATGGTGCTACTCACCCCTTTCCTTTCATCCATGGGCCTCTGTCTCTTTCACCAATTTCCTAGCTCTCTGCTTCATCCCTCCCCTCTATGTTTCACCTATCACCTGGTGTTTCTCTCTCCCCTCCCCCTACCTTTTAACTCTACCCCTCAGCATTTTTTTCCTCCAGTCCTGCCGAAGGGTCTCTGCCTGAACGTCAACTGTACTCTTTTCCATCGATGCTGCTTGGCCTGCTGAGTTCCTCCAGCATTTCGTGCGTGCTACTCAGTAGAAAAAAGCCTGCTTGGATTTACCCTATCTATACCCCTCATAATTTTGTACACATTTATCAAATCTCCCCTCAATCTTGTACATTCTAGTGGTTCTAACCTATTCAACCTTTCCTTATAACTCGGGTTCTCAAGTCCCAGCAATATCCTTGTAGATTTTCTTGGTACTCTTTCAATCTTACTGACAGCTTTCCTGTAGGTAGGTGAACAAAAACTCCAAATTAGGCCTCAACTATTTCTTATACAATCTTAGCATAACATCCCAACTCCTGCACACAATACATTGATTTATGTGACAGAAGTTTTCTTTTGGGCCTCACCTACCTGTAATGTCACTTTCAATGAATTATGGACCTGTATTTCCGGATCCTTCTATACTACCACCATGTAAAACCTACCCTGGTTGGTCCTCCCAGGTGTAACACCTTGCACTTGTCTGTATTAAATTCCATCTGTCATTTTTACAGCTGGTCCAGATCCTGCTGCAAGTTTTGATAATCTTCCTCAGTGTCCACTTTACCCCTAATCATGGTGTATCTATATTCCCTGAACTATATTCTCTTCATTTTAGAAGAAACAGCGATGATCTTATTAAAACTTACAGGATCCTTAGGAGGCATTACAGGGTGAATGTTTCCACTCGTGAGAGATTAAGAAAATTTAAAATTGAGATGTTTACTTCTCAACGTGTGGCAAAGCACTAGAAATCTCTATCCTAGGGATTACAGAAGCTACATCGCTGAAAGCATTTAAAGAGAAAGCTGAGAAATTTTTGATAGATCAGGGAATTGAGGGCCTGGCATGGAGCAAGTGAGGCCTGAAGCCGATGAGCCACAATCACATTGAGTGGTGGGGCAGGCTTAATGGGCCATGAGACCTATTTCTGATCTTATTTCACGTTCTTAATTTTAAACTGAGGCTCATTGTAGGTATAAACAGATCATGAGATGGTATTTTCAAAAGGAGTATTTTCAAAAGTGTCTAGCAACAATTATCCTGAGATAAAGTAAGCAAGCCGGCAAGAACATGAAAGGAAATCTTACATAGCATACTGCACATCACTGCACTCCCAGTTGAGTTGTCATTTACATAAGGAGTAAGGATTAGAGGTGGGAAATACTGTGGCTGTGGAATGTATTTATGACTCCCTAAGGCTGTGTGCTGCATACCCATACAAAGACAACTGTGTATTCATTCTGTCTGGAATCCCTGCAATGAGTAAAATCAAGGCACCAGTCAAGGAATTCTGACTTGTAACACTTGCTTGAAAATGAGTTGCTTTCAGACTGGAACATGAACCTGCCAATTCCCAGGTCAAATCCCATTACTCTGTAAGGCTGCATCTGGTTGTGAATCACACTTACTATGATTGGTGCACCTCCCTAGCTTGTTCTGTTACTTGTCGAGATTCATTAACTTCAGAACTGCATTTAACAGAACTGCCAATTTACACCAGAGTGTCATTTTAACTAGAGTTCATAATCTGATAAAATCCTTACAGTTCCTTCTGTGGAAAGACAATACGGTAGCATAGCGGTTAGCGTGGTGCTATTACAGCTCGGGGCCTTCTGGAGTTCAATTCAGGCATCGTTCTGTAAGGAGTCTCTGTATAATCTCCCTGTGGAATGCATGGGTCTTCCCTGGGAGCTCCGGTTTCCTCCCACAGTTTACTGGGTAGGTTAATTGGTCATTGTAAGTTGTCCCACGATTAGGCTAGAGTTAATCGGGTTTGTCAGGCACGTGGCTCAAAGGGCCAGAAGGGCCTACTTCGTGCTATTGCTAAAATAAAATAAATCACAGACGAGAAAATCTGCAGATGCTGGAAATCTAAGCAACACATAGAAAAGCTAGAGGAACCCAGGAGGCTAGGCAGCATCCATGGAAAAGATCTATGAATCCAGAGATGCTGCCTGGCCTGCTGAGTTCCTCCAGAATTTTGTGTGTGTTGCTCAAATAAATTTCAGGTTCACTGAAGCCTGACACTATAAACACCTCTGTAATGTTCTACCTCAAAACTCTCTGGTGATAGATCCAATAAAAAATTATTTGCAAGTCAAAGATGCAGACAATATACTGTAGTAAAATAAAACAGGGAACAAACAAACCCTTAACATGGAAAATCTAATGGTTTTTACAACAAAAATAATTTGGCATCAAACAGTTATTAAAAATACCATCAACATCAATTAATTCTGCCTTGATTTGATTCCAATAATTCATTGCATCAGTACCAATTTCATGTGCTTTGGAGATAGCCAGTTTCTGTGTGCTTTGCAAGGAGTATTTAGTGACTTTTTGTGGACTATCTGTCTTGCGGTAATGTCACAAAGGAGAAGCATCACCACAATAATCATTCAGGGTGCAGTGGTGCAGAACTCCACATCACAGATGATGGAAGCACTTCACAAACATCTGGTCAGCGAGGGCTCACAGAGTTTGGAATTAAGCTCAGTGTACAGAAACAGTCAGAAAGGCTAATAAAGTCCTAGTCTTTGTAAAACTCCTGTGCTTAAATCCTCTCTTAACACACCTCTAATTGCTTTCTGCACCTATACGCTAGTGGCTTGTGTACAAGTACACTTTAGTATTTACAATGGTGACATGTTCTGTCACCATTTTAAAATAAATACTCTGCCTTACTGTTTCATGCAGCAAAGTGGATGACTTCACATTTTTCCATATCATACTCCATTTACCATGCTGTCACCTACTCACTCAGCCTGTCTACTCAATATCCCTTTGAAGCCTTTTTGAATTCTCGTTGCTACTCATAATCCCACCTACTATCACATCATTAAAGATGAATATATAAACTGTTAATTTTAAGTCTGAATTTTTTGGATTTTTGTTTACCTCATGAATTAAGGTAGTGGACCAAAGGCAGCTTTGCACAGTTGCATCACATATCAGCAAGAACTCAGACTGACAGAGCAGGCTTCAATGCTGGCCCACTCGCATTCAATGAACAAAGTGCAGTTTGAAAGAATTATTGCAACAGATGGGTTTAGATCAGGGCTTCCCAACCTGGGGTCTTTGGACTCCTTACTTAATGATATTGGTCCATAGCATAAAAAAGGTTGGGAACCCCGGTTTAGAGTTCTAGAAAACTACAGCATAGAAACAGGCCCTTTGGCCCATCTAGTCAGTGCTGAACCATTTAAACTGCCTACTCCCATAGACCTGCACTGGGACCATAGCCCTCCATACCCCTACCATCCATGTACCTATCCAAACTTCCCTTAAACATTGAAATCAAAATCGCACTGGCAGCTCGTTCCAGATTCTCACCACCCTCTTCGTGAAGAAGTTTCTCACTTTCCCCTTAAAACATTTCATCTTTCACCCTTAACGAATGACCTTTCCCTTATCTATACCCCTCATAATTTTGTATACAGGAGGCCCCTGTTTTTCGAACGTTCGTTTTACGACAACTCACTGTTATGAAAGACCTACATTAGTACCTGTTTTCACTAAACAAAGAGGAATTTCACTTTTACAAAAAAAAGACGCCCGCTTTATACGCGTGTTTACCCTGAGAAAGACTACAATGATTGTGAAACCTTGTGCAGGCAGTTGTTTGCACATGCGTGTACGTGTGTACGCACATGCCTATGTATGCGTGTACCTGCCGATTTTTTTTCTCCAAATTGACTTTGGTTTGCTGTCTTCCCGAGTTTGATAAGTGAAACTACACCGTACATACAATATTTCTACTTTATATAGGGTGTATATTTATCATATCATTCCTGCTTTTACTATACATTAGTGTTATTTTAGGTTTTATGTGCTATTTGGTATGATTTGTTAGGTTATTTTTTGGGTCTGGGAATGCTCAAAAATGTTTCCCATATAAATTAATGGTAATTGCTTCTTTGCTTTACGACATTTCGGATTACAGACGGTTTCATAGGAACGCTCTACCTTCGGATTGCGGGGGAAACCTGTAGCTCTATCCAATCTCCTTTCAACCTTTTATGTTCCAGGGAATAAAGCCCTAACATATTTGACCTTTCCATACAACTCAGGCCCTCCAGACGCAGCAGCATCCTTGTAAATTTTCTAAAAATTAAGTGAAAAGAGGTGTAGCTTCCACAATTTGTTCTACATTCATGGTCATTTACACTAGAAACAAGGATAATGAAAATGAAAATGAAAACAAAAACAAAATCTAGTATACTAGAAATATGAAACAAAAGCACAAAATGTTGCTAACATTCAATGGGTCAGGCAGTATCTAATGGAAAGAGAAACTGTTCCACATTTGAAATGTTAATTTTTCTCTCTTTCCATAGATGCTGTCTGACTTTGACAGTTCAGAGGATTTTTGTTATTTTTTTTTACAAGGATAGAGCTTTTAACTAAATATGCTTTATAAATGAACAATACAATGAAGCAAAGTGTAAAACAGAGTACAGACAAAGGAGGATTTTTATAAAGTGACAGATACACATAGTGTATCACACTATTGAGTTGATTAAAATGTACACACGTCACAGATTGCTTCAAAAAAATAACAAACCAGGAACAATAACTACCTACAGAAATCCTCTATACACGTTAATGTTAAGAACTATTGTCTGAGTTTAAATGCGTATCAATGAAAATAAAAGAAACTCTGTTTATACTACTTTGTTAGCTGGAAGTGTCTCCTCCTTGGTAGTGGGGGAACCCACCATACAAGCAGTGGGTATTGGCTGCTGGACCTCGCCACAAGGAAGTAAGCTAGTTTTTGAAGAGTTAAGTTGATGCAGTATACCTTCTCTAGTGTGAGGTTACCTATATCAGAGAGTGCTTAACATCTCCTTTTGAGTCCAGGGCTCTGTGGACAGTGAACCCAAAACCATCACAGTACTGAAGGTCAGACTGAACCTGCTTCAGCTACACTGTGCTGCCCGACATGATACATATTTTCTGTAAAATGCTATACATTCAGTCTACTATAAATTGAGTTGAACAGATACTTATGGATTTCTAATCTTCTCAACTATAACCCGAAAGAATAAACGACTTAACAGAATGCACCCCTGACAATAAAACCAATGCCTTCTGACTTTTTGATCATATACTCACCTAGATCCACTACCACAGCCATATATCCTTCATGGAACTTGTCCTCACTTGTCTCCCCCTTCCCTCTTCAATTCCTCACTCTGGCCTTTTACCCCTTCTCACCTGTCCATCACATCCCCCGGGTTCCCTCTCCCTTCCCTTTCTCCCTTGCTCCATCCTTCTCTCTTATCAGATTCCTTCCTCTCCAGTTCTTTACCTTTCCCACTCACCTGGCTTCACCTGTCACCTTCTAGTGATCCTCTTTCCCTCCTCCTACCTTTTTATTCCAGTGTCTTTCCCCTTCCTTTCCAGTCCTAAAGAAGGATCTTGACCTGAAACCTCGACTGTTTGTTCCTTTCCGTAGATGCTGCCTGACCTGACCTCCTCCAGCATTTTGTGTGTTTTGCTTTGGATTTCCAGCATCTGCAGAATCTCTTGTGTTAATATGCCCAATGAATAATTCTCCCAAAGGTGCAAATGTGATACATTTTATATCTTGCTCTAAATTGCTTTCATAACTATACATAACCATAAATGGTGCATGATATGCATTTGTAAACTTAAAGCATAACAATTCACCCAATAATTACTGTGCCAATTCTTCATGCATACATCTTCTCTAAAATATTTTGAGGTTTCACAATTGTCTTCCACTTTCTTGTCTTCACAAAAGAACCTTCATTTTTGACAATGTCCCTTCGCTTTATCTGATTACTCTCTGTAAATCATATGGTTCCCAGGAGCTATAATTAACACATTCACCATCTGCCATCAGTAATGTTCTACCTAGGGAATACTTCTGTCCTTCCCCCCACTTACTGCCTTGTTGCTTCCTCAGCAATATCCTATCCTTGTTGCACTCGTAGTACCTATAGGTCAGTTCTCAATATTATTTTGGTCAGACAAGTAAACAAGATGAGTTAACCGAACATCCATATTGATGGGTCTCAACAACAATGGCTGATACTGTAATGCATCTGAAGTCATACTGCATGATACACACATGGAAGCTGGACAACTACTTTAACCTCAAGTTAGTGATATAATCCCAGAAATGCAAATTAGGCAACCAGAGGCAAAGGCACAAGTGACTGCAGACACTGGATTGTCTAACAAAAAAAACAAGTGTTGTAAGAAGCTGGCCTGAGATTGAACCAGGCAATTTACAACCATGGCATCATGTCTATCCTAGTTGAATTGCAGATTTCATATCCACACCTCTATCTCTGTACCCTTTCCACATGCAACCCTGCCACAGCTCATTTGTTGCTATAAACCTTGTTATTGCTGGGCATGGCCATCCACCTTCTGCTCACTGTGAACAGTGAACTCTGCTGGTAATGAATGGCATGAAGTCATTGTATTTTTTGCTGGAGATTATCAGCATTCTGAGAATTACCAGAAAATTATTTTGAGAGCTTCATAGGTAGGGGGTTGAATGGATTTCAAGGAATGACAAACTAATTTCAACTGAATTCCATGGATTGCTCCCACATCATCCTGTCTTGTCGACGTACACTGGCTCTTGTTTAAGAAATGCCTCACTATTCTCATTCTCCAATTCACTTCCTTATAGCTGAACTCCCCCCTTTCCACACAATCTTCTCCGTAATCCCTGGAGATGCCGACCTCCCTGCAAATCGGCCTCTATCATCACAAGATTTTCTTTCCTGGTGCTCTCAGGGAATAAGCTTTCACCAAACTTTTGGTCAGGTGTTTTACTCTCATTACGACAGTTTTTTTTTGTTTGATAAGGCTCCTGCAATGTGCCTTGAGAGATCTAGTTCCATTAAAGGCTGCACAGTACATCAATGTAGTTCCTAGCACACTGAAAACATCTACATTTCTAAACACAACTGAAATCTTCATTAATTCAGTTCCGCAACCACTTAAACATCAGGAAGCAATCAGTTCAATTGCAGCTGGGTTCCCTAATGATATGACATTTGGTTTACGAATTCTAAAAAAAAGCAGCAAATTACATTGTGCTCAACTGTTGTTAAAATTTTTTGCCATTTTCTCTTAGAATTTTAAGCTTCATCTCTGAATTTTTTATGACGAGATGCAAGTCCTTGATGCAACTCAAGGGAAATTATGCTGCCGAGTCATGATATACACTATTTGGTCTAGACAGAGTCAGGAAGATAGCAATTAAAAATCTCTAATGAGCAGCCCAGAGAAAAGCAGTATCTGGGTGTCTAATTTTAGTTGGGCACAATGACCCATTACAGACATCATTAAACTGCAATTAAGTCTGAGTTCCACCACCACTTCAAGTTGAAGGAACAAGTTGTTAAGCGTACGGAAATGGCAGGGAGCAGGACAATTCCTGGAAGTGGCAACAGCCTATAAAAACAATTTTGTGCCATTCAAGGATACGCTCTTTTCTGGCCAGGTGAACTTCTCTCTGCTTCTTTCTGATATTATGAAAGAGCTGATTCACAATGGAGTAAGGGTTCAATTTCATCATGTATTGACGAAGATTCAGTGCCTCAGGTGAGGGAAGCTGAACCAACAGTGTTCTGACTTTAAGATTAGCTGCATGTGTTTCAGAAGCGTCCTCATGAGCACATGTCTAAAGAAACAGTGGCAAACCAGGACTCTGCCTCCTGAATAATCAGACAATTGAGAACATCTGATCAGAGATTAGGGACAATGAGGTTGAGAGATCTAATGAAAGTCATTGAGGCAGCTCACCAACCACTGGAAACCAACCAGGTCAGAGCCAACGTAGTGTCGTGATTATGTACAGTAAAGCTTGCAACATGAGTATCAGTCTGGATTAGAAAATGGGAAGATTAAGCTGAAAAAAACTGATCACACAAGTCCTCACCGAGGAATTTGTACATACCACTCACTGTACACTTGAATGGGTTGATGACCATTTTGAGTGTGGAGAAGCAACACCTTATATTCCACCTGGATAGCCTCCAACTTGATGGCATGAACATCAATTTCTACTTCTGCAAAAAAAAATCACTCTTCTCCCCCACCCCTTCTACTCCCTACTCTGGCTTTCCTCTTCTCACCTGCCTCTCACCTTCCCCAGTGACCCCCCCCCTTCCTTTTCTTCTACGGTCCACTCTCCTCTCCTATCAGATTCCTCCTTCTCCAGCCCTTGACCTTTCCACCCACCTGGCTTCACTCAAAACTTTCCAGCTTGTCCTCTTTTCCCTTTCCCCCCCCCCCCCCATCCACTATTTTATTCTGGCATAGTTGTGTCATCAGCAAATGAACTGATGGCATTTAAACTGTGCCTCACAGTACAGTTCTGGGTGTAGAGAGAACAGAACAGTGGGCCAAGCATGCATCTTTGAGGTGTGCCAGTGTTGAACGTCAGTGAGGAAGGGATGCTAGTTCTGATCCACACGGACTGGTTTCCCGGTGAGGAAGTTAAGGATCCAGTTGCAGAGGGAGGTACAGAGGCACAGTCTTTGGAGCTTGTTGATTAGACCGAGGGTATGATTGTGTTGAACACAGAGCTGTAGTCAATAAACAGCAGACGTAGGTATTGCTACTGCCCAGGTGATCCAAGGCCAAGTGGAGAGCCAGTAAGATGGCATCTGCTGTAGACCTATTGTGGCATAGGCAAATTGCAGCAGGTCCAGGTCCTTCCTTAGGTAGGAGTTGA